>NC_092120.1:3116250-3745000 GCF_045679555.1 Salvelinus alpinus | reverse complement strand
CAGAGTGAGCAAGATAAAGATGGAGGAGGAAAGACAAGGAAACACAGAGTGAGCAAGATAAAGATGGAGGAGGAAAGACAAGGAAACACAGAGTGAGCAAGATAAAGATGGAGGAGGAAAGACGGAGGAAGGAGACAAAAAGAGAAGATGAAGCAAGAGAATAAGAGAATGAACACACTCACTACATAACCAGGAGCTGTGTTTCAGAAGAACACAACACAGAGATAAGTAGTGTAGTCCACCTAACTGAGGAACTCAATTTAACCTTGCGCAATACCCTAGATGCAGTCGCACTCCTAAAAACAAAAAACATTTGTCATAAGAAACTAGCTCCCTGGTATACAGAAAATACCCGAGCTCTGAAGGAAGCTTCCAGAAAATTGTAACAGAAACGGCGCCACACCAAACTGGAAGTCTTCCGACTAGCTTGGAAAGACAGTACCGTGCAGATCATCCTATTTTACTTAACTTAATTGAGGAAAATAAGAACAATCCAAAATGTATTTGTGATCTGTCGCAAAGCTAACTAAAAAGCGGCATTCCCCACAAGAGAGGATGGCTTTCACTTCAGCATTGATAAATTCATGAACTTCTTTAAGGAAAAGATCATGATCATTAGAAAGCAAATTACGGACTCCTCTTTAAATCTGCGTATTCCTCCAAAGCTCAGTTGTCCTGAGTCTGTACAACTCTGCCAGGACCTAGGATCAAGGGAGACACTCAAGTGTTTTAGTACTATATCTCTTGACACATTGATGAAAATAATCATGGCCTCTAAACCTTCAAGCTGCATACTGGTCTAAACTACTGAAAGAACTGCTTCCTGTGCTTGGCCCTCCTATGTTGAACATAATAAACGGCTCTCTATCCACCGGATGTGTACCAAACTCACTAAAAGTGGTAATAATAAAGCCTCTCTTGAAAAAGCCAAACATTGACCCAGAAAATATAAAAAACTATCAGCCTATCTCCCATTCCTCTCTCAAAAAAAAAAGCTGGTGCGCAGCAATTCAC
The DNA here is from genome assembly GCF_045679555.1 of Salvelinus alpinus. Taxonomy (NCBI): domain Eukaryota; kingdom Metazoa; phylum Chordata; class Actinopteri; order Salmoniformes; family Salmonidae; genus Salvelinus; species Salvelinus alpinus. The sequence goes on along the minus strand of NC_092120.1, from coordinate 3,743,986 downwards.
TGCCTTCCTGAAGACAAACAACAAACAATGTATACGAAATGCTTCAGTCTGGTTTTAGACCCATCATAGCACTGAGACTGCACTTGTGAAGGTGGTAAATTATCTTTTAATGGCATCAGACGGAGGCTCTGCATCTGTCCTCGTGCTCCTAGACCTTTGTGCTGCTTTTGATACCATTGATCACCACATTCTTTTGGAGAGATTGGAAACCCAAATTGGTGTACACGGACAAGGTCTGGCCTGGTTTAGATCTTATGTGTCGGAAAGATATCAGTTTGTCTCGGTGGATGGTTTGTCCTCTGACAAATCAACTGTACATTTCGGTGTTCCTCAAGGTTCCGTTTTAGGACCACTATTGTTTTCACTATATATTTTACCTCTTGGTGATGTCATTCGGAAACATAATGTTAACTTTCACTGCTATGCGGCGTTACGCTGGACCCTGATCTCGCTTTTGACGAACATATCCAGACTGTTTCAAGGACAGCTTTTTTCCCATCTACGTAACATTGCAAAAATCAGAAATTTTCTGTCCAAAAATGATGCAGAAAAATGAATCCATGCTTTTGTCACTTCTAAGTTAGACTACTGCAATGCTCTACTTTCCGGCTACCCGGATAAAGCACTAAATAAACTTCAATTAGTGCTAAACACAGCTGCTAGAATCTTGACTAGAACCAAAATATTTGATCATATTACTCCAGTGCTAGCCTCTCTACACTGGCTTCCTGTTAAGGCAAGGGCTGATTTCAAGGTTTTACTGCTAACCTACAAAGCATTACATGGGCTTGCTCCTACCCATCTTTCAGATTTGGTCCTGCCGTACATACCTACACGTACGCTACGGTCACAACACGCAGGCCTCCTAACTGTCCCTAGAATTTCTAAGCAAACAGCTGGAGGCAGGGTTTCTCCTATAGAGCTCCATTTCTATGGAATGGTCTGCCTACCCATGTGAGAGACGCAGACTCGGTCTCAACCTTTAAGTCTTTATTGATGACTCATCTCTTCAGTAGGTCCTATGATTGAGTGTAGTCTGGCCCAGGAATGTGAAGGTGAACGGAAAGGCACTGGAGAAACGAACCGCCCTTGCTGTCTCTGCCTGGCTGGTCCCCCTCTCTCCACTGGGATTCTCTGCCTCTAACCCTATTACAGGGGCTGAGTCACTGGCTTACTGGTGCTCTTCCATGTCATCCCTAGGACGGGTGCGTCACTTGAGTGGGTTGAGTCACTGACGTGATCTTCTTGTCCGGGTTGGCGCCCCCCCTTGGGTTGTGCCGTGGCGGAGATCTTCGTGGGCTATACTCGGCCTTGTCTCAAGATGGTAAGTTGGTTTGAAGATATCCCTCTAGTGGTGTGGGGGCTGTGCTTTGGCAAAGTGGGTGGGGTTATATCATGCCTGTTTGGCCCTGTCCGGGGGTATCATCGGATGGGGCCACAATGTCTCCTGACCCCTCCTGTCTCAGGCTGAAAGTATTTATGCTGCAGTAGTTTGTGTCTGGGGGCTAGGGTCAGTCTGTCAGTCAGACATTTACTCCTGAGGTGCTGACCTGTTGCACCCTCGACAACCACTGTGATTATTATTATTTGACCCTGCTGGTCATCTATGAACATTTGAACATCTTGGCCATGTTCTGTTATAATCTCCACCCGGCACAGACAGAAGAGAACTGGCCACCCCTCATAGCCTGGTTCCTCTCTAGGTTTCTTCCTAGGTTCTGGCCTTTCATGGATGTTTTTCCTAGCCACCGTACTTCTACACCTGCATTGCTTGCTGTTTGGGGTTTTAGGCTGGGTTTCTGTACAGCACTTTGTGACATCAGCTGATGTAAGAAGGTCTTTATAAATACATTTGATTTGATTAGTGCAGCATCTGTCTATTATAATGAGTGGATCTGATCCCTCTCCAAAACACAATAATCTGCATTATTGAAAGTGTTTACCTAACGGGAAAAGCCAGGCTATCAGCTAATGAAGAGCAGGCTTGGGAAAGAGAAACACAAAGACAAACACAGCCATTTTCTTCTACTACAGCAGCATAGGGCCAATAACAGTGGCTCCTATTCAACGTTCAATTAGAGTTTAATGATCTAATTAAAATGTAATTATCTAGCCAGGGGGCGAGGAAAGGTGTGTGTGTGTGTGTGTGTGTGTGTGTGTGTAGAGGAGACATTAAAGCTCCATTCTTTCCCAGGCCTACTCACACAAAGGGGATCTGAAGGAGGAAGATTTACATAAAGTATCTATGTGAAACTAGGAGATTATGAGAGGAACACTGACTCTGTCATTTAGTGGCCAATATAGATCTGTAAAATCAGGTGTGTGCACTTGAGTGCAATCCAGAGCCTGGCCAAAGAGAAAACCAGCAGATACTCAGGACTCCCAAGAACTGGCGTTTCTCATCCCTGGGTTAGAGGTCAGAGGTCAGGGGTCATTCTCACCCCTGTGGCATCTGACAGGAACAGCACATGTAGAAGGCCTGGATCACCGCGCTGAGCCGATTGGCCGTCATAGAGATGACATCCTCTCCGTCCGCGTATACCTCCGGCGTTTCCATAAGAACCTCCGGGGTCCTCTTGCTAACCTCTGGGTCCGGCAAAGGAGGTAGGGGCATGGAGGGTGGCAGCGACGGTGCCACCGTGAAGACGGCAGGGATGGAGGCGGAGTCGACCTCGCCACGTTGTTTGAGGAGGAGGGAGGCGATCTCGCTCCCTGAGGAGGAGGAGTTGGAGGGGTCCTGGTGGCTCTTCTCCAGCTCTGTAGAGATCAACACCAACCACTCATCTAGAGAGTGCCACAGCAACTCCAACGGCTGGAGGAAATCAGAGAGAGAGAGGAAAGGGGGAGGCAAGGAAAGAGACTGAGTGAGTGAAGGAGAGGGAGCGAGTGAAGGGGAGAAAGGAGAGAGAGAGGGGAGAGAAAGAGGGATGGAGAGAGCGATAGAGAGAGACAGACAGACAGATGTTGAAAGAGAGAGAGAGGGAAATAGGGAGAGAAAGAGAAAGAGAGAGAGGAAGAGAAAGAAAGAGAGGGGTAGATGCTGACAAACAAAAACACACAAAAACACACAAACACACTCAAAGTCATGCACCAGGACAAGTCATGGATCAGGGATCTGAAGATGGTGAACAATCTCTCAATGCCCTCTTCTGATTCACACCATGTACTACATCTCTGTGTATATCTGAATTCAGGTTCAGTACTAACCCCATACTGACCTTAAAGACCTGGCTACGCTGCGTCTTGTTCCCATTGTATCCCATGTCATTCCCGTTGTTGGGAGAGGAAGGGCCCAGGCGGAAGACATGGCAGAAGATCCGGATGATTCTCAGCAGACTCTTCATCTGAGCCTCATAGCTACTGGAGAGACTGGAGAGGAGACTGACAGTGAGTACGGAAGAGAAGAAACATTTACCCCTCAATGACTAGCTTTAAAGGTAGTGGCGCTGCTGTTACATACTTGTAATGCCTGAATAAACTTCCTTCAGAGAAATTAATTAGAAACTAAATAAAAGTGCACTTCCATATGCATTTGCCTCAGGTGTGGCTGGGAGACTAGTCTAGCAGAGGGTTTATTACCTGAGGAGTTTGTGTCCATTAGTAGTGGCCACCTCTGCTAGACTGGTCAGGATCTTCTGGTAGTGACTGTCACTCTGCTGGGAGACATGCTCTAGAACCTGCCTGAGCTACACACACACACACACACACACACACACATACAGTTAAAATATGCCTACAAGCACTTTCTAAAAGAAAAAGAGGTGTGTGGACATGAACCTATTCATTGCTCTAATAACAGAGGGAGACAGATAGACAGTAGAATATGTACCATATTCTCTTTGATGTCATCATTCTGTGTCATCTGGATGAGTGTCTGGAACAGTCTGCCATGGTGCTGGATGAGGATCTCACACGTCTCCCCATAACCACCCTGAACAACACACACACCAACACAGTGGGATTAGAAAGGGGGAAAGAGACCGACTGCTGTTTTCTTGAATAATCGACCATTAAGGGAGACAACGAAAATGGCCCGTCCGACGACGCTGCGACTGTTCCGTCCGGCGCCGCCGCAACTTTGGCAGCTGCATCGGGTCCTGATCGACCCGCACTGATCGACCCGCGTTCCTGTGAACGCCCTCGAGCCCGGTGTCGTTGCGCTGATGTTGCGAGTCGGCGGGGGGGGGGGTACTGTCATGGATCCCTCCGGAATTGTCATTACGCACACCTGGTCCCTATTCCCAGTTGATTAGTAATTGTATAATTGTGCCCTTTGTTCACCATTGTCCTGTACATTTTTGTTCCAATGTCCGTTGGTCTTGTGAGTACCTGTGCTGTGTTGTTTTGGCTTTCGTGTCACGTATATTGTGCAGATGATTACGGGTCTCGTCCTGTGTGATAATCATTGTGCGATTGTGTATTTATGCGAGGTACTCCTCTCTCTTTTGTTTGGGTCTCAACCCTGTGTTTGGTATATGTGTTTGTTTGGTCTTTGTCCACGTGCCTGTACACGGCACGCTGTAATTTGGGTAAAGAAATAAGAAAACGTATTACGCATTCCTGCGACTGTCTCCCGACCCTTTATACCAACGTGACAGGTTCTTGTTTGTTATATTAGCCATGTGTTGTCATGGCAATGCTCACCTGTACACACAGATCCAGAGGGGTGACTCCATTCTTGTCAGGTAGGTACTTAGCCCCTCGAGAGAGAAGGATCTGTGCCGTGTCCCTTTGACCGTGGCTGTGGGATATATGCAGGGCTTTAATGTATTGAATGTATTCTTGTATGACTTCAACATTGCTCTCTACTCCTTTTTACTTCTGAGCTTGTGTCTTATCGTAAAGAAATGTCAATGTATATCATCGTACATACAAATGATTATAAACTTAACTGTAACACTCTAGCCACTATGACTAAGGACACACAGAGTTCTGACAAAATATAAAGTTAGTGATGGTTAAGGTTTAAACTCTATATAACATAATGACAATTCAGAAGATAAGGGTTAACGTTAAGAGGTGGTTAATAGAAGGCTGGAGTCAGAGTTGGAGAAGGGCTTGTACCAAATCAAGATGTCCAGTGTATTATTTCATTCACTAGACAGGTACATTGGCTGGTGGGCCAGCCACCCAATTTAGATTGATATACTCTGTGATGCAGTCAGTTGACAGTAAAGCAACACTTCATTTATCCACAGTTCTTTACAGACTAATTGCTCTAAATCACAGTGCTTTTCAGATAGAGCCTCCTTAATGGGAACTGACTAATGTACAAGTGAAACATAATCAAAACAAAAGATCAGAGGATTATACGATCACTGCAGTCTCCAGCCCTGCTCATCCTCTCTGTGTGTGTGTGTGTGTGTGTGTGTGTGTGTGTGTGTGTGTGTGTGTGTGTGTGTGTGTGTGTGTGTGTGTGTGTGTGTGTGTGTGTGTGTGTGTGTGTAGAGCTTAATACATAGCACTCAAAGGAAGGCTGGGGTGTCACTGTCATGTTCTGAATTAATAGGAACCTCATCATTCTCCGTCTCTCTGAAGCTGAGGGATGAGTTTCCTCGTGCCTATTCTTATCATCTGAATGAGACAGGCTGCATAGAGACCATCAGAGGACTGACAGGGATAGGAGTGTGCTACTGAAGTTTGGGACATAACTCTGAACAGCTGTCTGGCTGTGATCACTGTTCTTTGGTCTCTTCATATTCCATCCCCCAGCTTCCTCCTCCTCCTCCAATAACTCCTCCTCCCATTAATAGCCTTGTACAATGCCGTGAAATATATGTTTACAGCCACACTGAATCAATACAACACCTTTGCATTTCAATTCCCGAACCAATGTGTTACAAAGTATAGTTCATACTCCATCTACAATTCTAAGTGGACAATAGGAAGAAGGATGAGAGGAAGTATCGCATCATCATTCCTGTACTAGTGTACGTAGTGACCTGCAGGCGAAGTAGAGGGGTGTGGCCCCAGAGCAGTTAGGTCTGTTGATGTCCGCTCCACTGTCCAGCAGGCACTGCACCGTCTGATGACGTCATCGACCACACACAGGCAAATGAGGAAGAGGGAAAGTGAGAAGAGAAACAAACCCATCATCCAGACTACTGTCTGGTATTCATCATGTTATTCACCATGGAACTTATCATGAAGTTATGATTAATAAACTTTGAAACTTGATTAAGTAACACTGACAAAGGTTCCAAATTAACACAATCCTTTTACGACTACTGAGATATAAAAAATGACACCTGTTCTGTACACTCACAGCCTTGTGTCTATGATGAACACTGAACAGTGTATGGAAATGTTGGTACTTCCATACAGGTCTTGGTTGAAATATGCGTGTTATCTACTCACAGTCTTGTGTCCGTTCTGGCAGGCTACATGAAGGGCGGTCTGTCCCATGGCATCCTCTACATCCACATTAGTCACATGCTGCACCAGGTCATGAAGCAGCTCAGTCCGCCCGTTCACAGCCAACCAATGGATCTAGAGGAGGAGGAGGAGGGGAGGAAGAGGATGAGGGCTGTAGTAAAGCATTAACATAAGTAAACCCTGTATACACACCTTTTTATTGTTTTAATGGCATATACTGTACGCAGTCTTGACCTGCGTTCACCATTTTTAATAGCACTACATCCCTGAGATATGACAAGAATTTAACAGCACTACTGGTCTGTCTATACACATGACTTCACAGTGATACTCACAGCTGTCAGTCCCTCATTGTTGCAGATGTTCACATCTGCATTGTATTCTAGTAGTCTTCCCATACACTTTTTCTGTCTATAGGGAGGAAAGATGAGGAGGGGGATTCTTTAGTATCAGATATAATACGGTAAACATTATCACTATCATCAACATCACTAAACCATGTTCACTGGGCTGGCAGGGATCTGTGATCGTCATGTAAAAGGTGTATTCTTCCTCCCTACCAAAGGGGGGCAGCAGAGTACTATAGTGAGTGTGCAGTAATGTCTATGTACAGTATCCTACCCGTTTCTGGCAGCCAGGTGCAGAGGGGTGCAGCCTGAGATGTCCTGGTAGTTAGGGTTCGCTCCTCTCTTTAGCAGTAGAACCAGGCACTCCACTGATCCACAGCTACAACACAATAACCAACACGTTCACAAGCACCGCAATACACAAATAGATGTAGAGTACACACCCACACAGACACAGAAAGACACACACCCACAAAGACCCACAGAGACACATCACACCAGATACTGAGTTTCATCAGAGACACCACTGTGATAAAAATAGATGCTGGAGAGATTAGGCTGTCTGGTTGGTTTCTAACAAAACAATGAAACAATTAGAACAATCAGTGATAAAAATTAAAACATTCCTTACTTGGCAGCAATGTGAAGTAGACTTCTCTTGACTCGTCCGAAAGCGTAGTTCACATCAAACTTGGAGTTGAGGAGTAATTCAGAAACCGACCTTCAAGTACAAGACAGACATGTCAGATAATTAATATACAGGGAACCAATGTTGACAACTTCCACTGTCTCTCTCTCTCTCACACATAAGACACACACACATAAGGCACACACACACAGAGAGAGAGTCATACCTGTGCTGGTCAGCCATAACCATTGGCATGAGTGTGTAGACGGCGGTTTCATTGTCTGTGAGGGGAGAAACAGGGAGAGGGTGTGTCAATGATAATTGTGAAATTAAAGAACAAAGACCTTCCTCTGCTAAAATCAGTATTCTTAGTTCTCGAGAGCTCAGTATTCTTAGCGCTCTCTATGTAGAAGCTACTGACTCATACTTAGGGCCGTCATAACTACTGATGTACAACCACTATCAGTGACTGCACTTCCTTCAAACCAGACACTATCAGCTGGACTGTCAAAATGGATTGCACAATGTAGCGCCTCAGACTCAAGAATGTACTTCCTGTACAAGACAAAACACGCACTTCCTGTACAAGACAAAACACGCACTTCCTGTACAAGACAAAACACGTTTCTGTTTCCTACTCCAATAGATCTCGAGTTCAACTCAAAGGTAATGTTGTTGCTGTTGTCAGACATGGACACGAGTACAGTGGTAATATAATGTTGTTGCTGTTGTCAGACATGGACACGAGTACAGCGGTAATATAAAGTTGTTGCTGTTGTCAGACATGGACACGAGTACAGCGGTAATATAATGTTGTTGCTGTTGTCAGACATGGACACGAGTACAGCGGTAATATGATGTTGTTGCTGTTGTCAGACATGGACACGAGTACAGTGGTAATATAATGTTGTTGCTGTTGTCAGACATGGACACGAGTACAGTGGTAATATAATGTTGTTGCTGTTGTCAGACATGGACACGAGTACAGCGGTAATATAATGTTGTTGCTGTTGTCAGACATGGACACGAGTACAGCGGTAATATAATGTTGTTGCTGTTGTCAGACATGGACACGAGTACAGCGGTAATATAATGTTGTTGCTGTTGTCAGACATGGACACGAGTACAGCGGTAATATAATGTTGTTGCTGTTGTCAGACATGGACACGAGTACAGCGGTAATATAATGTTGTTGCTGTTGTCAGACATGGACACGAGTACAGCGGTAATATAATGTTGTTGCTGTTGTCAGACATGGACACGAGTACAGCGGTAATATAATGTTGTTGCTGTTGTCAGACATGGACACGAGTACAGCGGTAATATAATGGTGTTGCTGTTGTCAGACATGGACACGAGTACAGTGGTAATATAATGGTGTTGCTGTTGTCAGACATGGACACGAGTACAGTGGTAATATAATGGTGTTGCTGTTGTCAGACATGGACACGAGTACAGCGGTAATATAATGTTGTTGCTGTTGTTAGACATGGACACGAGTACAGCGGTAATATGATGTTGTTGCTGTTGTCAGACATGGACACGAGTACAGCGGTAATATAATGTTGTTGCTGTTGTCAGACATGGACACGAGTACAGCGGTAATATAATGGTGTTGCTGTTGTCAGACATGGACACGAGTACAGCGGTAATATAATGTTGTTGCTGTTGTCAGACATGGACACGAGTACAGCGGTAATATAATGGTGTTGCTGTTGTCAGACATGGACACGAGTACAGCGGTAATATAATGGTGTTGCTGTTGTCAGACATGGACACGAGTACAGCGGTAATATGATGTTGTTGCTGTTGTCAGACATGGACACGAGTACAGCGGTAATATAATGTTGTTGCTGTTGTTAGACATGGACACGAGTACAGCGGTAATATAATGGTGTTGCTGTTGTCAGACATGGACACGAGTACAGCGGTAATATAATGGTGTTGCTGTTGTCAGACATGGACACGAGTACAGCGGTAATATGATGTTGTTGCCAGACATGGACACGAGTACAGCGGTAATATAATGTTGTTGCTGTTGTCAGACATGGACACGAGTACAGCGGTAATATAATGTTGTTGCTGTTGTTAGACATGGACACGAGTACAGCGGTAATATAATGTTGTTGCTGTTGTTAGACATGGACACGAGTACAGCGGTAATATAATGGTGTTGCTGTTGTCAGACATGGACACGAGTACAGCGGTAATATAATGGTGTTGCTGTTGTCAGACATGGACACGAGTACAGCGGTAATATAATGTTGTTGCTGTTGTCAGACATGGACACGAGTACAGCGGTAATATAATGGTGTTGCTGTTGTCAGACATGGACACGAGTACAGCGGTAATATAATGGTGTTGCTGTTGTCAGACCTGGACACGAGTACAGCGGTAATATAATGGTGTTGCTGTTGTTAGACATGGACACGAGTACAGCGGTAATATAATGTTGTTGCTGTTGTCAGACATGGACACGAGTACAGCGGTAATATAATGTTGTTGCTGTTGTCAGACATGGACACGAGTACAGCGGTAATATAATGGTGTTGCTGTTGTTAGACATGGACACGAGTACAGCGGTAATATAATGTTGTTGCTGTTGTCAGACATGGACACGAGTACAGCGGTAATATAATGGTGTTGCTGTTGTCAGACATGGACACGAGTACAGCGGTAATATAATGGTGTTGCTGTTGTCAGACCTGGACACGAGTACAGCGGTAATATAATGGTGTTGCTGTTGTTAGACATGGACACGAGTACAGCGGTAATATAATGTTGTTGCTGTTGTCAGACATGGACACGAGTACAGCGGTAATATAATGTTGTTGCTGTTGTCAGACATGGACACGAGTACAGCGGTAATATAATGGTGTTGCTGTTGTTAGACATGGACACGAGTACAGCGGTAATATAATGTTGTTGCTGTTGTCAGACATGGACACGAGTACAGCGGTAATATAATGGTGTTGCTGTTGTCAGACATGGACACGAGTACAGCGGTAATATAATGGTGTTGCTGTTGTCAGACCTGGACACGAGTACAGCGGTAATATAATGGTGTTGCTGTTGTTAGACATGGACACGAGTACAGCGGTAATATAATGTTGTTGCTGTTGTTAGACATGGACACGAGTACAGCGGTAATATAATGGTGTTGCTGTTGTCAGACCTGGACACGAGTACAGCGGTAATATAATGGTGTTGCTGTTGTCAGACATGGACACGAGTACAGCGGTAATATAATGTTGTTGCTGTTGTCAGACATGGACACGAGTACAGCGGTAATATAATGTTGTTGCTGTTGTCAGACATGGACACGAGTACAGCGGTAATATAATGTTGTTGCTGTTGTCAGACATGGACACGAGTACAGCGGTAATATAATGTTGTTGCTGTTGTCAGACATGGACACGAGTACAGTGGTAATATAATGTTGTTGCTGTTGTCAGACATGGACACGAGTACAGCGGTAATATAATGTTGTTGCTGTTGTCAGACATGGACACGAGTACAGCGGTAATATAATGTTGTTGCTGTTGTCAGACACGGACACGAGTACAGCGGTAATATAATGTTGTTGCTGTTGTCAGACATGGACACGAGTACAGCGGTAATATAATGTTGTTGCTGTTGTCAGACACGGACACGAGTACAGCGGTAATATAATGGTGTTGCTAGTTAGACAATAGACATGCACTAACATGCCCTTCTGGATCAATAGAAGGTAACAGAATACAGTAATCAACGAGGGAGAAGGGGATCCTCTTCTATAACAGCTATGCTTCCTACTGAACTCAGTCTGTGAAGTCAGTCAGTCTGAATAGTCTATTTAATGACAGGTCTGTCTGTATCTGCAACCTATGCAACCCATTACTTTATGTCACCACTAGGCTTATATTAACTAGGCTTATATTACCATGACATCTTTCAGTCACTCCTTCGTTTTTGTATCATGAAACAAAGTATGTATCAGTTGGTCTCACTAGATTCGTATCATATTATTACTATGAAATGGTTACAATAATACCCTATCCAGCAAACAGTCTGTAGACAGGGAAATGTCTAATGGCCTCAAGGGTTCCTGGCTTCCGCCTTGTTATTGACCAACTGTAAGATGATACTGTAATTCAAACATTTAATGACTATATATATATATATATTAGCATGAATATACAGTATTGATATAGCTAAAGTCTCCTATTATGCCATGTCGATTATTTATGTCCTTTGGTCGATATGCTATACCTTCCGGGAGCTCGACAGTCCTGGCGCGACGCAGAGAGCGGGTCAGCCTGTTCAGCTGTACGTTTAGTTGCTCCATCGCCCGTTCCATCATATGTGTACCAACAACCGGGAACAAAACCGAGGATACAAAGCCTCGAGCAAGATTATTTTTCCGCTAAAAGGGTGCTTCTGGCTTCGATGTCATCCATCGAGCCGCCGAGAAATGTACATTAGGCTGCCCCTTTTTCTCTCTCTTTCCTCTGATTCATTCAGCAACATTTCTTGTGTCAAGTCCCATTCTTCCTGTTTTCATTACGTCTGATGGCAGTGCGGTCTGGGTACTGTAGTTTTCAGTGCCAAATATGTGTAGTTCAAAGTATTTTATGACGATTCATTGATTGATTCAGTCATCATCAAATCAAATTTTATTTTAACATTAACATCTGCTAACCATACACATGGTTAGTGTAGCAAAATGCTTGTGCTTCTAGTTCCAACAGTGCAGTAATATCTAACAAGTAATATCTAACAATTCCCCACCAGCTACCTAATACACACAAATCTAAAGGGGTGAATGAAAATATGTACATATAAATATATGGACGAGCGATGGCCGAGCGGCATAGGCAAGGTGCAGTAGATGATATAAAATGCAGTATATACAAGTGATATGAGTAAAGTGAGATACAGAAACATTATTAAAGTGGCATTATTTAAAGTGGCATTGTTTAAAGTGACTAGTGATCCATTTATTAAAGTGTCCAGTGATTGGGTCTCAGTGTAGGCAGCAGCCTCTCTGAGTTAGTAATGGCTATTTAACAGTCTGATGGCCTTGAGATAGAAGCTGTTTTTCAATCTCTCAGGCCCAGCTTTGATGCACCTGTACTGACCTCACCTTCTGGATGATAGCGGTGTGAACAGGCAGTGGCTCGGGTGGTTGTTGTCCTTGATGATCTTTTTGGCCTTCCTTTGACAACGTAGGTAGGTGTCATGGAGGGCAGGTAGTTTACCCACAGTGATGTGTTGTGCAGACCGCACCACCCTCTGGAGAGCCTTTTGGTTGAGGGCGGTGCAGTTGCCGTACCAGGCTGTGATACAGCCCGACAGGATGCTCTCGATTGTGCATCTGTAAAGGTTTGTGAGTGTTTTTAGGTGACAAGCCAAATTTCTTCAGCCTCCTGAGGTTGAAGAGGAGCTGTTGTGCCTTCTTCACCACACTGTCTGTGTGGGTGGACCATTTCAGTTTGTCTGTGATGTGTACGCTCAGGAACTTAAAACTTTCCACCTTCTCCACTGGTGTCCCTTCGATGTGGATGGGGGGGGTGCTCCCTCTGCTGTTTCCTGAAGTCCACGATCATCTCCTTTGTTTTGTTGATGTTGAGTGAGAGGTTGTTTTCCTGACACCACACTCCGAGTGCCCTCACTTCCTCCCTGTAGGCCGTCTCGTCGTTGTTGGTTATCAAGCCCGCTACTTTTGTGTCGTCTGCAAACTTGATGATTGAGTTGGAGGCGTGTGTGGCCACGTAGTCGTGGGTGAAAAGGGAGTACAGGAGAGGGCTGAGCACACACCCTTGTGGGGCCCCAGTGTTGAGGGTCAGCGAAGTGGAGATGTTGTTTCCTACCTTCACCACCTGGGTGCGGCCCGTCAGAAAGTCCAGGACCCAGTTGCACAGGGAGGAGTTGAGACCCAGGGCCTCCAGCTTGATGATGAGCTTGGAGGGTACTATGGTGTTAAATGCTGAGCTGTATTCAATTAACAGCATTCTTACTTCGGTATTATTTTTGTCCAGATGGGAAAGGGCACTAATGTGTAAAAAGTCCATTATACAAAAAAGGCAAATAATTAATGTATATAAGATATTATTCTTGTAATGTTTTTAATTGTTCATTTTTTCATTTAATTAATTGGTGCCATCTGTGTAGACTGTCTGACAACTTCTTTGTATTGAATGAATGCAATGACAGACACCCCTGCTTCACACTGCTTATGGTCATGTTCTCTTAAATTGATTTGACTTGGATAAAACGTTCAGGTTTGATATGTCTTCAGAAAAAACATCAGTTTCAAACGTCCAACATGTAGTAAACCTCTCTGGCCTTCACACCTTTCTACCCCATATGATTCTGGTGACTTGTTTAATATGGCTTTTTGCATTAAAAAAAGATTGTGAGACTAGAATTGAAAACTTGGGAGTTGTATTTCAAGACATGAATAATGTGTGTGTCACAGGAGGTTGGTGGCACCTGAATTGGGGAGGACGGGCTTGTGGTAATGGCTGAAGCGGATTGAGTGGAATGGTTTCCATGTGTTTGATGCTATTCCATTAGCTCAGTTCCAGACATTATTATGAACCATCCTCCCCTCAGCAGCCTCCACTGTGTGGGTAGCTAGAACCAGAACCTAAAGTTGAGGCATGCTTGAACAAAATGGCGACCATGCTTCACCCTCCAGTGACACTCAATAAAGAGCTTCCAAGCTATGGTGCCAGTCATGTGTAGCCCAACCACCTCATCAGTGAAAACATCTAAGAATGTCATGCATCTCATACCGTCACACTTTGTTTGCATTGAAAATTCTGATTTGCATGCTTTTTCAATGTTTAAGCATAAGGACTGAGGCCAGAAATGTCTCTATGTAAATTATATGACAAGTAAAGTGTGGTAAACAGGAGGAAAAAAAACATTGATTAATTGAAAGATTTATTCATCATCATTACATTTTATATTTACCTTTGTGATAATAAAAAAATGCATCAAGAGAAAGACATGAGTAGTATAATAATTCCAAAGATTAACCAGGTAGATTTTACAAAAAATTACAATAAATTATGAAAATCAACATTTGGATTACAACATTAAATTCACTCTGTTACTATTAATTTAAATTAAAGTAATACCTTTTTATCTAAAAATGTCAGATATGATCAATTAGTAATAATCGGCCCTGAATTCATTTGTGTATTGATAACAACCTGCTGTTCAATTCCCATCACTGGAAACATTTTATTAGAAAATAAAACAATAACAAAATCATAAAAAAGTATAGGACCAAGTAAACAATTAAGTAATGAATTAATACAGGAAAGATTAGAAATTGTATATTTATTTCAAGTTTATCAATATGAGCACCGTATCTGAAAGAGAGAAAATATGTTGTATTTAGAAAGGCCTACAATGCATACATTTCCATTCTATGTCCAGGAGTTGAATTAAATTCTTTCTAGAAACTCTGAAATAAGAATATTTTGATAATATAATTGTTGATAACCAAAACGGCACAAGAACTTGTTCTTGTACTTTCTCTCTTTTACACCTTTGGCACTTACAACATTTTCACATAGAAATTTAAATGTTATTTTTTTTATAATTTTTTAAAATATGTTTAATAAAAATTGCTGTTCAGACGTGTAACATTCTTAGATGTTACATATCATTTTGGGCAAATATTTGAATACATTGTTGTTGTTTTTATTGTCAGATTCTGTGATTCAGATTAATGAAATGAAGTTTTGTCTGGTTTAACTTGAGATGTAAATGTTCTGTATGAACAATATATCTGTGAGGTCGATCAAAAAGGTCCGTTCCAATCGAAATACTTAAACTTTGTCCTAAAACTCTTAGTCTGTTAGGCTATCCCTTATTGGGAATTTAAGTTTCCTAAAAATAACATCCACGTTCAATTTGTTTTTAAAATCTGCTTTTAGATTCTTCTTCATCGATGCACGTTGCTTGATAGCTACCCAAACACTGTAGTATAATCAAACAACTTTAATCTTAATTCGAATCTCTTCTACAACAAGACTAGCTATTTGAAAACATGTAGACTGTTCGATTGTGAATTGTATTGTAGTTATTCAAATCAAATTTATTTATATAGCCCTTCGTACATCAGCTGATATCTCCAAGTGCTGTACAGAAACCCAGCCTAAAACCCCAAACAGCAAGCAATGCAGGTGTAGAAGCACGGTGGATAGGAAAAACTCCCTAGGAAGAAACCTAGAGAGGAACCAGGCTATGAGGGGTGGCCAGTCCAAGTTATTGTATGGTTTACTATTCACATGATATATTTCACTACATGTATTCGGGCTGCATCCTAGAGAGCCAATCCCCAGCAACCACCAGATGACACAAGAGAGCAAAACCTTTCATGTAAATTCCACATTCCGAAATGAAATAGATACCCAGGCCTACCTATTGCTGTGAAGGTCTAAAATAGAAACTACACGTCAAAAGAAACAAACAGTCAACACACAACTGAACAACATAATTGAAGTTTCTAATTATGAAAAAGGCTTTTCTGGGGGAGAAAAATTATATAAAATATATTGCTGCCTATTTCCAATAGGCTACACACTACACATTACTGTACTAGGCTTTCTTTCAATGTAATGAAATGAACACTAGATGGTGCTACGCTGTTACCTATATCAACATGATTGCACTGAGTTCCTAGGAGCAACACTCACTGATCCAATTTGGCGCTATTTGTACAGGCATCCAATCAGCCACGAGAGTAGCAAAAGGTGAGGCTGCACAGAGGCACTATGGCTGGACAGCGCAGCTGTATGGGGGGTGATAGAGGACATATATAAGCCTAGGCAACCGTACCACCTGACATGACACCAACGCCTTACTAACATCTGCGTGATGCCTGCATCGCGTGTTAATGAAAGTCAATGTGCGTAGTTTATATTTATATTAATTAAATCTCAACCATAAATGTTAGAAACGTACAATTTTTCCAGTACAAAGCCACCTTGAACTATAGTGTAGCCTACGGTTTGTGTATTTCCTGTTATCGCTAATCGCCTAGAAAAGATTATGCCCAATCTATAGATAATCTTGTCTTTCCCTCAACACCTCATGGCATGGTATGTTATCTTATCTCGCTGTATACAGATCTAAATGTTGTTAGCCAATCACAGACTGTGTTTTTACCAGTTCCACATCAGACAACCAATAAGAGCTGTGTCCATGGCTTTCAGAGGAGTTAATAGTTGCTATTCAGGCTCCTCGGGAACAGAACAGTTCATAGACTTTCCCAGAGGGTCCGTGCTATACGGGATCATTAGGATGTCCACACCTCTATCAAGTATAAATGTAAATTGGTTAAGTTTAGTGTTAGTTTAGGGTTTAGGGTAAAGACGCCCCAAGGAATCCGGATTGCAGTGACCGTTCATAGAGTGAGCGACTGGCACGGTATTTGAGAGATCGGCGGCGACACGACATTCATTCGTTTTTTACAAGCGACAGTAGCGAGTGTCTGCCCCAGATAGTTTCCTTATTCGAGACGATGAAAATATTTAAGTAAGTAGGCTATATTTAAGTTAGGAAATATTTAGGTCTACTAGGCCAAATTTGGTTTGTTTGAAAATACTTTGTTGTTAACATATTGTCAAAAGCACGTAGGCAATATAATTTACTGTGTCAATAGCAGAGTAGACTAGTGTACAATAACGTAATTTGATGTGCTAGTATTATTATTATTATTATTTTATTTTTTTATCCCCTTTTCTCCCCAATTTTCGTGGTATCCAATCGCTAGTAATTACTATCTTGTGTCATCGCTACAACTCCCGTACGGGCTCGGGAGAGACGAAGGTCGAAAGCCATGTGTCCTCCGAAGCACAACCCAACCAAGCCGCACTGCTGCTTAACACAGCGCGCCTCCAACCCGGAAGCCAGCCGCACCAATGTGTCGGAGGAAACACCGTGCACCCGCCCCCCTCGGTTAGCGCGCACTGCGCCCGGCCCGCCACAGGAGTCGCTGGAGCGCGATGAGACAAGGATATCCCTACCGGCCAAACCCTCCCTAACCCGGACGACGCTAAGCCAATTGTGCGTCGCCCCACGGACCTCCCGGTCGCGGCCGGCTGCGACAGAGCCTGGGCGCGAACCCAGAGACTCTGGTGGCGCAGCTAGCACTGCGATGCAGTGCTCTAGACCACTGCGCCACCCGGGAGGCCCTAGTATTATTTATTTAATGGATTAATTCAATTGTAAATTAAATAACTACTTTTCACTGAAGGGAAACGAGGTACAACACGCAACTTCGATCGAAGACCTAAAATCATGCCTGACAATATCACAGCGGTATCCTAATATAGTGCGGATACAGTAGTAGCCTATTCTACAACAATGTAACTGTATGTGCTTGCTAGTATTATTTATCGAATTGATAAATTAAATTGTAAATGTGGATGGGTACGCTATTTCATTCAATGATTACATTATTGTACAAGGTAGATACAGGAGTAGTCTATAGTCTACAATAATAATGTAATTGAATGTGCTATAGTATCATTTATTACATTAATGAATACAAATTGTAAATGGGGATGGTAGGCTACTTCATTCAGTGAATACTGAATATATTGCTATCTCTGGGAGTATGTTAATGACGGCTTTTCAGCTGTTGAACTATGGCAATGTGGAACTCATTTCTAAATCTCTTTCTTTTATTCAAGATGTTATGAGCCAGAGCAACCAATCAGCTTCACTGCAGGTGCTCAACCCACTCCCTCACTGTTCTCCCTCCACAAGTAACCACATCCTCTTCTCCTGTTAAACTACTTTGCCACCACACTAAAAATGACTGTACATATACCCCTGTGCCATCTCAGTGTAACATGATCCATCCAAGGCCTCAGCTGGATGCCTAAAATGTGAGCAAAATGCTATTGTGTGTGTGTGTGTGTGTGTGTGTGTGTGTGTGTGTGTATGGATGGAGTTCCAAGTAAAGACTTGATAAGATGGTGATGAGAGTGAGAGCATACAGTATGAAAATAAAGACCCCTTGGGATCTAAAATGAGTGTGGGGTGCCTCTCGTGTCTTTTTTTTGTCCGTTTGAGGATACTACAGTCACCCCTGGTAGAGGTTCTTGGAACACTGTGATTTAAGTCTGAGCAGAGGTTGATGAAAACCTTCAAAGGTGGTGGTGCTATGTTGCATGTTATCTTGAATAGCAGGCAGATGTTTGAGTACAGAATCAAATGGTATAAACTTAATAGGCTAAGCTTGTTGAGTACACTCTTTAAGAAAGGGGTTCCAACAGGGTTCTTTGGCTGTCACCAAAGGAGAGAACTTTTTGGTTCCAGGTAGAACCCTCTGTGGAATGGAGCCCAAAAGGGTTCTACCTAGACACAGAAGGGGTTCTACCTGGAACCAAAAATGGTTATCCCATGGGGACAGCGGAAGAATCCTGTTAGGTTGTAGATAGCACATTTTTATCTGAGTGTAGGCCTATATTGCAGTCGTGGTTCTGTGGATATCTGTGAAGAATAAAATCCATTGGTGGTGGTGAGTTAATCAGAAATACTATGAAACATTCCCACTTTTAGCATACATTTGCAAGCAGGCAAAGTGACCTATGAGGCATGTGTGATCATTCAACATTGGCCTGATTACCAACAACGACGAGACAGCCTACAGGGAGGAGGTGAGGGCCCTCGGAGTATGGTGTCAGGAAAATAACCTCTCACTCAACATCAACAAACCAAAAGGAGATGATCGTGGACTTCAGGAAACAGCAGAGGGACCACGCCCCCATCCACATCGACGGGACAGTAGTGGAGAACGTGGAAAGTTTTAAGTTCCTTGGCGTACACATCATGGACAAACTGAAGGCAAACTACCTGCCCTCCAGGACACCTACAGCACTCGATGTCAAAGGAAGGCCAAAAAGATCAAAGACAACAACCACCTGAGCCACTGCCTGTTCACACCGCTATCATGCAGAAGGCGAGGTCAGTACAGGTGCATCAAAGCTGGGCCTGAGAGATTGAAAAACAGCTTCTATCTCAAGGCCATCAGACTGTTAAACAGCCATCGCTAACATAGAAAGGCTGCTACCAACATAGACTTAAATCTCTGGCCATTAAATAAATTGACTTAATAAAGGTATCACTAGTCACTTTAAAAGGGGAGCAGTATTGAGTAGCTTGGATGAATAAGGTGCCCAGAGTAAACTGCTTGTTACCCAGGCCCAGAAGCTATGATATGCATATACAGTGGGGAGAACAAGTATTTGATACACTGCCGATTTTGCAGGTTTTCCAACTTACAAAGCATGTAGAGGTCTGTAATTTTTATCATAGGTACACTTCAACTGTAAGTAGTAGATTTAGATAGAAAACACTCTAAAGTTTCCAAAACTGTTAAAATAATGTCTGTGAGTATAACAGAACTAATATGGCAGGCGAGAACCTGAGACAAATCCAACCAGGAAGTAGGAAATCTGAGGTTTGTAGTTTCATTTAAGTGATTGCCTATCCAATATGCTGTGTCTATGGGGCCAGTTTGCACTTCCTAAGGCTTCCAGCAGATGTCAACAGTCTTTAGAAAGATGTTTGAGGCTTCTATTGTGGATAGGGGTCGAATAAGAGCTGTTTCAACAAGTGGACTAGGCTGAGGCCAATGCGCTGTCACGCGGGTGCGCCGTTCCTTCTTTTTCCTCTGTAATGAATACGCTATTGTCCGGTTGGAATATTATTGAAGATGTATTATAAAAAGACCCTAAGGATTGATTGTAAACATCGTTTGACATGTTTCTACAAACTGTAATGGAACTTGACTTTGTCTGGATTTTGCGATCGCGCATTGTGCCTTTGGAATAGTGAACTAAACGGAGGTATTTGGACATAAATATGGACGTAATCGAACAAAACAAACATTTCTTGTGGGAGTCCTGGGAGTGCATTCCGACAAAGATCAGCAAAGGTAAGTGAAGATTTATAATGCTATTTCTGACTTTTGTTGACTCCACAATTTGGCGGGTAACTGTATGGCTTGCTTTGGTGGCTGAACGCTGTACTCAGATTATTGAATATTGTGCTTTTGCCGTAAAGCTTTTTTTGAAATCTGACACAGCGGTTGCATTAAGAACAAGTTTATCGGGGCCTCCCGGGTGGCGCAGTGGTCTAGGGCACTGCATCGCAGTGCTAGCTGCGCCACCAGAGTCTCTGGGTTCGCGCCCAGGCTCTGTCGCAACCGGCCGCGACCGGGAGGTCCGTGGGGCGACGCACAATTGGGCTAGCGTCGTCCGGGTTAGGGAGGGTTTGGCCGGTAGGGATATCCTTGTCTCATCGCGCTCCAGCGACTCCTGTGGCGGGCCGGGCGCAGTGCGCGCTAACCAAGGGGGCCAGGTGCACGGTGTTTCCTCCGACACATTGGTGCGGCTGACTTCCGGGTTGGAGGCGCGCTGTGTTAAGAAGCAGTGCGGCTTGGTTGGGTTGTGCTTCGGAGGACGCATGGCTTTCGACCTTCGTCTCTCCCGAGCCCGTACGGGAGTTGTAGCGATGAGACAAGATAGTAATTACTAGCGATTGGATACCACGAAAATTGGGGAGAAAAGGGGAGAAAATTTTAAATTTCAAAAAGTTTATCTTTAATTCTATGTAAAACATGCATCTTTCATCAAAGTTTATGATGAGTATTTCTGTTATTTGATGTGGCTCTCTGCAATTTCTCCGGATGTTTTGGAGGCATTTCTGAACATGGCGCCAATGTAAACTGAGGTTTTTGGATATAAATATGAACTTTATCCAACAAAACATACATTTATTGTGTAACATTGAGTCCTGGGAGTGTCATCTGATGAAGATCGTCAAAGGTTAGTGATAAATTTTATCTATATTTCTGCTTTTGTTGGAAAATGGCTGAATGCTTTCTGTGACTAGGCGCTGTCCTAACATAATGATATGTTGTGCTTTAGCCGTAAAGCCTTTTTGAAATCGGACACTGTGGTTGGATTAACGAGAAGTGTATCTTTAAAATGGTGTAAAATGCTTGTATGTTTGAGGAATTTTAATTGTGAGATTTCTGTTGTTTTGAATTTGGCGCCCTGCAATTTCACTGGCTGTCGGCGAGGTGGGACGCTAGCGTCCCGAACGATCCCAGAGAGGTTAAATAACGGCACTTTAATAATGTTTACATATCCTACATTATTCATCTTATATGTATATACTGTATTCTATACCATCTACTGCATCTTGCCTATGCCGCACGGCCATCGCTCATCCATAAATTTATATGTACATATTCTTATTCATCTCTTTACATTTGTGTGTATAAGGTAGTTGTGAATTTGTTAGAATACTTGTTAGATATTACTGCATAGTCAGAACTAGAAGCACAAGCATTTCGATACACTCGCATTAACATCTGCTAACCATGTGTATGTGAAAAATAATATTTGATTTGATTTGATTGACAGGACCAACAAAAAAGACATGGTTGGGTCTCCTGAGTGGCGTAGCGGTCTAAGGCACTGCATCTCAGTGCTCGAGGCATCACTACAGACCCTGGTTCACTTCCAGGCTGTATCACAACCGGCCGTGATTGGGAGTCCCATAGGGCAGCGCACAATTGACCCAGCGTCGTCCGGGTTAGAGTTTGGCCGGGGTAGGTCATCATTGTAAATAAGAATTTGTTCTTAACTGACTTGCCTCGTTAAATAAAGGTTCAATAAAAAATATATTCAAAAACATGCAAACAAAAGACGACGTGTCTAACTTGCACCGTTATGCAATTATTAGGAGACGAGATACGCTGCTGCTGCTACATTGACCCCCCCATTTGTTTTGTACAATGCTGTTTATTATTTATGTATAGTCACTTCACCCCTACCTACATGTATCAATTACCTCAACTAACCTGTACCCCGCACACTGACTCGGTACAAGTACCCCCTGTATATAGCCTCGTTATTGTTATTTTATTGTGTTACTTTTTATTATTTTTTACTTCAGTTTATTTGGTAAATATTTTCTTAAACTCTTCTTGAACTGCACTGTTGGTTAAGGGCTTGTAAGTAAGCATTTCACGGTATGGTCTACACTTGTTGTATTCGGCACATGTGACAAAGTTTGATTTGATTTGAAATAGCTAATCCTGGCTACAACAGTCCAGCACAACAACACCCCTTTAACCAGACCCGGAGAGCTGGAGGTGGAAAGTGACATATCTGCACTCTGGAATGTGGTGAGACAACTTCAACCATATAAAAAACAAGACCAGGAGAAGAACAGAGCACTAGAGGAGAGGATCAGACTGCTGGAGGAGAGGTTGAGGGGGATGGCGTGTGACAGAGAACAACCCACTAGAGAGGTGGTCACCCCTGCAGAGAAGCCAGCAGAACAGCCCACCTCAGCTCCCGACACCACAGCAGAACAGTCCACACCAGAACCTGATCATAGCACTGACATCACAGCAGAACAGACAAATGAAGAAACCCAAGTCCATGGGATCTCACCCCCTCTGAGCACCCCCGCTGTCAGCCACCCTGAAAGCCCTCCTGACAACCCCCCCACACCCACTGAGGACATACACAAGACACAGATTGTACTCCTTATGGACGCAAATGGGAAATATATACAAGAAAAAAAACTTTTCCCAAACACAGTGTCTAAACTCTGGTGTCCAAACACCCAGCGTGCCCTAGACCTTCTGTCTGAGGACCAACTAGGTTCACCTAGCCACATAATAATACACACAGGCACAAATGACCTGAGAACACAGCAGGAAAGGGTAGCCACAGCACTGAAGGGAGTGATTGAAAAAGCTTCTTCTACTTTCCCCAATGCACAAGTGGTTATCTCCACCCTGCTACCAAGAAAAGACTTCCACCCTGCTACCATACAGGGGGTAAACGCAATTATTTCCCGTGACTGTGCCTCAAAAATCTAAATGTTTTCCTGGCCCACCACGCCACCCTGGACTTGAACAGCCTCTATGACCAGGTCCACCTATACAAGGCAGCAGTGCCCACCTTCGCCCGGACTCTAAAGGACATCGCTCTCAAACACAGCCCCAACACTTCACACAGGCGCAACAGAACAATACACACCCCGCCCAGACCAGCAAGACACTCCCCCAAACCCCTACTCTTACACTAGCCCAAGCCAATGGCATATACCAGATGCTCATCTGCTCACACTTACTGGCCTGAGGTCAAACCACACGACCAACAACATTGGACACTTTATGGAACACAAAGCCTTTACTATCTCATCCTGGACTATCCAAGGCCTGAGGTCATCTGCCTTTGGCCTAAAGAGCAGGAACCTGGATTTCATCAAAGAAATTGGAAATACAGACATTGTCATCCTACAAGAAACCTGGTACAGAGGAGACGGACCCACTGGTTGCCACCTAGGTTACAGAGATCTGGTAGTCCCATCTACCAAACTACCAGGTGTGAAACAGGGAAGGGACTCAGGGGGTATGCTAATTTGGTATAGAGCAGACCTAACTCACCCCATTAAATGAATCAAAACAGGAACATTTTACATTTGGCTAGAAATTCAAAAGGAAATTATCTTAACAGAGAAAAATATCCTCCTGTGTGTTACCTATATCCCCCCACTAGAATCCCCATACTTTAATGAAGACAACTTCTCCATCCTGGAGGGGGAAATCAATCATTTCCAGGCCCAGGGACATGTACTAGTCTGACCTAAATGCCAGAACCGGACAAGAACCTGACACCCTCAGCACACAGGGGGACAAACACCTGCCTGGAGGTGACAGCATTCCCTCCCCCATATGCCCCCCTAGGCACAACTATGACAACATATCCAACAAAAACGGGTCACAACTCCTGCAGCTCTGTCGCACGCTGGGTATGTACATAGTCAATGATAGGCTTCGAAGGGACTCTTATGGTAGGTACACCTATAGCTCATCTCTTGGCAGTAGTACTGTAGACTACTTTATCACTGACCTCAACCAAGAGTCTCCCAGAGCGTTCACAGTCAGCCCACTGAGAAAATTGGAAAATACTAAACAAACATGAAGAATTATCTATCCAAAATGGAGATGTATGAGTAGACCACTTCTCCAATGTTTTTGGCTCTATAACAAAGAACAAACAGCAAAAGATATACATGATCAAATACAAATCTTAAAATCAACTATTAAAGACTACCAGAACCCACTGAATTCTCAAATTACCTTGAATGAACTACAGGACAAAATAAAAACCCTCCAACCCAAAAAGGCCTGTGGTGATGATGGTATCCTCAATGAAATGATCAAATATACAGACAAGACATTCAAATTGGCTATACTAAAATCTTTAACATCATCCTTAGCTCTGGCATCTTCCCCAATATTTGGAACCAAGGACTGTTCACCCCAATCCACAAAAGTGGAGACAAATTTGATCCCAATAACTACCGTGGGATATGCGTCAACAGCAACCTTGGGAAAATCCTCTGCATCATTAACAGCAGACTCGTACATTTCCTCAGTGAAAACAATGTACTGAGTAAAATGTCAAATTGGCTTTTTACCAATATTATCGTACGACAGACCACGTATTCACCCTGCACACCCTAATTGACAAACAAACCCAAACAAAGGCAAAGTCTTCTCATGCTTTGTTGATTTCAAAAATGCCTTTGACTCAATTTGGCATGAGGGTCTGCTATACAAATTGATGCAAAGTGGTGTTGGGGAAAAAACATACGACATTATAAAATCCATGTTCCCAAACAACAAGTGTGTGGTTAAAATAGGCAAAAAACACACACATTTCTTCCCACAGGGCCGTGGGGTGAGACAGGGATGCATCTTAAAACCCACCCTCTTCAACATATATATCAATGAATTGGCGAGGGCACTAGAAAATTCTGCAGCACCCGGGCTCACCCTACTAGAATCTGAAGTCAAATGTCTACTGTTTGCTGATGATCTGGTGCTTCTGTCACCATCCAAGGAGGGCCTACAGCAGCACCTAGATCTTCTGCACAGATTCTGCCAGACCTGTGCCCTGACAGTAAATCTCAGTAAGACCAAAATAATGGTGTTCCAATAAAGGTCCAGTCGCCAGGACCACAAATACAAATTCCATCTAGACACCGTTGCCCTAGAGCACACAAAAACTATACATACCTTGGCCTAAACATCAGCGCCACAGGTAACTTCCAAAGTTGCGAACGATCTGAGAGACAAGGCAAGATTGGCATTCTATGCCATCAAAGGAACATAAAATTCGACATACCAATTAAGATCTGGCTAAAAATACTTGAATCAGTTATAGAACCCATTGCCCTTTATGGTTGTGAGGTCTGCTCACCAACCAAGAATTCACAAAATGAGACAAACACAAAATTGAGACTCTGCATACAGAATTCTGCAAAAAATATTCTCTGTGTACAACGCAGAACACCAAATAACGCATGCAGAGCAGAATTAGGCTGATACCCGCTAATTATCAAAATCCAGAAAAGAGACATTAAATTCTACAACCACCTAAAAGGAAGCGATTCCCAAACCTTCCATAACAAAGCCACCACCTACAGAGAGATGAACCTGGAGAAGAGTCCCCTAAGCAAGCTGGTCCTGGGGCTCTCTTCACAAACACACACACCCCACAGAGCCCCAGGACAGCAACACAATTAGACCTAACCAAATCATGAGAAAACAAAAAGATAATTACTTGACACATTGGAAATAAAAAAAATTAAACTGAGCAAACTAGAATGCTATTTGGCCCTAAACAGAGTACACAGTGGCAGAATACCTGACCACTGTGACTGACCCAAACTTAAGGAAAGCTTTGACTATGTACAGACTCAGTGAGCATAGTCTTGCTATTGAGAAAGGCCACCGTAGGCAGACCTGGCTCTCAAGAGAAGACAGACTATGTGCACACTGCCCACAAAATGAGGTGGAAACTGAGCTGCACTTCCTAACCTCCTGCTCAATGTATGACCATATTAGAGACACATATGTTCCTTAAAATACACAGATCCACAAAGAATTCGAAAACAAACCCGATTTTGATCAACTCCATGTCTACTGGCTGAAATACCACAGTGTGCCAAAACTGCAGCAAGATTTGTGACCTGTTGCCACAAGAAAAGGTGAACCAGTGAAGAACAAACACCATTGTAAATACAACCCATATTTATGCTTATTTATTTTTCCCTTTTGTACTTTAACCATTTGTACATCGTTACAACACTGTATATATACATAATATGACATTTTTAACGTCTTTATTCTTTTGTAACTTCTGTGAGTGTAATGTTTACTGTTCATTTTTATTGTTTATTTCACTTTTGTATATTATCTACCTCACTTACTTTGGCAATGTTAACATATGTTTCCCATGCCAATAAAGCCCCTTGAATTGAATTGAAAATTGAATGGATAGAAATGTATGAAGTTGACATTACATCATAAAATCCACCTTTTACATTAGCAATTTATGTTATTAGTAACTAACGTTGTTGGTTTGGCGTCAAATAAGCCACTCTTTATATGTTATTTGCCGAATCTCAGTTTGCCATGTGTGTTTTATTCTAGCTAAAGTTCCCTCATTGACGTTGGTAGCTAACTTGCATCTTCTTGAGGAGTACTGTGTGTCCCATGATTGCAGGTAATTTAAGACAAATGTATAAAGTATATGTTTTATTAATTTATGAGCACCAGCAAGCAGCGTATTAGCCTGGTTTTGTTAGTTCAGGAAAGTATGTGGTACATTCTAGGTGTATTATATTTCTTCGCCACAAGTGTGACGTTGAGTCATTTCAGGTTCATTTGAAATAGTTTGAATACTAAAATGGATGATAGTTTATTCTGATGTTGTGAATATGAGATAAGAATATATTTTTATTATGGTAAATTAGGAATTATTAGAAATTGTTAAATCCACTATACGATCACAATGACTTTGATAGACATTTCAATTGTTCTTTTGTTAGTATATTATAGAACAGATCTATGGAGAATTGCTGTGGGAGTGCTATTTATATCCTGTTGACTACTTATCATTCATCCATACTGTGTGGGTCCCATGATTGCAGCTTTGGAAATAAATGAACTATCCATCCATTACTCCTTCCTGTGTTGACTCACTGACTTGAGGGAAGGGACCAGGAAGGTCACCATTGCATTGTTTCGCATAGGCGTCCAGTAATTTAGAGTTTTTTTTTTCAAAATTGACACTGATAGTACAGTGAGTTTTATATATAATGTGTGTATGGTGTATGGTGACTCCACATTTGGATGAACAGACCAACGGGACTGCAATGGGCAATCCCTTGACGGGTACCTGGAATGATGGAAGGACAATCTGAAGGTAATTATCTTTACACACAACACAGCAGTGTCCAGGCCTCCAGAGTAATCTCTCTATAGCCTGCTATATGGTGGGGAGCCGTAGCATTTACCGACGTAAACAATGCACTTGTATATGACATTATTGCATATACTGAAGTATACATTTTTTGATTGACTTTGTGTTTTTCTTTTGCTGTTTTTGTATTATGTACTTTGAGGTCACTGATACTCCACCTGATGTGGTGGAATTTGTCGAACCAGATCAGAACGCCTTCGAAGACCACCTTCAGGCATGGACTGAGAAGAATGTGGACGTTTTTGATCATGTAAAAATGATTGTTCACTGTTAATTTATTTTCTGGCCTTCCAAGAGATACAGTTGAAGTCAGAATTTTACATACACCTTAGCCAAATACATTTAAACATTTCCTGATATTTAATCAGAGTAAAAAGTCCCGGTCTTAGGTCAGTTAGGATCATCACTATATTTTAAGAATGTGAAATGTCAGAATAATAGTAGAGAGAAGGATTTATTTCAGCTTTTATTTCTTTCGTCACAGTCTCAATGGGTCAGAAGTTTACATATACTCAATTAGTATTTGGAGGCATTGAAGTTAAACATTTAAATTGTTTAACTTCTTGACGCTAGGAGGCAGAATTTTTATGTTTGGAAAAATAACGTTCCCAATGTAAACGGCCTATTTTCTCAGGTCCAGATGCTAGAATATGCATATAATTGACAGAGTAGGATAGAAAACACTCTAAAGTTTCCAAAACTGTCAAAATATTGTCTGTGAGTATAACAGAACTGATTTTGCAGGCGAAAACCTGAGGAAATCCAACCCGGAAGTGACTCTTATTTTGAAAAATCACTGTTCCATTGCCAACCAGATTCCTTTTCCTATGGCTTCCTCGGGGTGTGAACAGTCTTTAGACATAGTTTCAAGCTTTTATTCTGAAAAATGAGCGAGATTTATCAAATCGCGTCAGTGGATAGACGGATGTCCTTCCATTAGTTCATGCGCGCGACACTGATAGCTCAACATTTTCTTTCTCTCCTGTATTGAATAGTTTACAGTCCGGTTGAAATATTATCGATTACTAATGTTAAAAACAACCTGAGGATTGATTATTAAAAACGTTTGACATGTTTCTACAAACTTTACGGATACTATTTGGAATTTTCGTCAACCCTTGATGACATGCCTAAGGCTGTGGAATACTGAACATAACGCGCCAAACAAATGGAGGTTTTATGATATAAAAATAATCTTTATCGAACAAAAGGAACATTTATTGTGTAACTGGGAGTCTCGTGAGTGCAAGCATCCGAAGATCATCAAAGGTAAGCAATTAATTTTATTGCTTTTCTGGCTTTCGTGACCAATCTATATTGCTGCTAGCTGTTCGTAATGTTTTGTCTAGTGATCGATAATCTCACAAATGCTTGGATTGCTTTCGCTGTAAAGCATATTTTCAAAATCTGACACGATAGGTGGATTAACAACAAGCAAAGCTGTGTTTTGGTATATTTCACTTGTGATTTCATGAAGATAAATATTTTTAGTAATTATTTTTGAATTTGGCGCTCTGCAATTCCGCGGTTGTTTACGAAAATGATCCCGTTAAAGGGATCCATGCGCCAAGTGGTCAAACGTTTCAGGTAGCCTCCACAAGCTTCCCACAATAAGTTGGGTGAATTTTGGCCTATTCCTCCTGACCTAGCTGCTGTGACTGAGGCAGGTTTGTAGGCCTCCTTGCTCGCACACGCCTTTTCAGTTCTGCCCACAAATTTTCTATAGGATTGAGGTCAGGGTTTTGTGATGGCCACTCCAATACCTTGACTTCGTTGTCCTTAAGCCATTTTGCCACAACTTTGGAAGTATGCTTGGGGTCATTGTCCATTTGGAAGACCTATTTGCGACCAAGCTTAACTTCCTGACTGATGTCTTGAGATGTTGCTTCAATATATCCACATAATTCTCCTCCCTCATGATGCCATCTATTTTGTGAAATGCACCAGTCCCTGCTGCAGCAAAGCACCCCCACAACATGATGCTGCCACCCCCATGCTTCATGGTTGGGATGGTGTTCTACAGCTTGCAAGCCTCCCCCTTTTTCCTCCAAACATAACAATGGTCATTATGGCCAAACAGTTCTATATTTGTTTCATCAGACCAGAGGACATTTCTCCAAAAAGTACGATCTTATGTGCAGTTGCAAACCATAGTCTGGCTTTTTTATGGCGGTTTTGGAGCAGTGGCTTCTTCCTTGCTGAGCGGCCTTTCAGGTTATGTCGATATAGGACTCGTTTTACTGTGGATATAGATACTTTTGTACCTGTTTCCTCCAGCATCTTCACAAGGTCCTTTGCTGTTGTTCTGGGATTGATTTGCACTTTTCGCACCAAAGTACGTTCATCTCTAGGAGACAGAACGCGTGTCCTTCCTGAGCGGTATGATGGCTGCGTGGTCCCATAGTGTTTATACTTGCGTACTATTGTTGGTACAGATGAACGTGGTACCTTCAGGCGATTGGAAATTGCTCCCAAGGATGAATCAGACTTGTGTAGGTCTACAGTTTTTTTCTGAGGTCTTGGCTGATTTCTTTTGATATTCCCATGATGTCACGCAAAGTGGCAGTGAGTTTGAAGTTAGGCCTTGAAATACATCCACAAGTACACCTTCAATTGACTCAAATGATGTCAATTAGCCTATCAGAAGCTTCTAAGCCATGACATAATTTTATGGAATTTTCCAAGCTGTTTAAAGGACCAATCAACTTAGTGTATGTAAACTTCTGAGCCACTAGAATTTGATACAGTGAATTGTGAAATAATCTGTCTGTAAACTATTTTTGGTAAATTACTTTTGTCATGCACACAGTAGATGTTCTAATCGACTTGCCAAAACTGTAGTTAGTTCACAAGAAATTTGTGGAGTGGTTGAAAAACTAGTTTTAATGACTCCAACCTAAGTGTATGTAAACTTCTGACTTCAACTGTATATAAGATGTATTTGTAATATGAAATATAATTGTATTTATTTCTATTATCAATCAAGGTGAGACTGAACATGGACAGGGTGCATGAGAAGGAGAGCCACCTGAGAAGAATCAAGGGGACCTAGTGCTTCGACATCTGGGTGAATAACTTGGCTTGGAAGAAGGACGAAAGGAAGTTGAGACCTGGGAAAGCTTGGTGCTCTTTCGCTCCTAGCTGGGGTCAACATCCGTTAAGGTGAATATAAAAATCTCCAATGATAACTATTTACATTTGCTGCCTAGTGGTGGGCAGCATCACCAGTACCAACACTGGCCCAGGGTTTTCTTTCAATCTCAAGGCTAACCACTGGGTCACGTTAAGTAACCGTCATGTCCAGGTAGGTACTGTTAAGGTGTATGACTCCAGTGGTCATAACACCACCCTGGAGTTTCTCACAACTCATCTTTATCTTTTCCAGGGACCATCCCTTACCAACCCCACTGACATCAAAAAATAGACAGGTATATTTTCTGTCTGGCATTAACATTATTGCATGTCTAATCAAACATTTCATTTAAATCATTCAATCTGTATTTTTACATACCTGATAATCATTTAATCTGTGTGTTTGCTTTTTATGTCTGTTTCCTACCCTTTTCCCTTTACTCTGCTCCTATTCTCCAGGACCTAGGGGTTCTGCCTAACACCCAGACATGGATCCACCTGATGTTCTCCATTATCAACCACCCTCCAACTTTTCATTACATCAACTACTGTTATTGTCAAGTTGTCATTATCTGCTAAAAAAGAGCAAGAAAACTATCATACTGGGCACATAATGTGAGCTGCATAGATTAGCTAAAAACACTGGCACTGCAAACACTCAGAACAAAGATGGCAGCAACGCCTGGACAAAACAAGATTCAACAACTGAGACATAAACTGAACAAGTTCCACAGACATGTGACTAACAGAAATGGAATAATGTGTCCCTGAACAAAGGGGGGGGGGTCAAATTAAAAAATCAAAAGTAACTGTCAGTATCTGGTGTGGCCACCAGCTGCATTAAGTACTGCAGTGCATCTCCTCCTCTTGCACTTCACCAGATTTGACAGTTCTTGCTGTGAGATTTTACCCCACTCTTCCACCAAGGCACCTGCAAGTTCTCTGACATTTCTGGGGGGAATGGCCCTAGCCCTCCGATCCAACAGGTCCCAGACGTGCTCAATGGGATTGAGATCCGGGCTATTCGCTGGCCATGGCAGAACACTGACATTCCTGTCTTGCAGGAAATAACGCACAGAACGAGCAGTATGGCTGGTGACATTGTCATGCTGGAGGGTCTTGTCAGGATGAGCCTGCAGGAAGGGTACCACATGAGGGAGGAGGATGTCTTCCCTGTAAAGCACAGCATTGAGATTGCCTGCATTGACAACAAGTTCAGTCCAACGATGCTGTGACACACCGCCCCAGACCATGACGGACCCTCCACCTCCAAATTGATCCCGCTCCAGAGTACAGGCCTCGGTGTAACGCTCATTCCTTCGATGATAAACGCGAATCCGACCATCACCCCTGGTAAGACAAAACCACGACTCGTCAGTGAAGAGCATTTTTTCCAGTCCTGTCTGGTCCAGCAACGGTGGATTTGTGCACGTAGGCAACGTTGTTGCCGGTGATGTCTGGTGAGGACCTGCCTTACAACAGGCCTACAAGCCCTCAGTCCAGCCTCTCTCAGCCTATTGCGGACAGTCTGAGCACTGATGGAGGGATTGTGCGCTCCTAGTGTAACTCGGGAAGTTGTCGCCATCCTGTACCTGTCCCGCAGGTGTGATGTTCGGATGTACCGATCCTGTGCAGGTGTTGTTACACGTGGTCTGCTACTGCGAGGACGATCAGCTGTCCGTCCTGCCTCCCTGTAGCGCTGTCGTAGGTGTCTCTCAGTACGGACATTGCAATATATTGCCCTGGCCACATCTGCAGTCCTCATGCCTCCTTGCAGCATACCTAAGGCACGTTCACGCAGATGAGCAGGGACCCTGGGCATCTTTCTTTTGGTGTTTTTCCAGAGTCAGCAGAATGGCCTCTTTAGTGTCCTAAGTATTCATAACTGTGACCTTAATTGCCTACCGTCTGTAAGCTGTTAGTATCTTAACAATAATTTTTTCAGAGTTCCCAGTTGTCTTGAACGCACTGAAGTCGGAATATCAGAAATAGCCGACTTCCGAGTTGTTTTGAATGCGCCACTAGAGACCTAGACTACCCCTAACAAAGAAAAGAAAAGGGGGATACCTAGTCAGTTGTACAACAATGCATTCAACTGAAATGTGTCTTCCGCATTTAACCCTACCTCTGAATCAGAGAGGTGTGGGGGGCTGCCTTAATCGAAATCCACGTATTCGTCGCCCGGGGAACAGTGGGTTAACTGCCTTGCTCGGGCAAAATGACAAAAAAAGTTTATCATGTCGGCTTTAGGATTCGGTCTAGCAACCTTACGATTACTGGCCTAACGCTCTAACCACTAGCTTACCAAGAAGCCTATGTGTTTGTATTGATGCGAGAAATAGGCATATCTACACAGTAATGGTGGGTGCGATATCAACTAGCTTAATAATTTTTGCATTGAGAAGATAGGCCTATTTTAGCTAAATCGACAAATTAAATTGATGAACTAAACTGACACTTAAACTAACACATGTAGATGTTTTTAAGGCGTTCATGGTAAGATCATTCATAATAAACTTACATGCAAACTGGCACGTGACAGTGACACGTTACGCGATGTGAACACTGCGTCTACATGACGTGTACGTGTCACGTGACGTGAACGCGTCGGCAGTTTGACGCCTTAGAAACAAACTTGTCTCCATTGACAGTCCATGTAAATTTACATTTACATTTACATATAAGTCATTTAGCAGACGCTCTTATCCAGAGCGACTTACAAATTGGTGCATTCACCTTATGATATCCAGTGGAACAACCACTTTACAATAGTGCATCTAACTCTTTTAAGGGGGGGGGGGGGGTTAGAAGGATTACTTTATCCTATCCTAGGTATTCCTTAAAGAGGTGGGGTTTCAGGTGTCTCCGGAAGGTGGTGATTGACTCCGCTGACCTGGCGTCGTGAGGGAGTTTGTTCCACCATTGGGGTGCCAGAGCAGCGAACAGTTTTGACTGGGCTGAGCGGGAACTGTACTTCCTCAGAGGTAGGGAGGCGAGCAGGCCAGAGGTGGATGAACGCAGTGCCCTTGTTTGGGTGTAGGGCCTGATCAGAGCCTGAAGGTACGGAGGTGCCGTTCCCCTCACAGCTCCGTAGGCAAGCACCATGGTCTTGTAGCGGATGCGAGCTTCAACTGGAAGCCAGTGGAGAGAGCGGAGGAGCGGGGTGACGTGAGAGAACTTGGGAAGGTTGAACACCAGACGGGCTGCGGCGTTCTGGATGAGTTGTAGGGTTTTAATGGCACAGGCAGGGAGCCCAGCCAACAGCGAGTTGCAGTAATCCAGGCGGGAGATGACAAGTGCCTGGATTAGGACCTGCGCCACTTCCTGTGTGAGGCAGGGTCGTACTCTGCGAATGTTGTAGAGCAGGAACCTACAGGAACGGGTCACCGCCTTGATGTTGGTTGAGAACGACAGGGTGTTGTCCAGGATCACGCCAAGGTTCTTAGCACTCTGGGAGGAGGACACAATGGAGTTGTCAACCGTGATGACGAGATCATGGAACGGGCAGTCCTTCCCCGGGAGGAAGAGCAGCTCCGTCTTGCCGAGGTTCAGCTTGAGGTGGTGATCCGTCATCCACACTGATATGTCTGCCAGACATGCAGAGATGCGATTCGCCACCTGGTTATCAGAGGGGGGAAAGGAGAAGATTAATTGTGTGTCGTCTGCATAGCAATGATAGGAGAGACCATGTGAGGATATGACAGAGCCAAGTGACTTGGTGTATAGCGAGAATAGGAGAGGGCCTAGAACAGAGCCCTGGGGGACACCAGTGGTGAGAGCACGTGGTGCGGAGACAGATTCTCGCCACGCCACCTGGTAGGAGCGACCTGTCAGGTAGGACGCAATCCAAGCGTGGGCCGCGCCGGAGATGCCCAGCTCGGAGAGGGTGGAGAGGAGGATCTGATGGTTCACAGTATCAAAGGCAGCCGATAGGTCTAGAAGGATGAGAGCAGAGGCGAGAGAGTTAGCTTTAGCAGTGCGGAGCGCCTCCGTGACACAGAGAAGAGCAGTCTCAGTTGAATGACTAGTCTTGAAACCTGACTGATTTGGATCAAGAAGGTCATTCTGAGAGAGATAGCAGGAGAGCTGGCCAAGGACGGCACGTTCAAGAGTTTTGGAGAGAAAAGAAAGAAGGGATACTGGTCTGTAGTTGTTGACATCGGAGGGATCGAGTGTAGGTCTTTTCAGAAGGGGTGCAACTCTCGCTCTCTTGAAGACGGAAGGGACGTAGCCAGCGGTCAAGGATGAGTTGATGAGCGAGGTGAGGTAAGGGAGAAGGTCTCCGGAAATGGTCTGGAGAAGAGAGGAGGGGATAGGGTCAAGCGGGCAGGTTGTTGGGCGGCCGGCCGTCACAAGACGCGAGATTTCATCTGGAGAGAGAGGGGAGAAAGAGGTCAAAGCACAGGGTAGGGCAGTGTGAGCAGAACCAGCGGTGTCGTTTGACTTAGCAAACGAGGATCGGATGTCGTCGACATTCTTTTCAAAATGGTTGACGAAGTCATCCGCAGAGAGGGAGGAGGGGGGAGGAGGGGGAGGAGGATTCAGGAGGGAGGAGAAGGTGGCAAAGAGCTTCCTAGGGTTAGAGGCAGATGCTTGGAATTTAGAGTGGTAGAAAGTGGCTTTAGCAGCAGAGACAGAAGAGGAGAATGTAGAGAGGAGGGAGTGAAAGGATGCCAGGTCCGCAGGGAGGCGAGTTTTCCTCCATTTCCGCTCGGCTGCCCGGAGCCCTGTTCTGTGAGCTCGCAATGAGACGTCGAGCCACGGAGCAGGAGGGGAGGACCGAGCCGGCCTGGAGGATAGGGGACATAGAGAGTCAAAGGATGCAGAAAGGGAGGAGAGGAGGGTTGAGGAGGCAGAATCAGGAGATAGGTTGGAGAAGGTTTGAGCAGAGGGAAGAGATGATAGGATGGAAGAGGAGAGAGTAGCGGGGGAGAGAGAGCGAAGGTTGGGACGGCGCGATACCATCCGAGTAGGGGCAGTGTGGGAAGTGTTGGATGAGAGCGAGAGGGAAAAGGATACAAGGTAGTGGTCAGAGACTTGGAGGGGAGTTGCAATGAGATTAGTGGAAGAACAGCATCTAGTAAAGATGAGGTCAAGCGTATTGCCTGCCTTGTGAGTAGGAGGGGGAGGTGAGAGGGTGAGGTCAAAAGAGGAGAGGAGTGGAAAGAAGGAGGCAGAGAGGAATGAGTCAAAGGTAGACGTGGGGAGGTTAAAGTCAACCAGAACTGTGAGAGGTGAGCCATCCTCAGGAAAGGAACTTATCAGGGCGTCAAGCTCATTGATGAACTCTCCAAGGGAACCTGGAGGGCGATAAATGATAAGGATGTTAAGCTTGAAAGGGCTGGTAACTGTGACAGCATGGAATTCAAAGGAGGTGATAGACAGATGGGTCAGGGGAGAAAGAGAGAATGTCCACTTGGGAGAGATGAGGATCCCAGTGCCACCACCCCGCTGACCAGAAGCTCTCGGGGTGTGCGAGAACACGTGGGCAGACGAGGAGAGAGCAGTAGGAGTAGCAGTGTTATCAGTGGTAATCCATGTTTCCGTCAGTGCCAAGAAGTCGAGGGACTGGAGGGAAGCATAGGCTGAGATGAACTCTGCCTTGTTGGCCGCAGATCGGCAGTTCCAGAGGCTGCCGGAGACCTGGAACTCCACGTGGGTCGTGCGCGCTGGGACCACCAAATTAGAGTAGCAGCGGCCACGCGGTGTGAAGCGTTTGTATGGTCTGTGCAGAGAGGAGAGAAGAGGGATAGACAGACACATAGTTGACAGGCTACAGAAGAGGCTACGCTAATGCAAAGGAGATTGGAATGACAAGTGGACTACACGTCTCGAATGTTCAGAAAGTTAAGCTTACGTTGCAAAAAAATCTTATTGACTAAAATGATATAGTACTGCTGGCTGGTGAAATAGGCTAGCTAGCAGTGGCTGCGTTGTTGACTTTGTTTGAAAGTGTAGCTGGCTAGGTAACCTCTAACTGGCTAGGTAACCTCGACAATTACTCTAGACTACACAATTATCTTGGATACAAAGACAGCAAAGACAACTATGTAGCTAGCTAACACTACGCTAATCAAGTCGTTCCGTTGTAATGTAATAGTTTCTACAGTGCTACTATTCGGTAGGAGTTGGCTAGCTAACAGTGTTAGCTAGCAGTGTTACCTAAATTCATGCTGTTATTTTATGGAGCTAGGAAGATGTTAGGAAGATGTTAGGTGACTTGGTGAGAGGTATCAGTAGCTTCATGAGGCTTAATTCTGGCTTGAATCACCCCCCATACAGCTGGTAGCTGCAAACAGCTTACCAATAGACAAGTATCGATACAATCTACCTTCTCCATCCTTCCTCAGGAACGGATAGCCTTTCCATCAGTTGCTATATTCTCAGCGGTGAACAATCGGTAAGCTAAATTGCTGCATATGTGTTCCCCACTTCTTCCTATAGCCTAATGTTTTGCAATTAATTAACCATAAACATTATGCAAGTATGCTTTGATTTTGGACCAGGCAATGCAGAGAATTGAGGGGGTCAAATGAGCCAAAGCGGAGATTATGTTACATTAATGAAAAATGTTACATTTATTTCATGTTCTTATAGGCTTTTTAATCAATGCAATTGTTTAGCATCCAAACAATTTGTTACCGTGTGGACATTCTTACCTAAATTCTATTGAAATTCATTAGGCTATACTTTCTAAAAGGCTATATTCCGAAGATGGAGATGGTGAGGCAATAGGCAAAACAGCTGTGAAACCAAAGGCAGTACAGAATGAAAATAGGCTAAAATTGCTTCTCCAATTTAAGCGATGTCATGGCGACGTTGGCTCACCAAGAAACACGTCTAATGGTCGTCTTGAGCCGAACTGCACATGTGCCGGCTGTCAAATCAACAGCACTCCTTCGATATAGGTTGTTTTTGAAGAAAAATTAAATCCTATCAGTTTGTCACTTTCACAAGGTTGGAGTAATGACGTTTGTTTACTGAAAACATTCGCTCGAATCTAGGTTGTACCTTTTTAGATTTCGAGAAAACTAACAACTAAGGAATCATTTTTTACTTTGTTCATTCACTCATTGGCCTGGTCTGTTTGGTCTATTTCGCAAGTGTTCCCAGTAGTCTTGCGATGTTGCGCCTCTGGGTTTAGGAACTCTGTGGCAAAACTCTCCAGTCTCCATTCGCTGAGCTGAGCGGTTAACCCTTGCCAGACCACTACCTCCATAGCTTGATTAAGAGTTTCCGACTCCGGGAACGAGATGGTATCCATCCCTATTGAATTGTACAATATATATTTTTAAATAATGCATGGTCAATTTCCCTAGGTTACCCTTGGGGGAGTAATTTATTATATGCTATAGTTGATATGAATGGGAAATGGTGGACTCTGTATATTTCCACATTTCATACAGTTCATACATTTACTTTCAGTTATCTTGGGCATTCAACAACTGGTTATGAAAGTGCACCCTCTTCAATGATGTCCCAAATGCAGGAGGCTAATGTGTAGTCTAGACGCAAGACATCCTCGATGCATTCTGGGCCTAATTAATAAACATCCCTGCTCTTCTTCACAGATATCCAGGGGTTTGACCTCGCAGGGGACAACCTTAAGTAAGTGCGTCACGGTCACCATGCCTTGGATTATTCTGAAATAGGAAACTGTTAAAATCATTATGCATGCGATAAGTACGTTTTTATATGGGGGAGTGTAACTCAATCCAGTCCAATCCAATAAAAGCTTGTGTGTGTGTGCGTGCGTGCGTGCAACTATACTAAGTCCCCACAAGAATAGTAAACCAACAAAAATTTGACCAACTGTGTACATTTTGTTGGTCCCCTCAAGATAAAATGCTATTTCTAGGGGGTTTAGGGTTAAGGTTAGAGTTAGTGTTGCGGTTATAATTAGGGTTAGGAGCTAGGGTTAGTTTTAGGGTTAGGAGCTAGGGTTAAGGTTAAGGTTAGCTTTTTGGGTTAGGGATGAGGGTTAAAGTCAGGGTTAGCGTAAGAGTACAGGTTAGGGGAAAGAGAAGATAGGATTTTGAATGGGACTGAATTGTATGTCCCCACAAGGTTAGCTGCGCAAGACTATGTGTGTGTGTGTGCGACACATCTCCTTCGTAGAGTTGATCAGGCTGTTGATTGTGGCCTGTTGAATGTGGTCCCACTCCTCTTCAATGGCTCTGCGAAGTTGCTGGATATTAGTGGGAACTGGAACACGCTGTCATACATGTAGATCCAGAGCATCCTAAACATGCTCAATGGGTGACATGTCTGGTGAGTATGCAGGCATTGGAAGAAGTGGGAGATTTTCAGCTTCCAGGAATTGTGTACAGATCCTTGCGACGTGGGGCCGTGCATTATCATTCGGAAACATGAGATGATGGCGGTGGATTAATGGCACGACAATGGGCCTCAGGATCTCGTCACGGTATCTCTGTGCATTCAAATTTCCATCGATAAAATGCAATTGTGTTTGTTGTCCGCAGCTTATGCCTGCCCATACCATAACCCCATTGCCACCATGGGGAACTCTGTTCACAACGTTGACATCAGCAAACCGCTCGCCCACACAACGCCATACACTGCCAGCTGCCCGGTACATTTGAAACCGGGATTCATCTGTGAAGAACACACTTCTCCAGTGTGCCAGTAGCCATCGAAGGTGCGCATTTGCCCACTGAAGTTGGTTACGACGCCGAACTGCAGTCAGGTCAAGACCCTGGTGAGGATGACGAGCACTCAGATGAGATCCCTGAGGTTTCTGACAGTTTGTGCAGAAATTCTTGGTTGTGCAAACCCACAGTTTCATCAGCTGTCCAGGTGGCTGGTCTCATACTATCCTGCTGGTGAAGAAGCTAGATGTGGAGGTCCTGGGCTGGCGTGGTTATACGTGGTCTGCGTTTGTGAAGCCAGTTGGACGTACTGCCAAATTCTCTAAAACGACATTAATTTCTCTGGAAACAGCTCTGGTGGCATTCCAAATGCACGCTCCCTCAAAACTTGAGATATCAGAGGCATTGTGTTGTGTGACAAAACTTCTCATTTTAGAGAGGCCTTTTATTGGCCTCAGTACAAGGTGCACCTGTGTAATGATCATGCTGTTTAATATGCCACACCTGTCAGGTGGATGAATTATCTTGGCAAAAGAGAAATGCTCACTAACAGGACTGTAAACAAATGTGCCAAGAAATGTAGCTAAGTTTTTTGTTCCTATGGAACATTTCTGGGATCTTTTATTTTAGATTATGAAACATGGGACCAACACTTCACATGTTGCGTTTATATTTTTGTTCAGTATGTTTGAGACTTATTCTACCATATGGTTTAAATAGATTCATTGTTCAATATTTAATTTCCCTTTAATGTGTTTCAACATAACGTTTTTAATCTCCATAATCTAATTTATTGGGCACAATTGTGTATTTCAAAATGTGATGGACTAAAGATTTAAAGCCTAAGATATAACCTCGTTGAGCTCAACAGTTTAGCAAAGCGGTAGCCTCAGAGAACGAACAATAGTTTACACATGTACCTAAATAAAAGGTCCACAATCTTAATGTGATTCCAATTGCGCATTTCTTACATTTATTTTAAATCGAATCGTTCGTTCCCCCGTTTCACTATCTCGACCTGCTAAGGCATTGGAAGAGAACAACCCTTTAACGTTCATCTTCGCCTCCCTTCCATCAATCAATGCCCGGGCCCCTCCCAGCCACTCACTTTGCATGGGGGAAAATCCTGATTATCACCATACATCCATCATAAGTACCCCAATATCACTCCGAAAGGATCTCAGATTCTCGGAAAGGGTTACAAGATTAGGCAATACAATCGACATTTGCGCAAAGACTATATGGACGTAGAGCCCATTTTACGCATGGTTTTTCCACAAAGCTGTTCAAAAAAAGAGACATTCGATCTAAATATAATGTGTACAATCTGATTCTGATATATTTACAGTTTACATTGTAGTTTAAACAGTTAAATTGTAGTTTTCTACATTTCTTAGAGTTGTTAATAATAGTAGCAGTCTAATGATTTTTTTAAGCAACATGAACCTTGGTGGCACTCAAAAGCTAGACTGCAAAAAAGTGTTCAATGGTAGAAAATGGAATGAAACCTAATGAACTCGATAAAATGAGAGAAAGGGAGAGAAAGGGAGAGAGAGGGAGGCTCTCTGGTGGACTCGGCATTTCTGGTTGAAAATAGTTAAGAACTGATAAGTACCAATCACATTACCAATTATGCATGGATACTTTCACCTCATAACTGTGACTATACATGGTCTGATTATGTTTTACCCTCTGTCCTCACCTTTAATATCATACACACAACACACAAGGCTGAGTTTTCTGTTTCCAAATCCTCCTCAATCTTCCCAATAGGCGCCGATTCAGTTTGACGCATTTATCCCCTCATTTATGATACCTGAGAAAATAACTGCTTCGGTAACATCTGATACGGCTGCTGCCTGGTCATTCTGGCCCAATGTTCCACGCTGAGCTCCAATTCCTCTCATATTCTGCATCTTCACAAACAATTTGAAGGCGGATTGAAGTGTGAGGTGGGGTCCATCAGAGGATTCCTGCGGGAGTGTGGGCGTGTTTAGATGGTATTGGGAGTATTTCTCCCCCAATCCCCTTCATAAAGAAATCGCCTAACCTTTGCCCTGGTCAGTTTCTTGTGTTTTGAACCCTCTTTCGTTATTTATGCCATAGTCTAATTAACGGGGAATCGTTTTTATTTCAATAATTGGATGATAATATTTAATAAAAACAGGTGTTAATATACACAAATATCCTTTATGTGGCCTGTTAATGTGTACCATGCAAGGAACACATACGCCTATCTGTGAGATATTTCTGCTAACTTGATCTGTACATGGGTTTTGCTAAAAATGATAACCTACGGTAGAGAACAGCACAGGAATGTCAGGTCATGCCTGTATGATCTATGCGTTCATGTTTTGTCCTTAGTTTCCTTTTACGCGTTAGATATATATTTTGGCCAATCTGTTGTTGCCTCATACATGTCAACACAGATGAGCTTTTAAGTAATACGGATTTCCATATTTTGTGATAAATAGCCTAAACTCACTTTACCTGGTGAGTTTCAAGTTTCAACGTTTATTCGCCACTTCGCCACGCGCACATGTGTAAAACAGTAGAGTGACATTCTTAACATGAGAGCTCTTTCCCAATAACACAGTGATAACAATAATAATAATATAGATAATAATACAAATTAAAAGTTAGTTGAGAGTAATGATGGATTGTCTTTGTGAGACAAATGTGATACCTGTGAAAATAGGTTTATTTCATGCCCCAAGCATTGTGGCTGTGGTGCTCATAAATATATATTTTAGGAGTCTGACAAAGTAGTTAGGCTAATGATTTGTCCAACCCCGGAAAGACTGTACCCACCAAATTGGTTCATGTCATGTCTACTCACATAAACATTTCAAGAAGGATAGGCATATGTGTGATATGTCACAGTTACAAAGACATTCATTTTGAACAGATAATAACGAAGTAGCCTAATTCAGTGCAATAGTTACCTTGGAGTTAAATGTGATCACAGTTTTTATTGATATATACAGTACCAGTTAAACGTTTGGACACACCTACTCATTCAAGGGTTTTTCTTTATTTTTACTGTTTTCTACATTTTAGAATAATAATGAGGAAGTCAAAACTATGAAATAACACATATGGAATCATGTAGTAACCAAAAAGTGTTAAACAAATCAAAATGTATTTTATCTTTGAGATTCTTCAAAGTAGCCACCCTTTGCCTTGATGACAGCTTTGCACACTCTTGGCATTCTCTCAACCAGCTTCACCTGGACGTCCATACCCTAAACCCTACCATAATCTTAACCCCTAGCCTTAATCATAACCCTTACTAAACCCTATCCTTAACCATTACCTTAACCATTTTACATGTCAACTTCAATTGGTTAGGGACGACCTAAGGATCCCGGTTTGCACGGACCAAACAAAATATTAGCCAGAAAGCATGTAAATTGACAGAGTCACGTGAACAGAGAACGAGAAATCCATAGAAGAATATGCTGAAAATCTATGGGGGAACGCACGTTGGATTATGCACCCTAAAGTATGGTCGCTCGAATCAGAATATTCGACTGACGCAGAGGAATAAACAATATCAAGACCCGCAGAGTTTATATCAACGAAGTTTGGAGCGGAAACTTGGCAGGGAAACATGGACGAAGGTTATTCTATATTCTATGTAGCTCTGCTTAGATCTCTCTGGCGTCCCTCTTTCCTGGGAAAGGAGAGAGTACTGACTAGCCTCCGAGATGTTGTTGTGTATCTATTTCCAAGATGTTGTGTTATGTAGCCTACCGCCCACGGCGTTTGCGATGTACTTCGAGTTTTTTTGTGCGCTTTTTGCAGAGCTTTATGGGTGACAATGGACACCTGTCCTTTGCGTCAAATACAAAGTTATTTCACCTTTGTTGTTAGAAAATGAAAAGTGACGCACGTGCAGATGGAAGTTCATAGCTGATATATAAACACTTCAATATCCAAGTTGGAGTAGCCTATGATGGCTATTTATCAGATAGCAATCAAAGCAAAGCAACTGCAAGCAAATTCCATCTGCTGGCAAATTATGTAAATAACGTTTTTTTTATATGTTTTTTATGAGTTGGTTTGTTATTCTTCTATGGATTTCTCTTATTGTTATAGTAAAATCATTTTGCATTGTAAAAATGGGTGATTGATAGATGTTACTCGTCATGTTTTATAGACCCAGAAGATGGGGGAAGGGCCTCTATAAGAGGGGGTTTTCTGAGGCCAAAGAAAAGATAGGTGGTGCATGCATGGTGGTGGTCAGGTTAACCATGTGCTTAGAGGCCAACCTCACAACCAGGTTTATATTTTGGACATTATTTCACTCCTGTGTGGGCTTTGGGCTGTGTATGTTAATGCACTGCTTTCCTTCACCATCCCGTGCCATGTTGCAAGATTCCATTGACACTTTACAGACATAGTGACATAGGGACATAGTGTATGATGCGATGGGAGACTGGCTGGAGTGGATCCTTGGTTATGAATGCCCATCAGTCCATCTCATCTCACTGTGTATGGCAGGCTCCTCCTTCCTTCCAGGGCTAGGCTAATACCAGTCTTTGTTTCTTCCTGGTGTTTTTTTTCCCTCAGAAAGGGGAGAAGGAAAAAAAAGATACCTACTTGTGTTCACGTGACTTCCTCCTTACAGCGAGTCATCTATTGATAGAGGGACTGATTATAGAGAAGACTGATTTCTATGGCCAGCTGATCAAATCAAATCAAATTTATTTATATAGCCCTTCTTACATCAGCTGATATCTCAAAGTGCTGTACAGATACCCAGCCTAAAACCCCAAACAGCAAGCAATGCAGGTGTAGAAGCACGGTGGCTAGGAAAAACTCCCTAGAAAGGCCAAAATCTAGGAAGAAACCTAGAGAGGAACCAGGCTATGAGGGGTGGCCAGTCCTCTTCTGGCTGTGCCGGGTGGAGATTTTAACAGAACATGGCCAAGATGTTCAAATGTTCATAAATGACCGGCATTGTCAAATAATAATAATCACAGTAGTTGTCGAGGGTGCAGCAAGTCAGCACCTCAGGAGTAAATGTCAGTTGGCTTTTCATTTTTCATAGCCGATCATTTAGAGCAGGGGTGTCAAACTCATTCCACGGAGGGCCTAGTGTCTGCAGGTTTTTGGTTTTTCCTTTCAATAAAGCCCTAGACAACCAGGTGTGGGGAGTTCCTAACTAATTAGTGATGTTAATTCATTAATCAAGTACAAGGGAGGAGCGAAAACCCGCAGACACTCGGCCCCCCGTGGAATGAGTTTGACACCTGTGATTTAGAGTATCTCTACTGCT
This sequence comes from Salvelinus alpinus, assembly GCF_045679555.1. Lineage (NCBI taxonomy): Eukaryota > Metazoa > Chordata > Actinopteri > Salmoniformes > Salmonidae > Salvelinus > Salvelinus alpinus. Next base: position 3,699,236 of record NC_092120.1, on the reverse strand, counting down.
CCTGCTCTCTAGAGTGTTGAAAACAGCAGGTCTGGGACAGGTAGCACGTCCGGTGAACAGGTCAGGGTTCCATAGCCGCAGGCAGAACAGTTGAAAATGGAGCAGCAGCACGGCCAGGTGGACTCGGGACAGCAAGGAGTCATCATGCCAGGTAGTCCTGAGGCATGGTCCTAGGGCTCAGGTCCTCCGAAAAGATAATTAGAGAGAGCATACTTAAATTCACACAGGACACCGGATAAGACAGGATAAGTACTCCAGATATAACACACTGACCCTAGCCCCCCGACACATAAACTACTGCAGTATAAATAGTGGAGGCTGAGACAGGAGGGGTCAGGAGACACTGTGGTCCCATCCGATGATACCCCCGGACAGGGCCAAACAGGAAGGATATAACCCCACCCACTTTGCCAAAGCACAGCCCCCACACCACTAGAGGGATATCTTCAACCACCAACTTACCATCCTGAGACAAGGCCGAGTATAGCCCACAAAGATCTCCGCCACGGCACAACCCAAGGGGGGACGCCAACCCAGACAGGAAGACCACGTCAGTGACTCAACCCACTCAAGTGACGCACCCCTCCTAGGGACGGCATGAAAGAGCACCAGTAAGCCAGTGACTCAGCCCCTGTAATAGGGTTAGAGGCAGAGAATCCCAGTGGAGAGAGGGGAACCGGCCATGCAGAGACATGAATGAAATGCATATGACGACAGTGCATCTAACTGCTAACCAACACTGTTGGAGCAATGCAGTTGCAGTATGTTATCTGTCTGCGTGCTTTTGACCACTGCTTGTTTGATGTTGAATCACTGTCTCCACGGGCTTTTGAGACCACTGCAATGAATGATTTACTCACTCTTCAATTACAATTCAGATTCATTTTAACTGGGAAATATTTGGTGCATGAATCTGAGACTGATTTCTGGGAATGTTTCACAAAGTTGCGTGGATTGATATACTGTAGGTTTCCTTGCATAGCTTGAATGTGACTAACAAATGACTAACAGGATGCTTCTGTAGACAGGACTGTGGAGAGACCGCATATGGCTTTGTAGAATGACCTGAATAACTGCTTCAAGCGGGGGAATTTCTCTCTTTACACTGGGAATTTGTTGTGATCTGTTGACGATGAAACAGTTGAAGCTCAACAAACTCCTGAGGTATATTCAGGAGTTAAACTTGCTGAAGCCTGATGCAGCCTGAACTCTAGGGTTTTGTCATTTATTCATCATATCTGGCCTCGCCAACCCTCTCATTCATATCACGTTTCTCTCAATCAAGCCGTCCAGTGGCAAAAGCTTCCTCCACTATTGGAAGAGCTAGTAAACAGACCATGTGCTGGAAAAATGAAATTAAAGTACTGTATATACCCCGTACCCTTCCTCTTTCTCCTTGCTCTCTTTTTCTCTTTCCCTTCTCTTCTATGCCCTTTTTCATTCCCAAATTCTCCAGGCCACTCCCCCAACCGAAAACAGGCAAAATGGCTGCGGTGCTGGGTTGGTCTGTGGTAGCCCAGAGTGGCTCCAGCAGGGCTAACAGAGAGCTGGGCTGAGGGCTGATGGCTCAGATATGTCAGGAGGAGAACGAGGTGTCTGGAGCAGAGAATCCTGAACCTATGCTTTGACTTCTGTTGAAACGCAAATCGGTGACTACGAGTGACTCGTAGAAATATGGGCTAGATTAGTTGTTGGCCTCTGTAAAGGGTTAAGTTTCGTTGCATGTGGTTTCATTAGGATTCATGAGTTATTCAGTTTTTTTTATTCGTTGCTAGATTGAGTTATTCGTTTTTAGGGGAGGGGGTTTGTCACTGCAGTTGTTCAGACATGCAATAATTTACATTACTGTAAACAACTTTCACAGAAGTCAAATAATTCGTTTTAATCAGTAGTATTCCTTTTGTGTATTAGAAAAAAGTTATTATGTACTGTGAACTGGGGGTAAATTGGCTTAATTAAGGCTGTAGTTGAGGTAACAGTTGCTGTAAATGTATGAATTAATTTTGTAAACATTTATTTTGGACAAGATCCATGAAAATGTAATTAGATGTAAAATAGTAAAACGTGTTTATGAAAAGTTGTTTAAGAAAAGGAATAAAGCTCTAATTGAGAGATTATTAGGATATTTTGAATATATTCAAAACCTAAATTATCTGTGTTTAATTTGATAAAACATAAATAGTATTACCATGTATATACTATATATAGCTACTATTTAATGTTTATAATAAAATAATTGTGAAATAGTATTTTCTATTAGGTAATTGTGTATTTCTTTGATGGATGAATTTTCTTTCTTTTTTTTTTACTCATGAACTTCAATCAAGCAATTAATATTATTTGACACATGAATAGATCATACATACAATTATATTTAACAAATAAGGAAAGGGAACCAACTGTTTTAAAGTTTCACAAACAGTAAGATATGATTTAGGTTGTAATACATATTTTATACCTGTAAAAATTATGTTTTTGTATTTTATAATGGGACAATAGTGATGTTAATAGTAGTAATTATAATATATTTGTTATTACAAGATTATATTCAACAAATTCATTTTTTACACCAAAATCCTGTTTCACTTGCCATTAAATCATTTTAGAAACATTTAGTGATCTATATTAGCAACTGAATGCCTAAGATTCCGATGATTGAGTTCACAGATCATCATGTAAGACTGAAACTTGACTTTTCTTACTAGCACTGGCTTTGCTGATAGCTGCTTTACTGAGGAAAGTTTTACTCACTACGACTGTGAGATGTGGTTGTCTCACCCAGCTACGTTAAGATTTACATTTACATTACATTTACATTTAAGTCATTTAGCAGACGCTCTTATCCAGAGCGACTTACAAATTGGTGCATTCACCTTATGATATCCAGTGGAACAACCACTTTACAATAGTGCATCTAACTCTTTTAAGGGGGGGGTTAGAAGGATTACTTTATCCTATCCTAGGTATTCCTTAAAGAGGTGGGGTTTCAGGTGTCTCCGGAAGGTGGTGATTGACTCCGCTGACCTGGCGTCGTGAGGGAGTTTGTTCCACCATTGGGGTGCCAGAGCAGCGAACAGTTTTGACTGGGCTGAGCGGGAACTGTACTTCCTCAGAGGTAGGGAGGCGAGCAGGCCAGAGGTGGATGAACGCAGTGCCCTTGTTTGGGTGTAGGGCCTGATCAGAGCCTGAAGGTACGGAGGTGCCGTTCCCCTCACAGCTCCGTAGGCAAGCACCATGGTCTTGTAGCGGATGCAAGCTTCAACTGGAAGCCAGTGGAGAGAGCGGAGGAGCGGGGTGACGTGAGAGAACTTGGGAAAGTTGAACACCAGACGGGCTGCGGCGTTCTGGATGAGTTGTAGGGGTTTAATGGCACAGGCAGGGAGCCCAGCCAACAGCGAGTTGCAGTAATCCAGACGGGAGATGACAAGTGCCTGGATTAGGACCTGCGCCGCTTCCTGCGTGAGGCAGGGTCGTACTCTGCGAATGTTGTAGAGCATGAACCTACAGGAACGGGTCACCGCCTTGATGTTAGTTGAGAACGACAGGGTGTTGTCCAGGATCACGCCAAGGTTCTTAGCACTCTGGGAGGAGGACACAATGGAGTTGTCAACCGTGATGGCGAGATCATGGAACGGGCAGTCCTTCCCCGGGAGGAAGAGCAGCTCCGTCTTGCCGAGGTTCAGCTTGAGGTGGTGATCCGTCATCCACACTGATATGTCTGCCAGACATGCAGAGATGCGATTCACCACCTGGTTAACATGAAGATGAATGCATTAAGAAAGTATAGTGTTCTGCTGTAGTGTGCTACGGTCCATCTGAATCCTCTGGTATAGGAAGTGAGAGGTGGGTTGATTTAGTTTTACTGTGTGTGAGTAGACCATGAGATCCCTGTGTAACCTGTGTCTTCTTCTCCCTATCCTGCCCCTGTCCTATCCTCCTTCTATCCCAGAGCAAACTGCACATGGAGGGCTTTCGCAGCCTGCGGGAGGGAGAGCCACTAGAGTTTACCTTCCAGTGGTCCCCCAGGGGCCTGGAGTCTGTACAAGTCACGGGCCCCGGGAGAGGCCCCTGCTCGGGCAGTGAGAGGAGACAGAAACCCAAATCCCCGGCCCCGCCGCAGAGATGGAAGCCAAAGGGAGACCGGTGAGTGAACCATAGAATTACTAGCACAGACTTTCCTTTCAAGTCAATGTTCAGTTATGGGTGAATTCAGGGAGGGAATTGAGACTGAGACTGGCAACAGAACAGATGATGTTGGAAGGAACAGGGTAGTACTGCCGTGATCATTAGTGGTGTGTGTTTGTGTGTGCGTACATGCATGTGCGTGTGCCTGTGTATGTGAGCATTGATGTAATATATTTAGCAGTAGCTGCATATTCGTATTTACCTGTGTATGATTCAGAGGTTCTGTGTGGAGTATACCTGCTGCATTATTCACATTATGTCAAACGTTCACATTTGTAGAGGTTCTGTTTTAACAGCTGTTTCCCATCCAGATGCAATGTTTTAATGTATAGCAAATATCACTTTAGACTGAAGAGGAATTCTCAGAAACAGGCTTTCTATTTTTTACAGGATTGCCCTTTTATTCATCATTAGGTGATGTTGTATTGCATCATGTTGCGTTATGGTGGATACTAATTTTATGACCCGAGTTAGGCCTATGCTACATCAATTATCACATTTATTTAACAATGTATACTTATTTTTTGTGTAGACATTTCATCCTAATTTCCCTCCTCATTGTTATAATGTAAGAGGGATCTTTCTTCAAAGGAAGGAATAGAAATATGTTGAGGTCAGTGTGTTGACCTCTAACCCCTGACCTTTCTGGGTCAGTAACAGAGCTGCTGGTTGGATCCAAATTGGCAGATTAAAAACATTTTATTAACACTACATTCCCTTTAGTACATCCACCAGAATTTATTTTTTTATATTCTTTATATTGGTTTATTGTATTTTTTATTTCATGGATTGATGTATTACAGTGTTACACTGTTAAACTCTTGGCTCCCCGATCTTTATAAACATTGACAATATTTGAACATTTTGGAATTTACAAATAAATTGTGCCAACACCTTTCTCTTCACTTGAGTTATTAGTTGACTTGAAAGTCAAAACTCAGCTGATTTGTTGTTCTGTGCAAGTATTAGAAATGATGCAAACATAAACGTTGTGGGAATTATGTAACCATGTGTCTAAACAGTGCCTGCCTATGTGATTGATGTGTTATAAAAACATAGATTCAGCGACACTTGTGAAACCTTTACTACCAACTTGTCTTGTGAAAACTGGTTATTCACTCTTACCAGCTAGAATGGGAGTCTATGTGGTGGGGGTTGGGGAGTGGAGGAGGGGGTATTGGTAGGTAAACTCCCAAGCAAGCGAACTAGCCTGGATGAAACCTAAATTCCAATGCCCTTCCCCCTCTCCTCTCCTTCCCTCTCCCCCCTCGCATGTTCTAATTGAAGATGCCACCGAGAGGGACCCCCTGCAAGCCTCCAGCTCAGTCATGCGAAACTCTTTGTTTCCATCTGAAAGAGTTAAAGCTGCAATATGTAACTTTTTGAGTGACCGACCTGAAATGTAGCCTTATAACATCTGACTGCAAGTTAATAATGTCGTAATGAGCCTATCTGTTTATGACCTGATATCTAATGATCACGTCTATTGCAAATGAATTGGTATGATTTGCTCTTATATTAACCAGTTAATTGAATAGCTTCCTTTTTGATTCAGTAAAACAGACCATGTGACAGCCTGGAGTGACACGCCTTAGTTCCCTGTGTGGAACCCTGCTTTGTTTCGCCTTGTCATCACTGTTTCGCCTTGTCATTGTTTCCGCCTGTGAGCAGCGTCTTGGTTATTTATTGCAGGCCTTAGGCCTGTTGTAGACATACTTAATTTCTATATACATTTGGCAGTAAGCTATACATATCAGCATGTTGGCAACTGTTATTAAAGCGCATTTTAGCAGGGAAAATAATTATCTATTCATCTATTTATTTTATTTGTCATCTCTTGATGAGACCACATATGAGAAGTATTGTATATGCATTGGTCGCTTTAAATGTTTTCTGTTAGGTTCAGTATTGGTGTATTCTGTGGTGTATTCTATGCATATTCTATGGTGTATTCTATGTGAAATGCTGCCATCTAAAGGATACATTTGGACCAACAGATTTTGGGTAAATATAATTAAACCAATCTAGTAAGCATGTTATAATTGGATTTGTACCATAATGCATTACATTCTAGAGAAAATTTAATGATATCCCATATAAGAAGTTCTAGGTTTTATTCTTTGAATTCAGAATAAATACGCCCTGAAGTTGAAAGAAATGTATTGTTTGTGAATTGGAATGTGACAAGGATCTCCACTCTCTGTCTCAGATGCTATAACTGTGGAGGACTAGACCACCATGCCAAAGAGTGTGGCCTACCGCCCCAGCCAAAGAAGTGCCACTACTGCCAGAGCGCGACGCACATGGTGGCCCACTGTCCTCACCGCCCCCCCGGCCCCTTGTCTCCTGGCCCTGCCAAAGCCACTCAGGGAAGACGCACTACTGTGGACCAGTACCCCTCTACCTCCTCCACCACCCCCTACAGCCCCAGTCCCAGGCAGGGAAACAGGCACTCCCAGCCCTCTCAGGACAGTTCCTCCCCCCTCAGCAAGTCCTCCAGAAAGTCCTCCAGCTCTCCGGAAGACCCGGCACAGATCCAGAGGAGATCTGGAGGGCACCACAGGTTGAAACAATCCTGATCCACAACCACCATGGACGGATGCCACCTGTTAGTATTACCTCTGGTCCAATAAAACCCCCTTCCTTCAGTCTGATCAGTCTCCTCCTCACACAGACACATCCTGAGCTACCTCTGGGGCAACCTCAAGCAGATCCACATTTCTAACCAAATGGACAGTAAAGTATCTATTTTACTTCCCCAATCCCTCCCAGACTCTCCCTCTACCAAACGCTGTACATCTTAGCTACCTCCTGGGCCAACTCAATCCATCTCCACATAGATAGACCTATAATCTTAGTTACCTCGTGGGCCAACTCAATCCATCTCCACATAGATAGACCTATAATCTTAGTTACCTCCTGGGCCAACTCAATCCATCTCCACATAGATAGACCTACACTCTTAGTTACCTCGTGGGCCAACTCAATCCATCTCCACATAGATAGACCTACACTCTTAGTTACCTCCTGGGCCAACTCAATCCATCTCCACATAGATAGACCTATAATCTTAGCTACCTCTTGGGACAGATTCAGCCTCATCTACCTCAGATTGGTAGCACAGGAATGGTCAGTCACCCTTGTGTTTCCATTGCTCAGTCAGGTTCATTGACATCCGCTCTACTATCAATTGCAATAAGAAGACAACTGGGAATGGGACTGACACACAAACAGCCAAAGCAATCTTGTTATTTCTTTTTTGATAATTTACCTGATCTGAACCCTATTGTCCCAAAGCTCAGTCTGTTCAAATTCTCTGTGCGTTTTTCATCAGACGGTAGTCAGACACCCAAACCCAATCATACCTCTTAGGCCCGGTTTGCCGAACAAAGATTAAACCTAGTCTTAGACTAAAACGCCCCTTCAATGGAGAATCGTGATCGTCATTGAACTAGCTTTTTAGTCCAGGACTAGACTAGATCTGTCTCTGGGAAACTGTTTCTAACTAAACCAATGCTAATATGATCATTTGTCTGTTAAGGGCAGTGAAGAAGTAGTATACCTGCCTCCATATGGTCTCATTCATCCTCATCAATAAGAATACTCAATGTAAATATTAAGATGTATGTTGAATGCATTTATAAGGAGACATGGTTTATGTTTCTTTTAACTTTACTCACACCATATCATGACCATACAGTACTCTCTCCCACAGGGTACGGCTGCACTGACTGACTGTGAAAGGGAATTCTCAGTGTGTCAGCGGAGCAGTCACTTCTTAATGTGTGTTGACAAATCAAACTTAATCTAATCGAATGACCTTAGTAGGAAGTGTAATATGACAAATAATCAATGGGGTGAAATGTTTGCCTTCAATCTTTTGACTGTGTGACTGAAGGGCATGATACTGCATGAAACAAAGCCCAGATATGTTGTATAATGCAGCTATGAATTAACGTCTAGGCTCTACTATGTTTACTGACAGTGAATACATGTTATACTCATAGATCGTATATATAATCAAACATTAGCACAAACCAAACTAGATCCCTGGAGGACTCAAATGTTATATTTTCTCACAGGAGGAAGAATGTTCAGGGAACTTACCAAAAAGTTTACTTTTCGTTTTGAGGGGAATCATCATTATAGAACTAAATGTGTTTTTGTTTTAAGCAAACCATGTGATATCGATATAGTGTTCAACTCTATAGACTTATGTACTGATATTAGTAACTACCTCTGAGTTCTAGGTATACATACTGTTATTATGTCCATGTTACATTGTAAACAGACATGTCCACACCTGTCTGAACCTGTGTGTTATTGTAAGTGCATACCACCATCTAGTGGTCAGTTCTGGTAATTTATATTCTGTTTACATTATGGTTTCTGTTTGTCTTAGCATTCCTTGGTCACATCACTAAGACAAAGGACCAAACTGAAATCGTACACACAGGCCTATTTCACTGAGTGTACAAAACATTAAGAACACTCTCCTAATATTGAGTTGCACCCCCCTTCCTCCCTTTTGTCCTCAGAACAGCCTCAATTCGTCAGGGCATGGACTCTACAAGGTGTCGAAAGCGTTCCACTGGGATGCTGGCCGATGTTGATGCCGATGTTTCCCACTGTTGTCAAGTGGCTGGGTGTCCTTTTGGTGGTGAACCATTCTTGATACACACGGGAATCTGTTGAGCGTGGGAAACCTAGCAGCGTTGCAGTTCTTGACAGAGGTGCACCTGGCACCTACTACCATACCCCATTTCAAAGGCACTTAACTTTGTCTTGCCCATTCACCCTCTGAATGGCACACATACACAATTTAAAAAATATATATATATATTAAAAAATATATATATATATTTCATCTTTATTTAACCAGGTAGGCTAGTTGAGAACAAGTTCTCATTTGCAACTGCGACCTGGCCAAGATAAAGCATAGCAATTCGACACATACAACACAGTTACACATGGAATAAACAAAACATACAGTCAAATAATACAGTAGAAAAATAAGTATATACAATGTGAGCAAATGAGGTGAGATAAGGGAGGTAAAGGCAAAAAAGGCCATGGTGGCGAGGTAAATAGAATATAGCAAGTAAAACACTGGAATGGTAGATTTGGAATGTGCAAAGTAGAAATAATGGGGTGCAAAGGAGCAAAATAAATAAATAAATACAGTAGGGGAAGAGGTAGTTGTTTGGGCAAAATTATAGATGGGCTATGTACAGGTGCAGTAATCTGTGAGCTGCTCTGACAGCTGGTGCTTAAAGCTAGTGAGGGAGATAAGTGTTTCCAGCTTCAGAGATTTTTGCAGTTCGTTCCAGTCATTGGCAGCAGGGAACTGGAAGGAAAGATGACCAAAGGAGGAATTGGCTTTGGGGGTGACCAGTGAGATATGCGTGCTACGAGTGGGTGCTGCTATAGTGACCAGTGAGCTGAGATAAGGCGGGGCTTTACCTAGCAGAGACTTGTAGATAACCTGTAGCCAGTGGGTTTGGCGACGAGTATGAAGCGAGGGCCAACCAAAGAGAGCATACAGGTCGCAATGGTGGGTAGTGTATGGGGCTTTGGTGACAAAACGGATGGCACTATGATAGACTGCATCCAGTTTGTTGAGTAGAGTGTTGGAGGCTATTTTATAGGTGACATCACCGAAGTCGAGGATCGGTAGGATGGTCAGTTTTACGAGGGTATGTTTGGCAGCATGAGTGAAGGATGCTTTGTTGCGATATAAGACGCCGATTCTAGATGTAATTTTGGATTGGAGATGCTTAATGTGAGTCTGGAAGGAGAGTTTACAGTCTATCCAGACACCTAGGTATTTGTAGGTGTCCACATATTCTAAGTCAGAACCGTCCAGAGTAGTGATGCTGGACGGGCGAGCAGGTGCGGGCAGCGATCGGTTGAATAGCATGCATTTAGTTTTACTTGCGTTTAAGAGCAGTTGGAGGCCACGGAAGGAGAGTTGTATGGCATTGAAGCTCGTCTGGAGGTTAGTTAACACAGTGTCCAAAGAGGGGCTAGAAGTATACAGAATAGTGTCGTCGTGTATCAGAAAATCACCAGCAGCAAGAGCAACATCATTGATGTATACAGAGAAGAGAGTCGGCCCGAGGCTTGAACCCTGTGGCACCCCCATAGAGACTGCCAGAGGTCCGGACAACAGGCCCTCCGATTTGACACACTGAACTCTATCAGAGAAGTAGTTGGTAAACCAGGCAAGGCAATAATTTGAGAAACCAAGGCTGTCGAGTCTGCCAATAAGAATGTGGTGATTGCCAGAGTCAAAAGCCTTGGCCAGGTTGATGAATACGGCTGCGCAGTAATGTCTCTTATCGATGGTGGTTATGTCGTTTAGGACCTTGAGCCTGGCTGAGGTGCACCCATGACCAGCTCTGAAACCAGATTGCATAGCGGAGAAGGTACGGTGGGATTCAAAATGGTCGGTAATCTGTTTGTTAACTTGGCTTTCGAAGACCTTAGAAAGACAGAGTAGGATAGATATAGGTCTGTAGCAGTTTGGGTCTAGAGTGTCACCCCCTTTGAAGAGGGGGATGACCGCGGCAGCTTTCCAATCTTTGGGAATCTCAGACGATTCGAAAGAGAGGTTGAACAGGCTAGTAATAGGGGTTGCAACAATTTCGGCAGATAATTTTAGAAAGAGAGGGTCCAGATTGTCTAGCCCGGCTGATTTGTAGGGGTCCAGATTTTGCAGCTCTTTCAGAACATCAGCTATCTTGATTTGGGTGAAGGAGAAATGGGGAGGCTTGGGCAAATTGCTATGGGGGGGTGCAGGGCTGTTGACCGGGGTAGGGGTAGCCGTAGAGAAATGCTTATTGAAATTCTCAATTATAGTGGATTTATCGGTGGTGACAGTGTTTCCTAGCCTCAGAGCAGTGGGCAGCTGGGAGGAGGTGCTCTTATTCTCCATGGACTTTACAGTGTCCCAGAACTTTTTGGAGTTAGTACTACAGGATGCAAATTTCTGTTTGAAAAAGCTAGCCTTCGCTTTCCTAACTGCCTGTGTATGTTTGTTCCTATCTTCCCTGAAAAGTTGCATATCACGGGGGCTATTCGATGCTAATGCAGAACGCCACAGGATGTTTTTGTGCTGGTCAAGGGCAGACAGATCTGGAGTGAACCAAGGACTATATCTATTCCTAGTTCTACATTTTTTGAATGGGGCATGCTTATTTAAGATGGTGAGGAAGGCACTTTTAAAGAATAGCCAGGCATCATCTACTGACGGGATGAGGTCAATGTCATTCCAGGATACCCCGGCCAGGTCGATTAGAAAGGCCTGCTCGCAGAAGTGTTTTCGGGAGCGTTTGACAGTGATGAGGAGTGGTCGTTTGTTTGCAGACCCATTACGGATGCAGGCAATGAGGCAGTGATCGCTGAGATCTTGATTGAAAACAGCAGAGGTGTATTTGGAGGGCGAGTTAGTTAGGATGACATCTATGAGGGTGCCCGTGTTTACGGATTTGGAGTTGTACCTGGTAGGTTCATTGATAATTTGTGTGAGATTGAGGGCATCGCGCTTAGATTGTAGGATGGCCGGGGTGTTAAGCATGTCCCAGTTTAGGTCACCTAGTAGCACGAGCTCAGAAGATAGATGGGGGGCAATCAATTCACATATGGTATCGAGGGCACAGCTGGGGGCAGAGGGAGGTCTATAGCAAGTGGCAACAGTGAGAGACTTGTTTCTGGAAAGGTGCATTTTTAGAAGTAGAAGCTCGAATTGTTTGGGTACAGACTTGAATAGTAATACAGAACTCTGCAGGCTATCTTTGCAGTAGATTGCAACACCGCCCCCTTTAGCAGTTCTATCTTGGCGGAAAATGTTATAGTTGACGATTTCAGGGTTTTTGGTGGTTTTCCTTAGCTAGGATTCAGACACGGCTAAGACATCCGAGTTGGCAGAGTGTGCTAAAGCAGTGAGTAAAATAAACTTAGGGAGTAGGCTTCTAATGTTGACATGCATGAAACCAAGGCTTTTACGGTTACAGAAGTCAACAAATGAGAGCACCTGGGGAGTGGGGCTAGGCACTGCAGGAAATTGATTAACTTCTACATCACCAGAGGAACAGAGGAGAAGTAGGATAAGGGTACGGCTAAATGTTATACGAACTGACCGTCTAGCACGTTCGGAACAGAGAGTAAAAGGAGCAGGTTTCTGGGCTCGATAGCATATATTCAAGGCATAGTGTACAGACAAAGGTAAGGTAGGATGTGAGTACATTGGAGGTAAACCTAGGCATTGAGTAATGATGAGAGATAGTCTCTAGAGACGTTTAAACCAGGTGATGTCATCGCATATGTAGGAGGCGGAACATGGTTGGTTAAGGCATATTGAGCAGGGCTAGAGGCTACAGTGAAATAAGACAGTAATCACTAACCAGGACAGTAATGGACGAGGCATATTGATATTAGAGAGAGGCATGCGTAGCCAAGTGAACATATGGGTCCAGTGAGTGGTAGGGCTGACTGGGGACACGGCGATTCAGACAGTTAGCAGGCCGATGCTAACAAGCTAACAGTTAGTAGGCCGGGGCTAAACAAGCTAGCAGTTAGCAGACCGGGTTAGCAAGCAAGCCGTTAGAAGGGGCTAGCAGTTAGCAGACCGGGGCAGGCAAGTTAGCCTTTGGGGGACGTCGCGATGGTAACTAGCAGGTTAGCAGAATGGGCCTTCAGCGGGCGTCGCGCCTGAGGGGCCTGTTGGAGTCCTCGGGCAGATTGTCGGTATTCCAGTCGTAGAGGATCGGCGGGGTTCCGTGCCCCGTACCGGCAGTAGAAGGGGTCCGGATATTGTAGCCCAGGAGTGGGCTTCGGTGGTAGCACAGGAGCCCTGGCAGGGCTAGCTTCAGGCTAATTGGTGCTTGCTCCGGGATGGAAACGCTAGCCAGGAGTGGTCACCCGGGATTGCGGTTAGCTAGTTGCGAAGATCCAGATGAAAAATGTTCAGAGTTTGCGGTAGGAATCCGGGCATATGGAGAGAAATAGGTCCGTTATGCTCTGGTTTGTGTCACGTTGTTCGAACTGGCGAGAGCTTTCCGAGCTAAAGGTTAATTACCGCTAGCAATGGTTTACTAACTGTTAGCTGGCTAGCTTCAGTTGAGGGATTCGAGATCCGAAGTAAATATAAATACTTTAGAAAAAATTTGATCCACGCCACATTGGGTGAGGCGGGTTGCAGGAGAGTATTTAGAAGTTGAAGTTTAGGAAAATATTTTTAAAAGATGTAAAAATATATATACAAGGGACAGGACAAAGACGTGTCAATCCATGTCTCAATTGTCTCAAGGCTTAAAAATCCTTATTTAACCTGTCTCCTTCCCTTCATCTACACTGAATGAAGTGGATTTAACAGGTGACATCAATAAGGGATCATAGCTTTCATCTTGATTCACCTGGTCAGTCTATGTCATGGAAAGAACAGGAGTTCCTAATGTTTTGCACACTCAGTGTAGTTGTAATTTCGGCACTATCCTAAATTATGAATTTCTCCTTAGATTCAAACAACGATGGTTATGTAAGAAATGTTCATAATGTTTTTTACTGTCATCAAATCATTGCTGGACATATGGAACTGTGGTTTCTGTCAAACTCATCTGACAACAAAATGTATGATTTAGTCATATTTTTGTTTATATGACAACTTTAACGCCTCAGTGAATTATGTGTTGTATCCTCTCTGTTATGTGTGATCCTCGGAGATTGATGGAACTACTGATATTGTTTTAACCTTGTATGGATCATATCATCTAATCATGTGTATTAATGATCAATTCATAACAGATAAGCAACAGTGAATCACTACCTCATGGTTATGTAACAGGGTAGCAGTCCATTTCAATTCAGTCAAGTCCATTTGGCCCTGTGGATACAGACTGAACCAAAGCACTTATTGTGGAGATAAATGCCTCAAAGACAACGCAGAAAGCACTGTTGTGTAGCCCACATCCAGTACATATTGTGATGTGATGGACTCACGTTTTTGTTAAATTGTATTAAACAATCAAGTGTTCCTCCAAAGCAGAAGATTGTCTTAACGTCTCAAAAGAGCACTGCTATGTTTTATTGTTTTCCTGTTGGCCTGAATGAATGAATTTTATTCAATTCATTCATTGTATTCAACACCTTTTTTTTTTTGTTACATCAATCATGGTTTGTCTGAGATATTCAAAAGGTTTATTTGACTGAAATAATAAAACCTGTTGCTTACATCTTCTTTTGGTCTGGTTGATCTTTCAGGGATGTGATGGTTTTAACCACGTGTCAAACTCATTCCACGGAGGGCCGAGTTTCTGTTTGGCTCCTCGTACTTGATTGATGAATTAAGGTCACTAATTAGTAAAGAACTCCCCTCACTTGGTTGTCTGGGTCTTAATTGGGAGGAAAACCAAAACATGCCCTCCATGGAATGAGTTTGAACATTGACCTGGTTTTAACAGTGACAGTAGTTCAGACTGAGAAAAGAAACCGGTAGTACTCATGATAGCTCCTAGAGGGCGCTATAGGATAAAAAGCAGAGGTCTACGAGCTATCCATCATTCTTTTTCAAGTGTTCCCTTTGAGTAATTAATATAAGGTAACTATCATGGCATAAAAAAGTGATCCCAAACTTGTGTACTTATCACTGTGAAAAAAACAGCACAACAGCCTCAAATGGTTAGCATTGACCAGGAGGTTTAACTTGTTAAATCTTTACATTCATCAAAACACAACACTGCAGAAGCTCAGTGCATAAATAAGAGAATTAATCACACAATATGTCGCACAATGAGTAAAAGGTTTAAAAGAAACCTTCCTCAAAGGTTGTGCTTACACTAAAATGTTTTGGTTGTGACACGTGATACTTTTTGAACACTCATTGAGTATAAGAGCCAAGCAAAGGCATTGTACTACATCCAATCAAACCGGATTTAAAAAAGTACAACAGCTACAAACTCACAATAATACCAAACACTACAAGACAAAGTAAGATGCCAAAATGTACAGTTCTGTTTTCCAGCTACAGTGGAGAGAACAAGTATTTGATACACTGCCGATTTTGCAGGTTTTCCTACTTACAAAGCATGTAGAGGTCTGTAATTTTTATCATAGGTACACTTCAACTATGAGAGATGGAATCTAAAACAAAAATCAAAAAATCACATTGTATGATTTTTAAGTAATTCATTTGCATTTTATTGCATGACAAGTATTTGATACATCAGAAAAGCAGAACTTAATATTTGGTACAGAAACCTTTGTTTGCAATTACAGAGATCATACGTTTCCTGTAGTTCTTGACCAGGTTTGCACACACTGCAGCAGGGATTTTGGCCCACTCCTCCATACAGATCTTCTCCAGATCCTTCAGGTTTCGGGGCTGTCGCTGGGTAATACAGACTTTCAGCTCCCTCCAAAGATTTTCTATTGGGTTCAGGTCTGGAGACTGGCTAGGCCACTCCAGGACCTTGAGATGCTTCTTACGGAGCCACTCCTTAGTTGCCCTGGCTGTGTGTTTCGGGTCGTTGTCATGCTGGAAGACCCAGCCACGACCCATCTTCAATGCTCTTACTGAGGGAAGGAGGTTGTTGGCCAAGATCTCGCGATACATGGCCCCATCCATCCTCCCCTCAATACGGTGCAGTTGTCCTGTCCCCTTTGCAGAAAAGCATCCCCAAAGAATGATGTTTCCACCTCCATGCTTCACGGTTGGGATGGTGTTCTTGGGGTTGTACTCATCCTTCTTCTTCCTCCAAACACGCCGAGTGGAGTTTAGACCAAAAAGCTCTATTTTTGTCTCATCAGACCACACGACCTTCTCCCATTCCTCCTCTGGATCATCCAGATGGTAATTGGCAAACTTCAGACGGGCCTGGACATGCGCTGGCTTGAGCAGGGGGACCTTGCGTGCGCTGCAGGAAATTAATCCATGACGGCGTAGTGTGTTACTAATGGTTTTCTTTGAGACTGTGGTCCCAGCTCTCTTCAGGTCATTGACCAGGTCCTGCCGTGTAGTTCTGGGCTGATCCCTCACCTTCCTCATGATCATTGATGCCCCACGAGGTGAGATCTTGCATGGAGCCCCAGACCGAGGGTGATTGACCGTCATCTTGAACTTCTTCCATTTTCTAATAATTGCGCCAACAGTTGTTGCCTTCTCACCAAGCTACTTGCCTATTGTCCTGTAGCCCATCCCAGCCTTGTGCAGGTCTACAATTTTATCCCTGATGTCCTTACACAGCTCTCTGGTCTTTGCCATTGTGGAGAGGTTGGAGTCTGTTGACAGGTGTCTTTTATACAGGCAACGAGTTCAAACAGGTGCAGTTAATACAGGTAATGAGTGGAGAACAGGAGGGCTTCTTAAAGAAAATCTAACAGGTCTGTGAGAGCCGGAATTCTTACTGGTTGGTAGGTGATCAAATACTTATGTCATGCAATAAAATGCAAATTAATTACTTAAAAATCCTACAATGTGATTTTCAGGATTTTTGTTTTAGATTCCGTCTCACAGTTGAAGTGTACCTATGATAAAAAATTACAGACCTCTACATGCTTTGTAAGTAGGAAAACCTGCAAAATCGGCAGTGTATCAAATACTTGTTCTCCCCACTGTATATGTAGATAGATATTTTGATCATGTAAAAGCCTTTTTCAAGCTATTGTTTAAGTTATTCTACCATAACTAACCAGGGTCTGTATCAGATTACAGGATAGGTCGGTGGTCAGTACTGTTGTTGTAGGATAATGTCACATCTCCTTACACTTCCTCTATGGCTGTCGAGTGGGTGTGGCGTTTCTTAACAGGAGAGTCTGGCTTGGACTCTATAAAGACGTCGTCTTCTATTTTTTCTTCAATGGGCTTCATCGTTTTGGATGTCTTGGAGGCAGGAGATTTTTCTGGAAAGAAGGACACAACGGTTAGCGTGGGAATAGAGGTGTGTGTGTGTGTTTTTATGTAACTGTGTGTGTTTTCATATGGCCACAGACGAACGCACCATAAAGGTGACACAAACAAGGTTATCATAGGTCACAAATTCCACAAGCCTTCATTCTGACTCATATGACAATACTTTAAAAACAAAACAGAATCACAACCACACATTTGACAGAATACACAGATAGGCCCTAATTTCACATACTCTATGTTTGTGTTGGAAACGGGGGGAAGACAGTGTGAAGTTAAATCAACATGGTAAGAAAACAAAATCATTCTGAATCCTTTTCCAGACATATCACTCACATTTGCAATTCAACCCCTACATTTGATATGGACATTACAACAGGATAATGTAGAAGCTATTGAGGTTAAAGAGTGTCTTGTATGTGTAAATACTGAACATGTTCCAGTAGGAGCTGTACAGCAGCACTATTACTACAGGATGGATGATATGAATGAATGCTGTCCTACTCTTAAACACTGAACTTTGAAGATGTTAAAAGGACAAACCAGGTTACCGGGTATCACTCGTTTTAGAACAGGCAACATAGTGCAGAGCTGTAGGGTTAAATATTTAGGGTTGGGTTTGAGGGAATGAACTAGCCCGAGTCCCAGATCTGTTTCAACTGTCTTGCCAACTCCTATGTCATTGTCATGCCAAATGATAGTTGGCAAGACAGCACAAACAGATCTGGGACTCAGGCATTAGGAAGGTGAATTTGAGGGCAGGGGGAGGGAGAGAAAAGAGATAGTCTTACACCCCCTTCAGGGCAAGGTGTGATCTGAGAGAGTGGGTTGATTCACAGCTAGAGGAGGAGGAGGAGGAGGAGGGGGAGGAGGAGGGGACAGGAGAAACAATGTCAGAGAACAACTAACTAGAACACAACACCTAGTAAACAATGTTGTCAGATTGGAGCTAAACCCCTAATAAACCAGGATTTAGTGTCTGTTAACATCATACACCAGAGAGGATATGAGGGCTAAACGACGAAGACGGACTCAACCGCGGATACCCATAATGCCTCATGATTTGAGTAAATTAAGTGACTGTTTAACAGCTACTATTGACCTGGCAAAGATCCACCGTGAATCGAAACTTTGTCACTATTAAAAGGTGGCATGATAGTGTCAGTCCTTTTCAGACTCAATAGCTATTCAGGTTGTTGGACACTGACAGATGGGCCAATAGTATCACAGCTTGATGGGAGGTGGTGAGACTTACGATGTGAGGATCCACTGGAGCCTCCACGGTGGATCTGGTTCAGGATGTCGTCGGTGTCACTGGTGCTGCCCATGCTGTTCCTCATCTGCATCATAGAGACCTGGGAGCACAGGCTGGGCTGACGCTCCATCTTCTTCGCTGCCTGTTCATGTAAACATTGTCATCGTTATCGTCATCATTGTTATCATCGGTGTCACCACCACCATCATCATCATAATCATAATCTATGTTATTTCTGCCCCCAGCTGTACCCTGGACACCATATGTGAATTGATTGCCCTCCATCTATCTTCAGAGCTCGTGCTGTTAGGTTACCTAAACTGGGACATGCTTAACACCTCAGCCATCCTACAATCTAAACTTGATGCCCTCAATCTCACACAAATTATCAATGATCCTACCAGGTACAACCCCAAATCCGTAAGCGCGGGCACCCTCATAGATATCATCCTAACCAACCTGCCCTCCAAATACACCTCTGCTGTCTTCAACCAGGATCTCAGCAATCACTGCCTCATCGCCTGTGTCCGTAATGGGTCTGCGGTCAAACGACCACCCCTCATCACTGTCCCTAAAACACTTCAGCGAGCAGGCCTTTCTAATCGACCTAGCCTGGGTATCCTGGAAGGATATTGACCTCATTCCGTCAGTAGAGGATGCCTGGTTATTCTTTAAAAGTGCTTTCCTCGCCATCTTAACAAAGCATGCCCCATTCAAAAAATGTAGAACCAGGAACATATATAGCCCTTGCTTCACTCCAGACCTGACTGCCCTTGACCAGCACAAAAACATCCTGTGGCGTACTGCATTAGCATCAAATAGCCCCCGTGATATGCAACTTTTCAGTGACGTTAGCAACCAATATACACAGGCAGTTAGGAAAGCAAAGGCTAGCTTTTTCAAACAGAAATGTACATCCTGTAGCATTAACTCCAAAAAGTTCTGGGACACTGTAAAGTCCATGGAGAATAAGAGCACCTCCTCCCAGCTTCCCACTGCACTGAGGCTAGGAAACACTGTCACCACCGATAAATCCACGATAATTGAGAATTTCAATAAGCATTTCTCTACGGCTGGCCATGCTTTCCACCTGGCTACCCCTACCCCGGTCAACAGCCCTGCACCCCCCACAGCAACTTGCCCAAGCCTCCCCATTTCTCCTTCACCCAAATCCAGATAGCTGATGTTCTGAAACATCTGCAAAATCTGGACCCCGACAAATAAGCCGGGCTAGACAATCTGGACCCTCTCTTTCTAAAATTATCCGCCAAAATTGTTGCAACCTCTATTACTAGCCTGTTCAACCTCTCTTTCGAATCGTCTGAGATTCCCAAAGATTGGAAAGCTGCCGCGTTCATCCCCCTCTTCAAAGGGGGTGACACTCTAGACCCAAACTGCTACAGACCTATATCTATCCTACCCTGCCTTCCTAAGGTCTTCGAAAGCCAAGTTAACAAACAGATCACGACCATTTCGAATCCCACCGTACCTTCTCCGCTATGCAATCTGGTTTCCGTGCTGATCATGGGTGCACCTCAGCCACACTCAAGGTCCTAAACGATATCATAACCGCCATCGATAAGAGACAATACTGTGCAGCTATATTCATCGACCTGGCCAAGGCTTTCGACTCTGTCAATCACCACATTCTTATCGGCAGACTCAACAGCCTTGGTTTCTCAAATGACTGCCTCGCCTGCTTCACCAACTACTTCTCAGACAGAGTTCAGTGTGTCAAATTGGATCAAATTGGAAGGCCTGTTGTCCGGGCCTCTGGCAGTCTCTATGGGGGTGCCACAGGGTTCAATTCTCGGGCCGACTCTCTTCTCTGTATACATCAATGATGTCGCTCTTGCTGCTGGTGATTCTCTGATCTAACCTCCAGACGAGCTTCAATGCCATACAACTCTCCTTCTGTGGACTCCAACTGCTCTTAAATGCAAGTAAAACTAAATGCATGCTCTTCAACCGATCGCTGCCCGCACCTGCCCGCCCGTCCAGCATCACTACTCTGGACGGTTCTGACTTAGAATATGTGGACACCTACAAATACCTAGGTGTCTGGATAGACTGTAAACTCTCCTTCCAGACTCACATTAAGCATCTCCAATCCAAAATTAAATCTAGAATCGGCTTCCTATTTCGCAACAAATCATCCTTCACTCATGCTGCCAAACATACCCTCGTAAAACTGACTATCCTACCGATCCCTGACTTCAGCGATGTCCTTTACAAAATAGCCTCCAACACTCTACTCAGCAAATTGGATGCAGTCTATCACAGTGCCATCCGTTTTGTCACCAAAGCCCCATATACTACCCACCACTGTGACCTGTATGCTCTCGTTGGCTGGCCCTCGCTTCCAGGTCATCTATAAGTCTTTGCTAGGTAAAGCCCCGCCTTATCTCAGCTCACTGGTCACCATAGCAGCACCCACCCGTAGCACGCGCTCCAGCAGGTATATTTCACTGGTCACCCCCAAAGCCAATTCCTACATTGGCCACCTTTCCTTCCAGTTTTCTGCTGCCAAATACTGGAACGAACTGCAAAAATCACTGAAGCTGGAGACTCATATCTCCCTCACTAACTTTAAGCATCAGCTGTCAGAGCAGCACACAGATCACCTGTACATAGCCCATCTGTAAATAGCCCATCCAACTACCTCATCCCCATACTGTTATTTATTTTATTTTGCTCCTTTGCACCCCAGTATTTCTACTTGCACATTCATCTTCTGCAAATCTATCACTCCAGTGTTTAATTGCTGTATTGTAATTATTTCGCCACTATGGCCTATTTATTGCCTTACCTCCCTTATCCTACCTCATTTGCACACACTGTATATAGACTGTGTCGCTCTGCTTTGCTTTATCTTGGCCAGGGCGCAGTTGTAAATGAAAACTTGTTCTCAACTTGCCTACCTGGTTAAATAAAGGTGAAAAAATAATAATAATTTAATCTAAGGAGACAATTCTTAATTCTTAACTTAGGAAGGTTAATGACCAAATCACAATTACACTGTGTACAAAGTGTACAAAACATTAGGAACTGCTGCTCTTTCCATAACATAGACTGACCAGGTGAATCCAGGTGAAAGCTATGATCCCTTATTGATGTCACCTGTTAAATCCACTTCAATCATTGTAGATAAAGGGGATACAGGTTAAAGAAGGATTTTTAAGACTTGAGACAGTTGAGACATGTATTGTGTATGTATGCCAGTCAGAGGGTGAATGGACAATACAAAAGATTTAAGTACCTTTGAACAGGGTATGGTGCCAGGTGCACCGGTGTGAAGAATTGCAACGCAGCTGGGTTTTTCACACTCAACAGTTTCCCATGTGTATCAAGAATGGTCCACCACCCAAAGGACATCCAGCCAACTTGACACAACTGTGAGAAGCATTGGAGGCAACATGGGCCAGCATCCCTGTGGAACGCTTTCGACACCTAGAGTCCATGCCCCGACAAATTGAGACTATTCTGAGGGCAAAGGGGGGTGCAACTCAACATTAGGAAGGTGTTCCTAATGTTTTGTACATTACGTGCATGTTTGTAGAAAATAGAAACTACAGTCTCTCAGTTTCTGAACAGTGACTAAACCCACCTTGTCACTGAGAGTGGGGTCGTTGAGCGAGTACAGCTTGTTGGTGATGTCTTTGCCAATGAGGTACCTGAACACCTCGTTCAGGAAGGAGTCAGACTCCAGGAAGTAGGAGAGCCTCTCTCTGGACCAACACAGGAATTTACAATTCTCCTCCGCCATGATGGTCACCTGTAAATTAATCAAGAAGTCACAGGTTGTCATGGTATCAAACCTGCCCTATCATGACCTAATCATGCCAACAGTACTTGTGTTGTTTGGTCTACCCAGTATGGATACACTATGAACTGGAATATGGCTAAGTGGTAAATTGGGTTATATACTGTATATATATATATAAAAGAAATAAAATAAATAAAAAAAATTAAAAATTATACATTCAATAATCTGAGTGTCTAGTTACCTGGAATTTTTCTCCTCTGTTCATCTGGGTTGATCTGAACTCAGGGGAGTCGATGAAGGCGTTCGTGTAGATGTTATGGAGGAAATGACCTCGATATGACACCTTCATTCTGTCGCACAAAAACGTATAGTCAACATGGATGACCATGGACGGATCAAATGCACACAGATAATGTTAAACCTTATTTTCTCAAACACCATTCATGGGAAACCGGGGATGGAATGACATGGTAGATATGTGACAGGGAGATGTCTCAGAGTGATACCTACTTTCCTTTAAGGAGGATACTGAGGCGCTCATCCACAGAGGTCTTGTCCTCGGCAGCATACACCTGTCCCTTCTTCAGGCTCTGGATGGTGCAGAATTGGCCCGTCAGTCTCTGGAACAGGGCCTCGCGCACGTGAAGAGGCTCAAACATCCGCTTGTACACTGACTTCAGCTCCCTGTCAATCTTAATCTGACAGAAGACATAGCACGGTTACAGCTCATTGTCTATAGCTGATAGAGTGGAATATAAAGTGTTATGATGGATGATTGACGTGACTTGAGCTAGGCTCCTGATTCAGGGTGGATAACCACAGGGCGTAACATAAAGGACCAGGCATTAAGTATATTTTAGGGTCTTTAATAAAATATCACCACAGCAGCCATCATAAAGTGAGAGCCACCAAGTTCTACTCATCCTTGATATTGAATTGATAGGACACAATTCACTCATGTATGTCATTCAGTGTTAGTAGATGGAGGGAGGAGTGGAGACATGGGAGTGAAGAGGACAGCAGTATAGATGTAAACATAACTTCCTTTCTTGTTATGAGGAGAGGTGGTCCCATTCTGTCAGTTATGTGAAGGCCCTCTACACACTGGAAGTCCCCTGGTTGCAGCAGTGCATTTGAAAGACCTGCATCTCATTTAGGTAGAGAGAGACAGAGTGGCCCCAACCCCAGGGGGATGTGACTCTGTCTCACCGCTGAGAGACACAATGGAAAACTAATCTCCAAAAGTCCTCATCAAAATAACTGTTCCAGGCAACTTGTATCTACTCTAAGCTGTATGTATGTACTGTATATAAATGGACCACAATCAACCTCTAACTGGACTGTGTTGGGTTGGGGCAGAACTCACAGGTCTGCGTTTGTAGACCAGGTAGAAGAAGTGCATGAAGTTGACCAGCAGGAAGACCACGTTCCACACCATGACATCCAGATTACACCGGTACAGCGTTGCCCAGGTGATGAACAGAGAGCTTCCTGTCAGGGACAGGAACAGGAAGTAATAAAGCACACTTCAGTTGTTATTGGTTGAGTTATATCCTCATATTGCCCTATAACGGTACATTTTTAAACTAGTTTGAGAAAACTCCAGTAGGCAGCTGTACTACCACCAACATAGTGGTCATATGATATGATATCATTCCACTCTACTCAGTCCCTTTCCCAGTTGTACTACCACCAACATAGTGGTCATATGATGTGATATCATTCCACTGTACTCAGTCCCTTTCCCAGTTGTACTACCACCAACATAGTGGTCATATGATGTGATATCATTCCACTCTACTCAGTGTCTTTCCCAGTTGTACTACCACCAACATAGTAGTCATATTATATGATATCATTCCACTCTGCTCAGTCCCTTTCCCAGTTGTACTACCACCAACATAGTGGTCATATGATACGATATCATTCCTCTCTACTCAGTGTCTTCCCCAGTTGTACTACCACCAACATAGTGGTCATATTATATGATATCATTCCACTCTACTCAGTGTCTTTCCCAGTTGTACTACCACCAACATAGTGGTCATATGATATGATTTCATTCCACTCTACTCAGTGTCTTTCCCAGTTGTACTACCACCAACATAGTGGTCATATTATATGATATCATTCCACTCTACTCAGTCCCTTTCCCAGTTGTACTACCACCAACATAGTGGTCATATTATATGATATCATTCCACTCTACTCAGTCCCTTTCCCAGTTGTACTACCACCAACATAGTGGTCATATTATATGATATCATTCCACTCTACTCAGTCCCTTTCCCAGTTGTACTACCACCAACATAGTGGTCATATTATATGATATCATTCCACTCTGCTCAGTGTCTTTCCCAGCTGTACTACCACCAACATAGTGGTCATATTATATGATATCATTCCACTCTACTCAGTGTCTTTCCCAGCTGTACTACCACCAACATAGTGGTCATATGATGTGATATCATTCCACTCTACTCAGTGTCTTTCCCAGTTGTACTACCACCAACATAGTGGTCATATGATATGATATCATTCCACTCTACTCAGTCCCTTTCCCAGTTGTACTACCACCAACATAGTGGTCATATTATATGATATCATTCCACTCTACTCAGTCCCTTTCCCAGTTGTACTACCACCAACATAGTGGTCATATTATATGATATCATTCCACTCTACTCAGTGTCTTCCCCAGTTGTACTACCACCAACATAGTGGTCATATTATATGATATCATTCCACTCTACTCAGTGTCTTCCCCAGTTGTACTACCACCAACATAGTGGTCATATGATATGATATCATTCCACTCTACTCAGTGTCTTTCCCAGTTGTACTACCACCAACATAGTGGTCATATGATGTGATATCATTCCACTGTACTCAGTCCCTTTCCCAGTTGTACTACCACCAACATAGTGGTCATATGATACGATATCATTCCTCTCTACTCAGTGTCTTTCCCAGTTGTACTACCACCAACATAGTGGTCATATTATATGATATCATTCCACTCTACTCAGTGTCTTTCCCAGTTGTACTACCACCAACATAGTGGTCATATTATATGATATCATTCCACTCTACTCAGTGTCTTTCCCAGTTGTACTACCACCAACATAGTGGTCATATTATATGATATCATTCCACTCTACTCAGTGTCTTTCCCAGTTGTACTACCACCAACATAGTGGTCATATTATATGATATCATTCCACTCTACTCAGTGTCTTTCCCAGTTGTACTACCACCAACATAGTGGTCATATTATATGATATCATTCCACTCTACTCAGTGTCTTTCCCAGTTGTACTACCACCAACATAGTGGTCATATTATATGATATCATTCCACTCTACTCAGTGTCTTTCCCAGTTGTACTACCACCAACATAGTGGTCATATGATATGATATCATTCCACTCTACTCAGTGTCTTTCCCAGTTGTACTACCACCAACATAGTGGTCATATGATATGATATCATTCCACTCTACTCAGTGTCTTTCCCAGTTGTACTACCACCAACATAGTGGTCATATTATATGATATCATTCCACTCTACTCAGTGTCTTTCCCAGTTGTACTACCACCAACATAGTGGTCATATTATATGATATCATTCCACTCTACTCAGTGTCTTTCCCAGTTGTACTACCACCAACATAGTGGTCATATTATATGATATCATTCCACTCTACTCAGTGTCTTTCCCAGTTGTACTACCACCAACATAGTGGTCATATGATATGATATCATTCCACTCTACTCAGTGTCTTTCCCAGTTGTACTACCACCAACATAGTGGTCATATGATATGATATCATTCCACTCTACTCAGTCCCTTTCCCAGTTGTACTACCACCAACATAGTGGTCATATGATCTGATATCATTCCACTCTACTCAGTGTCTTTCCCAGTTGTACTACCACCAACATAGTGGTCATATTATATGATATCATTGCACTCTACTCAGTGTCTTTCCCAGTTGTACTACCACCAACATAGTGGTCATATGATATGATATCATTCCTCTCTACTCAGTCCCTTTCCCAGTTGTACTACCACCAACATAGTGGTCATATTATATGATATCATTCCACTCTACTCAGTGTCTTTCCCAGTTGTACTACCACCAACATAGTGGTCATATTATATGATATCATTCCACTCTACTCAGTGTCTTTCCCAGTTGTACTACCACCAACATAGTGGTCATATGATATGATATCATTCCACTCTACTCAGTCCCTTTCCCAGCTGTACTACCACCAACATAGTGGTCATATTATATGATATCATTCCACTGTACTCAGTCCCTTTCCCAGCTGTACTACCACAACAACTCCCCCTTCCCCAGGAAGTGTGGACTCGTACACTCACTATAGTGTTTCTATCATATTTCTAACAGCAATTCAATGCATATGAATCCTTGAGATGGAGTGAACAAGTGGATACTTTGAAGAGAAGGGAGAGATACTGTGGTGGTAGAACTGGTAATGAAACTGAAAAGTGTGTAATGCAATCGTATCATGACCACTGACTGTAATCTGGGCCAGCAGAGGCCAGTATGGACCCACCTGTCATCAGCATGAGGCGCAGCAGGATCATGTGCAGGGTCAGGGTGGTGGGGATGACCAGGCCCAGGAGGAGAGACAGGTTCCCCAGGTGGAAGAGCAGGTGGTGGGCCTCCTCCCACTCCTCACAGGAGGTTATGTTGGGCTCCAGGGTGGTCATCACCGGACCTCCACCTCCAGCCCCGAGTACAGACCCAGGGACTGCCGACCGCAGGGGGGCCAGGGTGGTGTAGAACAGGCTACTGGTCATCTCTGGAGAGGTAGACATCCTGATCCTCACCTAGAGAGAGGTGGGGAGGGTGTTGTGGTTGTTTATGTACTGCTTATGAATGGGGTATGTACATGTTATGAATGTATTATTATGTTGGTACCTTTCAAGTTAAGTGTTACAGGATTGATGGTAGAAACAGCAGTGTACATCAGTTTGTCACTATCACAATCTCAATATCCTCAGGTTTCAATAGATTTTCATAACAGATTACTGTATTTCCAAATGTTTTATTTTATGTAGTAATGCATTAGAATAACTTTTGAGATGCTTATAGGCCTACTGACACTGTCAACATAATACTTGATTCATCAACTAACTGATTTAATACTGTAAATAGCCTGGGAATTCATCATACCGATCATACAGCACTGGAGTGACATTGAAAGGTTTCACTTTAAGGGAAATATCAACCTCAACTGGGTTTTGAGCGGATCTCGTGACTAACGCGCAACAATATTTGATATAGATTGTGAATTGGAAATGGAAAAAGTGCGAAATGAGTCGGCTACAATACTCTGCTTGTAGAAAATTAACGTGACCCACCGGCAGACGTCTTAAGAAATAGCCTCATTTGTTTGAGCGGTAACTTTCCTTTCACCACTCAGTCAGAGTAAGATAACAGAAAATTGGAGATGTAACTTACCAATCTGACAACAATCGATCAAACGCGTCGCTGGACAGGATAATGAATAGAAAACAATGGACACGTAATGAGGAGCTATAAATGTATGTCCTCGCGAGCTGGGGGACTGCACAATGTGAGTCGCGCATTCCAGTGAACTGACAGGCATTGACTAAAATGGGCAAGAGGCGAGGGGGCAGCAGTCAACACTACCCCGCCGCTGCGCACCAGCAAAGTCCGGGCACGCCAACAGGGGGAGGTAAAACGTCCCTTTAACTGAAAATATAGCCTAGCAGCCAGCAACTCCTAGAAAATAATATTATGAAGCCAGTCGAGTGAATCGTGTTGTGTTTCGAGATGTTGGTAAACCTAATTGAACAGTGCTCCTTCCCCCTCCAGAGGTGACATGAGCTGCGTGATGAGGTTGACAAGAGCAGATATTAATGAGATCAGCACCAAGGTCAGCGCGAGAAAGTGATTGACACTCACCTGTAGGCTGCTCTACAGAAATTCACAGTCCCCGAGGAAAATGTTGTAGCAATAATGAAAGTTATTCGAGATACAATACGTATAGGGTTACATTGCATTGTTAATAATTGTTTATGATTAAACACAAATATTGACCAAAAAAACTCAGTAAGGCATTGAACATACAGTCTCAATTTAAGACAGGCAGGTAGTAAAGTGCACTATAAAACATAAGCAGGAATCAGGGGTAACATTTCACTGGTATTTTGATGCAGAGAAAATCTCTCTCACACTCCCACACACATGTCTCGCAAACCAAGTGGAGGGTTACTTGATGTGCTACAATGTATTCTATGTTGATGCGTAAATTACATAGCTTATGCCCCATCTATAGCCTAAGCACTTGAGGATAACAAACAGACAAAAACAACATCCATTAATGAAAAACAAACATTAAAAAGTTCCGTTCCAGTCACGAGACAGTCTCTTTCGGTGCTGTTATAGTTATAGGGACACGGGCACGGTGTCCATGGTCATATTGCGCTGGGACTCGTAGGAACGCATCTGTCCGGTCTAATTCAGGCAACGGGGGCACGTGACAGTAGGTGGGTAACCGGAGATCATATCGGAACCCGCGGCTGTCGAAAGCCTTGTCGTTGAGGGAGTACAGCTTGTCCGCGATGTCATTCCGCACCACGAGTGCAAAGACCTTGGCGATGTAGCGGTGTTTGGCAAAGAGTAGGTACAGTTTCTTACGTCTCCAAGAAACGTACCTACAGCAATTATCTGCACGCAGGGTCACCTGGGGAAAGAAAACACTAACGCTTATACACTGAGTATACCAAACATTAAGAACACCTTAATATTGAGTTGCACCCACACAGGGATGTTGGCCAATGTTGACTCCAATGCTTCCCACAGTTGTGTCAATTTGGCTAGATGTCTTTTGGGTGTTGGACCATTATTGATACCCACAGGAAACAGTTAAGCGTGAAAAACCCAGCACCTTGCAGTTCTTGACACAACCCCGCCCGACACTTACTCCCATACCCCATTTCAAAGGCACTTCAATCTTCTGTATTTCCCATTCACCTTCTGAATAGCACACATACACAATACATGTCTCAATTGTCTCAAGGCTTAAAAATCCTTATTTAAGTTGTCTCTTCCCCTTCATCTACACTGATTGAAGTGGATTTAACAAGTGACATCAATAGGGGATCATACAGTAGCTTTCACCTGGATTCACCTGGTCAGTCTATGTCATGGCAAGAGCAGGTGTTCTTAATGTTTTGTATACTCAGTGTATATGCCAGACACATTAGCCAAAATGTGCTTTAGTCGATCAGTTTACTATTTACCTGGAAAAGTCCCTCCTCTGACGGCCGGAGAGAGTCCCATTCAGGTGAATCGAGAAACTGGAAAGGATAGATGTAATGTAAAAACTCTCCATTTACTGTCACACGAATTCTGTAAAAAAAAGAAAAGTGGGACATTAGGCGATTGTACATGACATAACATCAAATACAGTTGTATAAAATGTCAAAGTGAAGTTCAAATGCACCTGCCGGACAGAAGAACAGACAGCTTATCAATAGCAGTCTTGCCCTCCATGGCAAAACAGTGGTCTTTCTCTATAGTGTGGATGTCCCCTTCACAACAGGCGACTATCTTGCCGAAGTGGGTGAGCGACACCCCCAGCTTTTTGAACAGGTAGCTGTACAGATCTTGAAACTCCTTTTCGAAAGTAACGTTCCTCAGCCGGTAGGCGACATGCACAACTTGAACTGCACATACCCCAAAGAGAGCGAAATTCCACAAAAAGGTGTCGGTGGTGCACGCGTCCGACCATGACCAAATGGTTGTGCAGAAGAAACCGAGCGTCAGAAAGGTAAACAAGTAGAGGAGCCCATAGAACCCGCTCCCTCCCATGAACCTCAAAACAAGGAAGATACTGGCGAGGTGGAAGATGGCCACCTCGGATCCCCCCTTCCATTCTTCGCACAACGGGTGCACGACAGCCGCCGTTAAGTTTTCAGGAGGTGGGAAAAATTCTGGCACCTCCATTGTCGCGCACGTCACTTTTCCGAAAACTGAGAGGTGGTAAGAGAAAACGAATAAGTTTTCACGGAGACTTCCACCCTAACATTTAATTTGATTATATCACCTCTTAAATATGACCCGGGTATCGGGACGGGGGTGGCTAAGTAGTCTACTGCTCCCCTTGGTCCTGACATCCTACTGATTAAAGCTCTGTCGGGCTCAACCAAACCATATCTTCTATGCACATGACGTCTAGGATATATCCAATAATTGAAATGCGATATTGAGATATAAGATGTACGGATATCAAATTACCCATTCAACAAATGACAAATGACATTACACAACACCACCAAGTAGGCCTAACATGTTCACCTTTCAATGAAAATCTCAGATAATTCTCAAACTCACCAAACATATACTGTGATGATGGTGTTATGAATTTGCCTGATTAAGAGAAGATTGTGATGATGAATGATAAGCCTCCAAGGTCTCTGACAGAAGGTGGTCTCCAACAACTCAGTAGGGCTGTAACACTTCCTCTACTTGTTTCTTGTTCTGCTACAGGTGTAAAGGTGAGTAGGATGGACCCTGCTATAGGTGTAAAGGTGAGTAGGATGGACCCTGCTATAGGTGTAAAGGTGAGTAGGATGGACCCTGCTATAGGTGTAAAGGTGAGTAGGGTGGACCCTGCTATAGGTGTAAAGGTGAGTAGGGTGGACCCTGCTATAGGTGTAAAGGTGAGTAGGGTGGACCCTGTTATAGGTGTAAAGGTGAGTAGGGTGGACCCTGCTATAGGTGTAAAGGTGAGTAGGATGGACCCTGCTATAGGTGTAAAGGTGAGTAGGGTGGACCCTGCTATAGGTGTAAAGGTGAGTAGGGTGGACCCTGCTATAGGTGTAAAGGTGAGTAGGATGGACCCTGCTATAGGTGTAAAGGTGAGTAGGATGGACCCTGCTATAGGTGTAAAGGTGAGTAGGATGGACCCTGCTATAGGTGTAAAGGTGAGTAGGATGGACCCTGCTATAGGTGTAAAGGTGAGTAGGGTGGACCCTGCTATAGGTGTAAAGGTGAGTAGGGTGGACCCTGCTATAAGTGTCAAGGTGAGTAGGATGGACCCTGCTATAGGTGTACAGGTGGGTAGGGTGGACCCTGCTATAGTTGTAAAGGTGAGTAAGATGGACCCTGCTATAGGTGTAAAGGTGAGTAGGATGGACCCTGCTATAGGTGTAAAGGTGAGTAGGATGGACCCTGCTATAGGTGTAAAGGTGAGTAGGATGGACCCTGCTATAGGTGTAAAGGTGAGTAGGATGGACCCTGCTATAGGTGTAAAGGTGAGTAGGATGGACCCTGCTATAGGTGTAAAGGTGAGTAGGATGGACCCTGCTATAGGTGTAAAGGTGAGTAGGATGGACCCTGCTGTAGGTGTAAAGGTGAGTAGGATGGACCCTGCTATAGGTGTAAAGGTGAGTAGGATGGACCCTGCTATAGGTGTAAAGGTGAGTAGGATGGACCCTGCTATAGGTGTAAAGGTGAGTAGGATGGACCCTGCTATAGGTGTAAAGGTGAGTAGGATGGACCCTGGGGGGATGAAACAGCTCAACTCTAATGAGTGGTCGTGTATGTGTGTGTGTCTGTGTGTCTGTCTGTGTGTGTCTGTGTGTCTTTCCCACTCCTTCATCTCTCTGTTTTCAGACCAGGACATCATAAATCACAGTGGTAGACTAGCAGTAGGGAGACAGCAGTGATCTATCTGGGCTAAAATAACCCACTGCAGTTTCCCCTGGTGAGCTGCTGCTACCTGACCAGACAGTCAAGGTGACATTGAGAATCACAGAGCTGCAGAGGACTGAAAACTCAGGCGGTGTGAAATATTTAGGACATGCTGCAATCACATGCAGAGATCCCCTGGGTCCAAATCCTTCAGTATGTCAGACAGACAGAGAGCTAGATACATCCTCTGTGTTTGTGTCAGTGCTCTCTGTGTTTGTACGAGTGCTTTCTCTCTCTCTCTCTCTCTCAAATCAAATCAAATTGTATTTGTCACATACACATGGTTAGCAGATGTTAATGTGAGTGTAGCGAAATGCTTGTGCTTCTAGTTCCGACAATGCAGTAATAACCAACAAGTAATCTAACCTAACAATTCCACAACTACTACCTTATACACACAAGTGTAAAGGGATAAAGAATATGTACATAAAGATATATGAATGAGTGATGATACAGAACGGCATAGGCAAGATGCAGTAGATGGTATAGAGTACAGTATATACATATGAGATGAGTAATGTAGGGTATATAAACATAAAGGGGCATAGTTTAAAGTGGCTAGTGATACATGTATTACATAAGATGGCAAGATGCAGTAGATGATATAGAGTACAGTATATACATATACATATGAGATGAGTAATGTAGGGTATGTAAACATTATATTAAGTGGCATTGTTTAAAGTGGCTAGTGTAACGGCTTTCTTCCACGGGTGAAGGAGAGGACCAAAGTGCAGCGCGGCTAGTGTTCAACATGTTTAATAAAGAACAAGTGAAACACTACAAACAACAATACAAAATAACAAATGTGCAAAAACCGAGACAGACCTATCTGGTGCAGACAAACACAGAGACAGGAAACAAACACCCACAAAATCCCAAAACCAAACAAGCCTCCTATATATGATTCTCAATCAGGGACAACGATTACCAGCTGCCTCTGATTGAGAACCATATTAGGCTGGACACAGAAACAGACAAACTAGACACACAACATAGAATTCCCACCCAGCTCACGTCCTGACCAACACTAAACAAGCAAAACACATAATAACTCTGGTCAGGACGTTACAGCTAGTGATACATTTTTACATAATTTCCATCAATTCCCATTATTAATGTGGCTGGAGTTGAGTCAGTATGTTGGCAGCGGCAACTAAATGTTAGTGGTGGCTGTTTAACAGTCTGATGGCCTTGAGATAGAAGCTGTTTTTCAGTCTCTCGGTCCCTGCTTTGATGCACCTGTACTGACCTCGCCTTCTGGATGATAGCGGGGTGAACAGGCAGTGGCTCGGGTGGTTGTTGTCCTTGATGATCTTTATGGCCTTCCTGTGACATCGGGTGGTGTAGGTGTCCTGGAGGGCAGGTAGTTTGCCCCCGGTGATGCGTTGTGCAGACCTCACTACCCTCTGGAGAGCCTTACGGTTGTGGGCGGAGCAGTTGCCGTACCAGGCGGTGATATAGCCCGACAGGATGCTCTCGATTGTGCATCTGTAGAAGTTTGTGAGTGCTTTTGGTGACAAGCCGAATTTCTTCAGCCTCCTGAGGTTGAAGAGGCGCTGCGGCGCCTTCTTCACAACGCTGTCTGTGTGGGTGGACCAATTCAGTTTGTCCGTGATGTGTACACCGAGGAACTTAAAACTTTCCACCTTCTCCACTACTGTCCCATCGATGTGGATAGGGGGGTGCTCCCTCTGCTGTTTCCTGAAGTCCACAATCATCTCCTTTGTTTTGTTGACGTTGAGCGTGAGGTTATTTTCCTGACACCACACTCCGAGGGCCCTCACCTCCTCCCTGTAGGCCGTCTCGTCGTTGTTGGTAATCAAGCCTACCACTGTAGTGTCGTCCGCAAACTTGATGATTGAGTTGGAGGCGTGCATGGCCACGCAGTCGTGGGTGAACAGGGAGTACAGGAGAGGGCTCAGAACGCACCCTTGTGGGGACCCAGTGTTGAGGATCAGCGGGGTGGAGATGTTGTTACCTACCCTCACCACCTGGGGGCGGCCCGTCAGGAAGTCCAGGACCCAGTTGCACAGGGCGGGGTCGAGACCCAGGGTCTCGAGCTTGATGACGAGTTTGGAGGGTACTATGGTGTTAAATGCTGAGCTGTAGTCGATGAACAGCATTCTCACATAGGTATTCCTCTTGTCCAGATGGGTTAGGGCAGTGTGCAGTGTGGTTGCGATTGCGTCGTCTGTGGACCTATTGGGTCGGTAAGCAAATTGGAGTGGGTCTAGGGTGTCAGGTAGGGTGGAGGTGATATGGTCCTTGACTAGTCTCTCAAAGCACTTCATGATGACGGAAGTGAGGGCTATGGGGCGGTAGTCGTTTAGCTCAGTTACCGTAGCTTTCTTGGGAACAGGAACAATGGTGGCCCTCTTGAAGCATATGGGAACAGCAGACTGGGATAAGGATTGATTGAATATGTCCTTAAACACACCAGCCAGCTGGTCTGCGCATGCTCTGAGGACGCGGCTGGGAATGCCGTCTGGGCCTGCAGCCTTGCGAGGGTTAACACGTTTAAATGTTTTACTCACCTCAGCTGCAGTGAAGGAGAGCCCGCAGGTTTTGGTAGCGGGCCGTATCAGTGGCACTGTATTGTCCTCAAAGCGAGCAAAAAGGTTATTTAGTCTGTCTGGGAGCAAGACATCCTGGTCCGCGACGGGGCTGGTTTTCTTTTTGTAATCCGTGATTGACTGTAGACCCTGCCACATACCTCTTGTGTCTGAGCTGTTGAATTGCGACTCTACTTTGTCTCTATACTGGCACTTAGCTTGTTTGATTGCCTTGCGGAGGGAATAGCTACACTGTTTGTATTCGGTCATGTTTCCGGTCACCTTGCCCTGGTTAAAAGCAGTGGTTCGCGCTTTCAGTTTCACGTGAATGCTGCCATCAATCCACGGTTTCTGGTTTGGGAATGTTTTAATCGTTGCTGTGGGAACGACATCGTCAATGCACTTTCTAATGAAGTCGCTCACCGAATCAGCGTATTCGTCAATGTTGTTGTTGGACGCAATGCGGAACATATCCCAATCCACGTGATCGAAGCAGTCTTGAAGTGTGGAATCAGATTGGTCGGACCAGCGTTGAACAGACCTGAGCGCGGGAGCTTGCTGTTTTAGTTTCTGTTTGTAGGCTGGAAGCAACAAAATGGCGTCGTGGTCAGTTTTTCCGAAAGGAGGGCGGGGGAGGGGCTTATATGCGTCGCGGGAGTTAGTATAACAATGATCCAAGGTTTTACCAGCCCTGGTAGCACAATCGATATGCTGATAGAATTTAGGGAGTTTTGTTTTCAGATTAGCCTTGTTAAAATCCCCAGCTACGATGAATGCAGCCTCAGGGTGTGTGGTGTTCCAGTTTACATAGAGTCAGATAAAGTTCGTTCAGGGCCATCGATGTGTCTGCTTGGGGGGGAATATATACGGCTGTGATTATAATCGAAGAGAATTTCCTTGGTAGATAATGCGGTCGACATTTGATTGTGAGGAATTCTAAATCAGGTGAACAGAATGACTTGAGTTGCTGTATGATCACACCACGTCTCGTTAATCATAAGGTATACACCCCCGCCCCTCTTCTTACCAGAAAGATGTTTGTTTCTGTCGGCGCGATGCGTGAAGAAACCAGCTGGCTGCACCGACTCCGTTAGCGTCTCTCGAGTGAGCCATGTTTCCGTGAAGCAAAGAACGTTACAGTCTCTGATGTCTCTCTGGAATGTTACCCTTGCTCGGATTTCATCAACCTTGTTGTCAAGAGACTGGACATTGGCGAGTAGTATGCTAGGGAGTGGAGCGCGATGTGCCCGTCTCCGAAGCCTGACCAGAAGACCGCTTCGTTTGCCCCTTTTACAGCGTCGTTGTTTAGGGTCGCCGGCTGGGATCAGATCCATTGTACTGGGTGGAAGGCAAAACACAGGATCCGCTTCGGGAGAGTCATATTCCTGGTTGTAATGATGGTGAGTTGACGTTGCTCTTATACTCAGTAGTTCCTCCCGACTGTATGTAATGAAACCTAAGATTACCTGGGGTACCAATGTAAGAAATAACACATAAAAAAACAAAATACTGCATAGTTTCCTAGGAACGCGAAGCGAGGCGGCCATCTCTGTCGGCGCCGGAAGTCTCTCTCTCTTTCTCTCTCTCTCTCTCTCTCTCTCTCTCTCTCTCTCTCTCTCTCTCTCTCTCTCTCTCTCATTCGCTCTCTCTCTCAGCCCTCCACCTCTCGCTCTCTCTCAGAGGAATTCTTGCCCTCTTTTCAAACCGAAGGTTACCACAGCTGTCTATGGGAGATGGGGAAACAGTAAGGGACAGTCTGAAGGTATGTAGTGGTGTCACGTTCCTGACCTATTGTTCCTTTTTCTTTTATTTATTTAGTTGGTCAGGGCGTGAGTTGGGGTGGGTTGTTTTTGTGTGTTTTGTCTAGTCTATGGGGTGTTGTATGTGTATGGGGCAGAGTAGAGTATAGTTGTCTAGTTATGTCTATGGCTGCCTGGATTGGTTCTCAATCAGAGACAGCTGTCATTCATTGTCTCTGATTGGGAGCCATATTTAAGGCAGCCATAGGCAGTAGGCTTGGGTCGGTAGTTGTCTATGTCTGTGTCTATGTTGCATGTTTTTGCACTTAGTCATTTATAGCTTCACGTTCGTCTATTTGTTGTTTTGTTTAGTTTTTCTTCTTCTAAATAAAGAGAAGATGTATTTTTCACACGCTGCGCCTTGGTCCTCTCTCTCTCCCTTTGACGATCGTGACAAGTGGTGGAATCGGACCCTGGCTTCAGCTGTTGTGAGTGACTTGATGCTAGGAGTGGTTATCCCCCTTCCCACACTCCAGTCTAAGGTTAACATTGGTGTTGCACCACGGGCCCCTCAGAACACTAAACATACACGCTCACCAACACACTACCCTGGTTATCAAACTCAATCTCACTCATTTTAGGCGTTGGTACATTTTAGGCGACAGAGCCAATGTTTATATTGTAGAGCAAATATTGGAGCAGTGTTGATCCCCGGGACACACTCCAGTCTGAGATGAACATAACCCATACTTAAGCAGTACAACATTAGAGGTGCTGGTGTGCACCGGACCAATTCAAGCACTGTGTGTACGTGAGTGTGAAACTACATTTAAACACAGGGAGCATGTGATGTAGATTGTGCCAGCTACCAGTAGCCTGCCAGCTATACAAAGACTATCATAAACCCAACCTGTCTATAAATAGGACTATACCCTCCACACGCTAGTGTGTGTGTGTGTGTGTGTGTGTGTGTGTGTGTGTGTGTGTGTGTGTGTGTGTGTGTGTGTGTGTGTGTGTGTGTGTGTGTGTGTGTGTGTGTGTGTGTGTTTGACAAATGGTGGACCTTCTCCCTCATTAATTTAGAGAAGGATGGTCTTAATTGGGCCATGGCATTAAACAACCTTGGCAGAGAGAGGGGAGAGAAGTATCTATCCCTTCGGTCTTCATCTGAGAAAGAGAGAGAAAGAAAGAGAGAGAGACAGGTAGTCAGAGACAGATAGAGAGAAAGAGAGACAGGCAGTCAGAGACAGATAGAGAGAAAGAGAGAGGGGGAGAGAAGAGAGAGAGAGCAGGTGGGTATGAAAAATGCCAATTAGTATGAGCATGTAGGGATATCTGGATGTCTGGTACTAGCTTTGCTTAGGAGAAAATATGTCAGACAAATACACCCACCCCTACACACACTCCACACACACAGACACAGAGACAAACGCGCGCACACACACAACACTGGTGAACTCAAACCGAGGCGTAATGAATCTCTTTCAGAGAATTCTCAGCACTGTCATTAGTGTTATTTTTAGAGACTCCCCAGATAGAGGCCCTGGACCTTGGATTGACTGAGGAAACCACACACACTGTACGCCGACTCTAATGACTCTACTCATGCAAATATACACTGGTGTATTTTGTCATGCACACACACACACACACACACACACACACACACCATGATTGACAAGATAAGTCCGACAAGTGACAGGCTTGTGATAGTGTCCCATTACTCTCCATTAGATGCAGCCATTAACTACAAGCCCATAACTATTAACCTCACACTCACATACATACATACCACACATACTCTCCTGTGTCCCTTTCTTCATCTGGGAGTCTGGACGATGAACTCAATTATTTCCTCATTAACTGACAGGCGAGACGGAGATTTGCTATGATTGACCCCTGTTTCCATGGAACTGATAGTTTTCCATTCCTGCATACAAATGAGTCAGACTGTCCTGGGATGCACAAACACACATGCACACACACACACACATACACACGCTCGCACGCACACACACACACTGTCCCAGGAGGCAGTCCAGCTCTACAAATGCAGGGTGACAGGCCTGCTGCATCATGATAGGGGAACACAGAGCTACAGGAAGGGGACAGAACTGGGGGCATGTAAGGAGGGGTGGGGGACAGGTAGATTTGTGCGGTTAGTAGATGGCACAGACAGATACATGGACTGAGCTGGGGTGGGGGTGAACGGCAGATCAGACGAAGAAAGTGGTGTGGGTTTGTTTGTCTCTGAAAGCCTTATATTGCAACGAGGCTATGACAGTATTGATTTACAATTATATTATGGCACATATTCTATGAAGGAAGAGAATATTGTGTTTAATTTAAATCATGAACACACGCTATTACACACGTACATTGTAATATTGTTTTATGGTGGTATTATACATTTTGTATTGTAGATATGTAGTGATGTAATAATGTTATATGTTTAATGTGTAATGTAAGTGCCTTAATGTGTTTGGACCCCAGGAAGAGTAGCTGCTGCCTTGGCAGGAACTAATGGGGATCCCTAATAAATACAAATGAAGTAATGTAACTACAGGTACCAGCAAAATATTGATAGGCTACCAGAGCCCAGATTATACAGGAGGACTGAGATTGTCCTGGGAGTGGATCTAGAGACATTTTAATTTGTCATTACCTCAAAAAGAGCTATTTATTAGCCTACTTTGATTTCCTGTTGCAGAGAGAATCTGTTGCATCTCGTAGTGGAGAAGAGAAAACAGGCCATCCTCCTCCTCCTCGTTGTCTTCATCCTGTACGTGTCCATCAGAGCAGCAGATCAGCCTCGCCAAAATGTTTCTGGGTCTATACAACGCACAGACATGCGCGCACGCACACACACGCACACACACACAACAGGGAAAGGGAAAAGGAGAAAAGGGGACTGGCCTCTGATAAAAGAGAATATGGAAAACGAAGTGCCTCCTTTCATTCCTCTCGTATAATGAGAGAGACTCAGACGGGGGATACTTATCTGGCCTTTTCTCTCTCTGTGCTCCAGAGACATTCATTTGTTCATTCTTTCTGACGAACAAGAGACTCTTCTGTTTTTTTGGACTTGAAGAAAAAGAGAAAAGGTGAGCGGTGTCTTCGAGTATGGCACCTGTCAAAACTCTGAGTATGGCTCCTCCACTCTTAGAAAAAAAGTAGTTACCTAGAAACTAAAAGGGTTCTTCCGCTGTCCCCATAGTAGAACCCTTTGAAGAACCATTTTTGGTTTCAGGTAGAACCCTTTTAGGTTCCATTAGGATCCTTTCCACGGAGGGTTCTACGTGGAACAAAAAAGGGTTCTCCCCGGATCATAAAAGAGATCTCTTATGGGGACAGCCAAAGAACCCTTTTGGAACCTTTTAAAAAAAAAGAGTGTATAAACACAAACACACACACACACACACACACACACACACACACACACACACACACACACACACACACACACACACACAC
Source organism: Salvelinus alpinus (assembly GCF_045679555.1). Taxonomy (NCBI): domain Eukaryota; kingdom Metazoa; phylum Chordata; class Actinopteri; order Salmoniformes; family Salmonidae; genus Salvelinus; species Salvelinus alpinus. The sequence goes on along the minus strand of NC_092120.1, from coordinate 3,659,599 downwards.
ACAAACACTCTTTCCAGAGTTCAAAGCTCCAGTCACACACATCACTCTGAATATGTCCCCAACATAAAATACTGGCATTAAAAACATCCCAACTAGCTTCACAGAGTTGGTAGCTAGCTAGAGCCATTGGTTCTGCTTTGCAAGTCATACTCAGTAAATTCTCCATCTCTCCCACACACACTCATGTGAACACATGTCCAGGAGCAGAGGAGAGGGTCTTCATTTCCTTGTCTTCTTCATTAGTCAGTGTAACTGTAGGTCCCACTCCAGTAATCAGGAAGCTGCTTGCATAGTCACAGCTAGGAGGACCAGGAAGGTGTGTGTCTAACACAAGAGGACTGACTCACTGGCTCTCTCTACATTGTCTAAAAGTCTGTTCTCTCCTCGCCTCCTCCATTGCACTGATTTGAAAGACCTGACCACGTTAAAGCCGGCCTAATGATGAGCTTCCACCATATTGTTTCCACTTAGCAAATCTATCCCAATCAGTGTAGATGAAGGGGAGGAGAAGAGGGGAGGGCAGTTTGATAAACCATTGAGCCAAAGTGGCAGGTGACGGAGACAGAGAGCGGGGGAGGAATGACAGATAGATAATCTCTTGGTGATGAGTACCACTTATAGCACCACAGCTACAGTTGAAGTTGGAAGTTTACATACACCTTAGCCAAATACATTTAAACTCAGTTTTTCACAATTCCGGACATTTAATCCTAGTAAAAATCCCCTGTCTTAGGTCAGTTAGGATCACCACTTTATATTAAGAATGTGAAATGTCAGAATAATAGTAGAGAGAATGATTTATTTCAGGTTTTATTTCTTTCATCACATTCCCAGTGGGTCAGAAGTTTACATACACTCAATTAGTATTTGGTAGCATTGCCTTTAAATTGTTTAACTTGGGTCAAAGCTTCCCACAATAAGTTCGGTGAATTTTGGCCCATTCCTCCTGACAAAGCTGGTGTAACAGAGTCGGGTTTGTAGGCCTCCTTGCTCGCACACGCTTTTTCAGTTCTGCCCACAAATTTTCTATAGGATTGAGGTCAGGGCTTTGTGATGGCCACTCCAATACCTTGACTTTGTTGTCCTTAAGCCATTTTGCCACAACTTTGGAGGTATGCTTGGGGTCATTGTCCATTTGGAAGACCCATTTGCGACCAAGCTTTAACTTCCTGACTAATGTTTTGAGATGTTGCTTCAATATATCCACATACTTTTCCTCCCTCATGATGCCATCTATTTTGTGAAGTGCACCAGTCCCTCCTGCAGCAAAGCACCCCCACAACATGATGCTGCCACCCCCGTGCTTCACAGTTGGGATGGTATTCTTCAGCTTGCAAGCCTCCCCCTTTTTCCTCCAAACATAATGATGGTCATTATGGCCAAACAGTTCTGTTTTTGCTTCATCAGACCAGAGGACATTTCTCCAAAAAGTAGGATCTTTGTCCACACGTGCAGTTGCAAACCGTAGTCTGGCTTTTATATGGCGGTTTTGGAGCAGTGGCTTCTTCCTTGCTGAGCGGCCTTTCAGGTTATGTCCATATAGGACTTGTTTTACTGTGGATATAGATACTTTTGTACCTGTTTCCTCCAGCATCTTCACAAGGTCCTTTGCTGTTGTTCTGGGATTGATTTGCACTTTTTGCACCAAAGTACATTCATCTCTAGGAGACAGAACGCGTCTCCTTCCTGAGCGGTATGATGGCTGTGTGGTCCCATGGTGTTTATACTTGCGTATTATTGTTTGTACAGATGAACGTGGCACCTTCAGGCATTTGGAAATTGCTCCCAAGGATGAACCAGACTTGTGGAGGTCTACAATTTTTTTCTGAGTTTTTGGCTGGTTTCTTTTGATTTTCCCATGATGTCAAGCAAAGAGGCACTGAGTTTGAAGGTAGGCCTTGAAATACATCCACAGGTACACCTCCAATTGACTCAAATGATGTCAATTAGCCTATCAGAAGCTTCTAAAGCCATAACATAATTTTATGGAATTTTCCAAGCTGTTTAAAGGCACAGTCAACTTAGTGTATGTAAACTTCTGACCCACTGGAATTGTGATACAGTGAATTATAAGTTAAATAATCTGTCTGTAAACAATTGTTGGAAAAATTACTTGTGTCATGCACAAAGTAGATGTCCTGACTGACTTGCCAAAACTATAGTTTGTTAACAAATTTGTGGAGTGGTTGAAAAACGAGTTTTAATGACTCCAACCTAAGTGTATGTAAACTTCCAACTTCAACTGTATCTTCCAATGGTACAACTGCTGTCGGCATCTAAAGATGATCCAATTTGAATAAACGCTTGGATTTCACTTATTATTGATATCTACATAGCGCATTGATGTGAATCACACTGCTTCTCTCTCATTTAGCTATTTGCGCCTTACTGATTGTGGTTGTTGTGGATGGCTGTTCACAAATCAAAATGTGTATTTGAACCAATGGTTGAATTCAAGACGTTTAAGCTGCCTATCATTCACTGTTTTTGAAACCAGGGGACTGCGTTCTTGCAACAGTTGCATAGTGTGGATCCAAGCCTATGGAATGAAAGTGGGGCTTTTATTACTCAATCTAATTCATGCTGATAAAGAAAATTAGTCCATAGGCCTAATGTACACATGCTCAAACTTGCACACTTTTGATAGACTTAAAGTGGCAATCTGTTGCTACATAAATTTTTTGATTTATCAATAATTTTTATATCATGGATGGTCAGTCTTTGCATCCATAGCTCTGTCTATTAATCCCCGAGCGGTTACATTTCTGCAGGCCCATCCCTCAGCTTTTTACCAAAACAGAGGCGGGGCAACCGTTTTGTTATTGTTTCATCTGTGGATTTGCCCTTTAAACAGCTGCATCTTATCAAGATATCAGTGTCACCAACAAAAAGGTAAACAATAGTCCTATAGCAAATGCAGCATATGGCATTCATTTTTCACAGGTAAATAGCACTTTTCAGTGGTGCTCAAAGCATGCTGTTCCATGAGCGCAGCATTTATTTTTCAACTCAAATCAATGAGCCCAATCGGTCCTCCATGACAGCAAAATCATAAACGACACAGTAGGGCTGGCTAATAAGTCCTTAGTTTTGGGGTCATGCTCAGGTAAAATAATTAGGCTAATCTATACTTCCATATTTCAATGTCCTATTCTTGAAGAGTAAGGGGTATAACATTTATTGGAATGACTAGAATTCTGATATACTTTGGTTTTTAAATGTAAAGCTATAATTTCATCATATGTAGTAGAAAGCGATGGGTTAGAAGAAGCCTACATAACCAACCCATAAATAGGGCTAGGCGTCCTGCCAGTGGGACACCTGTCGACAACTTCTGGTGAAATTGGAGGCCGCACAATTCAAATAAATAATCATGAAAATTATGGATATTAAACATCTAGGTACATACAACTGTCTTATATTGGTTAAAAGCTTCAATTATTGTTAATCTAACTGCATTGTCCGATTTACAATAGGCTTTACAGCGAAAGCATGCCATGCGATTGTTTGAGGACGGTGCCCCACATCAAAATATTTTTCAACCAGCGCAGGCTTCATAAAATCACAAATAGCGATTAAATATTCACTTACTTTTTAAAAATCTTCCTCTGATTTGCAATCCAAAGTGTCCCAGCTACAACATGCACGATTGTTTTGTTAGATAAAATCCTTCTTTATATCCCAAAAAGTCAATTTAGTTGGCGCCATCGATTTGAGTAATCCACTCGTTCAACAGGGGAGAAAGGAATCCAAAAAGCTACCGCTGACTTGTTAAAACAAGTCAAAATATGTTTCTATATAAACCTCAGGTACCCTAAAATGTAATTAAACTATAATATTTCATACGGAAAGAAGTATGTTCAATAGGAAAGTAAAATTAGCAGGTGCGTGTCCTCTTCGTCGCACGAGCACAGACTGATTTCCAACTCTGACTCCCAGTACTAAAACTCAAAATTCTTCCTCATTTGGTAAGAAACAAGCCTGAAACCTTGAACAAAGACTGTTGACATCTAGTGGAAGCCATAGGAATCACAATATGTGAGCTGGAATTGCATATGCCCCATAGCTTTCCATTGTTAGAGCATGGTCTCTCAAAATAAAAAAAATTCTGGTTGGTTTATCTTTGGATTTTCTCCTACCATATCAATTGTGTTATAGTGTAATACATTATCTTTAACATTTCTACAAACGTCAAAGTGTTTTCTATCCAATGGTACCAATTATATACATATCCTAGTAACAGGCAGTTTACTTTGGGCACGTCAGTCAGACAGGAAGTGGAGAAAAATAGACCCTAGCCTGAAGAAGTTTGAAATTAAATTTAACATCCATTTATGGCCAGCTATGTAAACTTTAACATTGATTTATCCTGAAATAGATGTAATTTTTGTCTTCTTCTAATGCGTCTTAAGGGGAAAGTAATCTAAAGTAACGGAATGTTATCAGATTACATTACTGAGTTTGGGTAATCCAAAAGTTGTGTTACTGATTACAATTTTGGACAGATAACTAGTAACGGATTACATTTAGAAAGTAACCTACCCAACCCTGACGGTAACTATACCTCTCATCTTTCCATTACAGGGAGTAACTCCAGGTCCACAGGTGAAGGGTTTGTGGCGTGCACCTGTAGGTGTAAAAATTATTTTAATAATGACAGTTGCCGAGTGGAGAATGTATCTTATAGACCTAGGAGAGTCTGGGGAACTATTGGTCGCCCTATCCCCTGAGTTAGCTGTCTTGCTGAGTGGTTTTTAATACATGTTTCCCCCACCCTGGCGACCATTGACTGTAAGGCTGGTGCCGCAGCTGGAATCAGCAGGGCACTAGGATTGGGACAAGACCTGGAAAGGCAACACCCGTAGGTAATAGACCTGGAGCAGGGGTAAACTAGCCTAGCTCACTAATCACAAGGGAGAGGTATGAGTCGAGCATGACAGTCTCCACAATAACCGTCATCACCGCTTCAAATCACCATGACAGTACCATGGGAAATGATCTCTAACCTTGTGCATATTTAGCAGGACAGTGTCTTATAAACATATGGTAAACATGTTTTATTAAGGTACCAATATGTTAACCAACCTACCACACATCATCAATACTACTGCAAAATTGCAAGACTACTACGCTCTTTAGTATATCTTGACTTGTTAAATAGCTAATTAAAGCATTGTAGACTACATGGTTCTTGTGTCACCTTATACGTTTACCTCATAATACCGGCATAACAGCGCCATCTTGTGGAACGTACATAGCCATGCGTGACACAGTCGGGACTCTTTGCACAGTTGATTTTATTAATGAAAGTGAGCATAATAATAATAATCATCATAATAATCATAGTAATAATACAAACATTTTGTTTGTTGTTTGTGTGCTATCAAAGGAATCCTTATCGCAACTACACCATGTCCTTGTCGTAATACTATAGACTATAAGACATCTGGAAGAGAATCAGACATTCACAACATGAAGAGAGAGGCAGAAAATAAACCATATCAAACCGTACCCATGGCATTTATATACATACAAACTTGTGCAACATTGCATTAGATCAGACATATTCTGACACAGTAATGTATGTAATGATGACAGAGATGATTTGCATTTCTGACATGGAAGTAAGTGCAGGGCTGTGTTAGAACAGTTAGTATATAATATATACAGATAGGGAAGAGAATTTATACAATCTATTCCTTACGCCTCTGTCTATATCTTGCTTGAAAGCACGCACACCCGTGCCCCCACACACACACATTCACTCACTCAGACTTTCCATTGGAAGCCATTCTAGGCTGTCAGTGCGATGTGCCATTAAAATCCTTCCCCGGTACTCTTCCTGTCCTCTCATTTGATGGCCTGCCAGATGATGATAGCCAGGACGGTGACCACCAGAGACACCACCATGGCCAGCATACACATCCTCTTACGGGACTTCCTCTACAGGGGGAGGGAGCACAAACAGGCCGTGATTTGTGACTGGAAATAATCATATGTTCTTAACTGACTCGCCTGGTTAAATGAAGGACGCTGATCATCGACAGAGTGTTCGGACTTATCTACAAATCAAACACGGCCCATGTTGTGATGGTGTTGATACCTGGTAGTAGGGCTGACACAATCGTCGTATAATTGTGTAACCGACAAGTATGGACAATAACCAAAACTAATGTTAGAATGGTCTTAATACGTTCATTTTAGGAGGGGGGATTCAACTTTATTTTCATGTAGAAATAGTTTACCCAATAGCAGTTTTTCATTACATGAAGAGGGTAAAGTTATTTTACAAGCAGAACGGCACGTTTGGGAGGAAAACCTTCCTTTCCAAAAGTTCCAAATGGTCAAAACCCTTAGTTTTTGAGACAAGGGTGTCATGATGTTGGCTTGATGGGGGAGGTTTATGACCCCCATAAATACCTTCCCCCCTGTTTCTCTCTCTCTACTCTATAGAGTTGACTCTTGAAAAAGCCCTTTGTTAACATAGAGATTCTGGGGACATCAAAAGGTGGGAAACGGAAACATATTTCGGTAATCCAACCAGTTCAAAATATGCGTTGGGACTTAATGAATATGATGTCAGTTCAGTTGGCGTCTGAGGCATGATTACTGATGACAGGATGACATAAACTGTATCTTGGAAAGTCAACACATTCTAGTTATCAGATTCACATGGAATTGTTGTGCAATGTAAATGTTTAAATATTAAACTATTTGTGAAAAGATTAAATGTAATTTTAGCTTCTTAAATGAGAGAACGGTTTATCATAGAGAAACTATGCTCAACTCAGTGGCCCCGCCCATGTGAACAGACACTGGTTGTAAACTATGAAACACGGCCCTCTCTCCCAATCCTATATAAGCCCCTTTACAAAAATGTAACTTCCTGTTCCAAGGACGTGCGGACTGGCAGTCCCCACGTTGAAAGGACAAAGACCACCTACAGAACTAAGCCAACATCAGCAAGAACCTAACGCAATTGGCATCGAATTTCAATGTGAAGTTGACGACCTACATGCCGGAAGGATGAATTTCGACTATACCAGCCAGAACATAGCATGAGCTTAAAGTATGACCACTTGGTGTGAACTTTGAACTCTTATTCATTAAAGAAGTGCTACCCCCTCCGCCCGCTAAACGTGGGCTAGGAGAGGACGGACAGAGTATCCATTCTACCACGCTCCAGTTCACCACTAGACAGTCTTCAGAGGACCAGAGATCCATGCTGGACAACCCGGCCTACGATCTACGACCAATCTACCAAAGCGCAGCTCAGAGTAAATATTTATTGCATTTTCCTTTTTCAAATGGGCGGTAATTTAGAATGCATAAGACACTGTATTTACGATAGCATAGCTTCTCCCTTTGTTACTCAGTCTTCCAGCTCTTTCACTCAAACCCAAATCCCCTCTCTGTGTGTAACCAGCTGTCATATCTGTTCCGTCCGCTAGGGACGTTTTCCTTCATGACATAATTTGTAATCAATGTATGATACATTCTGTGCATATGTAATTCTGTGTGATTATTTAGGTATTTAGTAAATAAATGATTAAACCAAATGTTGTATTGCTGATTCAACTTGTTAGCCAGGGTTCGTGAAGATAACCAAGAATTTACAACTTTCAGATTAGACTGAAATAAGGTGACGATTAAATATTGACTGCTACTGATGTAAACGATTACTAGGTCTTTAAGAGTTTATTCGGAAGATAATAGCTCTATAAACATTATTTCGTGGTGCCCCAACTTTCTAGTTAATTATCTTCCGGATTAGCTTAATCAGGTAATATTAATTACAGAGAAATTATTTTATAGAATAGCATGTCATATCACTTAATCCGGCATAGCCAAAGACACGACAGGGGTATCACCAAAGCCGTGTTGTATTCATTAGGTATAAAAACAACATTAGGTATATTCTCCGTTAGTCAGCACCTCTACACTAAATAATTTTCTCTGGGTGTGCGCCAGCTCATGCTTTTTATTAGATTAGTATTCATTAGGTATGATATAGCTAATTTTCAAAGATGCATTATAAGCTCAAACATTATTAAACAAAAATGACATTTATGACAATAATGGTGGTCATTCCATGATTGTCACAGCCCTACCTGGTAGTAGGCGGCCCTTTGGAGCTGTCCGGTCCCTCTGTCTACATGGACCTCTGCACTCTCCACGTTAGCCTCAATGCTGTCTGTGAAACAGAGAGGAGACTCAGTGAAGGGCAGGGTCACAGGAGCCAGGACTGATACAGTATCAGATGTAATTCTAAACCATCACAGACAGCAACCTTCAGAACCAGCATGATATCAAACCAGATAGGGAGAAAATCCATTTCATGTCTACTAACCGATCATCTCTCCCTGGTCGTGGATCATCACAGCCAGGTCCTTAAAGATCTGGTTTACATCCATGATGTCAGACTGGAGGGAGAGGAGGAGAAAATCACCATCAGGGTTAGTTAGGCTGATGTCCAAATCGAACCCTACCCCCTACCTGTCAGATTTACAGGAGTGGCTATACTCGGGAATAGGGGCTAAGGGCCAGGCTATAGGACAGGCTCTGTGTAATGGCTGGAATGGAATAAATGGAACGGTATCAAACATGTGGTTTCCATATGTTTGACGTGTTTGATACCGTTCCATTTATTCCATTCCAGCCATTACACAGAGCCCATCCTCCTATAGCTCCTCCCACCAGCCTCCACTGACTAGAGAGTTTGGGCAAAGGGTTGATTTGGAGTTGAACAATATGCCAAATGACTAAAATGTAAATGTAATATGGCTCTGTGATTCCTGTATGGAATGTGAGTGGAGCTGGTAGCTGGGTGAGTACCTCTAGCTGCCTGATGTTGGTCTCCCTCTCCTTGATGACCTCCAGGTCCTCCTCTGTGACCTCTGGCTCCTCCAGCTGCTGGGTCTGACTCTGACTCCAGTCATCATCATCTCTACACACACACACACCAAACACACACACGAACGGACACAGACACACACAAACACACACCTTTGTTACCACTTAAGATTTTTATTCTAACAGAATATTTGATAGGATTCTACCTCCACTGTGTACCTACTTTTCAAATGTCACAAGTTGTTCATCGACGTTCCCCTCATCTTCCTGCTGAAATAAAAACAAACCCATCATTGAAACACTCTCATTCACATTGCATTACACTAATCAGTCATCATACTGTAATATGACAATGCATTTCTAATAACACTATTGGTGAGTGACTATGACAGACGGCTAATTCTAGGCCAATGAGAAAGCAGGGTGTTTACTGTGAGGCGGGACCCGGACCGGGCCCTGGCCACTGATTCCCTCTCCTTCTCGGCCGCCCGTCGCTGGACTGCCTGGAAGTTGTTGAGCGCTGCAGAGAAGTCACTCATCAGTCGGTCCTTCTGGATCTTCTGCTGTCTCTGGAAGGATCAATCACACAATACAGTAAAAGTAGATTAGAGTAGAGTAGAGTACAGCAAAGTAGAGTATAGCAAAGTAGAGCAGAGTACAGCAGAATAGAGTAGAGAAGAGCAGAGCAGAATAGATTCAGTAGAATATACTGTATGGTGAGATGTCCTCGCCAGAGTTAGATATGATTTACACATTTGGGTTGTTAGATAAGATGATATACTGTATCAGGAAACAGAACACAAGAATATCGACATACAGTTAGTTGAAATGTTAGCGTTAGTAGGACTTTGATGTAGCCTGGTCCCAGATATGCTTACACAAACAGATCTCGGACCAGTCCATAGATGTGGAATTCTTCCTTAGAACTATAGAAATATACAGTATCTATGCATATAACTCCCACTCACCTGTTCAGAGGGAGGGAGAGGCATGGAGCCCAGATCTTTCAGGTGTCTGTTGGTCTCTTTGGCCAGCTGGTTGGTGTAGTGCTGTACCTGTTGGCTGTGAGTAGCAAACACACAAACATACAGTTGAAGTCGGAAGTTTACATACACCTTAGCCAAATACATTTGAACTCAGTTATTTTTTTTACAATTCCTGACATTTAATCAGAGTAAAAAGTCCCGTTCTTAGGATCACCACTTTATTTTAAGAATGTGAAATGTCAGAATAATAGTAGAGAGAATGATTTATTTCAGCTTTAATTTCTTTCATCACATTCCCAGTGGGTCAGAAGTTTACATACACTCAATTAGTATTTGGTAGCATTGCCTTTAAATTGTTTAACTTGGGTGAAACGTTTCGGGTAGCCTCCACAAGCTTCCCACAATAAGTTGGGTGAATTTTGGCCCATTCCACCTGACAGAGCTGGTGTAACAGAGTCGGGTTTGTAGGCCTCCTTGCTCGCAAACGCTTTTTCAGTTCTGCCCACAAAGTTTCTATAGGATTGAGGTCAGGGCTTTGTGATGGCCACTTCAATAGCTTGACTTTGTTGTCCTTAAGCCATTTTGCCACAACTTTGGAAGTATACTTGGGGTCATTGTCCATTTGGAAGACCCATCTGCGATCAAGCTTTAACTTCCTGACTAATGTTTTGAGATGGTGCTTCAATATATCCACATAATTTTCCTCCCTCATGATGCCATCTATTTTGTGAAGTGCACCAGTCCCTCCTTCAGCAAAGCACCCCCACAACATGATGCTGCCACCCCCGTGCTTCACAGCTGGGATGGTGTTCTTCGGCTTGCAAGCCTCCCCCTTTTTCCTCCAAACATAACAATGGTCATTATGGCCAAACAGTTCTATTTTTGTTTCATCAGACCAGAGGACATTTCTCCAAAAAGTAGGATCTTTGTCCCCACGTGCAGTTGCAAAACGTAGTCTGGCTTTTATATGGCGGTTTTGGAGCAGTGGCTTCTTCCTTGCTGAGCGGCCTTTCAGGTTATGTCGATATAGGACTCGTTTTCCTATGGATATAGATACTTCTCTACCTGTTTCCTCCAGCAACGTCACAAGGTCCTTTGCTGTTGTTCTGGGATTGATTTGCACTTTTCACACCAAAGTACATTCATCTCTAGAAGACAGAACGCGTCTCCTTCCTGAGCGGTATGACGGCTGCGTGGTCCCATGGTGATTATACTTGCGTACTATTGTTTGTACAGATGAACGTGGTACCTTCAAGCGTTTGGAAATTGCTCCCAAGGATGAACCAGACTTGTGGAGGTCTACAATTTTTTTTTCTGAGGTTTTGGCTGATTTCTTTTGATTTTCCCATGATGTCAAGCAAAGAGGCACTGAGTTTGAAGGTAGTCCTTGAAATACATCCACAGGTACACCTCCAATTGACTCAAATGATGTCAATTAGCTTATCAGAAGCTTCTAAAGCCATGACATAATTTTCTGGAATTTTCCAAGCTGTTTAAAGGCACAGTCAACTTAGTGTATGTAAACTTCTGACCCACTGGAATTGTGATACAGTGAATTATAAGTGAAATAATCTGTCTGTAAACAATTGTTGGAAAAATTACTTGTGTCATGCACAAAGTAGATGTCCTAACCGACTTGCCAAAACTATAGTTTGTTAACATGAGATTTGTGGAGTGGTTGAAAAACGAGTTTTAATGACTCCAACCTAAGTGTATGTAAACTTCCGACTTCAACTGTATATATTTCATTAGTGATGCTCTTGCTGTCCCCATCAGTGGTGGAAAAGACTAACTGTTGATGCAGTCAGTTAGTGTTAGTAGTTACTTAGTTACTGAGTAGTAGTCAGTAGTAGTAGTCAGCATTAGTGTCAGTAGTACTCACAGTCTGTCCTGCAGCTCTGGGGTCTCTTGTCTCGTCCCCATCTGGTACAGCATGTTTTTGATTTGCCCAGCTGTATAGCAAAACAAAAACTGTGAAGTGAGCTGAACTAAGAGAAGGGGGAACGGAGAAAGCAGGATAGAACAACTCTTCTCTCTCTTTATCCCTCTCTCTCTCTCTAAATAGAGCACTATATACTGTAGGCAGACTCAGGCTATTCTTGTCTCAGAAGGTCCTCTTTTTGACTTCAGTCATCTTCTCTGCCTAATATTAGTTAATTCCAGAGGAGATCAGAAGTAGGTGGAAGACACAAATAAACCCAAAACATCAAGCCTCCTAGACTTATTTGTGATAGTAAATTGTCCAAAGTGTGGGTGTCTGGTGTTAGGGTAGGTTATAGAATAGAATGTGCCTACTTTAATATACCATATAGGGAAATGTGCATTGCAACAAGGTGTCACTCGCAGCAGTAGAACACTGCGTTCTGTCACTGTCTTGTTCATTTCACCACTCACTGTTCTGTGTGATTTTCTGGATGTTGACACTGCATGTCTGGGTGAGGTTGCTGAAGTCTCGCGGCTGCGAGTGATAGCTGTCTGTTCTCCCGTATGACATCCTTGCTCCTGGCGTCTGTCACACTCCGTAGTGGGAACTGAATTGTTGGACACACCTGTCATACAGTCACATATAGCAGCCTTCAAATATTCAAACAAGCACCATTATCAGATTGCATATAATATCATCACTTGAAGCTACATAAGACTAAGTAAGGATTGAAAGACAGAAATAGTTGTGGTTTATCCTCCATCCGACCACATGGGTGGGCTATAATATATCGACAACTTACAGTGCACATTGCCGCATAGGCTAGGCCACATTTCGTCATGAACGCAGGTTGTTTACAATCGGAGCGAAGGTTCGGCAGGCACCCGGGCCGACTGTAGGCTGGCTATCCATGTGCACATAACAAAAATACCCGTCTACTTGGCGCGCTACTTCATTATAATGGCCCAGATAACAGTAGTTTACTGTTGCAAAAAAATATCCCAGAAATTGTATTTAGCGGGTCAACCATGACCAAGATATGAGGTCACGTTATCATGTTAACTGATTATTAATTAGACAATTCTGTGGGCTGCTCATTTCATGATTGTAGGCTATAGTATAGCCCAATTGAACATGAATGACTATTTAAGAATATCCTCGGTCTAACACTATTATTCAACCATAACATCTGAAATCTCGGCAAAAAATATAAAGTGACAGCGACAAGCCTGCATAACATTCAACAATTTTTATAGAGAGCCCTAAGTCAGTCTGACATGCTCATATAGGCTATTGGGTTCAATGGGTTGTAAAGCCTATAGGCTACTAGCATAATTAAAATCGAAAGGCAGAAGACAAGCAATTCAACTTAATTAAGAAAACAGCTACACTTTGCATCGGGTTAGAAACAATTGTAACCAGTTCCATATTATGTGTTGAACGCGGTAGATACAACGTAGCCTATCCAGCTGAATCACTGACAGTTAGGGGCACTGGCAGTCGCAACGTAACCTACTTTCTGGGTGATTTTACCAGTGTAGACAATCAATATAAATATGTTTTCTACTTACATCTGTAAAATGGTTGATACAATATTATGATAAAACTCTTACTTTTCAATGGGATTGCAGTATAATGCGTCGTTTCCAGTTTATGTCTCTGTGTTATGAGATTTCTTTAAGACCGAGCCCATAATGCGACGTCACAGTATTTCAGCGTGCGCATGTCATTGTGTCAAACTCGCTACTCTGCTCTTATTCTGAGGCAGCAGACAAAAACTCATAAACTGAAACATACTAGATCTGTACTACATAAGTAAAATAGCCACTTCGAGTTAAGTGTATCCCTATAGAAAAGTAACTCATTTTATGAATTCTGATTTGTTTATGTTAGGTTATAGGCTACTTTCTCTGTTGATGAGAGATTCGTATCTCTGATATGAGGGTTGGGATATGATTGGAGTGCAGCTCAATCTGCAGGTTCATTATTATCAAGCCACTATGAGCAACATCCGTCATTCAGTCCTAAAATCTAGGTCAACATAACTAACGATAGAATAACTAAGCCTTTTGGTTTAATAGAGACCAGCAGTAGTAGGCTGCCCTGTGCCTGTCCCTTGACTTTCACACTGCTTCTTATAATGGATCCCAAAGGCTGCTGCACTGAGCAGCACTCACATGACCAGCCGGTGTCAGGTCCATTAGTAGGGCATGAACAGATTGAGTGGGTAGGATGTTGCAACATGGTCTCAGAGCATTTCGTATTATTCTGTACGTAAATCCGTGACATTCCATTTAATCAAAATGCAAGCCGAGATCTACCGCTGACTTTTTAAATCATGACTTAAAAAACGTAAGCCTATGCAACATTAACCAATTAAAAACAGTACTGTAGCAATGAGGTTTGTGCAGTAGGCTATAGGCCCAATACATTATCACTGCGTATGGGCTAGAGAAAGAGGACAGTCTTCCAGCTGATGGCGAAACTCAAATTCATGTTGTTACTCCTATGTCCAGAGAAAGTGAAATATTTCTTGATATTAAAATAGACAAGTTGATCGGAACACTTCGCTATACTCATTCATTGCAGCTGCAGTACTGTTTGTAGGGAGAACGCACATTTAATGGCTTATAGCGGTTTTGAACAGTGTTGACAGTGCTGAATAACAACTTAAACATGAACTTACACATAAAAACAGCACCTCTTTGCTGTATTCGTTGTCTCTCTCTAGTCATGGTTTTAAAAGTTTTTCATTCTCAGTATCAATTTTGCTGTGCGTTTGATGCTTCTTTATTCCAGTCTATGGCTCGAGGAACTGTGCAGACACAGTAATCTGAGCCATCTCATTGGCCAGCTGTAGGCCTATAGATGCACTTGAGTTGTTCTCTGGGTCTGCCGGGTAGGCGGAGTTCTACCTTCAGACACATGAAATGGTTAAACATGGGAACACTTTGCCTTCCCGGTGCTAGGGCAACAGAGCAAAACAAAAACTAGGAACGCAATGCTTTATCGTTGGTTTTTTTACAGAAATGTTTGGTGATCGACTAGGAATGCCTTGGAGATCGACTGTTTGGTGACCACTGATTTAGTATATGTTACGTTTCATATGGTATGTATTAATTTGTTGATGTCCATCATCAGGTTCGTAAGTTACCAATTGAAAAACGTACAATATGTTGCAAATTTGCAAAACGTATGATATGTTACAAATTCCAATTTGTTGTGGCTAACGCTAATGTTAACTAGCTCTGGGGGTTAAGGTTTGGAGAAGGGTTAGCTAAAAGGATTAAGGTTAGGGGAAGGGTTAAGTAAAGGGGTTAGGGTTGGGGGAAGTGTTAGCTAACATGCTAAGTAGTTGCTAAAATGCAAAAAATGTCCATATTGATATTCGACCTCGCAACCTTCGGGCTGCTAGACGTTCACATGATCCACCCATCCCGACCGACTGACCAACCTACTTTTGTTTTTGCCATAAGAAACCTATGTAAACATACCAAACGAAACATAACATACTCATTTTAGTGTTCTGGATATACGTATACTATATTACATTGAGTCTATGAGAACAGTCTGCAACGATACTCTCTCTCTGGTGCTGGGTGTGTGGAATGATTGAGGTAGCCAGATGCAAACTGAATGGCTGTTTTACTATTGTTTCAGGATTCTGATTCCAGCCTATAATTGAGGATTTTAGGAAGGACTACTTTCCCCTCAATTAATTACTGGGCATCTGGTGAATTTAAACTAGTAAAATATGGATTTTCAAGTGCATGGAGCAAAAACATATATCATAGTTTTTGTGCTTCTCTACTCTGTTATTACAAGAGCAGGTTTGTAGTTAATCTTTTCAAATAGAGTAACAGATTATTTTAGGGCCACATTTTAATACATGTCGGTCTTAGAGCATCAATGTCACAAGTATTTATCGTCAAAAGCAAGAAATATGAACACTGGTGATTTGAGCTGGTAGATACTGATATTCTTTGCTGCAGTCAGCATGTGGTCTCGGAGCTAATTAACACTGAACAAGCTGATCTGATACTGTACTTCTACTACAGTAGTATGAGGTGATCTGTAGACTAGCCATAAAGAATACCATCATATCCTGCTATACAGGACATCACATTTGACATTGATGAAACAGTTACACTTTATAATAACTCTGAAGAATAAGGATTCATAACCTATTTATTAAAGTATTTCATTATATATATATTTTTTTAAAGCATTTATATTAATTTATTAAGCATTTATAATGTATTATTCATGTAAGTTATTATAAAGTGAATACACGCGCCTCCACATTGTCTTCTGTTGACGAATATTTACATAAAGCAGAATCAACAATTCTGTCTGTACCACAGCTTTCAAATTATAACATGGAGGAGAAAGGTTTAAAACACCTACTACACAGTCTTCCACTCCACAATAAGAAGCAAGTGACCCTAGATAGATAATCAATAGGTTGAATAGGGTGTCGAATAGGGATTATATTTCAATCTTATTCTATTTTCCAGTGTGGACAATAAATATGAAAAGGGTAGCTATGTGAGGGAGGGAAAAGACAGGCTCAAACTAGCACCGCGGTCCTTGAAGATATGATTACAAAGACATCAAGCACCGAAACAAACCTGTTCATTGGGCAAATGGAACCAAACCAGTGCCCAATAACCCCAAAGAAATTAGTGGGGGTGAGCAATAAAAATTCAAACATGAGGGGGGCATCCTTTCAGTCACTGGAGCTGGGTTCACACGAATCATACACTGTGGTCTGTTCGCTTAGCCCATTGCAAGTGTACGAGACACTGAAGACCAGCTACTCTTGGCAGGCAGGACGAGATGCCTTTGAACCTTCACACTGGGCTGTTCCAAACAATCCACATCAAGAGGTTGAGAGAGTCCGACTGTTGCTGTCTGTCGACCAGGGGGTCTGCTAGCTCTACTGTGCCTTGGATGGTGCAGCAGCAGTAGGACCAGGAGGCTCCAGGGCAGGCCAGTGGCAGTCTATGAGGGCATCATACAGCTCCTCACTCTCCTCCATGTACTGCCTGTTGGCTGCCACCACATCCAGTACCACCATTGGGTCTGCAGGAGGCACACACACAAGGCACACAGTAAGATCACACAGACAAAGGGGCACAGCACGAGAGCCATGAAGATCAGACAGACTGGACAGTTTGTAGGCTATACTCCTGGCCTGGGTTCAATACATTATGTCAAATTCTTAAGCCGCTTTTTTGTACAATGAAGATTGAGAAATGAAAGAAAACAGAGCACTCACACTCCAGCCCATCATCTTCAGTCTCCCCATAACCCTAAAACAAAGAGACAGGTCTTTACTCACAACATGGTACCGCTTATGTATATGTAAAGAGCGATAGAGTAGAGGGTGGGTGGGTGGGAGAACACACCTGGTTGCTATAGTCATAGTGGTTGTAGTTGTAACCTCCGTAGCTGCCTGTGTTCTGGTCATACCCCCAGTTGGAGTAGTAGTCAGGGTACTGTTGGTAGTACTGGCTGTTGTTGTACGAGTATGGCTGATTGTACCTGTTGTCTGAGTAACCACCTCTGTTTTACAGGAAAGAAAACCTTTATGAATAAACATCATATTTATTAAAAATCAATATGCTATTAATAATGAGTAATGAATGAAAAGCGTGGATTATTTGGGAACATACCAAACGAATGGAGTAAAAGTGTCTTCCTTCATCTACACACAACTACCTTCACTACTGTATGAAAGGAGGCTGTTAGTCCCTGGACAAAGTAAGTTCAGTGGCATGCAGTACATACCTGCTCTCTCCTTGTCTTCCATACGTGGCACGGTTTAGTTTGAACCTCTTCGGCTGTAGAAAAGAGAGTGTTTTGTTCAGAATGGATTATTCCAGACGTTATTTATCTCTAATAAAGTTAATGGGTATATCAAGAGTTCACCATATGCCCTATACATATCCAATCCTCTCAGAGTGCCTGAGATAGGTGAAGGAGGTATGGGTCGATTCGAGATTGGAAATCAATGTGGAATCATTAAGTGGTGTGTGTGTGTGGTGTGTGTGTGTGGTGGCCCTGTACCGGTGTGGTTCCAGGGAGAGGCTTCCCATTGACTTTCCTGAGACACCTCTCAGCAGTGGCCTCGTCCGCCAGCTCAACAAAGCAATAGCCTGCCGCACCCCTACACAAAGTGGAGAAGGACCAAAACATGTACGTGTCGTGTTTGTGCGATTTCTTCTGTTGTTGAATAGTGATAGTAATATACAGTGGCTACTAGACATTCCCAAAGACAAAAAAAAGTATATCAGTCATAACCTTTCTATTGCAGTAGCCTAATGTTCTCCCGTCTTACCAGTTCATTTTGTTCCGGATGATTCTCACCCCCACCACAAGCTCTCCCATGGTGGCGAATGCACGAGAGATGAACTTCTCATCCATGTAAGGCTCTAGCTACAGGGGATGAGAGAAAAACACTAAGTTGAACAGAAAACCTCTACTCTAGCTAGCTACCTACACTCTGTAACTTACACTCTGTAACTTAATGTAGCTAGCTAGCTACATTCAACTTAACATATTCTCAAACATTCAGGGTCACTGACTTGGTGTGGTCTTTATCACCTGGAAATGACAGGCTTCATGAGACTAGAGGCTCTTTAGGGCTTGTCAGTGAGCAAGAACTAGTTAACGTTGGCCAAATAATGAAAATGCCTGAGGGTGCATCTATTAGCTAACGAGCTAGTTTCTCGCATGGTGGTCGCACTGAGGGTTGGTAACACTAGCTATCCTAAAGTGGGAGTCACACAAGAGCTAGGATATGCTAATGCTAGTTTTCTATGCATGCAACGTTATTATAATAACATATCAGGACTTACATTACCCATCCATAAGCAACTCATTTTGTTTACAATTTCAGATCACCAACGTAAGTGCAGCTTCATAACACACGCTGCGACTGTTGCAAATCTACAGACTGCCATCTAGAGGATTTGTGGTTGGGGGTGTGCTGTTCATTGTTGCATTATGGGATAGTAAAGTCCTCCACATTGCGTCACATTTCCTAAAACATATTGGTGCGTTCAAGACAACTGGGAACTCGGAAAGAGCGGCAGTCATATTCAAGTTGGAAAGTCGGAGTTCAAGCAAGGGGCCCGAGTTCCCGGCTTGGAATTCTGAGTTGGATAACCGTTCAAAAGATTTTTCTCAAGCGGAGCTCGTTCCCAGTTGTCTTGAACTTACTGAAGTCGGAAACCTCCAGTTGGTTTGAACGCGGCATAACTGCTGCGAACGAGTCATTGGAAAGGTCGTGCCAGACAGAAATGTAGCTTGTCCACATGACAAAAACGTGGGTCACTAAAACGTTTTAAAATATGATGTGATTACTTCAAGTATGTGCCTTTTGGATTCCGGGATTAGATTTTACTGTAGCATGATACCGTACGCGTTCTGTTGAATAACATCTGAATAATCAAGTAGCTGACGTTAACTTCTAGCTAAATTCACAGAATAACTAGCTAAACATGAGTCCTGTTGCTTCAAATCAAGAGACAGCTGCAACAGGACTTCCTGCTCCTGGTTCTTCGGGATCCCCTGGAAGTAGCACACCTTTCTCCATAACTGAATATATCCAGCAAGTCTACAGCCATGTCAAAATAGAGAATTTGGTTGCAGGACTCAGTGGAGGAGTCGTGTCAACACTGGTGCTTCACCCTCTTGACCTTGTCAAAATCAGGTTTGCAGGTAACGTATGTCAATGTGTGGTTCTAAAACTCTTAGCTACAAGTTGTTTATTTGTCCGGACTAAAAAGGATTTGCAGCAGCTAGCTAACTTCTACATTTGACAGGTGTAAGATTGGGAACCTGCAAATGATGCAATCAGCACATGGTAATAACATAGTAGTAGCTAGCTACCTGGCTATAACTTGCATGGACAGTTGATGTTCTGTTGACTCTGACAGTGTATATTTTCCCCTGCCTTGTACTTTCTCTGCAGTGAGTGATGGACTGGACTTGAGACCAAAATATAATGGCATTATCCATTGTTTGAGAAATGTGTGGCAGCAGGAGGGGGTTCGTGGACTCTACCAAGGAGTCACCCCAAACATCTGGGGTGCTGGGGCATCATGGGGACTCTACTTTTTCTTGTAGGTATAACCAGAAGAAGTAAAACTGGTCTACTTTCTCTGGGATAATAACTTTACAATATTACGCTAGATGACATGACAGCATGCATGCATCAGCTGACATTTATTTTTTATTTTAGTAGTCAATCCCAGGTTGTTGTTTTTTTACTTCAAGGCGACAATATTGTAGAATAATAGTGAAGACATCAAAACTATGAAATAACACCCATGAAATCATGCAGTAACCAAAAAAGTGTTAAACAAATCAAAATATATTTTATATTTGAGATGCTTCAAAGTAGCCACCCTTTGCCTTGATGACAGCTTTGCACACTCTTGTCATTCTCTCAACCACCTTCATGAGGTAGTCACCTGGAATGCATTTCAATTAACAAGTGTGCCATGTTAAAAGTTAAGTTGTGAAATTTCTTTCCTTAATGTGTTTGAGCCAATCAGTTGTGTTGTGACAAGGTAGGGGTGGTATACAGAAGATAGCCCTATTTGGTAAAAGACCAAGTCCATATTATGCATATTATGGCAAGAACAGCTCAAATAAACAAAGAGAAATGACAGTCCATCATTACTTTAAGACATGAAGGTCAGTGAATCCTGATAATGTCAAGAACTTTGAAAGTTTTTTCAAGTGCAGTCGCAAAAACCATCAAGTGCTATGATGAAACCCAGAATTACCTCTGCTGCAGAGGATAAGTTAATTAGCGTTAACTGCACCTCAGATTGCAACCCAAATAAGTGCTTCACAGAGTTCAAGTAACAGACACATCTCAACATCAACTGTTCAGAGGAGACTGTGTGAATCAGACCTTCATGGTCAAATTGCTGCAAAGAAACCACTACTAAACCACTACTAAAGTGGAACCACTACTTCAAGGTCTCAAAGCGAGTGACGTCACCGATTGAAACGCTATTAGCGCGCACCACCGCTAACTAGCTAGCCATTTCACATCGGTTACACTGGTTGAGAGAATGCCAAAAGTGTGCAAAGCACACGGCAAAGGTGGCTAATTTGAAGAATCACAAAGATAAAATATATTTTGATTTGTTCAACACTTTTTTTGGGTTACTACAGTACATGATTCCATATGTGTTATTTCAACATATATGTTATTTCATTCCATATGTGTTATTTCACTAAAGGACACCAATAAGAAGAAGAGACTTGCTTGGGCCAAGAAACACAAGCAATGGACATTAGACCGGTGGAAATCTGTCCTTTGGTCTGATGAGTCCAAATTTTAGATTTTTGGTTCCAACCGCCGTGTCTTTGTGAGACGCAGAGTAGGTGAACGGATGATCTCCGCATGTGGTTCCCACCGTGATTCATGGAGGAGAGGTGTTATGGTGTGGGGGTGCTTTGCTGGTGACACTGTGATTTATTTAGAATTCAAGGCACAATTAACCAGCATGGCTTCCACAGCATTCTGCAGCGATATGCCATCCCATCTGGTTTGCGCTTAGTGGGACAATTATTTGTTTTTCAACAGGACAAGGACCCCAAACACACCTCCAGGCTGTTTAAGGGCTATTTGACCGAGAAGGAGAGTGATGGAGTGCTGCATCAGATGACCTGGCCTTCACAATCACCCGACCTCAACCCAATTGAGATTGTTTGGGATGAGTTGGACCGCAGAGTTAACAGGTAACAAGTGCTCAGCATATGTTTGAACTCCTTCAAGACTGTTGGAAAAGCATTCCTCATGAAGCTGGTGTAACAGTATAACTTTACATCCGTCCCCTCGGCGCGAACCAGGGACCCTCTGCACACATCAACAACAGTCACCCACGAAGCATCGTTACCCATCGCTCCACAAAAGCCGCGGCCCTTGCAGAGCAAGGGGAACCACTACTTCAAGGTCTCAAAGCGAGTGACGTCACCGATTGGAAACGCTATTAGCGCGCACCACCGCTAACTAGCTAGCCATTTTACATCGGTTACACTGGTTGAGAGAATGCCAAAAGTGTGCAAAGCACACGGCAAAGGTGGCTAATTTGAAGAATCTCAAAGATAAAATATATTTTGATTTGTTCAACACTTTTTTTTGGTTACTACAGTACATGATTCCATATGTGTTATTTCATAGTTTTGATGTATTCACTATTATTCTACAATTTATAAAATAGTAAAAATAAAGAAAAACCCTAAAATTAGTAGGTGTGTCCAAACCTTTGACTGGTACTGTATATATTTTTAATAATATCATATTTGAGTACTAACAGTCAAATAATAGCTAGACAGTCAGGGAGAATCTATTATTATTTATTTTTTATATCGCATTCAGGGCACATGTCTTGATTCTGTTATAAGTGAGTAGGTGTGTCCAAAATTTTGACTTGTATTGTGTATATATAGCATGCTTTCTATCTGGTTTTGGTTCTTTAAGTTGACACTGAAACAGTTTTTCTGTCCTGAAAATGACCACGGCCTGCCTAAGAATTTCCTTTACAGAAAAAAACCTGTAATTAGCTCCAATGACTGTAATTCCATATTAAAGTGGTAGTTTGAGACTTCCCCAGAGTCGGTTGAACAGGAACAGCTAGCATGCTAACGGTTCGTGTAGACTTCAAGTCATTACGCTAATTCTAGTTGGCATTGGCTTGTGAAACTACCTCTAACTTCCTTCATACTGGACACAGAGACATAAAATTTGTATACACAATGGTATTCTGTTGCAGTTAGCGATATTCATAATATAATTATTTTTCACATGATGGCGGATATCCTGTAGCCCAGTTTGAAACCCTCTGATCTATCCAATCAAATATGAACTCATAACTTAACATGACTGTTGACAATAGCACTTTTAAATAGCAATGGTAGCTTCGGGATTTGTCTATTGAAGTGTCCAATTAATTTTCTGTTCTGTCTGTTTTAACTTACCCCACAGTTACAATGCCATCAAGGCGTACACTAAGGAAGGCCGTCATTCTGAACTGAGTG
Organism: Salvelinus alpinus; assembly: GCF_045679555.1. Taxonomy (NCBI): domain Eukaryota; kingdom Metazoa; phylum Chordata; class Actinopteri; order Salmoniformes; family Salmonidae; genus Salvelinus; species Salvelinus alpinus. The sequence goes on along the minus strand of NC_092120.1, from coordinate 3,636,769 downwards.
CCACAGAACACCTGCTGTCAGCCACCCAAGCAGGTTAGTACTGCCTCTGTCTAGACCTCAGGGACACACACACTGATGGTGGCGTGAGGTCAATACAATGTCTATAACCACAACTTCGAAGGTCAACACTGTTTGATCTATCCCCATAGGACCAGTGTGGGTGGGTCCATGCTTTCATTCCAATCAAACAGTTACCGTTACACACCTAAATAAACATATCATAGTCTGCTCCACTAGTCCAGACTTTGATTAGTTGAATCAGGCGTGTGACTGACTGGTTGGAACAAAATATTTGACTCTGACTAAGAAAAAAGTACATATGTATACAGTTACTGGTCAATTTGCTGACATTTTATCATTTTTCTGGCTATATACAGTCATGTGATTTACCCTAATCATGTTAGAGAGTTCAGTGGAATAAACTAATCCAACTGCACTCACTGACAGACAATGGTAAAGGGAAGAAAGACACTGACTGCCCTGTATCATGTTCTACCAACCTCAAGTGATTTTAATTCAACATAATGAGATAGGGATGTCTTCACCAGCTCCATGCTTCACAGGCTCCATGTAGTGTAGCGTAGAGCTTGTAGTTTGGTTTAATTCATGTTGTGTGTGGGTGGGTGGGTGTGTGGGTGGGTGTGTGTTAGCTCAGAAACTCACTTCTGTTTCCTCCGTCTCCAGGTGTATTGACTCTCACCCTAACCAACCCTATCTGGGTGACTAAGACTCGCCTGGTGCTGCAGTATAACGCTGATCCCACCAGGAAACAGTATAAAGGGATGATAGATGCACTGGTGAAGATCTACCGGCATGAGGGGATACCTGGACTGTACAGGGTGAGGCTCAGTATAACCCAGGTTTTGTCATCTGTATGTATGATGGCTGTATCCTGAATAGAGGCTATTAGGACTCTTGTCTGCTTAGAAGTCAAGTCCAGGTCCAGTGAATGTGCAGGACATGTGAATGGTGTCATATGTAAACATGTTTTCTCCTTATGATCCCTCACAGCCTAAAATTAGGCATTGTACCATAAAACTTCAATTAAACGCTGAGTCTCAAATAGCTGTCCTTTTTAATAGCCGGGCATCGGCAAACATTTCAGCAAGTAAACGCCTGTTTCAAATAAACAGTTTCAAATAAACGCCTGTTTCAAATAAACACACAAATGAATTGTTTACGAGGTTACCATGGACAAAGCTCTGATATTCCCACAATCAACATTTTTTTTTTTTATTCTGTCATTGTTGCTAGCCATGGCGCCACCAAAAAGAAAACACGAGATGAAATGGAGCTCTCCATGGAGCTGATGGGTGAAATTGGGGTATGATTTGGCAGCCTTGTCTTTGCAAGTCTGATCTACAATGGATTTGTTATTATAATGTTTATACTGGTCACAATAAACAGTGTGGTAGTCTTTTCAACTTTTCATTGTGCAAAAGTTGTGTGCGTTAACGAAATAGCCGCCTGGCTCTAATAGAAGCCTGTCTCTAATAAGCACAGATTGTGTTCAGTGATTGAAGAAAATAAACGCCCCTGCTATTAAAGATGCACTATGCAGAAATTGCTCCACCATTTCCTGGTTGCTCAAATTCGAATAGTTAGCCTCATTTCATTTTACAAGCAAGTATAGTGTAGTGTAGAGAATCATTCTACCATCTAACCCGCTGTGAAATAGCTTTTCCATACCCAAACATTGTTTTTTCAGATGTTTGAGCTGGTGTTCAAAACCGAAAGTAAAAGAGGCAAAAACAAAACTTAAGAACCAGAATCATAGAAATAGCCACATAGAACAGATCTGCCACTTCTTAGACTTTCTTTCAATGAGTGACATACCTATAATTCACATTTCTAAGTTTTACGTATGTACTGTAGTTGCATAAGATTTAATGCATGTTTTATAGACTACCACTATGGGGCAGTACCTCCATTTTTCATTTGAGCAATTTAGCACACTCTTATCCAGAGGGATATACATTTAGTGCATTCATCTTAATTAAGATAGCTAGGTGAGACAACCACATTTCACAGTCATTGGTGGAAAAAGTACCAAATTGTCATACTTCAGTAAAAGTAAAGATACATTAATAGGAAACGACTCAAGTAAAAGTGAAAGTCACCCATTAAAATACTACTTGAGTAAAATTCTAAGTATCTGGTTTTAAATATACTTAAGTATCAAAGTAAATGTAATTGCTAAAATATACTTAAGTATCAAAAGTAAAATTCCTTATATTAAGCAAACCAGGCGGCACCAAACCAGTACAGATACCTAAAAAAACTACTTAAGTTGTACTTTAAAGTATTTTTACTTAACTACTTTACACAGCTGTTCACAGTCATAGTAATAAGTACATTTTTTCCTCAATAAAGTAGTTATCAGCAAAGTCAGTGTTAGTAGGAGTAGATCATGCACATGGCAGGGCTGATCAATGACAGTCCTCTAGGGCTAAAACACTTCTGGTTGTCATCTTCTCCTAATAAGGGACTAATTCAGACCTGGGAGACCAGTTGAGTGCAATTAACTACCAGGTAGAAACAAAAACAGAAGTGTTTCGGACCTCCAGGACCGGAATTGAACAGCCTGGGTAGTCGATAGGATAAATTGTCTTTCAAGATATTAGTGTTTTTATATCAGCTATAAGTATTTTTCAATATTATAAATACCATGATCATATCAATTGGATTTGGAAGATAGTATATAACATTTCATTTAAAAGTTTATTTGTCAGGTACAGATAATGACCCCAGTGTTTAATCCTCCAGGGGTATGTTCCTGGTTTATTTGGCACATCACACGGGGCATTGCAGTTCATGGCCTATGAGGAGCTGAAGAGAGACTACAACAAATACAAGAAAATGCCTTCAGAAGCTAAACTGGTGAGTGCAGACTGCAGAGTGAGGAAACATTAAGACTTCTATAACCACACCTACTTTTAATGACTCAACTATATGCGGAATAAACCTTTAAAGTACTTATAAAGAAAACCCACATACATCTAAGTGTTGCAGGATTTCTGGAAGAATTACTGTAATGCTTATTAAAGAAGTGACTCTCAGGCATCATTCCTCCAACCTCTCTCTCTCTCCCACTCTCTCTCCGTCTAACCAGAATGCATTGGAATACATCACAATGGCAGCTCTATCCAAAATATTTGCTGTGGCTACCACATACCCTTACCAGGTGGTGCGGGCTCGCCTGCAGGACCAGCATAATAAGTACAATGGAGTCCTGGATGTGGTCAGGAGGACATGGAGGTAGGCCAAGACCACACTATTGGATTACTGTACATACAGGGAAAACAGCTAGTTTTAGGTTAACTAGCCAAAACTTGGTATAATTGACTATTAAGTGGGCATATAACCATGTTCATGGGATTTGGTAACATAACAGTGTGAAGCAACTAAGATCTGCAGCTTCAAACTCTTAACTCGACAGAGAGCCACAAGAAAGCTTGCTAACGCCCATACCAATACTGCCATTTCAGTCAGTTTTTTTCTCCCCCATAGTGACTACTGTGTTTCTTTTGGCCCCTCCACAGGAATGAGGGAGCTGTAGGTTTCTATAAAGGCATGGTGCCCAACCTGATCCGTGTCACCCCAGCATGCTGTATCACCTTTGTGGTCTATGAGAACATGTCTCGCTTCCTGATGGGCCAGAAGTGAGGAGGACTAAGGAGACAGCCATGGAAGGACCACAAATAGGAAGGGACTCAAGACAGTGTATGTGGTGCTAGATAAGATAAGCCATGAACTGAAGTCTCCAGAACTGTCACAGCAGGTAACTGGACAACTGGAGCGGACATATCACCTGGATACACTTCTGGCAGCCGAGTCAAAACAACCATAAAGTAACTCCTAAAGCATGTGGTGGAATTAGATCTTATTACCACTATGAAAAACCAGGACTCGCGTCTATCGTATGCAATTGAGGCTTGGCATTCTCAGAGACATGATGTTGACAATGCTGGTAATTAAAGACTGGTCTCTCTGTCTCTTGGATGCATCACAGAAGAACAGACCTCACTGGAGGTACTGTACAGGATGTGGGTGTGAAACATCAAAGAAAAAATCAACCATTCTTTCAATGCTGCTGGCTGTGGTGTGTGTGTGTTAAAGAGCATACCTGCTATTTTCAGGGTACTAATGTACCCCCAATTTGTTTTAATTTAACTTATTGGCATCATACTGTAGTGCATGTAAACCTTCATGTTGATTATGTCATAGGAAATGATCACAGAAGACTGATTGCACTGTTCAACATCTTTGAAATATTGTTAATTTCAGAAGTCTTCATCTGAAATATCAGTGTTGAATTGGCATTAGTCCATTTCTTTCAGGTAAAATATTCTATTCAAGTTTCAACCTTTGTTGCTTTTGTATTTGTTAGCTTTTTTTTGTTTCAGATTACATTTTACAGCTGTTCTGTGTTCACGTGTCATTTAGAAAAAGGGATCAGCACATGCATTTCTTTATGATTTCACCTGGTGTTATGATTTTTATGAATAATGACTAAATGATGTATACATTTAACGTAGAACTATAACTAACAGAATTCTACCCTGTCACTGTATGATTGTATGACATTTATTAGAATCATAAATCTATAAATCTGATTTGTGTAGTTTTAGTCAGAATTAGAACAAGGACTTTTTGTTCCTTTTTAGTATGTAAGCAGGGTGCAAGTGTGAAACAAATGATAAGAGGAGCTATCGACAGACAAGCTGTACTACTGTGTTCCTTACAGGACATTCTGTCCCCACCCAGGGAGGGGAGAGACCTTGGGCTTGTAGTAGATTGTATAACAGGTGGCAGACAATGTATGAGAAGGAGAAGACTTGTGAACTATATTGTCATTGTCTTAGAGGGACAGTTATGACGAAATGAGAGGTATATAAACCAATGTACATGTAAGGATGGGCAGAGCTCTCGTAAATAAACATGCTGACTATGTAGACTGGCCTCTGTCTGTTTCATTTTAATAAGAACCTTACAAATTCTTAGTAACAGACAGAGTATGTTAATTGAAGTTCAGTTTATGAACATTGAGAACAAAATTCTCGTAACACTTGCCCATGATGTATTTATCAGAGTTATTGACGTCACAATAAGCCAGATTTGAGTCATTTACATTGTGGTGCTGAAACTTGAAGCAGAAGCCGCGGCACAATTGGAAATGGATAGCTCATGGTGCTGAAAGTAGGCAAATTCCAGTAGGCACAGTCTTCATTTTAGACTTTACTGACAACAAGAGGGCTTTGTGTTGGAGCATATTTATTCCTATTTAAGAAATAAGAGATAGGTCTACCTGTTTGACAGACGAAATTAGGCTGTAGGCTGCTATATCCATAGATTTGTCTGTCGTAAATAAACATGCTGACTATGGTAGACTGGCCTCTGTCTGTTTCATTTTAATAAGAACCTTACAAATTCTTAGTAACAGACAGAGTATGTTAATTGAAGTTCAGTTTATGAACATTGAGAACAAAATTCTCATAACACTTGGTCATACAAATGTCGCGTCCTGACCTTCGAGAGCCACTTTATTTCTCTATTTGGTTAGGTCAGGGTGTGATTTGGGTGGGCATTCTAGTTTTTCTATTTCTTTGTTGGCCGGGTATGGTTCCCAATCAGGCAGCTGTCTATCGTTGTCTCTGATTGGGGATCATACTTAGGCAGCCTTTTTTCCACCTTTAGTTTGTGGGATCTTGATTTTGTATAGTTGCTGTGTAGCCTGTAGAACTTTACGTTCGTTTTGTATTTTGTTGTTTTTCAGTGTTCATTTTAATAAAAGTAAGATGTTCGCCACCTTTGATCGATCCCAGTCCTTGTGGTAAAAAGTATGTGGGTAAAACAAAGCGCGAATTAAAAGTACATATCTCAGAGCATCGTAGCACCATTAGGTGCAAAAACTTGACTTACCCAGTTGCGGCCCACTTTTTGGAGGCATGCCACTCGATTTCGTCTCTGCGTTATATTGGCATCGAACATGTCACCCTCCCTAGGAGAGGGGGTGATCTTGATAATTTATTGTTAAAACGAGAGGCTGTCTGGATCTTTAACTTAAAGACCCTTGCTCACTTCGGTCTCAACGTAGACTTTGATCTGAAGCCATTCTTGTGATTATTGTGACTTTGCCATTGTAATTGTTTGTGGGCTTGTGTAGTCTAAAATGAATCTATGATCGTATGCTATCCATTTGTTTTTTGTATGCTGTTCTTTGTATGTCATTTTAATATTTGAGAATTAACCAATGATATTAGGCCACTCTTGGCCATGATTACAGACACCTGTGTGTCTTTTGACACTATATAAACGAGTCATCCCGCAGTGTTTGTGATTATACCCTGATGAAGACAGCTTGGCTGTCGAAACGTTGGTAATTACATTTTATGCATCTGAGCTCCTAGAGTGTGCAGCTCTCCTTTATTTTCAAGTCGCCTACCACGCTGCACCTTGGTCTCCTCATTCAAACGACGAGCGTAACAACAAAGCAATTTTCAAAGAATGTTCTTCTCTGATAGGAAAATACTTGGTAGATTTTCTTTAGCTTCAGATTAAATTTAACAGCTATGCTGTGTTCACTTGTCACTTGAAAAAACTATGTCTAAATGCATTTAAATGCATCTAAATCTAAATGCATTTCTTTATGAATTCACAAATGTTAAAAATATATATTCTCTGATAGGAAAACATGTTATAGTGTAATGAGTAACACAATGCTTGATTCATACAAAATATTACTTTATTGACAGTAATTCATTTAAAAATGTAAGGACTTCAACAGATTACAAGCGCAGCCAAAATCTTGCCTTATTAAACAGGAATGGGACTAATGAGGAATAAATCTAATTTCAGGTGGCCAATAAACTAGACCCTACCTATGTATGTGCTGTAGTACAAAATATTCAAGTGAACATCAGTGATACTGTAGTAGGCTTTAGCCACAACTGAAGTTGTCTGATTGGCCAGAGGACATTGTCAAAGACTAGGAACCCATCCAGAAACTAAACTGATATGTAGTCAAAGGCTTCAGAAGGACTGTTAGGGGTTCTTTCTCTATGGGGCCTGGTCCCATCACTTAATAAAGACGGCCTCATTTGGGCAGCTCCTCTATGAAGACCCTGGATACGGAGTTCCACCCTGTAGATGCGTCTCCTCTGGGGTAGTCAGCACAGGTCCCCACCCAGATAGCCACGTCCACCAGGCCTGCCCGGATCCCCTCACACAACCCTTCAACTGGGACAAGACGAGAGGAATACACAGGTCATAGATCCTCTCACACAACCCTTCAACTGGGACAAGACAAGAGGAATACACAGGTCATAGATCCCCTCACACAACCCTTCAACTGGGACAAGACAAGAGGAATACACAGGTCATAGATCCTCTCACACAACCCTTCAACTGGGACAAGACGAGAGGAATACACAGGTCATAGATCCTCTCACACAACCCTTCAACTGGGACAAGACAAGAGGAATACACAGGTCATAGATGCCCTCACACAACCCTTCAACTGAGACAAGACAAGAGGAATACACAGGTCATAGATCCTCTCACACAAACCCTCAACTGGGACAAGACAAGAGGAATACACAGGTCATAGATCCTCTCACACAACCCTTCAACTGGGACAAGACAAGAGGAATACACAGGTCATAGATCCCCTCACACAACCCTTCAACTGAGACAAGACAAGAGGAATACACAGGTCATAGATCCCCTCACACAACCCTTCAACTGGGACAAGACAAGAGGAATACACAGGTCATAGATCCCCTCACACAACCCTTAGACTGGGACAAGACAAGAGAAGTTACTCTAAATTCAGGTAAAGTGTCACTGAGAGAAAAACTAAAGTAATTGAGGTTTATTTTCAAGACAACTTCCTGAGTTACATTGAACACCCACACTGCCGTATGTGTGCCAAGACGAGGGCTGTTAATTGCTTTGTTTTGGTCTTGCTACACTGGTGAACTTGGCAGCTAAAGAAGAAAAACTATGGAGTAGGCATGCGTATGCCAAATGTCTTGCTTCACAGTGGAATTTAAACAGTAATAGTAGAGATATTATTAATATTTTAAGGCTACAATAAATTTCACATTTGAGATATATAAGCAAAATACCACCACAAACAAATAGCTACCACTAGCTACACTATCTCAGTTTAGCTCCGTTCCACTTACCGGATGAGCTATACATGTTGGTGGTATAATCTGTAACCAGATGAGGTTCTGTATATAGTGAGTGTAAGGTTGATTACCAGATGAGGTTCTGTGTATGTTGATGGTGGAGTTGAGCTCAGGGCTGCCTTGGTCGAGGTAGATGATGAACTCGATGGGCAGAGGTCCTGTACACTCAGCTCCGTTGAAGGTGAAGTACCAACGCTGGCAGCAGGCTGTCTTACACTTCAGCCTCAGGGAGCCGCTGAAGAGCACACGCAGGGCACTGTCTGAACGCAGCTTGGTGAATGTACAGTCCTACAGGGAGACACGAGAGGTGGAGAGGAAATCCTAACACTAGCATCCAATGATAGCATCTTCAATGTTTTATGTTTTGTATTCATGTCTCGTTTCAATTCAGTGTGAATAATAGAATGTTGTTACTAGTAATTACACTGTTAGTACACAGGCTTAAGAGCAAATGAAAATAACATGTTAACAAATGTTTTTCTCTAAACAAACACAATCAACCTTATTATGGATGATCAATATAGTAATAATGCTGATGTAACTATATTACTCCGTGCCCCAGATCCTGTCTAATGAGCATTGCCTGCTACTTACAGCTATCTTGCCCAGGTCGATCCCATAGTTGAGTGAGTTCCAGGCACACTGCTTGTAGTTGGGTTTCCATGGCTCCTCAAACACCTCACTCACACACTCTCCTTTCTCCCCCTTGATGCCATCGCGCCCCGGGATGCCAGGGGTCCCAGGGATGCCATTGGTGCCAGGGTTACCCTCCCTGCCAGGGGTACCAGCCGGACCCTGGGGGCAGCTGTTGTACTGGAGAATGAGAGAGGGAGGGAGAGAGGAAGAGGTGGAGGGAGAGAGAGAGAGAGACACTGTTATAATGGGGAACAAGAAGGAGAGACAGACTGTTCTAATAACCACACTAATAACATACCACCTAGAGTTAAGAAATACCAGGTTGTCATCTAAGCATCATATGAACTACATCAAATGTATGTGCCCACATTCATGACAATGAACATCTAGACCTGTAATGGATAATGGTGGACACAGACGTCAGTTCAATGTCTAGTTTTTATGTACAGTTGATTGAGTTGTCAACTAACGTGAATTCAACCTGAAATCAACAGAAATGTGAACCTTGTCATGGATTTAGGTTAAAAGTTGGGTGAAAAAATTCCTTTACGTTGATGACTTTTTGCAAATCCAATCAGTTTTCCACGTTGATTCAACTTCATCACATTGATTTTTGTTTGTTTAAATGATGTGGAAGCAACATTGATTCAACCAGTTTGTGTCCAGGGGGACTTGACTCCCAATCACAAAAGTGCAAAAGAAGATGTCAAATGTCTGAGCCATTTGTGACCAAATTAAGTGAGTGATAGAGTGAATGAAGCAGGAATTCAGAGTGTAAATCTGTGTTCCTGTGTTTGTGGTCAGTCAGTGACTTGAGACAGACAGACCATCATGATTCAATGTCCAGTTCTGTTTTGTTTAAACAGATGCTCCCTCTTACTCACAGTGACTCAAAGACATACAGACAGGCTGGCTGGCCAAAGTAACCATACCACACACACACACAGAGAAACCATGCTTCTCTAACACGACTGTTTATCGCAAGACTCTCATACTTAGATATACTTGGTGAATCTGCAACTGAGTAGATGTAAATGGGGGGGAAATCAGGAATAATTTTTCTGTGCTGTTGTCTGATGTACTAGGCCTAGAGTCCAGTATTTAACATTCAAACTTGTGATACTCTTAGTTAAGCACATTGTATCAGAATAAATAATGTAGCATTGTTCTCAGATCAAGAACATTCACTTAAAGGATATAAAAGGACATAGGAAAAAGTTAGCCAGTGCTCAATGGAGTCATTAGTAACCGTTGAGAATCGTCTAGGAATTAGTCATGCAGCTGTGCTGTGCTAGGTTGTGCTGTGCTGTGCAAAGACTGAGTCTTCTATAACAAAAAAGAAACCAAAGACGTCAGCTTATATTACAGTGAACTGGTTATTTCAAGAACTTGTTCTAACTTGAGCTGATATTGTTCATATTACTTTTAGACAATGAGCATTTCAGGAATGCAAAAATCAAATATAAAATGGGGTAGGCTATGGAATTACATGCCGTATTTAAATTCCAGCTGTCAAGACACAAATGGTATACTGAGCAATATACCAGGCCTGAAGAGACCTGGGCCAGGTTTCCCAAAAGCATCTTAAGACTAAGTTCATTGTTAGAACCTTCGTAGGAGTATCGTTATATCTCCGAGCTGTTTCCCAAAACCATCGTTATTAACGTTGCACTTGAAAACACTCGAGATCTTGCCCTCCCACGTCACTTTATACACAGAAGATCTCTGCTAAACATAGAATCACATCTGTCTCTGTGAGCATGAAAACTTCAGAACAAAGTTGACTAGAAATTCAAAGCTGCCAATGTCCTTGCAATTGATACAAACTAGCGACCTATAAAAATATGTTTCAAATGAGAGATGGCCGAATTAAAATATAAACAGTAAGCTATAGGCCTATTTCAATCATATTGAAATACATTTCATGTTCAATAAATGTAGTTATATTTTGCTGTCTTTAATTTGTCTCAACATATTTTATGATGTGTAGCCTAACATGTGCACAATGATCTGCCAAATCAGTGATTTAGTGCAATTCTATCATTAGAATAATACCACTCAATATTTCCAGCCATCTGTGATAATATCGTTCTGCCACTGAACAAGGAAGTTAACCCACTGTTCCTAGGCCGTCATTGTAAATAAGAATGTGTTCTTAACTGACTTGCCCAGTTAAATAAATGTAAAATAAAAAATAAATACAAATATCTCTCTAGGTCTAGGAGCTGATCCGTCGTCAGTATTGTGAAATAAGTATAATGTTAAAGAAAGATTTTGATGGAGAAAGCTGATCCAAGAGCAGCACTCGCTTTCTTTCGATCCTAACAGTATCAACACATGCTCCAACGATACACAGCGACAATTCTCTCTGCATGGTGTTTAGGAAAACGCCTGATATATCTTCGGCTTTTGTAGGAAAGATGCATCGTTAAAACACTCGCAAGCCTACATTCCATCGCTATTGGAAAACCGGACACGGGTCTGTTTTTGCCATTAAGTGACTATGGTGGAGCCACCTAGGGGGTCTGCTCTGACTGGGGGAGTGATGTGTCTGGGTCCCGCAGCTTACCAAACAAAGTACCAGGGTCATGCTGTTGAAATGACAGATTGTGACTTTAAGATAAACCAAGTATTCTCCTATAAAAGCACTTGAGCACATGTATGGGATTTGGGATGCACAATACAGTAGCCTATAAGTGACAATATGTAAATGCCTCTGTGACTATAAATATATTTGAATGTGGTTATTATCCTTTATTAATATATGCCATTTAGCAGACACTTTTATCCATACATTACTTGTGGGTGGTCCCGGGACTCCAACCCACAATCCTGGCATTGCAAGCGCCATTCTCTATCAACTGAGCCAAACAGGACTGGATCCAATATCATTATAAGACCACCGTTGAGGGAACGTCTCAGACGTTTATTAGGGTTTGATTTGTTTCTGGAGAGAATTCAAAAGCCATGAAAGGCACCTCTGTTCCGCTCAGCTACACAGCTGACTTTCCTATTAACTAATCCGAAACGTGCTGAACAAACTGCAGTAGCCCACTGTATAATATAAAGTGTTTATACTTTACACACACAAACATACTTCTGCTGTGATAATAGAGAAAGTGACTGTTATTGTAACTGTGGACTAACATTGAGAAATCCCCAACACACCATACATTAAGTTTGGACTCAATTAGGTTTTACACAGATCCAAACTTTTCAAACGAGCTGGACAAAAAGAAGACCCAACATAGAGAAAAAAGTGACGTCTCAGCAAACCGTGTGCAGACTTCAAACCAGGGTGAGAGCATGCTGCTACAGACATACAGAATACACAGTAACGTTACAGTGGCAATAAAAAAACGACATGCTCTGGAAAGGATGAGATTATTACCATGTTGTTCAAATAAGAGGTTATTGAATCGGATTCAGCAGAGATTCTGGTGCAGTTTGGTTTGTCTGCATCGTTTCCAGTACACTAGACAGATAATTTACATTTACATTTTAGTCATTTAGCAGACGCTCTTATCCAGAGCGACTTACAGTAGAGTGCATACATTTTATTACATTTTTTTACATACTGAGACAAGGATATCCCTACCGGCCAAGAGCAGACACTCTTATCCAGAGCGACTTACAGTAGAGTGCATACATTTTTACATACTGAGACAAGGATATCCCTACCGGCCAAACCCTCCCTACCGGCCAAACCCTCCCTAACCCGGACGACGCTATGCCAATTGTGCGTCGCCCCACGGATCTCCCGGTTGCGGCCGGCTGCGACAGAGCCTGGGCGCGAACCCAGCCCAGCCTGGGCGCGAACCCAGAGACTCTGGTGCCCTAGACCACTGCGCCACCCGGGAGTCCATAATAACAAGATGCTGTTCATCAAATCACATTACTCAGTTATTACCATGCAGTCCTTTACTGCTGGTCAGATGTATGCACTAGGACTACACCAAAGCAAACACCCACTAGTTTACAGTAGGCTAAACCTACTGGGCAAAAACTGGTTGAAACAACGTCGTTTCCACGTAATTCCAATGTGACGAGTTGAATCAACGTGAAAAACTAATTGAATTTGCAAAAAGTCATCAACATAATGACATTTCGTCTTTTTTTCACCCAAATCCAATGACATGGTGACATGTTTTGTTGAATTCACGTTAGTTGACAACTCAACCAAATGTAAATCAAAACTAGAAGTTGAGCTGACGTCTGTGCCCAGTGAACAAACAATGAACCAGCCAGACCCCTCATGACTTCTGTCTGGGTCTTTGTTATTCTTCTGCATGCTGGACCTTTGCCAACTTCTTGTTTGCATCAGTTATGCCCAATATGCCATATAATATTGAAAGAACATTAGCGAGTGGCCACTGGTCAACGTGGCACCAATCATCCATAGCCCATTCAAAATGATGGTACTGTAGATATAGAACTGAAAATCACTAAAAAAATAAAATATGTTTGAAAAAAACGTTTGATATTTTAAAGGATGAAATAATGAAAGAAAATTGCAAAAATTAAAGGCTTAAACTTTGGTTAAATGAATCGGGATGAGATTCTGTCGTTTTCGGGACTTTGAGGGCTGTGCAGCTTTAACCCAAAATAGTTTATTTTAGATGTTTTTTTACCTTTTCGTATTCAACATCCTTCCTGTCAAGTGCCTTTCTCAATTTCTCTGCTCCGTGGAAAGGTAGAATCACGCAGGTGAGGAGCAGCAGACGAGTTAGAGCTGATACCATCTTTTATTTTCCCAAAAGATCGAGAGAGACCACAGCACTTCCCTGCTGCTCTGCTGCGCCGTATTTCAAGTGAGTGGGGGTGGGGGAAGTTTAGAGCGCGCCTATGCTCTGCCTATAAATGTGTTCTCACATAGCGTATGATTTATGAGTTTTTGCCACTAAAGTTTGTCAAATGTCTGGACCTACTCAGAATTTGTCATGGGCGGGAAATAAAATGTTATTTGAAAATATAAATTATCTTAATGTGAGCCTACTGCGTGTCAATTGGTCTGGAAGTGGAACATGTGTTAACCACATGGTCACTTGTTCAAGACCCGTTTAGGCTATTTGTTCCCCCTCAATTGCTTCACAACAAACGGCTCCAGCGAATTTTGAACTTTTACTGTTGAAAAGCGATATCTCAAGTATAAATAACGTAAAGTGCACACACTAAAGGGAGATTATTTTGTTGTTGCTGAGCAAAAGAGTGCTTTTTACTCACAACTGAAAACTTCAAGGAGTTGGTGTGATGGGAATCGGTGATGTCATCGGCCTCCCACCTTGCTTGAGGAATAATAGAGGAGCAATAAAGAACAAAAGAGGAAATGTCTTCAGCGTTAGAGATTGAATAGAGCCCAACATCTTGATTATGCTTCAGCTTGTTTACAGTTGTTGTGGGCTGCCCTGTGCCCCAATTGTGGGCTGCCCGGTGCCCCACCACTAATAACAGATTGGGAAAATGGAACTATGTAATTTCTCATATATTGTAGACCCACATCAAGGTATAGAATCAGTTATATGTGGGTATTCTAGTCTGTTACTTCATGAAATTGGGAAGAACTCAATGGCATACTCCTTGTGTCCGCTCGCCTCACCTCATTGGGGACACTGCCCTATGTAGGGTGCCGTCTTTCGGATGGGACGTTAAAACGGGTGCCCTGACTCTCTGTGGTCACTAAAGATCCCATGGCACCTATCGTAAGAGTAGAGGTGTTAACCCCGGTGGTTAAATACCCAATCTGTCCCTCATACCATCACGGTCACCTAATCAGCCCCAGCTTACAATTGGCTCATTCATCCCCCTCCTCTCCCCTGTAACTATTCCCCAGGTCGTTGCTGTAAATGAGATTGTGTTCTCAGTCAATTTACCAGGTCAAATAAAAATAAACATTCTCAAACCCATTGGATGAGAAAGTCAGAGCTCCCTCCCCTCTGATCTTCTCCTCCAATGGGTTTTGAGGAGGCGTATTTAATTGAGATCTTCTTTAAGTATTTTTCCTGTAGACTAGCTGATGATGATTATGTTGATGACTACAAACAATTATAGGTTATGTCTATTGGTGCTTTCAAGACAACTGGAACCCAGAAAAGAACGAGGTCAAATCATGATGTCAGTTATTTTCAGGTCGCAAAGTCTGAGCTCTAGAAAGACAGAGTTTCTGACTTGGAATTCCGAGTTGGATGAACGTTGAAAAAGATTTTTCCCAGTCGGAGCTAGTTTTTTCCCGTCTTGAACGCACTGAAGTCAGAAGTCTGCAAGTTACGAGTTCCCAGTTGTTTTGATCGCGGAATTTAACACAAACATGACAACATGGTTCACTATGTGTATGGGCGATACAAAACTAGGTATCCATTCATGAGACAAATTTAATTTAATTTTATTCAATAATCTTTTATTAAAAGGAAATATAACTGATACAAAATATATATCAAATAGTACATACAACATAAGACTACAAAAGTTCACAAAAATGTACAGGGAATTTAAAATATATTTAAAACATCTATAGCCTAAACAAGTCTATATGCAATCAAGGATGAGTAGTGGTTATATTATTCATGCAATAAAATGCAAATTAATTACTTAAAAATCATACAATGGGATTTTCTGGATTTTTGTTTTAGATTCCGTCTCTCACAGTTGAAGTGTACCTATGATAAAAATGACAGACCTCTACATGCTTTGTAAGTAGGAAAACCTGCAAAATCGGCAGTGTATCAAATACTTGTTCTCCCCACTGTATGTATAGGTCAGAGAGTACTTGGGCAAAAGGGTGAAAGTATCTGTCTTTACCTTCCCTCTGGGACTCTGTGGAAGCTCTCTGAGCGGCTGCTAACCTTGCTGGAGCTGCCCTTCTTACTACGTCTCTCTGCCCCCTCTCTCCCCCCAGACAGGGCCTGTCCACTGGGCTGCTTCTCCCTGTCCCTCTCCCCCAGCCTGGAGCCACGGGTGGAGCTGCCTCTCTCCAGCTGCTCCCTGGCAGAGGCCTCAGATGAGCCCCTGGCCTCAGAGAAAGAAGCCTGACCCCGGATGACCTCATGGTTGACCACTGCTGAGGTGCCGTGGTTGCCTGTGGCTGAGGCACCGGTGCTGGTGCCCATGGACTTGGAGATGACCTTGAGTTTGTGGGAGCCGGGGTTGTAGTGGTTCTTCTTGTGCTGGACACGGCTGTTGTGTTTGAGGAAGAACTCACAGGACTCCTGGAGAACTCTACGGCTCTCACTAATGGGGCTGGATAGAGAAATATAATTAGAACACAGTAGAATTATATCTATCTGCAATCTGTAAATGTTGCATACTGTAAAACTCAAGTTGCTTCCCAAATGGAACCCTATTCCTTATATAATGCACTACTTTTGCACTAGGGTGCCATTTGGGATACAATCCATGGAAGAATATGATTTGTTTCAGCAGTTGAGAGACAGGCATTAGTGAAATGTCCTTACTCTTTCTTCCTGGTCCTGTTGAAGAAGAAGGCCCATTCTGAGCAGGTCTTCTTGCTGCTGACCCAGAACACAGCTGAGATCCCAACCACCAGGGTCATCAGGTATTTAATCAGGAATAGGGACAGGTCCGGGCGACCAGACTCTGTAGTCTGAAACACAACATTACAGTGTTATAAACTGTATTATAAACCGGGTGGTTTGAGCCCTGAATGCTGATTGGCTGAAAGCCGTGGTACATCACGTGTATGACATAAAAATACTTTTTACTGTTCTAATTACGTTGGTAACCAGTTTATAATAGCAATAAGGCACCTCGGGGGTTTGTGGTATATGGCCAAGCCATTAGCCGTGGAATATTAGCCATATACACTACCGGTCAAAGGGTTTTAGAACACCTACTCATTCAAGGGTTTGTCTTTATTTTGACTATTTTCTACATTGTAGAATAATAGTGAAGATATCAAAACTATGAAATAACACATATGGAATCATGTAGTAACCAAACAACTGTTAAACAAATCAAAACATATTTCATATTTGAGATTCTTCAAATAGCCACCCTTTGCCTGGATGACAGCTTTGTACACTCTTGGCATTTTATCAACCAGCTTCATGAGGTAATCACCTGGAATGCATTTCAATTAACAGGTGTGCCTTGTTTAAAGTTAATTTGTGGAATGTCTTTCCTTCTTAATGTGTTTGAGCAAATCAGTTGTGTTGTGACAAGGTAGGGGTGGTATACAGAAGATAGCCCTATGTGGTAAAAGACCAAGTCCATATTATGGCAATAACAGCTCAAATAAGCAAAGAGAAACGACAGTATATCATACCTTTAAGACATGAAGGTCAGTCAATACAGAAAATGTCAAGAACTTTAAAAGTTTCTTCAAGTGCAGTCGCAAAAACCATCAAGCGCTATGATGAAACTGGCTCTCATGAGGACCGCCACAGGAATGGAAGACCCAGAGTTACCTCTGCTGCAGAGGATAAGTTCATTAGTTCCAGCCTCAGAAATTGCAGCCCAAATAAATGCTTTACAGAGTTCAAGTAACAGACATCTCAACATCAACTGTTCAGAGGAGACCTGTGAATCAGGCCTTCATGGTCAAATTGCTGCACATAAACCACTACTAAAGGACACCAATAAGAAGAAGAGACTTGTTTGGGCCAAGAAACACAAGCAATGGACATTAGACCGGTGTAAATATGTCCTTTGGTCTGGAGTCCAAATTAGAGATTTTTGGTTCCAACCGCCGTGTCTTTGTGAGACGCAGAGTAGGTGAACGGATGATCTCCGCATGTGGTTCCCACCGTGATTCATGGAGGAGAGGTGTTATGGTGTGGGGGTGCTTTGCTGGTGACACTGTGATTTATTTAGAATTCAAGGCACACTTAACCAGCATGGCTTCCACAGCATTCTGCAATTATACGCCATCCCATCTGGTTTTGGCTTAGCGGGACTACAATTTGTTTTTCAACAGGACAATGACCCAACACAACTCAAGGCTGTGTAAGGGCTATTTTACCAAGAAGGAGAGTGATGGAGTGCTGCATCAGATGACCTGGCCTCCACAATCTCCCGACCTCAACCAAATTGAGATGGTTTGGGATGAGTCGGACCGCAGAGTTAAGGAAAAGCAGCTAACAAGTGCTCAGCATATGTGGGAACTCCTTCAAGACTGTTGGAAAAGCATTCCAGGTGAAGCTGGTTGAGAGAATTTACATTTGAGTAATTTAGCAGATGCTCTTATCCAGAGAGACGTACATTCCTCTTAAGATAGCTAGGTGGGACAACCACATATCACAGTAAGTACACTTTTTCTCAATAAAGTAGCTATCAGCAAAGCTAGAAAGAGGGTGGGGGGGGTCAAGTGCAATTTTGTTGTTTCAGGAATATTTTATTATTATCCCTTTTGGGAGTATTTTTTTAAGATACTCTATGAAGAGGTAGGGTTTCAGATGCTTTCCGAAGATGGAAAGGGACTCTGCTGTCAGGGGGAAGCTGGTTCCACCCTTGGGGAGCCAGGACAAAGAAGAGCTTGGACTGGGCTGAGCAGGAGCTGCCCTTCAATAGGGGTGAGATGGCCAAGAGACCAGAGGTGGCAGAACAGAGTGCTCGGGTTGGGGTGTAGGGCTTGAGCATAGGTAGGGAGAGGCAGTGCTCCGTAGGCAAGCACCATGGTCTTGTAGTGAATGCAAGCTTCGACTGGAAGCCGGTGGAGTGTGCTGAGGAGCAGGGTGACATGGGAGAACTTGAGAAAGTTTTAAAACCAGGTGGGCTGCAGCATTCTGAATAAGTTGCAGGGATTTGATGGCACAAGTGGGAAACCCAGCCAGCAGCGAGTTGCAGTAGTCCAGACGGGAGAGGACAAGTGCCTGGATTCGAACCTGCGCCACTTCCTGTGTGAGGTAGGGTCATACTCTACGGATGTTGTACCACACCCCCTCGTGCCTTATTGCTTAATGAGACCATTTCCATTTAAACATCTGCCAAATATAATCATACATTTTACTGTGGCTGAAAGAAGGCATAAGAAGAGCAATGATTTTTAACATCTATTAATGTTAGATTAATTTTGCAGTGGTATATCTTCATAGAGATATCAAATTATTATGAAAATGTTCTAGTGCTGAGCGTGTGTTACCTTGTGTGAGCAGGGAATGCTGTACTCCTGGCAACGGTCATTGATCCAGGTGTTTTCCCAGGTGGAGCGCTGGCTCTGTTCATATATATAACACCCCTGCAGAGTGACCAGGGGCACCAGGTACAGACCACTGAACACTCCAATACGGATCATAAACTTCTTCAGCTTCTCCTGGTTCCTCTCATCGTGCTGGATCACCTGACGCACGTTGTTGAGCGACACGATCCCAGCCAGGAGCAGAGACAGCCCCACCACCACCCCGATACACAGCGGCGCCAGCACAAAGTACCGCAGCGCATCCAGATCATAGAGCCCCACGAAGCACACCCCGCTGATGTTATCTCCCTCCACCTTGTTGAGAGCCAGTAGCATGACAGTTAGTGCTCCGGGGATCCCCCAAGCGGCAGAGTGGAACCACACCGCCTTCTTCTCGATGGCCTCGCAGCTCCACTTGGGCCCGGCGGCCAGGAACCAGGTGATGGTGAGGATGACCCACCAGACGATACCGGCCAGGGAGAAGAAGTAGAGTAGCATGAAGAGTAACGTACAGCCTTTACTCTGGGAGCCCAGCACTACCGTGTCCATGGCAGCCGGGTGCACCGCCTGGAATGAATTAATGAATAAATAGATTAACGAATGAATGACTACTTTTATGTCCCATAGAGAAGTTTGCTAGGAAAATAAGTATACCTGGCATACATATAAAACATCACAATATATAGTTACATGACTTCAGATATCGTCATAAAACATACATCACAAGACATGGGCTGTATCCCAATGGCAACCTATTCCTTACATACAGTGGATTTGGAAAGTACTCATACCCCTTCACTTTTTCTACATTTTGTTACGTTACAGCCTTATTCTAAAATTGACTAAATTCATTTTGTCCCTCAATCTACACACAATATCCCATAATGACGAAGCGAAAACAGGTTGATATTTTTGCACATTTATTAAAAATTAAAAACAGAAATACATTATTTACATAAGTATTCAGACCCTTTGCTATGAGACTAGAAATTGAGCTCAGGTGCATCCTGTTTCCATTGATCCTCCTTGAGATGTTTCTACAACTTGATTGGAGTCCACCTGTGGTAAATTCAAATTGATTGGACATCATTTGGAAAGGCATAGAACTGTCTATATAAGGTCCCACAGTTGACAGTGCATGTCAGAGCAAAAACCAAGCCATGAGGTCAAAGGAATTGTCCGTAGAGTTCCTGAGACAGGATTGTGTCGAGGCACAGATCTGGAGAAGGGTACCAAAACATTTCTGCAGCATTGAAGGTCCCCAAGAATACAGTGGCCTCCATCATTCTTAAATTGAAGAAGTTTGGAACCACCAAGACTCTTCCTAGGGCTGGCCGCCCAGCCAAACTGAGCAATCGGGGTAGAAGGGCCTTGGTAAGAGAGTTGACCAAGAACCTGATGGTCACTCTGACAGAGCTCCAGCATTCCTCTGTGGAGATGGGAGAACCTTCCAGAAGGACAACCATCTCTGCAGCACTCCACCAATCAGGCCTTTATGGTAGAGTGGCCAGACGGACGCCACTCCTCAGTAAAAGGCACATGACAGCCCGCTTGGAATTTGCCAGGGGGCACCTAAAGGACTCTCATACTATGACTAACAAGATTCTCTGGTCTGATGAAACCAAAATTTACCTCTTTGACCTGAATGCCAAGCGTCATGTCTGGAGGAAACCTGGCACCATCCCTACAGTGAAGCATGGTGGTGGCAGGATCATTCTGTGGAGATGTTTTTCAGCGACAGGGACTGGGAGACTAGTCAAGATCGAGGAAAAGATTAACAGAACAAAGTACAGAGTGATCCTTGATGAAAACCTGCTCCAGAGCGCTCAAGACCTCAGACTGGGGCAAAGGTTCACCTTCCAACAGGACAATGACCCTAAGCACACAGCCAAGACAATGCAGGAGTGGCTTTGGGACAAGTCTCTGAATGTCCGTGAGTGGCCTAGCCAGAGTCCGGACTTGAACCCGATCGAACATCTCTGGAGACCTGAAAATAGCAGTGCAACGACACACCTCATCCAACTTGACAGAGCTTGAGAGGATCTGCAGAGAACAATGGAAGAAACTCCCCAAATACAGGTGTGCCAAGCTTGTAGCATCATACAGTCTAAAGGCTGTAATCACTGCCAAAGGTTCTTCAACAAAGTACTGAGTAAAGGGTCTGAAAACGTATGTAAATGTGATATTTGTATTATTATTTTTAATACATTTGCCCCCCATAAAATGTAAAACTGTTTTTGCTTCATCATTATGGGGTATTGTGTGTAGATTGATGAGGATAAAAACAATTAAATACATTTTTGAATAAGACTAATGTAACAAAATGTAGACAAAGTGGTCTGAATACTTTCCGAATGCACTGTAGTACAATACTTTAAACCAGGGTCCATAGGGCTCTGGGGGCTGGTCTAAAGGAGTGCACAATACAGGGGATTGGTTGCCATTTCAGACACAGACATACACAGACCTTGTTGCAGGATGCATTGTTCCCCAGCAGGAAGCCGATGAAGTAGATGAGCGACACGAAGCTGTAGCACACGGCGTAGAAGATGATTGGCCGTTCGGGGTAGCGGAAGCGTTTGACGTCGATGAGGAAGGTGAGAAAGGTGAAGAGCGTGGCGCAGAGGCAGACGATGGAGCATACCCCGATGAAGGTCTTGGCGAACTCGATCTCATGGGGCTTGAAGTACATGTTGGCGCAAGGGGGAGCGCAGTCCCCGGCACCCAGGAACGTGGATCCCTGGCCGGGTCGGGTCTTCAGCTGAAGGGGGCACCAGAAGCCCATGTCCCTCTTGGCAGACAGAGAGGTCTTGGGTGTGGTCAGTCTGGTTGGTGGCAGGACTGAGCCATCTGGAGAGTAGAGGCAATCTTCCAATCTAGAGGAGAAAATGTAGGGTGAAGAATCAAAACCATAACTAAATGAATACCAATTCAAAACGTAGTGCTGATAAATGTAATAACTGGTCAACTGGCTGTTAGCAAGCAGTTTATAAACGCTTACTATTTGGTCATCTGAAAAAAGTCAGGCATGTGCCTTTTCATCTATACAACTTGGCACAGTACAACACGCCTATGTATGTAACAGATGTTGTGGCTCAGTGAACCTCGCACACGTGATGTGTAACCTGGCCTGAGACCTGGAGAATTGAGTTCAACTCAGTCAGTCACATTTACCTGTCGCACTGCAGCTCCGGAGGCCAGGTGATGCCGAAGGTGCCGATGTCCTTCCTGCAGTCTGACCTCACTTTCTCACACAGGTCACGACATGGCCGGATCACTTTGGTGTCCTCAGTGCATGCTGGGATAAAGGCCTGACACAGGAAGTGATGTACATCCGGAGAGCAGCGCAGGTTGACCAGCGGCATGAAGGGCTATGGAGACAGAGGGAGGGACGGGGGAGGGGGAGTGAAATAGAAAGAGAGAGAGAAAGAGGGAGAGAGATAGACATAGATCCATTCAGATTTTTATGGTTCAAGAAATACTAGGGTTGCAAAATTCCAGTATCTTTCCCTCAATTCAAAGGTTTTCCAGAAGTCCTGGTTGTAGTTTCTGGATTTCTGTCCTAATTTTGGGAAAACCTGGGAAAGTTACTGGAATTTTGCTACCCGAGTAAATACTAGTACCATGTTCCTGTAGCTGTACCTGTAAGGGTGGAGCTGAACAAATGGTCAGGCATGTTTTTAATCCAATAACCAATATTGATTTCAACTAGATTCATCTAGACATCACAACAGTTTGTAATTAAAAAGTCAGTCAACGTGAGGTTAATACTGTCACTCATGGCCACAATACAGTCCATGCAGTTCCCTTGCCATGGGCAGATCCATAAATAAAATAGTTTTATTTTCCTGTACACGTGACTTGGTTGGAAAAGCTAAAAAGGCTACAGTACATAAGGCTGTACTGCACTGTATTATGGTGCCACACAAAGGGTTCCTTTCACAGGCTGTCTCAGTTTCAACAGGTTTGAGTAGAGGGGGGTGGGGGTCGGCATCAGTAAATGACTCTGGGACTATTTGGAAACCAGGAGTCAAGAGGGATGTTGACTGGAATGGACAGAACTGTTGGGTTTCTGCTCAGTACCCATTCCATCACACTAAAGCTGCTGCTCTGATCTAACAACCGGTAAACAGTTCACAGTGATTTCTACCAAAGTATGAAAACATATCTTTCCAAAGCATGAATGGTGATTTTTGGCATTGTTGAGTCACGCTTAACAGAGTTTTTCCAAATAAACAGATCTTGTCGAAGTAACGACCATATCACAAAAGCTTAAGATACCATCTGTAACGACTGCCACAAATCATTGCCAAAACAATTATAACTGGATCCTTCAAAGGTTACAGACTGTATCATGTGGCCATCTTAATCTAAGGGCCACTTGGTTTGGATCAGATACGCCATGTTATCAAACATTCCTGTTCAGTTTACAAATGCAGTTATGCAGAAAGAACTATGACTGCTGGAGGCAGTAAATCCAGCCGATGTTTACACTGTATAAGCAACATTTCCCCATCAATCCAACCATCAACACAGGGCCAATCTAACAACTACACTATTCAACATTCTCTCCCTGATGGTTTCTCCAGCCTCAGGCTGGCTGCAGCCCAGATCTAGATGGGGCCTGGGGAACTGGCTCTCCGACTGTATGAGTCCTTGTTTCACTTCTTTAGAGGTTCCAAACTACATCTCAAAGAGCTCTTCTTAGTCTGCCGTTTCTTGTATTTTTCTGTGGAGCCACTGTAAATAGGAATACATTTAGAGTGTATTGGAATTGGGGCCTCTGTATATCCTCATTCAAAAAGCTTGATCCCTCTACTGTGGATTTCCACACAAGGTCCCTTGACTATGGATAACAATGACTCAATTAACCTTTTACTGCAGTTGTAATGGTCTGGGTGTAGCTGGTGCAGAGGAGTCAGGTGCAGGACAGCAGACATGAGTAACACAAGTTACTTTACTCAAATATTCCAATAACATGTTGTAATATCGAGCCCACAATAACGGACCGAACATACATAAAACAATCAGGCACAAAAACCATGGGGAAAACAGAGGGTTAAATAATGAACATGTAATTGGGGAATTGAAACCAGGTGTGTAAAACAAAGACAAAACAAATAGAAAATGAAAAGTGGATCGGCGATGGCTAGAAGGCCGGTGACGTCGACCGCCGAACGCCGCCTGAACAAGGAGAGGGACCGACTTTGGCGGAAGTCGTGAAAGCAGTGGGCTAAATCAGGGTCACACAGAGTGTTTCTTGGTAGTCTTAAACAAATATACACCTCACACACATGGTTATGGGCTTTAAAAAAAGAAAACACCTGTACCATGTCCGAAATATAGTTGAAATGTATTAAATAAAAATGTTGCATCCTAATATTACACTTTATATACATCACAGAAGACTGAAATATAACAAAACCGTTTGACATAGAAACACCAGATTACTGGCAGTTATTTTTTTTTAATGTTTATTAATTATTAAATTATGAAAATATGAATAACATTTCACCCATAAACTTCCCTTTTCGTCCTCATGCTAGCTACCAGTAGCAACAGCAGCCATTATGGAATGAACAACAAGGGAGCTGATTGGCTGACACTACCATTCCAAAATGGCTGCGGTGGCTACTGCTAGCTAGCATGAGGACGAAAAGGGAAGTTTTTGGGGAAAACTAGCAGTATTTCAATCTTCTTGATGTATCAGTGTGGTGGGGAAACTAGCAGTATTTCAATCTTCTCAATGCATCAGTGTGGATAAAGGTAACATTTGGAGTACAATTTCAAAGCAAAAAGAGAACATTCACACGGTAGTGCCTCCTCTATTGAAGTTCAGGTATCTCCCATCCCTGCATTGAGGTACCTTTTCCAACCCATATCTCACACCAGCTCCACGGTGTCTTAATGGAACCATGATTGCGTTCCGAACTATGTCCTGCTCTGTGTAAAAAAGCATAACGGTAGGGTCGGTCTCTTATGGCAAAGATGGCTGGTAGCCCTATGCGGGACTGCTGGCATCGAAACCCCCCCACTGGGGGAAAGGAGTTCCAATGGCGGGCCTTAAGGCTATTATAACTGGTGGTGGTGGGGAGGTGGATGGTTGTTGAAAAATGTTGCTGAAAAACAGCAAGTGAGAGAACGAGGGTAAGTTGACATATAAATACCTCCTTAGATTTACACCCATTGGTTGAGAGAGGAAGGTGATCATTGCAAAAGTGAGTCCATGGGCAAGCGTGAGGAATGTGTATTATTGTGCCGTGCTTATAGGCTATAAGGTAAATAGGTGAATGACGTTCCACACATGGCTAATAGGAAAGAGAAGAAACAGGACGCTATGCTGACGATGATACGTTTGTATTCACTCCCAGGATGCCAGTAGAATAGGAAACAAAAGTGAATTATGTTATGCTGACTGGATGAAGTTAAACGAGCATGCAGTCTTCTGATTGAACTTTCGTAAACTACATTACATGTAACTGAACACTCCAGCTACAGCGAGAGCGGATGGAAGACCTTTGAAAATGCTAAGACACAAGCTTCAATACTCAGCTATCAAATTAAACTATCTGTCACATGCGGCGAATACAACAAGTGTAGACCTTACATTGAAATGCTTACTTACAAGCCCTTAACCAACAGTGCTGTTCAAGAAGTTAAGGAAATATTTTTCCATTAAAAAGACTGCATTTCCTCTACATCTTAGCAAGTTCATAGAGAATGGTTTGAAAAATAGTTATTTTAATACACAATTATCCTTTTGCACCTGTTGGATTCAAGGCAAACATATGAAAAAAAGCTATTACATATGTACCATCTTAATTTGATCATCCTGCAGCAGGATAAATTCCCTGTGATGCAGGTCATTTAAAACATGTTGGGTATTTGAGGTTTAAAAAGGCTTCTGTAGTTGGTAATTTCTTCTTTGACATTTTAGACTTGATTTCCCCTTAAGAAAAATGTATCAAAACCCTACAAAAATGTCCCCTCTATGCTCCAAGTCTGATGGGAAATCTAAGGGTTTTATCACAGTGAGAAACACTCACCTCCATCCTGCTGGCTGCTATGTCCTGGTCATAGTGCTCCATCATGTTGGGGAAGAATGTCATGTTGTAGAGCATCCCCAGGCAGCGATGCACCTTGATGGGTTCACAGGTGAACAGACTGTGGGCGTGGCAGCTCCTCGCCCCTATCAGTGCCAGGCACACCCAGACCAGCCTGGATATCATCATGGTGGCAGCCGGTTGCTAGGCTAAACTCTTTGTGTATAAACAGCTCTATTTGGTTCAGTGGAGGGATAACTTTATTTTGGGGCCCAAATCACTCTTCATCCACATTCCTCTAGGCTTGCTGGGGTCTTATCCATGGAGACAAAAGGAGTAATGACAGGTAAAACATTCCCATCAGCCACCACATCATCGGCACGGTGGCATGTTCGGAAATCCCAAGCTTTAAAAAAGAACAGAGTATAATTTATCTGGTATGTTTTGAAGGGCTAGTATGGAGTTTGGTTCCAAAGCATTAAAAGGTCGTGTGCAGCAGTTTTTTTCTCAATATCAAATCATTTCTAGTTACAACTAAGTACCTTACTGTGATTGTTTTCAATTAAAGTGGTCCCTCCCCCCAAAAATGAAATGGCTAGCTAGTTAGCGGTGGTGCGCGCTAATAGCCTTTCAATCGGTGACGCCACTTGCTCTGAGACCTTGAAGTAGTGGTTCCCCTTGCTCTGCAAGGGCCGCAGCTTTTGTGGAGCGATGGGTAACGATGCTTCGTGGGCGACTGTTGTTGATGTGTGTACAGGGTCCCTGGTTCGCGCCCGGGTCGGGGCGAGGGGACGGACTAAAGTTAAACTGTTACATTGGTGCCGTGACCCGGATCACTGGTTGCTGCGGAAAAGGAGGAGGTCGAAAGGGGGATGAGTGTAACGGATGTGAAATGGCTAGCTAGTTAGCGGTGGTGCGCGCTAATAGCCTTTCAATCGGTGACGTCACTTGCTCTGAGACCTTGAAGTAGTGGTTCCCCTTGCTCTGCAAGGGCCGCGGCTTTTGTGGAGCGATGGCTAACGATGCTTCATGGGTGACTGTTGTTGATGTGTGCAGAGGGTCCCTGGTTCGCGAGGGGACGGACTAAAGTTAAACTGTTACATTAGCAAAGATATTTGGTTGGACTGTCTGGGAGTGGTCTCACTCCTGAAATAACTAAAAACTAGCTGTTATTGGCAGAGAGGTTTTGAACTCTCTTTCTTATTGGTCTATTAACTAATTGATATCACCAGGCAGGCCAAAACACCATCCCAGAAAAACAGGCTGAAATTTCAGGTGGCGTTTTCAAACAGCTCTTACACTAAAAGGGCATTATCATCATTTTCACAATTTCACAGTATTATTCCAATCTCATTGTGTGGAAATATGTATAAAACACAGGAAATCACGTTTTTTCACTGCATTGGGCCTTGAATGTCAATATTTTTAACACCTTAGTGATAAAATTTACAAAGTCATTGTAAATAATAATTTGTTCTTAACTGACTTGCCTAGTTAAATAAAGGTTACACACAGATAATTAATATTGATCTGAGTGGATTATTGCTAGTGAGAAATACATCTGTCCAGTCTCTTCTGCAGTGGATTATGTGGTGGAATTGCACACTGAATTGCAAACTAATTCAATAACAGCATCAGCTTGTTGATACAGGCTTAAAGCTTTAAGTGTCTTGTGAAGTCTGGTACGTAACAATGTCTGATTGGAGCATGCCACGCCATCTAATCTCACACAGGTAATCATTCACAGAAAGCACTGTCTGGAATGCATGCAGTTTGCATTCAATAAGTGTATAATTTGCTGTACTGCAGAAGATAAATCACATATTTCCCTTTTTAATCTGCTGCAATAGTCCTATGCACTTTTGTATGTTTTTTTATTTGTTGTTTTGTTTATGTTTACATGTATGTGTGTTTGAGCTGTGGAGAGAATTGGTTTAACAATAAACAAATCAATCAAAACTGATTTTATTATTATTATTATGATTTTACCAAACAATCTAATGTTTTGCTGCTGTATCGATTTGCATATAGCGAACCACGTGACTTTTTCTATCATGTTCAGTAGCTTGGAATAGTTGAGCCAACAAAAAACATATTCGATCCCCAAATTAGGCTACTAACAAAAATAGCACTGAGAAAAGGCTATTGAATAGTGAAATGGTTTGACTTGGTTACAATTCACGTACCTCCAGTCAAATTATTTAAAAAAACATCGATTTTTCATTTTTAAAGTAAAAAACAACTACTTCAGAATAAACCCTATTATCAAACGTTTAAGAAAATTACACTGCAGTTACATGGAATACTTAGAATATGAATATACAGTTCCTTTCTTCATGTTTTTCCCAAATTGGCATTCGGAAACTCCATTTGTTCCCCATGTCTGGCAGCCAACTTCGGGAAGTGCGACTAGTAAATATCCCTGTCTCAGTGCCTTGGAAAGGGCCTCGATAAGTTTCGAATGTAACATCTATTTAGACAAGGACAGAAAAGTCACACAATTACACTTACCCTTTCGTTATTAGTTTTTCCTAAATAAAGGGCATCGTTCCATTGCAATCCTTTCGGATTTTGCGACAATGTTTCCAGCGACTTTGAACTATCCCCCGCCTTCTTCCTTTCAGCTCCACATCCTGTCTGACTCCGTGTTCGATACAACACCCATATACAGTACAGTAACAATCCGGGGAAATACTGGCCGTTGTTATATGCAAGTGCTATTATCAAGCGTAGACAGTGTAGCCACAAACATTATGTATTTTATAGTGGTACTATTCAAAGTAGATGGATAGTCCTCCATCTCAGATAATACATGCATCATAACGCTGTATCAACTTTGTACAATTTAGTGATGATTTTTGTTAAATTATTATATTTTTCACTGTAAGGGGAGAATTCAAGTTATACATTAAAGATACAAAATTCACATAAAAAGGCTGCAGATGAAATGTCACAAAGAAATGCTGATCATGGTTCTATTATGTGATTGACTGGGTTCGCCAGCAGATGGCAGTAATGGTTCTACAAAGCATAGGCCTACAGTGTATCATATTGTAGCCAATTTTGGGGACAAAAAACGGTAACAAAAATCTAAATGTCATGCATAGGACTTAGCCATCATCTTCATCTTGATGTCTGGAAACATCTTGACACATACAGTTGAGAAGTCTTGAGTTGAGACACTTAGCGACTAGATAGTAGGCCTATCGGGTTATAAAAACAAATGAGAGGCAGTGCACTACAGTAACTGAAGTCGTGTTGAGGGGGTCACATGTCATCAACACAATAATAGCCTACAATCTCGGCTGCATTCTATACCTTCTAATTTTGGTCAAAGGTGCTGCCCATTCCTTTTTTCTCAACTGTCTCAACTGGGGGGGATTGGGTCTGGCAGCATAGCACTTGACTTGCCTTCAGAAAAGAAAGATTTACTAGAAAACCTTTAACTTGATAAACACTTATATTCACGCTGTCCCATCAGCAGCTGTTTCTTTCACACAAGTAGCCTCCATCATGTACCCATACGTGGACGACCACTGCATCCTGATGGTACAGAATTAAAGATGCCTGTCTACTCAAACTTCTTGCTCTGGCGAAACGATACGCCACGCCCAATGACGTTGGTTTGTAGGAACAATGGAGCGGAATAATTCAGTTTGTCATCGGGCAAACATTAAAGTGATGCTCCAGAACTTTTGGATAATTTCAGACAGTAGTTTTGAATGTAGTGCTCACAAAGCAAAACGGGTACACATTTTTTTGTTTACTATGTAATCCAATGGTGTACTTTGTCATTAACAGTTACATGTTTACATTTTTGCAATTCGTATGAAATGTTTTGAATTCACTTCGTACAATATGTTAACAAATGTATTGTGCTTAAGATCCCGGACTGCATCTTTAACTTAATCACACATGTATTTCACTCTTCTGATTATCCCACTGGATCGTGTCTTGGACTTTATGTCCTGTTTTCCCCGTCTATGTCCATCAACCCTATCATGTTTCCTCACCATTCAGACCTAATTGAAATGTCTTAATCAGCGATATCAGACACTTAAAGATATAGAAAGTCATGTCAGAAGCTAGCAGATTCATTACTTACCAGCAACAGCTGCAAATTCCAATAAAGCATAAAGTTTTGAAGTTTACTTTCTATGTCGAACAACACTATCATGAATCTAGCAAATAATTGTTGTGGGGCAGAGTGACGTATTTATTTTGTTTCATAGCACAAATGTTTATTAGCACGTTTCTCACATTGGCTTTAGCAACACCCTGGCAAGTGCAGGGGTTTGCCTAGCAACATCTGCCTCAGATGGAGTCAGTCTGCATAGCACGATACACTCCCATGATTTGTGAATCAGTTTGAATCAGTTCAGACCGAACAGCTAACGCCACAGCCGACAGCTAAAATTACTTTGAAAAAATACGATTTTTGCTATCAGGGTGAAGTATCTAGCAAAATAACTACATTATGGCTTTCACTAATCATAAACTATTTACATATAATAGAAATGTCAGTACATTTGTGGACACAATTCTTACTTAGCCTACTCAACCTTGAATTAGTCTTGATACCATACCTGGAGGGTGATTCATCATATTTTATATGTTATAAAGTTATAAAAAGCATTATCCGAGGAAAGGAAACAGATACATATTTTAGATTCAATCAGAAGTAACATTATGCTCTGTTGTTGTTGTTTGAAATCAACCTTTGCTCATTTACTTTCAGTGCCATGATAACTCTGCATCATAAATATTTTCCTTGGGAACTGATGGATTCAACAGAGCAGGCTGTTCTCATTGGGATGAATCCAAGATAACTGTCATTGCCCAATACCAGCTTACTGAGTTTCAGCCTCACGGCTAGAGGGTAATGCCAAGAACCCACGCCATAGCCTGTGACAGCTTGTTCATTTAATTTTCCATGTGAAGTTGGGCTGAAGAATTGCTGATGTATTTGAAGTACTAAGCTTTGTGACACCAATGTAGCTTCCTGGAGCAATGCATGATAACAGCGGCAGCACCTCTTGCTGACAATGGCATGTGGCACTGAATTATGACATAATCAACTTTGACTGTTCTGTTCCTAAATCATCGACAGTACATTTTCAATGCTGGAAAGAGAGAAAGTTTGTATGAGGTACAGTGGCTTGCGAAAGTATTCACCCCCTTGGCATTTTTCCTATTTTGTTGCCTTACAACCTGGAATTAAAATAGATTTTTGGGGGGTTGTATCATTTGATTTACACAACATGCCTAGCACTTTGAAGATGCAAAATACTTTTTATTGTGAAACAAACAAGAAACAACACAAAAAAAGCAGAAAACTTGAGCATGCATAACTATTCACCCCCCAGAAGTCAATACTTTGTAAAGCCATCTTTTGCAGCAATTACAGCTGCAAGTCTCTTGGGGTATGTCTCTATACGCTTGGCACATCTAGCCACTGGAATCTTTGCCCATTCTTCAAGGCAAAACTGCTCAAGCTCCTTCAAGTTGGATGGGTTCCGCTGGTGTACAGCAAGACATACCACAAATTTTAAATTGGATTGAGGTCTGGACTTTGACTAGGCCATTCCAAGACATTTAAATGTTCTCGGGTTGATGAGAGGTATTGGGTTTGCACCAAACATAGCATTTTCCTTGATGGCCAAAAAGCTAAATTTTAGCCTAATCTGACCAGGGTACCTTCTTCTATATGTTTGGGGAGTCTCCCACATGCCTTTTGGCGAACGCCAAATGTGTTTGCTTATTTCTTTCTTTAAGCAATGTCTTTTTTTATGGCCACTCTGTCGTAAAGCCCAGCTCTGTGGAGTGCACGGCTTAAAGTGGTCCTATGGACAGATATTCCAATCTCCACTGTGGAGCTTTGCAGCTCCTTCAGAGTTATCTTTGGTCTCTTTGTTGCCCCTCTGATTAATGCCCTCCTTGCCTGGTCCATGAGTTTTGATGGGCGGCCCTCTCTTGGCAGGTTTGTTGTGGTGCCGTATTCTTTACGTTTTTTAATAATGGATTTAATGGTGGGATGTTCAAAGTTTTAGATATTTTTTTATAACCCTAACCCTGATCTGTACTTCTCAACAACTTTGTCCCTGACGTGTCTGGAGAGCTCCTTGATCTTCATGGTGCCGCTTGTTTAGTGGTGTTGCAGACTCTGGGACCTTTCAGAACAGGTGTATATATACTGAGATCATGTGACACTTAGATTGCACACAGGTGGACTTTATTTAACTAATTATGTGACTTCTGAAGGTAATTGGTTGCACCAGATCTTATTTGGGGGCTTCATAGCAAAGGGGTGAATACATATTCAGTTTTTAATTTTTTCTATTTTTTATAAACAAGTTCTTTTTTTCATTTCACTATACCAATTTGGACTATTTTGTGTATGTCCATTACATGAAATCCAAATAAAAGTCCATTTAAATTACAGGTTGTAATGCAACAAAATAGGAAAAACGCCAAGGGGGATGAATACTTTTGCAAGGCACTGTATGCAGAGAATGTCAGTTCAGGGAGACATCTTCAATCTTCCATCACTGCATCAATCATTGCTCACATGCCTACCCGCTGAACTCATGGCATAAAGCTGTTTCGTCATAGTGTCCTTTCAGTGAGACAGAAAGGGGCTGGCTGGGACATAGCTTCAGAAAGTGGCTGGGGCTGGGGAATAGCTGCCGAGGTTGACAATCAGGGTGTCTGTTTCTGAGGCTGTGTTGATCTGGCAATGACTCTAAAATCTGACCATGCACCTTACAGAATGACCCCAAATAATTTCCCCAGCGGGCACTTGATGTTCCTCAATCTTAAAGAGGCCATTATACTGTCTCATAGACCCATCAGCCATGATTTATCAATGTATACTGAACAAAAATATATACGCAACATGTAAAGTGTGTTTCATGAGCTGAAATAAAAAATATGCACAAAAGTTTATTTTTCTCAGTCTATGCACAAATTTGTTTACATCCTTGCATTTCTCCTTTGCCAAGATAATACATCCACCTGATAGGTGTGGCATGTCAAGAAGCTGATTAAACAGCATGATCATTACACAGGTGCACCTTATGCTGGGGACAATAAAAGGCCACAAACAAATGTGCAGTTTTGTCACACAACACAATGCCACAGATGTCTCAAGTTTTGAGGGAGCGTGCAATTGGCATGCTGACTGCAGGAATATCTACCAAAGCTGTTTCCAGAAAATGTAATGTTAATTTCTCTACCACAAGCCACCTCCAACGTCGGTTTAGAGAATTTGGCAGTATGCCCAACCGGCCTCACAACCACAGACCATGTGTAACCACACCAACCCAGGACCTCCACATCCGGTTTGCACCCCTGCCCAGTCATGTGAAATCCATAGATTAGGGCCTAATTTATTTATTTAAATTGACTGATTTCCCTATATGAGCTGTAACTGTATATTTTTGTTCAGTGTAGTTTGATTGGTGTTTGTATTCCTCCCTAAAACTATGATCAGAAGAAAATGATCACATATAAATAGTCAGTTCTTAGTTTCGATGATTAATCTACCGTGTTGTTATTAAAATGGTGTTAAGCAAAGATCCCATTTAACAGAAAGGAACTATATACACAACAGCTTGCTTGTGAGACCCACAGTTGGTCTATGACAAATGTGGCATAACATATTGTTTGTCCAAAGTGATGATTGGTGATCAGTGAAGACACACATAAACTTGTACAATTCTCTGTTTTCTTTAGAAAATTATCTAGATAGCATGTATGGCATCGCTAAAAAGGCCTTGATGTTGAAAATATCTTAAATATATTCTTTACTACTCAAATCTGGTCAATCTGTTCAGTGACAAAATCAGTATTGTTAAAGGACAATGTAAAGAGAGGTCCATCTATTGCAAAACTTCCAGATGGTGTGCTAGCATTTCCAGGATCCATACCTCTACATCATCACATGGAATTATTGTACAGATATAACTACAGGGCAACCCTTACTGAGGAATACCTGGGTAATCTGTCCACTAATACATGCACTGATGATGAAAACTTTGACGCATGATACAAGAACAATGGACTCCGAACATTACTCTATACATTCAGATGAAGATCAAAATGTTCCCTGTACTTTGGCTCTGACATTTGGGTGAAAGATTAAATACAATGTAAACTATGTGCTCAACTCTGGTACCAGAGGTCATATTACCTTGAGAAATATCCTGAAGCATTTAGCCTATGAGGTATCTGAGAAGTCTGAGGCGCATGACTGACCTTTAACCTCTTTGTGTGGTTAATACAATGCTAATACAACTCAATGAAATTAAATTGGTGTTTGTCACTCTTTCAACTGGTCGCCTTCCTCACAGGACAGCTGTGAACCAACCTGAAACGCCAACCAACCTGAGCCAACCACGGTGACAGCATTGGCAATGTTATGATGTAGTAGGGTAAAAATAGAACCTTAACATTATAAGAGGCTCTGGAGAACCACAGTACAACACACAACCTCACACACAGACCAACTGTCCTTCATCTCCAGCCAAAAGCAAGTCCCAGAGAAGCCTATAGATTAGCACATCTAACAGGTAGTCAGTCAACTCTCTCATCTATCTCTCCACTATGCTCTACACACACAAGATTAACAGTCTAAACAGTGGGGATGTGTATCTGGTAAATGTCCACTGCGATGTAAAGGAGAAGGACCAGGAGAAGAATGAGTCCTACCAGGCCACTTGGCTGGACTTGGTGATGGAAACGAGACCAGAACAACAGTATGTATATTAGCATGATAGATAGTTTAATCAAATTTAGCTTTTAATCACTGTTCCAGCCGAGTGCTGTTGTTCATGTTCAATGTGTGCCACAAATTCATTATCATCATTCACTAAATTAACACATTTTCACAAAGATTATATTGGTCTTACTAATCACGTGTCTAAGAACAGCATGACACTTTCAAACTGCTCTTTAAAAAATGCTATTGCTTGATTCCAGGACCACATTGTTTGAGAACGACTCCTCGAGAAAGGAGACCTACAAGCAGAAACAGGTGGCTCGTTTCTTGGTCCAGAGAAACCCCAGTCAGAGAATCAAGATGGGCACAAGGGGTGGAATGCTGAAGGAGTACCAGCTGCCATACAAGAACGCCCTCCGTGTGCCCATCTTCACTCCCAACAAAGCCGCCTCGCCCAAAGACCTGTACAGATCTCCCTCTCCTTCAGAGTACAAGTCTATCATGGAGTTTGAGACGATCGCCAAAGGAGTATGTTCAGATAAACAGGAGATTTTCGAAATCACTAAGGACTTGCCTAAAGTCTCCCAACCTATCCGTGTTAACTTCAGGGCATCTAGTCTTATATCCCCAACACGTGACTTTTCACACTCCTTCAGGGGTTGAAAGGGAAAAATGAATGTAGGACGTTGGAGGTAAAATCAGAGGAAATGATATCAGCAATGTGTAAATGGGCAAAGGGAAAGGTGAAGGGAATTATTAATTTCTTTATAAAAGAGACTTTTAATTTTAACATCATTCTGGCTGTGGAAGTTGTGTTGAGGGAGCTGTTAACATGTGGAAAGGATAAAGTGAATTGACAACATTTTCTGGATCAGTATCATAGACATCATGGTCAGTATATTCAACCTAGGAAAGTTTTTTATTGGCAAACCTCATGTAGGACCTCTAAGGTATTGTCATGGACATTAGCTGGTGCTGCGATACAAGGAAACAGAAGCTCATGTCTCCATCTAGTGGTGAAGCATCAAGATGGAAATGAATATGCCTTTCCTATACCTACATGTAACATTTTGACTGGTGTACTGTGATGTGATCTGTAATGTAATAAATACATCAAATAATACAAATGAATCCAAACAAAGGATTTATTTATGGGATCTCATCCCCCACCCATTCAGTATGTATTTTCACAGGTGTGTTCATTTAATTTCATTCACAGACAGACTTAACTATAGTTGACATCAATAACAAAATTCTAAAGGTTCTGTGTAATAGAGCCCCACGGTGGAGGTGTTATAATACCCATAAAACATAGCGGTCAAACAGGGAAATGGTTCCAATCGTTTTCCCACCATTTTTCCCATAGGGAAATATGGGCTGTGTTTCATGTAGGCTTACCCTGGCAAGACATTTTGAAAACCATGTAAATATCTCTTGGACAAGTTTACTTTTATCAATATATTCGGCATTATTTACTCTCAGTTTCGAAAATACTAATCATCATCAAAAGTAGACATCATGCAAGACTGCAAATCCCTGCAAGCTCCTGCAGGTCATATCTAGCTGACACCTTTTCTAACAGGTATTGTGCCAATTTAAAACTTGCACAAGACAGTTGACAAAATTGTCAATTTAAAGAAATGTAGCCAATTTATTAATTACTACATTTAGCTAACATTAGATAGTTAATCCAGAGATTATTACCTTTGCCTCAAATGGGGCTTGTCCAAATTATCATGGTATTTGTAGTTCTTTATGGTAGCCACATTAGCAGCTAATTAGCATTCATTTTTGGGGGGGGAAGTATATACGGGCAAATATATTGATAAAAGTCACCTTTACATGGTTGTCAAAACGTCACGTATGCCTACGGGAAAAATGAATGGTTGAAAAACTATTGAAACCATTTCCCTTTTTGACCACTAGGTTTTATGGGTATTATGACTCATACTGTGGTACTCTATACTAATTCATTTCTGTGGTAATGTTGTATTTGATAATGCAGTTAAACATCTCTGCCACAAGGTGGCATCATGAACATACAGTTGCTACAGAAAAACAGCTTGGTGTCACATAGTATACACTGAGTGTACAAAACAGTAGGAACACCTGTCCTTCCATGACAGACTGACCAGGTGAATCGAGGTGACAGCTATGATCGCTTATTGATGTCAGTTGATAAATCAACTTCAATCCGTTTAGATGAAAGTGAGGAAACAGGTTAAACAAGAATTTTTAAGCCTTAAGACAATTGAGACATGGATTGTGTATGTGTGTCATTCAGAGGGTGAAAGGGCAAGACAAAATATTTAAGTGCCTTTGAACTGGGTATGGTAGTACACTGCTGGGTTTTTCACGCTCAACAGTTTCCTGTGTGTATCAAGAATGGTCCACCACCCAAAGGACATCCAGCCAGCTTGACACAACTGTGGGAAGCATTGGAGTCAACATGGGCCAGCATCCCTGTGGAACGCTTTCAACACCTTGTAGAGTCCATGCCTTGACGAATTGAGGCTGTTCTGAGGGCAAAAGGGGGTGTAACTCAATATTAGAAAGGTGTTCCTAATGTTTGTACACTCAGTGTAGTTGCCCCACTATGCAGAGCACTGCTGTCAAAATCAGGTCAAATCAATCAAATCTAATACATGTCACAAGAGGAATAAAATACAAAATAATGAAGCTATATACAGGGAATACCAGAAACATTACACTGTGCGTGGGTACGAGGTATTTGCATGTATGTACATAAAGGCAGGGGTAAAGTGACTAGGCATCACAGTAGCAGAAGCTGAATGATCTCTAGAGGTCCCGTCCACGGTCCTCCTAGTTCAAGTTCAGTTCCAGTTCCACACCTCTGTCCCACCTTCCCACATAGGAACATTGGGCACCCCGGGCTACTGCTTCAGCCTAGAACCAGCACCCTTGTCTGGGATGGGGTGAAACAACATGTTCCTGTCCGTAGATACAGCAGATAGAGGATTACTATGCCTCAAGGATTACCATACCTAGCCGAATGTAGTACTAAGGTTTATTAAATATTGGCAGGGGGCGCTGTTTTGAAGCTACCGCGGAGCCATTTTAATGTTATAAAATGTATTTATTAATGTCTACATTTGTTTTTGACAAGTATATTCTATTACAGACACCATAATGCATACTTTTAAATTATATTAAGTGAACTGAACCAGAAAATTCTAAATCAAAATATTAAAAAATATTCCTGAAAGCATTTTTAAAATTTATTTTTACAAATGTTACTGTCCCCACTACAACAAAGAAATACTTAAATACATGTAATTTTGACCTTCAATTTTTTTTTTAAATATAGTACAATTCCATTCATTCCTATGGAGTACTGCTCCTTCTGGGGAGTACCAATATGGCAGCCAATAGCTTCAAAGCCTCTCATTGGCCACTACATAGCATTAGGACGTGAATGGTCTGCCTACCCATGTGAGAGACGCAGACTCGGTCTCAACCTTTAAGTCTTTACTGAAGACTTATCTCTTCAGTGGGTCATATGATTGAGTGTAGTCTGGCCCACGAGTGTGAAGGTGAACGGAATGGCTCTGGAGCAACGAACCGCCCTTGCTGTCTCTGCCTGGCCGGTTCCCCTCTCTCCACTGGGATTCTCTGCCTCTAACCCTATTACAGGG
This sequence comes from Salvelinus alpinus, assembly GCF_045679555.1. NCBI lineage: Eukaryota > Metazoa > Chordata > Actinopteri > Salmoniformes > Salmonidae > Salvelinus > Salvelinus alpinus. The sequence continues at coordinate 3,598,391 of NC_092120.1, read as the reverse complement.
GCTGAGTCACTGGCTTACTGGTGCTCTTTCATGCCGTCCCTAGGAGGGGTGCGTCACTTGAGTGGGTTGAGTCACTGACGTGATCTTCCTGTCTGGGTTGGCGCCCCCCCTTGGGTTGTGCCGTGGCGGAGATCTTTGTAGGCTATACTCGGCCTTGTCTCAGGATGGTAAGTTGATGGTTGAAGATATCCCTCTAGTGGTGTGGGGGCTGTGCTTTGGCAAAGTGGGTGGGGTTATATCCTTCCTGTTTGGCCCTGTCCGGGGGTATCATCGGATGGGGCCACAGTGTCTCCTGACCCCTCCTGTCTCAGCCTCCAGTATTTATGCTGCAGTAGTTTATGTGTCGGGGGCTGGGGTCAGTTTGCTATATCTGGAGTACTTCTCCTGTCTTTGCTATATCTGGAGTACTTCTCCTGTCTTATCCGGTGTCCTGTGTGAATTTAAGTATGCTCTCTCTAATTCTCTCTTTCTCTCTCTCGGAGGACCTGAGCCCTAGGACCATGCCTCAGGACGACCTGGCATGATGACTCCTTGCTGTCCCCAGTCCACCTGGCCATGCTGCTGCTCCAGTTTCAACTGTTCTGCCTGTGGCTATGGAACCCTGACCTGTTCACCGGACATGCTACCTGTCCCAGACCTGCTGTTTTCAACTCTCTAGAGACCGCATGAGCGGTAGAGATACTCTTAATGATCGGCTATGAAAAGCCAACTGACATTTACTCCTGAGGTGCTGACTTGCTGCACCTTCGACAACTACTGTGATTATTATTATTTGACCATGCTGGTCATTTATGAACATTTGAACATCTTGGCCATGTTCTGTTATAATCTCCACCCGGCACAGCCAGAAGAGGACTGGCCACCCCTCATAGCCTGGTTCCTCTCTAGGTTTCTTCCTAGGTTTTGGCCTTTCTAGGGAGTTTTTCCTAGCCACCATGCTTCTACACCTGCATTGCTTGCTGTTTGGGGTTTTAGGCTGGGTTTCTGTACAGCACTATAATATATCAGCTGATGTACGAAGGGCTATATAAATACATTTGATTTGATTTGATTAGCAATTCAGGGTTTATACACATATTGTCTACTAAGGCCTTGCTGATCACACAGCCACACAATGAGTCTCAACAGAGCTTTGCAGGTTTTTTTCAGGAAGCGGATAAAGCATGGGCAGACACACCTGCCTTATCTATCCTTATCTAACTCGCTTTATTGGGCTGGCAGGCCAGAACCTGTTTCATGGGTAAACATTTGTCTCTTTTGAACAGTCTGACGTTATACCCCACTATTAAAAAGGCACTGCCTCTGAAATATGGCTGCACAGTTCTCTAGTCATGGTTCACATGGTTCATATTCACTAATCGATGGGTTGGTTGTTTAGCAACAAAACTGACGTGTGCTCAACTATGGGACAAAAAAGATGGGATTGGCTTAGAATTTTCACAGCATGTAAACACATTTTAGTCTCCAATTTTTATTGAAAACAAATAGGCATACATTTGCACAATGACCACTATTTGTCTCTCAAAACATACACTACTGTTCAAAAGTTTGGGGTCACTAAGAAATGTCCATTAAAATAACATCAAATTGATCAGAAATACAGTGTAGACATTGTTGATGTTGTAAATGACTATTGTAGATGGAAACGGCTGATTCTTAATGGAATATCTACATAGGCGTACAGAGGCCCATTATCAGTAACCATCACTCCTGTGTTCCAATGGCATGTTGTGTTAGCTAATCCAAGTTGATCATTTTAAAAGGCTAATTGGTCATTAGAAAACCCTTTTGCAATTATGTCAGCACAGCTGAAAACTGTTGTCCTGATTAAAGAAGCAATAAAAATGGCCTTCTTTAGACTAGTTGAGTATCTAGAGCATCAGCATCAGCAGACACTCTAATGTACTTGTCCTCTTGCTCAGTTGTGCACCGGGGCCTCCCACTCCTCTTTCTATTCTGGTTAGTGCCAGTTTGCGCTGTTCTGTGAAGGGAGTAGTACACAGCATTGTACGAGATCTTCAATTTCTTGGCAATTTCTCGCATGGAAAAGCCTTCATTTCTCAGAACAAGAATAGACTGACGAGTTTCAGGAGAAAGATCTTTGTTTCTAGCCATTTTGAGCCTGTAATCAAACCCAGAAATGCTGATGCTCCAGATACTCAACTAGTCTAAAGAAGGACAGTTTTATTGCTTCTTTAATCAGGACTTACAGTTTTCAGCTGCGCTGACATAATTGCAGAAGCGTTTTCTAGTGATCAATTAACCTTTTAAAATGATAAACTTGGATTAGCTAACACAACGTGCCATTGGAACACAAAAGTGATGGTTGCTGATAATGGGCCTCTGTACGCCTATGTAGATATTCCATAAAAAATCTGCCGTTTCCAGCTACAATAGTAATTTACAACATCAACAATGCCTACACTGTATTTCTGATCAATTTGATGTTATTTTAATGGGCAAGGACATTTCTAAGTGATTCCAAACTTTTGAACGGTAGTGTAGTTACAGTTGTTAGCTAGCTAGCTCATTTTAGCCATATTAGCATTGACATGAAGCCAGTCAAACCACCTTAAAACAAGATATGGTATCAAAATGAAACTAGCTGAAATGACCCACTTACAATTCCCAAAGGGCAGTTTCTAGTCATTGTTGCTAACCATCTGGCCATCCATAATCACAACAACTCATGGACTTCTGCACCATTAAGGGAGTGAACATGTACATTGTTTTTGTGAAGTTATCAGCTAACCAATCTATAGGCTATTTAGTGTGGTCTCAATCAAATGGTCCATAGTCTATAGCCTATAGGCTACAAAGAGCAGTTATATTTCTAAGATAGCTGCTGGGATGGTGTAAATACAACTAGGCTGTATTACACACTGCAATGGATATTCCAACCCTGAGTCCCGGCCTGCCTCCTATAATAAGGGTTACATGGAGAAAATCTTACCTCTCTGAAATGAAAATGGATGGCCCTCCCTTCAGCAAAATATATTTACCTAAACCCTTGTTTTATTTTCTTCAAAATCATCAGCTAACAAGGGGTGGGCCTGTGCTTTTTGCCATTTTCTTTAATAAAAGGTAGGCTTATGGCATACCCTCTCATATCCCCTCAATTCGAGTCTTGGTTTTAACTTAACAGCCCTTCACTGACACGGAGGTAGGCTGTTTAAAGAGTGCATGGTGGGTGGAGGAATTGACAGACAAATCTATGGATATAGCAGCCTACAGCCTAATTTCGTCTGTCAAACAGGTAGACCTATCTCTTATTTCTTAAATAGGAATAAATATGCTCCAACACAAAGCCCTCTTGTTGTCAGTAAAGTCTAAAATGAAGACTGTGCCTACTGGAATTTGCCTACTTTCAGCACCATGAGCTATCCATTTCCAATTGTGCCGCGGCTTCTGCTTCAAGTTTCAGCACCACAATGTAAATGACTCAAATCTGGCTTATTGTGACGTCAATAACTCTGATAAATACATCATGGGCAAGTGTTACGAGAATTTTGTTCTCAATGTTCATAAACTGAACTTCAATTAACATACTCTGTCTGTTACTAAGAATGTGTAAGGTTCTTATTAAAATGAAACAGACAGAGGCCAGTCTACATAGTCAGCATGTTTATTTACGAGAGCTCTGCCCATCCTTACATGTACATTGGTTTATATACCTCTCATTTCGTCATAACTGTCCCTCTAAGACAATGACAATATAGTTCACAAGTCTTCTCCTTCTCATACATTGTCTGCCACCTGTTATACAATCTACTACAAGCCCAAGGTCTCTCCCCTCCCTGGGTGGGGACAGAATGTCCTGTAAGGAACACAGTAGTACAGCTTGTCTGTCGATAGCTCCTCTTATCATTTGTTTCACACTTGCACCCTGCTTACATACTAAAAAGGAACAAAAAGTCCTTGTTCTAATTCTGACTAAAACTACACACATCAGATTTATAGATTTATGATTCTAATAAATGTCATACAATCATACAGTGACAGGGTAGAATTCTGTTAGTTATAGTTCTACGTTAAATGTATACATCATTTAGTCATTATTCATATAAATCATAACAGCAAGAGACATTTGTTTTAAATAAAATAAATTATAGTAGTAGCAAGCTATCAAAGTTGACCTCTGGTCTTCCTTCTCATCTTTGTGTTCTCCTCAAACTGAACAGAACATAGTCTATAGGCTAGTCCACGAGCAAGATAGTGCACTTTTTAGACTAGGCCTAATCAAAAATGTATTTTCTGAAGAAGCCTTTCAATCTCCTTCTGAACTGCCACCTTAGGCCTACACAGCACAGCCATTGGTTAGGCAGGACACAAAAAAAAATTTGAGCAGGAAAAGCAGAGCAGGCCGGGACTCAGGGTTGGAATATCCATTGCAGTGTGTAATACAGCCTAGTTGTATTTACACCATCCCAGCAGCTGTCTTAGAAATATAACTGCTCTTTGTAGCCTATAGGCTATAGACTATGGACCATTTGATTGAGACCACACTAAATAGCCTATAGATTGGTTAGCTGACAACTTCACAAAAACAATGTCCCTTAATGGGGCAGAAGTTTGTGAGTTGTTGTGGTTCCTCGATGGCCAGACAGCTAGCAACAATGAAAAAAAACTGCCATGTGGGGAATCGTAAGTGGCTCGTTTCAGCTAGTTTCATCTTGTTCTTGATACCATATCTTGTTTTGAGGTGTTTTGACTGATTTCCTGTCAATGCTAATATGGCTATAATTCGCTAGCTAGCTAACCAACAACTGTAATGATGTATTTGAGAGACAACAAGTGCTCATTGTGCAAATGTATTTGTTTTCAATCAACATTGGAGACTATATATAGTTTACATGTTGTCACCAATCTAAGCCAACCCTGTTTTGCCCTATAGTTGCGCATGCGTCCTTGATATTGCATGACCAGCTAAGAATCAGAAGTGAGGGGCTGCACTTGGCACACATTGATAGGCTACATATAACCTAATAAGCAACTAATTCTAAAACACTGAGAAATATTGAAATGTAATCGATTTCAAATGACATGACCCTCCCCTGGACTAGATTTAAAAAATACTAAACCCTCCCCTTGACTGAAATTGAAAAAGCATGACCCTCCCCTATTTTCCTATAAGTAAACATTCTGTAAATTCTGATCCATCCCTAACCTGCCCATTGTTTTCGTGACATTGTCAGCTAACCCAGCTGTAGCCCAAAGGCCGGCAGGTGGCGATATTGAGTCGTTTCATCTTACCATCCAAAGGGAATGCATGCAGCCGGTAAAACACTTGTATCCCCCGTGGACCGCTTCATACATTAAACATTCATCATTCAGAATGCAAAGTTGTCAATTTCCTCCTTAACTCGATTTAATGGTGAGAAGGTGGAAAAAAACAGGGAAAATAAGCATACTTTCTTGATGAAACACCATTTTCCACCACTATGCTATAGAGCGGCTAATGCTTCTTCATGATGTTGCGCCAGCCTTCAGTCAGGGGTAAACAACAGACCGCTGCAACCTGATTAGCTAAACGCCATATGCAACATCTGGGACTAGCATTCCTAGGAATTATAGCCACTCTAGTGTGGTGGAGGACGGTAAAATTAAACAATTCAATATCACCGGCCTTTGCACTATGGCCGATGTAGGCGATAGGCTACTTTTCTGTGGAATGAGCAGTGGTGGAAAAGTACCATATTGTCAAACTTTAGTAAAAGTAAAGATACATGAATATTAAATGACTCAAGTAAAAGTGAGTCACCCAGTAAAATTCTACTTGAGTAAAAGTATAAAAGTATTTTGTTTTAAATATACAGTACTTAAGTATACAAAAGTAAATGTAATTGCTAAAATATACTTAAGTATCAAAAGTAAAAGAAAAAGTATAAATAATTTCAAACTCCTTATATTAAGCAAACCAGATGGCACAATATTCGTTTTTTATTTATTTTTATTTATTGATAGCCAAGGGCACACTCCTACACTCAGGCATCATTTACAAATGATGAATTTGTGTTTAGTGAGTCCACCAGATCAGAGGCAGGAGATGACGAGGGATGTTCTCTTGATAAGTGTGTAAAATGGACCATTTTCATGTCCTGCTAAGCATTCAAAATGTAACGAATACTTTTGGGTGTCAGCTAAAATGTATGGAGTAAAAAGTACATTATTGTCTTTAGGAATGTATTGAAGTAAAAGTAAAATTGTCAAAAAGATAAACAGTAAAGTACAGCCCCCCCAACGGCAACAAAAATATATAATTATACTTAAGTAGCACTTTAAAGTATTTTTACTTAGGTACTTTACACCACTGGAAATGAGGACGTGCATAACCTGTCTGCTTGTTTTTGGTCATGATTTCTTGTGTTGAAAATGTGCCTTCATTTACAATATTGCTTTGTAAATGTTTCCCTTACCTTGGTTGAATAGTTTATTTTGGGTGTTGGGGAGGCTGTTGCAAAGATGATCTGAAGTATTGTAACAAAATGTGTTTTTGAGGTCTGTTTGACATTTTTTATTTTATTTATCTAATGTTTTCCACCAATGTTTTCCTCTTTGCGAATTTGAGATGTACCGATGCAGGCGCTATAGCCTGCATTTCACTTTGTAAACGTAATCTAAGGAAGGCTCTACTGCGCATGCTCATTGGGGCGGGTGACAGATGACGATCGACTTCACTGTACAATACTTTGTGAAAGCCCGCTCTCCTGGTTGACATACACGTTTGTGTTGAAGAAGCACGATGCTCCGAATTGTGTTATCCAGAACTTTGCCTCGAATCTCTGGCATTTCGAATTGTCAGTATTCTGCGGCCGCCATCCCGGTACCAAGCGCACAGCCCGAAGTCCATTACAACAAGGTAAGCGATAAGCATTCACAACAGAGTAGCTATTATCATTGTTGCACACGACTGAAATGATCGGTTTAGTGTATTTCTGCCATGTGCAATTCATTGCAAGGCAACTAGGCTTACGTGAGAATTGCAATATCTTTTGGACTAGATGCATTTTTTAAATTGTTGCTTGACTAGCTAGCCTACTTGTTGATAACTCTTGTTGACATTAAAACACTTGACCTGATTGAACTTTGTGAGAACGTACTTATCCGATACATTAGGTCAACTGAATTACATATACACTAGATAATTGTTGGGTATGATGGTGTTATGCAAAACTGTAATGTGACAGACAGCCAGAAACCTTCCTGGGTTGCATTAATACAACGTTTGCTAGAGTTGAAAGACCAGCTTGTACATAGACAGCCACAACACATGTACATGCATGTGTTTCTGTTCAATTGTTTTGGGGGAATTTATAAAGAGACTTCTATACAACTGCAATATTATGTCAGAGACAGTATCTTACAATACTGCACAAATAAAAACTGAAGGGAATTAATGGGATGTAACTGGACAATACAGTGTTTATACTGGCTCCCAATTTATTTTCGGTCTATTGGATCAAAGAGTTGTGATAACATCTGTAATCTAAACATAGAGCCTAATCAAATCCCCTCTGTCTCATTACAGCTGTTCATCAATAACGAGTGGCAGGATGCCGTCAGCAAGAGGTCCTTCCCCACCATCAACCCAGCCACAGGAGAGGTCATCTGTCAGGTGGCTGAGGCAGACAAGGTCAGTGGCTGGAACTGCCTTGAAACCTGGCTCTGTTCTGTCTAATTACAAGACTTACATCCTCGGTTCCTTGGAGTAATCACTGATCCAATATAATTGGATTGGTGAACGCAGGGGTTCCACTAGCCTACATAGCTTGGACCTATGCAGTCGTAATGACTGTCTCAAGGAAGAGAGGAAGGAAGACGGCATTTTCAAAGCATTTGAACAGGCCCCTCACTGTTTCTGTATTCAACAACACTACATCCTTGGCGTGCTAAGACAACGAAGTTGCCTGAAGCAGAAACATGACAATTAGGTGTGGTCGGAGGACGAGAGGGTAAAATAACCATGGGGAAACGTTAACCGTAACAACAGGTGTAATTAGAGCACAATCTTGCAGGGGCCAGGTGTGACCATCTTTTTTGTGTTATTACACTGTCGTAATTGAATTACTTGATAAGTAATTTTTTTAAATGATGTCTGATGATCTAAGGGTGAAACGTTGTTGTAAATTAATATCACCTACGAGCATGAGCAGCAGTGTGCGGCGTTGTCATTTCTATTTTCCATTTTTTAAATTATATGATCTAATATTTATTTTAATCTCCCTCTGTTTTCCCCCTGGCCTCCTTCTCCCTCTTTCCAGGCAGATGTGGACAAGGCTGTGAAGGCTGCCAGGGAGGCCTTCAGGTTTGGGTCACCATGGCGACGCATGGACGCGTCGGACCGCGGGCTGCTCCTGAGTCGACTGGCAGACGCAATCGAGAGGGACACAGCCTACCTAGCGGTCAGTGACGCTGTCCCATTACTGCTGGTCAATGGAAATGATTAACCTGAAGTGGTGTTATGAGTGGCTAATTAGATGCACAACATTCCTGGTCTGGCACTCATGCCAAAGAAAGCAAAGTTGTTGGGGTTGTATTAGAGTTTACTTGTGTGGCACTGGCACAAATGTTACCTTCCAGTGGTGGAAACATTTTACCCAGAAATATTATCTTCAAAAAATGTATGTTCATATAGATTTATTTGGCTTGTAAACAGCAGAACCATATTTTGCAGAGTCACTGTGTTAGTCCTGTATTCTACAGGTTGCTGACCTAAGCAGCACCCGCACTGAAGCCACATGGTAGAGATAGAGACGCAGGGTCACGGCTAGGTCACATGATCAACACTGAGAAACTGCAGTGGAAGTGGTGTAAAATAATTCCTTAGTGCTGCTCTTCCAAGACATACACAAAGCATATTTGTTGATGTTATGTTACAGGTTTTGCTTGTTTGGTGAAAGTAATAGGGGAAAGGCTATTGTGGTGAAAGGGTTTCTCTGGGCTTGTTTTGATAAAAGAATGAACGGCCTCAGCACAGGACGCTGCCCCACTTTGCCTGGTAATTGAGGCCCTGCTAAAATCTGATTTTCTTTTGTTCACGCAAGGGATTGGTTCTTGGAGAGAGAAACAAGCTGCTTAGTGTGTGTGTGTGGGGGGGGGGGGGGTGTGTGTATTCTAAGAGAGTAGGATTGTTAGTACAGTATTTAGATTGGACTTGATTAACTACTGTCAGATTTGCTTATCAAGGGTGCAAGGTCCATCAGGTCTGGAAATAGCACTGATTCTGTCCACTGAACCGGCTCCACCTACATGTTAAATATGGATATGGTGTGTATGTGAGAGGGAGTCTGTCCAGAGCCAAGCCAGTGACTCGTTAGTACTTGTAAGACTGGCTAATCTGTTCAAGTATGTACAGTCCAATGTGCTCAACATGAACTGTATGTGCCTGTAAATGTTGTATATAGATACATTTTGCAGTGTGTGTTATGTTGACCACATATACTCTTGTGTTCCCATTTGCCAAGCCAAATAAATGGTGCGTGGACGACGATAATCTTTGATTCACTCTTGACGATGAGCCAATTAATTCCCTGGGGTTTGTCTTGCTTGTGCAACGGTCTCTGTTTTTCAAAATATTGGATTCTAATGTGACCTAACTAAAGTGAGGGTTACTGGTGTTTAACTGGACTCTGAACTGATTAATACCCTGTAGCAGAAAATAGTCCCTGTAATTTGATATGACATTGTTATAGTATAACATCTGTTTAGCCCATTAGCAGCATGTTACAGAGCCTATCTCTAAATACATACTGTATGCTTCTGTGTACAACACTGATTTTCCATTAGCTTTTTCTAGGAAGGTATAGCAATCTGGCATTTTTCTTTAATTCAACATTTTTTATGGGGTAGATCAGCTTTAACATTGCAGATGGCTTCCAGCAATGTAATTGTCTGCATTGTTTCCAATCCCCCATATATTCAGAAAGTTTTCAGACCCATTGACTTTTTTCACATTTTGTTACGTTACAGACTTATTCTAAAATGGATTTTAAAAACTGATCTCTTCAATCTACACACAGTACTCCATAATGAAAAAGCAAAAACAGGTTTTTAGAAATGTTTGCAAATATATTAACAATAAAAAAAATGAAATATAAAATTAAAAAAAATATTTAATTTGCAATCAATTTGCAAACATTTCTAAAAACATGTTTTCACTTCGTCATTAAGGGGTAGTTTGTGTAGAGGGGTGAAAAAAACCATTTAATCCATTGAATTCAGGCTGTAATACAATAACATGTGGAATAAGTCAAGGGGTATGAATACATTCTGAAGGTACTGTGCATTCAGAATGTATTCAGACCTCTTTAATTCTTCAACATTTTGTTAAGTTTTTGTAACATTTTGTTACGTTTTTGTAACATTTTGTTACGTCTAAAATTGATTAAAACGTTTTTTTCACTTTTTTTATTTATTTTTTATTTCACCTTTATTTAACCAGGTAGGCTAGTTGAGAACAAGTTCTCATTTGCAACTGCGACCTGGCCAAGATAAAGCATAGCAGTGTGAACAGACAACACAGAGTTACACATGGAGTAAACAATAAACAAGTCAATAACATGGTAGAAAAAAAGAGAATCTATATACAATGTGTGCAAAAGGCATGAGGTAGGCAATAAATCGAATAATTACAATTTAGCAGATTAACACTGGAGTGATAAATCATCAGATGATCATGTGCAAGAAGAGATACTGGTGTGCAAAAGAGCAGAAAAGTAAATAAATAAAAGCAGTATGGGGGGTGAGGTAGGTATATTGGGTGGGTAGTTTACAGATGGACTATGTACAGCTGCAGCGATCGGTTAGCTGCTCGGATAGCAGATTTTTAAAGTTGTTGAGGGAGATAAAAGTCTCCAACTTCAGAGATTTTTGCAATTCGTTCCAGTCGCAGGCAGCAGAGAACTGGAAGGAAAGGCGTCCAAATGAGGTTTTAGCTTTAGGGATGATCAGTGAGATACACCTGCTGGAGCGCGTGCTGCGGGTGGGTGTAGCCATCGTGACCAGTGAACTGAGATAAGGCGGCACTTTACCTAGCATAGCCTTGTAGATGACCTGGAGCCAGTGGGTCTGACGACGAACATGTAGCGAGGGCCAGCCGACTAGGGCATACAGGTCGCAGTGGTGGGTCGTATAAGGTGCTTTAGTAACAAAACGAATGGCACTGTGATAAACTGCATCCAGTTTGCTGAGTAGAGTGTTGGAAGCTATTTTGTAGATGACATCGCCGAAATCGAGGATCGGTAGGATAGTCAGTTTTACTAGGGGAAGTTTGGCGGCGTGAGTGAAGGAGGCTTTGTTGCGGAATAGAAAGCCGATTCTTGATTTGATTTTGGATTGGAGATGTTTGATATGAGTCTGGAAGGAGAGTTTGCAGTCTAGCCAGACACCTAGGTACTTATAGATGTCCACATATTCTAGGTCGGAACCATCCAGGGTGGTGATGCTAGTCGGGCGTGCGGGTGCAGGCAGCGAACGGTTGAAAAGCATGCATTTGGTTTTACTAGCGTTTAAGAGCAGTTGGAGGCCACGGAAGGAGTGTTGTATGGCATTGAAGCTCGTTTGGAGGTTAGATAGCACAGTGTCCAAGGAAGGGCCGGAAGTATATAGAATGGTGTCGTCTGCGTAGAGGTGGATCAGGGAATCGCCCGCAGCAAGAGCAACATCATTGATGTATACAGAGAAAAGAGTCGGCCCGAGAATTGAACCCTGTGGTACCCCCATAGAGACTGCCAGAGGACCGGACAACATGCCCTCCGATTTGACACACTGAACTCTGTCTGCAAAGTAGTTGGTGAACCAGGCAAGGCAGTCATTAGAAAAACCGAGGCTACTGAGTCTGCCGATAAGAATATGGTGATTGACAGAGTCGAAAGCCTTGGCCAGGTCGATGAAGACGGCTGCACAGTAATGTCTTTTATCGATGGCGGTTATGATGTCGTTTAGTACCTTGAGCGTGGCTGAGGTGCACCCGTGACCGGCTCGGAAACCGGATTGCACAGCGGAGAAGGTACGGTGGGATTCGAGATGGTCAGTGATCTGTTTGTTGACTTGGCTTTCGAAGACCTTAGATAGGCAGGGCAGGATGGATATAGGTCTGTAACAGTTTGGGTCCAGGGTGTCTCCCCCTTTGAAGAGGGGGATGACCGCGGCAGCTTTCCAATCCTTGGGGATCTCAGATGATACGAAGGAGAGGTTGAACAGGCTGGTAATAGGGGGTGCGACAATGGCGGCGGACAGTTTCAGAAATAGGGGGTCCAGATTGTCAAGCCCAGCTGATTTGTATGGGTCCAGGTTTTCCAGCTCTTTCAGAACATCTGCTATCTGGATTTGGGTAAAGGAGAAGCTGGGGAGGCTTGGGCGAGTAGCAGCGGGGGGGGCGGGGCTGTTGGCCAAGGTTGGAGTCGCCAGGAGGAAGGCATGGCCAGCCATTGAGAAATGCTTGTTGAAGTCTTCGATTATCACGGATTTATCGGTGGTGACCGTGTTACCTAGCCTCAGTGCAGTGGGCAGCTGGGAGGAGGTGCTCTTGTTCTCCATGGACTTTACAGTATCCCAGAACTTTTTGGAGTTAGAGCTACAGGATGCGAATTTCTGCTTGAAAAAGCTGGCCTTTGCTTTCCTGACTGACTGCGTGTATTGGTTCCTGACTTCCCTGAACAGTTGCATATCGCGGGGGCTCTTCGATGCTATTGCAGTTCGCCACAGGATGTTTTTGTGCTGGTCGAGGGCAGTCAGGTCTGGAGTGAACCAAGGGCTATATCTGTTCTTGGTTCTGCATTTTTTGAACGGAGCATGCTTGTCTAATATGGTGAGGAAGTAACATTTAAAGAATGACCAGGCATCCTCAACTGACGGGATGAGGTCAATATCCTTCCAGGGTACCCGGGCCAGGTCGATTAGAAAGGCCTGCTCGCAGAAGTGTTTTAGGGAGCGTTTGACAGTGATGAGGGGTGGTCGTTTGACCGCGGACCCGTGGTGGAAACAGGCAATGAGGCAGTGATCGCTGAGATCTTGATTGAAGACAGCAGAGGTGTATTTGGAGGGCAGGTTGGTCAGGATAATGTCTATTAGGGTGCCCATGTTTACGGATTTAGGGTTGTACCTGGTGGGTTCCTTGATGATTTGTGTGAGATTGAGGGCATCAAGCTTGGATTGTAGGACTGCCGGGGTGTTAAGCATATCCCAGTTTAGGTCACCTAACAGAACAAACTCTGAAGCTAGATGGGGAGCGATCAATTCACAGATGGTGTCCAGGGCACAGCTGGGAGCTGAGGGGGGTCGGTAGCAGGCGGCAACAGTGAGAGTCTTATTTCTGGAGAGATTAATTTTTAAAATTAGAAGTTCGAACTGTTTGGGCATAGACCTGGAAAGTATGACAGAACTTTGCAGGCTATCTCTGCAGTAGATTGCAACTCCTCCCCCTTTGGCAGTTCTATCTTGACGGAAAGTGTTATAGTTGGGTATGGAAATCTCAGAATTTTTTGTGGCCTTCCTAAGCCAGGATTCGGACACGGCAAGGACATCAGGATTGGCAGAGTGTGCTAAAGCGGTGAGTAAGGCAAACTTAGGGAGGAGGCTTCTGATGTTGACATGCATGAGGCCAAGGCTTTTTTGATCGCAGAAGTCAACAAATGAGGGTGACTGGGGACATGCAGGGCCTGGGTTTACCTCCACATCACCCGAGGAACAGAGGAGTAGTAGGATGAGGGTGCGGCTAAAGGCTATCAAAACTGGTCGCCTAGAGCGTTGGGGACAAAGAATAAAAGGAGCAGATTTATGGGCGTGGTAGAATAGATTCTGGGCATAATGTGCAGACAGGGGTATGGAGGGGCGCGGGTACAGCGGAGGCAAGCCCAGGCACTGGGTGATGATAAGAGAGGTTGTATCTCTGGACATGCTGGTCTCAATGGGTGAGGTCACCGCATGTGTGGGGGGTGGGACAAAGGGGGTATCAGAGGTACGGAGAGTGGAACTACAGGGTCCATTGCAAACCAAAACAATGATAATGAAAACTAGCCTGAACAACAGTATGCAAGGCATATTGATATTTGAGAGAGACATACAATAAGGCATAAAGTGATTGCAGGTCTTGATTGGGAGAGCTAGCTAAAACAACAGGTAAGATAACAGCAGCAATAACAGGGTGCTAGTCTAACACAGCAACAACAGGTAAAAATGGCGACGACTAGGCAGAGAGGGTCGGATTAACTACACACAGATCCTGAGTTAAAGCACAGAGCCGACAGATAAAACACAAATAAACAGAATGGAGTACCGTGAATTAATGGACAGTCAAGCATGCATCAGCTATGTAGCCAAGTGATCATAGTGTCCAGGGGGCAGCCGTAGATGGAGCAGGGAGGCCTCCACTAAGCTAGCACGCGGCGTTTAAAGTTAGTAGCCAGGGGGGTGGTCTGCTCAGACGGAGGGGGTCTGCTCAGACGTGGTCGTGTCGACAGAGAATCCAAGCCAGATGGCGATGGCGAAAGAGAGGTTGTGAATTGTAGAATTGTGTTTGCTAACTGGTGCTAGCTTCGTGGCAGTGGCGCTAGCTGCGCTAGCCGCAAGCTAGCTGTGAGGATCAGAAGCAGTGGCTCAGGGATTACGGCAGGAATCCGGCGTTGTTGTCGAGAGACAGTCCGATGCTGGTAAATTGGTGAGTAATATCCAGGCTAATAACAGGGCTGGTGTCTGTGCAGAAGGTAAAAGCTACTAGCAGCGGCAAAAAAAATGGCTAAATTAGCTTGTAGCTGGTATTGTAGCCCAAGAATTCGCTGGTAGACCTCTTCAGCTAGCCGGCAGATGGGCCTAGCTCGAGGCTAGCTCAAGGCTAACTGGTGCTTGCTTCGGGACAGAGGTGTTAGCCAGTAGTAGCCACTCGGTTGCAGCTAGCTAGCTGTGACTTGTCAATCTACACACAATACCTCATAATGACAAAGCAAAAACAGGTCAAATTTTTTTTTTTTGCAAATGTAGTTCAAATAAAAAGAGCTGAAATATCACATTCCCTTTACTCAGTACTTTGTTGAAGCACCTTCGGCAGCGATTACAGCCTCAAGTCTTTTTGTGTATGACGCTACAAGCTTGGCACACCTGTATTTGGGGAGTTTCTCCCATTCTTCCCTGCAATCATCTCAAGCTCTGTCAGGTTGGATAGGGTGCGTCACTGCACAGTTATTTTCAGGTTATTTGTTAGATTGGGTTCAAGTTCGGGCTCTGGCTGGGCCACTCAAGGAAATTCAGAGACTTGTGCCAAAGCCACTCCTGTGTTGTCTTGGCTGTGTGCTTAGGGTCGTTGTCCTGTTGGAAGGTGAACCTTCACCCCAGTCTGAGGTCCTGAGCGCTCTGGAGCAGGTTTTCATCAAGGATCTCTCTGTACTTTGCTCCGTTCATCTTTCCCTCGATCCTGATTAGTCTCCCAGTGAAAAACATCCCCACAGCATGATGCTGCCACCACCATGCTTCACCGTAGGGATGGTGTCAGGTTTCCTCCAGATGTGATGCTTGGGATTCAGGCCAAAGAGTTCAATCTTGGTTTCATCAGACCAGATAATCTTATTTGTAATGGTCTGAGAGTTCTTTAGGTGCCTTTTGGAAAACTCCAAGCGAGCTGTCATATGCCGACAGACAAGTTCCTTATTTTTCCCCACTTGCCTCTTCCATTTTTGCAGTAATGCTGCAATTAGTTGGTTGTAATTTTGTGTAGAGCAGACATTTCTATATATTTTTGTTAGCTGCATGTGTGACAACTCCACCAGTCCTATTTATGATATAATTTACAAAGATTATTCCTATTTTTTTTTTATATAGTCAATATATTTATATATTATCAATTAGTATATTTTAGTTTAACCATAATATTATTTGTATTTTTTCCCCCTGTATTTTCTGGTGGATTCAACTGAAATTGCAACCAAGTTTCTATGGCTTGTTTTTAAAAAAGCGATATTTTGGAGATTATTTCATTTTCAAATAACCGAAAGAGAGGTTGTAATCTGAATAAATGGGAAAAGGCCATTCTTGAACATGGGGTGAGACATTCTTACTAATCTGCTAGAGAACCAGTTTGTATTCAGTTTAACTCTTGTATGAATGTAGTCTTTAGTGAGAGGTCTAATGCTTTGATATTTAATAATTTCTGCCCTTCGAATTCATATTCACTATATAAATAGGCCCTTTTAATTTTGTCTGGCTTGCCGTTCCAAATAAAATTGAATATTCTTTGCTCATGTAATTTAAAAAACAAGTCGCTAGGTGTAGGTAAGCCCATAAGCATATACAGTTGAAGTCAGAAGTTTACATACACTTTGGTTGGAGTCATTAAAACTATTTCTTTCAACCATTCCACAAATTTCTTGTTAACAAACTATAGTTTTGGCAAGTTGGTTAGGACATCTACTTTGTGCATGACACAGGTAATTTTTCTAACAATTGTTTACAGACAGATTATTTCACTTATAATTCACTGTATCACAATTCCAGTGGGTCAGAAGTCTATATACACTAAGTTGACTGTGCCTTTAAACAGCTTGGAAAATTCCAGAAAATGATGTCATGGCTTTAGAAGCTTCTGATAGGCTAATTGACATCATTTGAGTCAATTGGAGGTGTATCTGTGGATGTATTTCAAGGACTACCTTCAAACTCAGTGCCTCTTTGCTTGACATCATGGGAAAATCTAAAGAAATCAGCCAAGACCTCTGAAAAAAAATGGTAGACCTCCACAAGTCTGGTTCATCCTTGGGAGCAATTTCCAAACACCTGAAGGTACCACATTCATCTGTACAAACAATAGTATGCAAGTATAAACACCATGGGACCATGCAGCCGTCATACAGCTCAGGAAAGAGACACGTTCTGTCCCCTAGAGATGAACGTACTTTGGTGCGAAAAGTGCAAATCAATCCCAGAACAACAGCAAAGGACCTTGTGAAGATGCTGGAGGAAACAGATACAAAAGTATCTATATCCACAGTAAAACAAGGCCTATATCGACATAACCTGAAAGGCCGCTCGGCAAGGAAGAAGCTACTGCTCCAAAACCACCATTAAAAAAGACAGACTACGGTTTGCAACTGCACATGGGGACAAAGATCGTACTTTTTGGAGAAATGTCCTCTGGTCTGATGAAACAAAAATAGAACTGTTTGGCCATAATGACCGTCGTTATGTTTGGAGGAAAAAGGGGGAGGTTTGCAAATTGAAGAACACCATCCCAACTGTGAAGTACGGGGGTGGCAGCATCATGTTGTGGGGGTGCTTTGCTGTGGGAGGGACTGGTGCACTTCACAAAATAGATGTCATCATGAGGCAGGAAAATTATGTGGATATATTGAAACATCTCAAGACATCAGTCAGGAAGTTAAAGCTTGGTCGGAAATGGGTCTTCCAAATGGACAATGATCCCAAGCATACTTCCAAAGTTGTGGCAAAATGGCTTAAGGACAACAAAGTCAAGGTATTGGAGTGGCCATCACAAAGCCCTGACCTCAATCCTATAGAAACTTTGTGGGCAGAACTGAAAAAGCATGTGCGAGCAAGGAGGCTTACAAACCTGACTTAGTTACACCAGCTCTGTCAGGAGGAATGGGCCAAAATTCACCCAACTTATTGTGGGAAGCTTGTGAAATGCTACCCGAAATGTTTGACCCAAGGTAAACAATTTAAAGGCAATGCTACCAAATACTAATTGAGTGTATGTAAACTTCTGACCCACTGGGAATGTGATGAAAGAAATAAAAGCTGAAATAAGTCATTCTCTCTACTATTATTCTGACATTTCACATTCTTAAAATAAAGTGGTGACCCAAATTGACCAAAGACGGACTTTTTACTCGGATTAAATGTCAGGAATTGTGAAATACTGACTTTAAATGTATTTGGCTAAGGTGTATGTAAACTTCCGACTTCAACTGTAGGTAAACTGGGATATGATTCAAGAGTTTATCAGGTTGATTTTTCCACAAATAGACAGGTATTTTCCTCTCCATGGTAGCAAGATCTTATCTATTTTTGCAAACTTTCTGTTAAAATGTATTGTAGTGAGATAATTTTTTTCTTTTGGAATATGTCCACATCACCGTCAGACTATTTTATTGGTAAACTATACGGTAATGTAAAAGTTGTATTTTTTTTGTTAGTGATCCAATACGTAATATAGTACAATTATCATCATTTGGTTTTAATCCAGAGAGGTTAGCAAAAGTATCTAGATCCTCTGAGGCTGTGGAGGGATCCAAATTGTGGTTTTAAAAGAAAACATGAATCATCAGCGTACAACGACACCTTTTGTCTGACAGTGTTACGTATTACAGAATACAGCCTTGCTACTATCTGTCCTCAATCAAACTTCATTAATTAGGCCATGGCGGAACTCTGACACTTTGACCTTATTTTGCCATAGGAACTGGAGACCCTGGACAATGGGAAGCCCTATGCCGTGTCCTACAGCGTGGACGTGCCCATGGTGGTCAAGTGCCTCAGGTCAGTCACAGTAATAAAAATTGCAGGGTGTATGTGTGAGAGCAGTGAAATGAACGCATGCATTAAATCCTTGGGGGGGGGGATCAGGCTTTCAGCTCCACTGCCGACAGCCTTTGGAATGCCCCCCGGGATCACCCGAAGGCACCACAGACTCTGGGCTCCTTTAAAACGGGCCTAAAAACCTTTCTCTTTAGGAAGGCTTTCTGTTGATAGCTGTGCTCCTTGGTGACCTTGTCCTTTGTTGTGTCAGCTGTGTTCTTTGTGTCAGTTGCCTTTTAAATGTTATCCCCTTTTCTCCCCAATTTTCGTGGTATCCAATCGCTAGTAATTACTATCTTGTCTCATCGCTACAACTCCCGTACGGGCTCGGGAGAGACGAAGGTCGAAAGCAATGCGTCCTCCGAAGCACAGTGCTTCGGAGGCTTTACAAATGTAATTTATTATTATTATTACTTTCTGCAAACCAACATGTATGAGTTGTCATAAATCTTAAGTGCCAGATGTGGCATTATGCTATATGGTTGAATGTTTGTTACATTTCAAGTGTGTGTGTGAAGTTGTAGGGCGAGGCAGAGACAGAATGGTGGGAAAGAGAGGGGGGAAAAGAGAGTGAGACTGACTGACTGTGAATTAGTTCTTAGAAGAATGTGACTGCAGACTGCCAAACCTCCCTTATTTGATTGGCTTGCACCCATCACCATGACCTACACTGCTTACTGTATACTCACTGTGGATCTAATCACTATCTCAATCTACTGCAAGTCTGCTTGTTTACCTTTTAATAGATTGGAAATAGACTCATTTACAGTTTCTTTCTTTGAAAAAATTTCCCTCTACTCTTGATATCTGAAACTATAGTTTCTGCCGTTCTATTTCATAATAAACATTTATACATGGTAGCCCTACTGAGTCTAGTGTCCTCCTGGTATTTACTGAATATGGAATGTAGTGAGTACTTAAAGCAGTTGAGAAATATTGACACTCCCCATATCCCTTTTGATGTATTTGAAAGGTGTAATATTTTGGAGGATTCTTGAGTCCAAGTGTTTACTGTCTGTCTGTGTGTGCATGTGTGTGCATGTGTGTGCATGTGTGTGCACAGGTACTATGCAGGCTGGGCAGATAAGTGGGAGGGGAAGACCATTCCCATTGATGGAGACTTCTTCTGCTACACCCGCCATGAGCCCATCGGTGTGTGTGGCCAGATCATCCCGGTGAGTGAGTGAAGGAGCTGTTCAGTGGTTAGGAATGGACCTCCTTGATGAATCTTAAACCGTTTAGGGGTTAGGAATGGACCTCCTTGATGAATCTTAAACCGTTTAGGGGTTAGGAATGGACCTCCTTGATGAATCTTAAACCGTTTAGGGGTTAGGAATGGAACTCCTTGATGAATCTTAAACCGTTTAGGGGTTAGGAATGGACCTCCTTGATGAATCTTAAACAACATTCTCAATATACTTCCTCAATAGTTCATATTCAGATTTGGTATTTTCAACCAGCTAACCTGTCACTAGTGTATTTAAAAAAAAATAATAATAATTAAAAAAGAATTTCACCTTTATTTGACCAGTGGAACTTCCCTCTGCTGATGCAGTTGAGAACAAGTTCTTATTTACAACTGCGACCTGGCCAAGATAAAGCAAAGCAGTGCGACACAAACAACACAGAGTTACACATGGGATCAACAAACGTACAGTCAATAACACAATAGAAAAATCTATATACAGTGTGTGCAAATGTAGTAAGATTAGGAAGGTAAGGTAATAAATAGGCCATAGTGGCGAAATAATTACAATTTAGCATTAACACTGGAGTGATATATGAGCAGAAGATGAATGTGCAAGTAGAGATACTGGGGTGCAAAGGAGCAAAAAAAAAAATAACAATATGGGGATGAGGTAGTTGGGTGGGCTTTTTACAGATGGGCTGTGTACTGGTGCAATTCTCGGTAAGCTGCTCTGACAGCTGATGCTTAAAGTTAGTGAGGGAGATATAAGACTCCAGCTTCAGTGATTTTTGCAATTCGTTCCAGTCACTGACAGCAGAGAACTGGAAGGAAAGGTGGCCAAAGGAGGAGTTGGCTTTGGGGATGACCAGTGAAATATACCTGCTGGAGCGCGTGCTACGGGTGGGTGCTGCTATGTTGACCAGTGAGCTGAGATAAGGCGGGGCTTTACCTAGCAAAGACTTATAGATGACCTGGAGCCAGTGGGTTTGGCGACGAATATGAAGCGAGGGCCAGCCAACGAGAGCATACAGGTCGCAGTGTTGGGTAGTATATGGGGCTTTGGTGACAAAACGGATGGCACTGTGATCGACTACATCCAATTTGCTGAGTAGAGTGTTGGAGGCTATTTTGTAAATGACCAGCGTTGCCATTTTGTGGCCCCTTTCCTCTTGCCTGTGAGAGCAGGTGTGTTTGCTCTGTCTGTCATGGTGAAAGAGACTGGGAGTGGAGAGGAATTAAGAGCAGGCAGAGCTGTTTCAGTGAGCTGGCTTCAGTCCCACCAGTCTCATGGTGAAAGAGACTGGGAGGAGGGAGAGGGGTAATTTAAGGCGACACCCTGCCTCCAAAACCTGGTAGGGCTGCAAGGCTGTGTTGTGTAAATATAGTGGCAGCCTGGACTTTAATGTGTTGAGTGCATGCATGGATTTATGTCTGTGTACTTTGCACGTGTTTATGCACACGTTTGACATGGGCTGTCTTCACTCTACCGTTCACTCTCTTCCTCTCTCTATCTTCCCTCAGTGGAACTTCCCTCTGCTGATGCAGGCATGGAAGCTGGGGCCAGCTCTGGCTACAGGCAACACTGTGGTGATGAAGGTGGCTGAGCAGACCCCCCTCACTGCCCTGTATGTGGCCAGTCTCATCAAGGAGGTTGGTACACTAATACACTAATACACACATAACACACAAACACACCCTCCTTACCACACTTCTTAAGCCCCCCCCCCCCCCCCCTCTCTCTCAGGTTGGTTTCCCTCCAGGTGTGGTGAACATCCTGCCTGGTATGGGTCCATCTGCTGGTTCTGCCATCGCCTCCCACATGGATGTGGATAAGGTGGCTTTCACAGGATCTACTGAGGTAAGACAGACCGCCCATACTTTAGGCATCTCAAAGAACTGAGTCACTGCTTTCAAATGGCCAATGTTTATTAGTGTGTGTATGAGAATGAGCCTTGTGCTGTCTAAGCAGCTCCATGCTCTGTGTCCAGGTAGGTCACCTGATCCAGCAGGCATCTGGCTCCAGCAACCTGAAGAAGGTCACTCTGGAGCTGGGAGGAAAGAGCCCCAACATAATCATGTCTGATGCCAACAGTGAGTATGGCTCAAGGCAACTTTACTTTTGGGATGGGCATCCAGTTAGAAATATGTCAAAAATGGGAACACTTAATTTGGACAGTCTGCTACAGATTATTTAGCAATATCTTAAGCAAAGCGTGGTGTCCGTTTTTATTTATGAAATATCAATTGCAGCAGGCATCTGCTACTTTTACAACGGACATCTACCAGAGGAGGCTGATGGAATGAGCTATAGGAGGACGGGCTCATTGTAATGACTGGAATGGAATCAATGGAACGGTGTCAAAAATGTTTTCCATATGTTTGACGTGTTTGATACCGTTCTGTTTATTTCATTCCAGCATTACAATGAGCCCGTCCTCCTATAGTACCTCCTCTGAAATCTACTAAGGCGTGTGCATGTTTGCCTGTGTGTCTTTATTTGTTTGATTGCGATTGCTGTGTCTGACTTGGCCGATATGTTTCGACTTGAGGTTCAGCAGTAAATACACCTTCCGCTTCAAGTCAAAACCTTGCTCAGCTATAATGTTTGCACCGCAGTGACAAATGCAGGATATGGCCAGAAAGCGTACCTCAATCCAGGGATGGAAGATGTCACTGTACTCCTAATTATCCCATTATTCGACATGGAAAATCAAGAAGATTGAAATACTGCTAGTTTTTTAAACTGCCTTTTTCATCAGCATGCTAGGCTAGCTAATGCTAAAGCAGCCCATTGGATTCCACAACTCTTCCGGCAGCTACTCACCCCAAGGCCAGGTGTCAATTTCATGGAGTCCAATGCTGCAAAACGTCAAGTGGAAACATATCGGCTATGTATGACTGTGTTCTCTCTCTCTCTCTCTCTTTCTGCAGTGGCGGAGGCGGTGGAACAGTCCCACTTTGCCCTGTTCTTTAACCAGGGCCAGTGCTG
The DNA here is from genome assembly GCF_045679555.1 of Salvelinus alpinus. Lineage (NCBI taxonomy): Eukaryota > Metazoa > Chordata > Actinopteri > Salmoniformes > Salmonidae > Salvelinus > Salvelinus alpinus. Next base: position 3,575,691 of record NC_092120.1, on the reverse strand, counting down.
CTGTGCCGGCTCCCGTACATACGTGCAGGACACCATCTATGATGAGTTTATGGAGCGCAGTGTGGAGCGGGCCAAGAGCAGGGTGGTGGGAGACCCCTTCAACTTGAAGACTGAGCAGGGACCGCAGGTTAGAAATACTGCATGGTGCACAAACACACACCTAGACGAGTAGAGTAGGAGTTGAAGACACACACCCAGACGAGTGGAGTAGGAGTTGAAGACGCACACCCAGACGAGTAGAGTAGGAGTTGAAGACACACACCCAAACATAAGACACTGGATAAAAATAGAAGAGCTGCACACTCTATTGTACTGAAATAACTGTGGTACCAGCATTTCCAAATGCAGAGCCTTTATCAGAAAACAACTACAAGAACGCACTTGCATGCATACATATACACAAGTACATGTAGTCTGGTTTGGTTTATAGCTCTCTTCCTAACACATTAATAAGACACCCACTTACGAGCACTGTAAAACGGTTCCCTATCTAGGTGGATGAGGAACAGTTCAAGAAGATTCTGGGCTACATCAGCAGTGGGAAGCGTGAGGGGGCCAAGCTGATGTGCGGGGGAGGGGTGGCTGCAGACCGTGGCTACTTCATCCAACCAACCATTTTTGGAGATGTCCAGGACGGCATGACCATCGCCCGTGAGGAGGTACAGCATGGCATTTATTATTAACAACTCACTCTTCATGAAACTGGCTGTCAAGATTCACCATTTTGGCTCTTGGGGCTGCCTTGACAGCATCCCCCTACTGGCTATACCATGAAAATGAAAAGCCTGTATATTTTGGTTGTCTAAAGTATATTTGTGTGGCTATTCTGAAGCTAGAATCCTTAGTTGCTACATTCATTTTTGAACTTGTAAATTAATGATATATATCCATTGATTCTTAAAGAATAGAATGTATAAATGCCTCATGAGCTTAGTTCATACCCTGTCATACCCCATCAGAACCTACAATATAAGCTTGTTTTACCCCAGTGTTTGTAAACAACAAATGTAAACAAACAATGTATAGCCTCAAAACATGGTTAAAACTATACATTGGATATCACGGATGGTCAGTCCTTGATGTCTATGTACCGTCTATGAATTTGAGTGGTTACATTTTTACATCCCTTAGCTTTTTAGCGAAACTGTGGCGAGGAGAACACTTGTTTCAATTAAGTATTCTAGCTCAAAGGAAAGTAGCCAGACAAGATCATACATGTGTCTCTTCAGAGAACAGATCTCTTTAGGTTAGATTCTTTAAATGAATTTCTCCTCTATAACACTTTGTCTGTGTTCAGATCTTTGGGCCGGTGATGCAGATCCTGAAGTTTAAGACTCTGGAGGAGGTGGTTGAGAGAGCCAACGACACAAAGTACGGCCTGGCAGCTGCTGTCTTCACCAAAGACATCGACAAGGCCCACTACATCTCTAGCGGACTTCGCGCCGGCACTGTCTGGTACGCTGATTTCTAGCTTACTTTATTTTACAATATGTCCATCAAATTGTCCATTTCTTTCCGTAGTATTAAGGTCCAGAGGTTGGTTGAAGTTGACCCATTTATAATCCGCTAATTGTGTATGTGGTTTGTCCATTTCTTTCTCCTAAGGATTAATTGCTATGATGTGTTTGGAGCACAAGCCCCCTTCGGTGGCTACAAATATTCTGGTAACGGTCGTGAGCTGGGAGAATATGGCCTGGACAACTACACTGAAGTGAAAACGGTAAAGACCCCATAACCACCACAATACTGTAGGATAAAATGTTCAGGCCCCAATACGTAAATGTATGAACGCTGTTGCCACGTTACATACGTAATAAACAGCAACATCTCACAAGCAGCTGTATGTATGTTCACAAAATGTGTTAATGTCAAAGTTTCAAAACATATTTTATTCTTTACCTCAGGTAACAATCAAGGTCCCTCAGAAAAACTCATAAAGACGTCTGAACTCTGCCTCCAATCAAGGAAACTAACTGACCATAGTAAGGCTCTATGGGACTAAATCAGCCTTTATTTTGTTTATCACAGAGTCCTCAGTTATTCAGTTGGACTTCAGTGTTACTTAGCCTCTGTACTCATCTCTAACTTCATGCAAAGAATTTCCAAACAAGATGAGAAAACAATTACAGACATGGTACTGTTTACAACCAGCTTGTACAGCCTTGTTTACAACCAGCTTGTACAGCCTTGTCAAACTTCAACAGCTTATTTTAAGCACTTCATAGCCATAATATTTCATAAGACTTATTTCAGTCATTATGTTCATCCTGTTTTAATATGCTGAATCCCTGCTACAATGCAGAGTAGTTTTGTACTCTTGTAGAGTGAAAGTGTGAACTTTGAAAGGATTTTGGATAATAAATGCACTTGATACACGCTATTACTTGCTTTGAACTTACTGTCATCTGATTGGACAAACATTAATTGCAAAAGTGTTTTATTAATAGGCAAACAATTAAAATGCTTTTAAGGAGGAAAACGGTATGGGATTACAATATATTGATATAGACTGAAAAGAAACAAATCACAAAACACAGTAGTGGCAGTTCTAGTGCCACACAAGTCATATGTCTCAACATCTGTACATTATCTAGGTTGACGTGTGTAACTCTGGATTGCAGTTTGAAAATAGGCTGCTGTATTATGCTCAGGTGTAACGATAATGATATAGCATTTAGGGAAGAAGTAACCAAAGAGTATACCATACAGACTGCACAGCACAGAGAAAGGATTGACGGAGAGTGTGTGCTTTCCTTTGGTAGACAGGTGCACCGTCAGAGAGATGACCCAAGAGATGAAGAAGATAAGCAAGCTGAAAGTGATAGATTTACCCTCGTTGTAGTTTTTGGGCAGGTCAGTTCCCATGTAGGCAAAACTAAAGCATGCAATACCCAGCAAAGCGGCGAACAGTACTATCACATAAAAGATGGGGATGACTCCATATGTGCAATCCAAAATTACCTCGCTATACAATGTTATCTGATTGGGCCTGGGTCCTTCAATGGCTATCCACAAAATGCACAGAAACAGCATTATGACAGTGGTTGTGATAATAGTGATCCACTGACCACCATGCTTGACCCAGAAATCATAAGCTTTGGGCAGTTTGGCGGCCATTTTGAAGATACAGACAATCTGGAAGGAGCGAACAGCGAGACAGGACAGGCATGCCACATAGAAGACTATAAACACAGAATTGCGTAAGGTGCAGATGGCCTCTGTGGGTTTGCCAATGTAGAGGAAGACGCTGGAGGAGGACATGGACAAGCAACACAACATGAAGAAGCAGAGCCTCCCACCGGCTGACTTTACTACAGGGGTGTCATTCTTATAAAGGAACAGAACCAAGATGGCCATTGAGATGAGGATGATGGAGCTGGCCTGGAACATCAGAAAAATAGCCAACGGAGCATCAGAATGCAGATACTCTATAGAGCGCTTAGTGCATGAGGTACTGCCAATCCTGGCCCACTCATCCTTTTGGCATGCTATGCAGCTGTAGGGATCGGCTGTTGGGAGAGGAAGGGAAGAGAAAGTCTGGGTGACAGATTCTAATATGTGTACAGATAACAATTTTTGTCATGTGATTCATAGGTAATAAATGGTGCCAGGTGTTCTTTCTGACCGATTGACCTGTCAAGGAAAAACTCCAGGCAAAAACAAAGTCATGTTGCTCAGTACCTGTGTGGTTGATGTGCTTTCCATCAGAGCAGATCTCACAGTCAAAACAGCAGGTGTGGAAGCCAGTTTGAACTCTTCTGGAGCCAGATTTACACTCACTAGAACACTGCAGAACTGGAGCCTGCAAGAAGTAGGAACAGCTTAAAATATCACTGTGGAAAAGACCAGCATAAGTGATCACTAATTTGAATACCACGCAGTGTTTTGATGGTGTGTAATGTATACTTGCATGCTTTTGAAGAATGTAGTACTAACCTTTGTGCCCTCAAACCAATGTATGAGAGTTTCATTAATATGGAAGCTTGGTGTGGGGTTGGTAAGGTATGAGCCAATGTCCACATTAGAACATGTTTTATTTTTGCAGTCCCAGTGTACAATGTCGTAATGAGCCGGTGGGTCCCCGTTCTCATCAAACTCTATACTTTGATTGTCCAATTTGAATTTGACCTGTTTTAGTGCCTCCGTGACCTGGGAATGCAAGACAAAATGGTCAAATAAAAGATGGTGTCAATTATTAACCATATTATTAACCATATTTTTGGTGATGTGGTTGACCATAAGGCTTCATGTTGAAGGAGATGCAGCTCAGTTACCATGTAAGGATAAGCAATGATTTCTGAGTTGGCACAGTTCCGTGTCCCACACCGCAAAGCATTGTGGAGTGCATGAGCCACAGCATACACTGCAGAGTAGATGACAAAGCTGTATGTCGGGTCCTCTCCAATAATTGTCTGGGCACTGGTGGAGTTGCAGTCAGAGCAAATCTGACCACATCTTTCCTTCAAGTCCATGTCAGTGCATGCATTCTCATGTCTGGATTTTACTGTGTTGTTAATGAACTCATCAAATCCTCTCAGGTCCTTGTGCCTCTGTACAGTGACACCTAAGACCGTCCCTATCCTCTCAATCTGACTCTTCTTGATCAACTCTTGGTTCATGGACCATGTCTCACTAGCGATCCATATCTTCTCCTTCACTCTGAGATCTATGGCCTTTTGGATGAAAGGAATGACAAACTCCACATTGGCAAAGACTACAATAACCTGGACATTGAACATGGCTATGTTGTTGAATAGACGCCCTATTAAAGATTGGTTTTGGGGAATGGTGTCTTGGTATGCCAAACAGATGTTAGCTGGTCTAATCTCATCCTGAAAAACTGCCAAGGCGTCTCTGCTGTAGTCATTGTCACCACCGATGAAAGCCACCCAGTTCCAGTTAAACTGTTGGAGTATACGGACTATAGACTCCACCTGATATTTGTCACTGGGAATGGTTCGGAAAAAGGAGGGAAATCTGTTTTTGGAGCTCAGTTTGACACTTGATGCCCCATGAGTCACCTGTTGAAGTAAAACACAAAACGATAATGCTTTTTGAGAACAAGGATTGTTACAGTACAGGTACATTTATATTGCAGTGTTCTACAGACCCATTCCTGAAGAGTACAAACACAAGGCAGCTACTGTATAAATAGCACCATCATGAGGTTATATTGTGCCATAAAATACTACTTACCATTGGAATCATCTCAGACATGTACAGAGGGGCGACACTGATGGTTTGGCTGCTTCCAAACGGGCCAGTGACTGAGATGACTTTAGGTCTGTAGTTTGTACCGTTCCACACGGGGATGGCTCCTCTTCTCTTTTGGGTCAGAAAGTCCAGAGCAGCCCCATAACTGAGCAAGTCTGAGCAGTAGTCAAAAATCTCATAGCCCAGGCTGATGCCAGGCAACAGCAATGTGGAGTTGTTGATCTCTTCAATAGCAAACCTCATGACTTGAATCTGCTGGTAGCTTGCTGAGGAAAATTTAAACCTGGAATGTAGAAGGTTGCATAGTTTTACTGTCAATGTGTGCAACAAAAAAAGTTTGACCTTTACAGTATTGTTTTTTTCCCCCAGGGGTGAAAGCAGACTTTGACTTACCTGTGACATTGAAGCACCTCAGGTTTTCTGTTTTCAGTGTCAGTCGCTGTACCAGTCACTCCATACTTCTCATGCAGCTGGAATAGTCCTCCCAGAATGTAGTCTCCATCCAGGCTGAGTTGTGGTAAAGAGGAGCATGTGTCACTTTGTTTCATCAGGTGAAATGACGCCATCACCACAAGAAACAACATTGTAGGTTTCTAAGTAAGAGTGAGTTGTTAGAGCAGAGGCTGAAATGCTCTCCATCTACTGAGGTGACTGATACCAATCATCTTTCACTCTGTTTTACATGTTGCGTTACTTCCTTGTTTTTGTTCCGTGCTTCTGATACCTGGATAACCACATCCACCTTTCCATGGTCAGGCTATTATGGAAACATGTCTTGAGGTTTATGAAAATATCTGTCATATCTGTCAGGTCTTTCACATATCCCTTTATACAAAATAATTTGACATTTCCACCAGAGGAGGCTGGTGGGAGGAGCTATAGGAGGACGGGCGCATTAATGGATGGAATGCGGTGTGTGGGTAAAATCGCTGGGGAAGCCAAGCCAGAATAAATAGCCATATTACAATCTATGTGTTGTGATAATTCATAGTTCATATGCCTTGAAACCGTGATACATAGGCCTAAGGCTGAGACAATAAGAAGACACAGTGGCAGAATAAATTCAACCACGCCTTTGTTTCTTCACAAAACCAGAGAGCAACCTGTCTGGTGAAAGTCCACAAAGCATATTGCATGTACCAATCAGTTACATGACCTACAGCATGGTCAAGCAATTTAATGTTTCCGACATTTTAGGACCACTAAAGAACTATTGATTTAGAACCACTGAGCGTTACTGCAGGTCCCAAAGAAAACAGGAGCTGCCTCCACTATTCCAGCACCATTTCACCTTTAACATCATCAAATCACCTCTGCTTAGTCTAATACAGTGACAACTAAAAGATACCAAAAACAATTTAGTCCAATAAACATAAGATAAATATGATGTAGTCATGCGCGTTTGTGCAAATAGAAAAAACATGTTGACCATACTTGTAGAGAATGCCAATGCCATTCTCTCTTTCACATTTATAAAACGGTCTATCACTCTGTCATACAGTACACTTTCATTTTTTGTCCTAGGCTACCTGGCTAAAATGCTTGCTCGCCTAATTTCATTTCATGGGCAATGTTAGCTAGTTAACATTAGCCTTCTACATCTAGCTACATATTGAACTTCCATCCTCTCTGGCCAGGGGCACAATGTATGAATTTATGGTTGGATCAGAATCATTGGCCAGTACAGAGAATGAATTAAAACCACAAGTCCAAATCCCTATCATCCATAGCTAATTTAGGAAAGGGACAATTTTAGATAACTAGCTAACCACCAGAGGACAATACAATGAGATGCACAACCAGCTTCTGTCAATGTTTGCTCTCGATGCAATGTGATTGGAGTGAAGCCAAATCCAAACTGTCTTCCCTTGACACTTTTTGTGTGCGCCAGGACCATTCACAGTTGATCTACACTGATTGGCTATTATTTTATACAAAAGGCTCACTGGCTTGCCTTGCATTCAATGCTACTGGCGGCATCAATGTCATACTCTTTTGAACCAAACAGCACTATGCAATTTACATATGTTCATCATTTGCATCTGAAAGACACTGTTCATGCACCACTTGTTGCCATCCCCACAAAATAGCTTGAAAACAGAGTTTTACATCAGTCCTGCCTAGGGTTTCATGTAGTGACCAAAGTGGCTCCGATAGACATGGCAGCTCTGTTTCTAGCTCCTAATGCTAAATATGTGTATGCGACCAATACAATTTGAACGGGAGGGGTATATTACTGGTAACTTTCGAAGTTTACCAACCAGCATTTGGGTAATTTCAAGTTTCTTTTGAATTTTTATTCACAGGACATCTGGTGGTATTTTGTGGTACTTCAGATTATCACAGGAGTCTAATTATCTCTGTCCCTCTTCATGGCCTTATTTATCACATGTAAAATATATGAATTAATCAGATAACATGATCCTAAATATGAACCATCAACTTAGGGAATACCATTTGTTTTAATATGAGGATTTCAGCATTAAATATACTTTATTTTTTACAAACTTATCTTTGTTAAAGTTTTCGCACCAAACTGGTGGCAGTTGTGAAAAGTCAAGTTGGAAGAGTTGCAGAGTTTATTGAAAATAATGCCATCTTTTAGATTGTTTCATTAATTAGGTTATTTTCTAATTAACCATATGGTCTATCCACTAGAAACTCATCGACCCAATGCCATTTTTGTGTGTAAAATAGTTATGGCATTCTCTGAAAGGTACATGTTTACATCTTCAATATACATCCCCACAAAAATGCATCCTTCAAATGCCCAGCTACCATAAACATTCAGAGCATTGTTCATTGCTTATAACAAAGGTAATTTAATATTCAATAATACAAGGACACTTAGGTGTAATTCTTATGAAATATTTTATTTAAAGTTAATTCATGTCAATGTTCCAATAGGAACAGAAGTTTCCACCACAGCAAGCTTGTCCTGAAAAGAAATAGATAAATTTTTAAAATGGCTGGTATGACAAACACTTGAAATGATTGCAACTTAAACTGACATTAAAACTCTAAAGTAGGCAGCATTGAAACATTCACTAGACTATGAAAACCTCCCCAGCTCTTCCTCTAGAGCTGGGAATACTGTGACGGTTAAGGAGGTAGCTCAGTGGAACATGTCAAGTGAGTTGAGTTGTCACCATGAATGCTAAGGTGTCAAAGAAAGCTAAGGAGCAGGTTGCTGGGATAGAAGGGTCAAAGGTTGAGAGAGTGGGGGTTGGACAGATGCCTTTGGTGGACGAAGCGGCAGCGTTTCTGCAGGGGTACATGGAGCCTGCCGAGTGGAGAGAAGATTACCAAGGACCAGCTCACGAGCTGCCACCTCTATCATCTCCTTCTCAGCCTGTTTGTCCTCAATCGGCTCCTCCACACCCTCTTCTTTTCTGGCTACCACCCCCTCCTCTCCTATAACTGTCCCTTCCTGCACCTCCTCTACCTTATTCATAACAGCAACTGACATGTTTTTCTCCTCCTCCCAAGGAGCGACTGACAAGCTTTTAAACTTCACCTTCTCCACTCTATAAGTGACTGCCAAGGTCTCCTCCACCCTTTTCTCACTGTCTGGCTGTCTCTCCTCAGCCCGAATGGGCAAACTCTTCTCCCTGTCCTCCAACACTCTCCAGGGTTTACTGGTGATCAGGCTTTTCACTGAAGGATACTTCAAGGCTGGCCCTGGTTACATCAGGCAGAACCACAGGTTACAGATCAGCATCAGCATCATCTAAGATGAATTAGAGAAAAGAGGTGGTCCAGCATTAACTGTGTTGTATACTTACAAAACTCTGACACGTCACAGACAGAATCACAGCAGGAGCACACAGAGGGAGGGCCATACAGCTCCTCCCACCTAACAAGAAATAACAACCAGGGGTGTAATCATTAGTCCAAAACGTTTTGCAACGGAGATTGGAGTAAACAAACGGAAAACATTTTGCAACAAACAAGAGTTTCTATTGGACAAATTCAGGTAGGTCACTCACTGTTTCATTAGCTTTTGTTTGGTTTCTAGTGAATAAACCCCTGGTTAACCAGTGCAAAAAACAATGTAGCATGAAATAACTGAATTACTTAATGTTTTCATTATTATCATCAGTGTCCTACACATTGATCATGACCAGTCTATGTAACTTGTGATGTAATTCTTGAGCAAATTATTGTGATCGACAGTGGTGTAAAGTAAAAAATACTTTGAGGTACAACCCTTTTGGGGAGATCTGTACTTTACTATTTATATTGACTTTTTATTTTACTAGTTATTCCTAAAGAAAATGCACTTTTTAATCCCATACATGTTCCCTGACACCCAAAAGTACTGGTTACATTTCGAATGCTTAGCAGGACAGAATATGTTCCAATTCACAGACTTATCAAGAGAACTCACGGGTCATCACTACTGTCTGATCTTGCAGACTTACTAAACACATTCTTTGTTTGTAAATGTCTGAGTATTGGTGTGCCCCTGGCTACCTATAAATAAATAAGAAAATAGTGCCGTCTGGTTTGCATATACAAGGAATTTGAGAAGATTTATAGCATTTACTTTTGATATTTAAGTAGATTTCAAATAAAATACTTTTAGATTTTTACTCAAGTAGTATTTTACTGGGTGGCTTACTTTTACTTGTTAAAGGTATCTTTACTTTTAATCAAGTATGACAATTGGGTACTTTTCCCACCACTGGATATAGAAATAGATGAGATTGGTCGAGGTTACTGTTGGAATCTCAAAAAGACAGTTTACCTTCCCACTGCTCTATTGTACGTGCAGGACTTGGCGCTCCGCTTTGAAGTGAATTTCATGACAGTCATAGTACAGTGCAGGTAGAGACGCTGTGGAACAGAGTATGATACAGTGGGGAGAACAAGTATTTGATACATTGCCGATTTTGCAGGTTTTCCTACTTACAAAGCATGTAGAGGTCTGTAATTTTTATCATAGGTACACTTCAACTGTGAGAGACGGAATCTAAAACAAAAATCCAGAAAATCACATTGTATGATTTTTAAGTAATTTATTTGCATTTTATTGCATGACATAAGTATTTGATCACCTACCAACCAGTAAAAATTCCGGCTCTCACAGACCTGTGAGTTTCTTTAAGAAGCCCTCCTGTTCTCCACTCAATACCTGTATTAACTGCACCTGTTTGAACTCGTTACCTGTATAAAAGACACCTGTCCACACACTCAATCAAACAAACTCCAACCTCTCCACAATGGCCAAGACCAGAGAGCTGTGTAAGGACATCAGGGATAAAATTGTAGACCTGCACAAGGCTAGGATGGGCTACAGGACAATAGGCAAGCAGCTTGGTGAGAAGGCAACAACTGTTGGCGCAATTATTAGAAAATGGAAGAAGTTCAAGATGACGGTCAATCACCCTCGGTCTGGGGCTCCATGCAAGATCTCACCTCGTGGGGCATCAATGATCATGAGGAAGGTGAGGGATCAGCCCAGAACTACACGGCAGGACCTGGTCAATGACCTGAAGAGAGCTGGGACCACAGTCTCAAAGAAAACCATTAGTAACACACTACGCCGTCATGGATTAAAATCCTGCAAGGTCCCCCTGCTCAAGCCAGCGCATGTCAAGGCCCGTCTGAAGTTTGCCAATGACCATCTGGATGATCCAGAGGAGGAATGGGAGAAGGTCATGTGGTCTGATGAGACAAAAATAGAGCTTTTTGGTCTAAACTCCACTTGCCGTGTTTGGAGGAAGAAGAAGGATGAGTACAACCCCAAGAACACCATCCCAACCGTGAAGCATCATTCTTTGGGGATGCTTTTCTGCAAAGGGGACAGGACGACTGCACTGTATTGAGGGGAGGATGGATGGGGCCATGTATCGCGAGATCTTGGCCAACAATCTCCATCCCTCAAGTAAGAGCATTGAAGATGGGTCGTGGCTGGGTCTTCCAGCATGACCACACAGCCAGGGCAACTAAGGAGTGGCTCCGTAAGAAGCATCTCAAGGTCCTGGAGTGGCCTAGCCAGTCTCCAGACCTGAACCCAATAGAACATCTTTGGAGGGAGCTGAAAGTCCGTATTACCCAGCGACAGCCCCGAAACCTGAAGGATCTGGAGAAGGTCTGTATGGAGGAGTGGGCCAAAATCCCTGCTGCAGTGTGTGCAAACCTGGTCAAGAACTACAGGAAACGTATGATCTCTGTAATTGCAAACAAAGGTTTCTGTACCAAATATTAAGTTCTGCTTTTCTGATGTATCAAATACTTATGTCATGCAATAAAATGCAAATAAATTACTTAAAAATCATACAATGTGATTTTCTGGATTTTTGTTTTAGATTCCGTCTCTCACAGTTGAAGTGTACCTATGATAAAAAATTACAGACCTCTACATGCTTTGTAAGTAGGAAAACCTGCAAAATCAGCAGTCTATCAAATACTTGTTCTCCCCATTGTACACTGCTCAACAAAAATAAAGGGAACACTTAAACAACACAATGTAACTCCAAGTCAATCACACTTCTGTGAAATCAAACTGTCCACTTAGGAAGCAACACTGATTGACAATAAATTTCACATGCTGTTGTGCAAATGGAATAGACAAAAGGTGGAAATTATAGGCAATTAGCAAGACACCCCCAAAAAAGGAGTGATTCTGCAGGTGGTGACCACAGACAACTTCTCGTTCCTATGCTTCCTGGCTGATGTTTTGGTCACTTTTGAATGCTGGCGGTGCTCTCACTCTAGTGGTAGCATGAGACGGAGTCTACAACCCACACAAGTGGCTCAGGTAGTGCAGTTCATCCAGAATGGCACATCAATGCGAGCTGTGGCAAAAAGGTTTGCTGTGTCTGTCAGCGTAGTGTCCAGAGCATGGAGGCGCTACCAGGAGACAGGCCAGTACATCAGGAGACGTGGAGGAGGCCGTAGGAGGGCAACAACCCAGCAGCAGGACCGCTACCTCCGCCTTTGTGCAAGAAGGTGCACTGCCAGAGTCCTGCAAAATGACCTCCAGCAGGCCACAAATGTGCATGTGTCTGCTCAAACGGTCAGAAACAGACTCCATGAGGGTGGTATGAGGGCCCGACGTCCACAGGTGGGGGTTGTGCTTACAGCCCAGCACCGTGCAGGACGTTTGGCATTTGCCAGAGAACACCAATATTGGCAAATTCGCCACTGGCGCCCTGTGCTCTTCACAAATGAAAGCAGGTTCACACTGAGCACATGTGACAGACGTGACAGAGTCTGGAGACGCCGTGGAGAACGTTCTGCTGCCTGCAACATCCTCCAGCATGACCGGTTTGGCGGTGGGTCAGTCATGGTGTGGGGTGGCATTTCTTTGTGGGGCCGCACAGCCCACCATGTGCTCGCCAGAGGTAGCCTGACTGCCATTAGGTACCGAGATGAGATCCTCAGACCCCTTGTGAGACCATATGCTGACACATGCACATTTGTGGCCTGCTGGAGGTCATTTTGCAGGGCTCTGGCAGTGCACCTCCTTGCACAAAGGCGGAGGTAGCGGTCCTGCTGCTGGGTTGTTGCCCTCCTACGGCCTCCTCCACGTCTCCTGATGTACTGGCCTGTCTCCTGGTAGCGCCTCCATGCTCTGGACACTACGCTGACAGACACAGCAAACCTTTTTGCCACAGCTCGCATTGATGTGCCATCCTGGATGAACTGCACTACCTGAGCCACTTGTGTGGGTTGTAGACTCCGTCTCATGCTACCACTAGAGTGAGAGCACCGCCAGCATTCAAAAGTGACCAAAACATCAGCCAGGAAGCATAGGAACTGAGAAGTTGTCTGTGGTCACCACCTGCAGAATCACTCCTTTTTTGGGGGTGTCTTGCTAATTGCCTATAATTTCCACCTTTTGTCTATTCCATTTGCACAACAGCATGTGAAATTTATTGTCAATCAGTGTTGCTTCCTAAGTGGACAGTTTGATTTCATAGAAGTGTGATTGACTTGGAGTTACATTGTGTTGTTTAAGTGTTCCCTTCATTTTTTTGAGCAGTGTATATATATATACACTGCTCCAAAAAATAAAGGGAACACTAAAATAACACATCCTAGATCTGAATGAATGAACTATTCTTATTAAATACTTTTCTTTACATAGTTGAATGTGCTGACAACAAAATCACACAAAAATTATCAATGGAAATCAAATGTATCAACCCATGGAGGTATGGATTTGGAGTCACACTCAAAATTAAAGTGGAAAACCACACTACAGGCTGATCCAACTTTGATGTAATGTCCTTAAAACAAGTCAAAATGAGGCTCCGTAGTGTGTGTGGCCTCCACGTGCCTGTATGACCTCCCTACAACGCCTGGGCATGCTCCTGATGAGGTGGCGGATGGTCTCATGAGGGATCTCCTCCCAGACCTGGACTAAAGCATCCGCCAACTCCTGGACAGTCTGTGGTGCAACGTGGCGTTGGTGGATGGAGTGAGACATGATGTCCCAGATGTGCTCAATTGGATTCAGGTCTGGGGAACGGGCGGGCCAGTCCATAGCATCAATGCCTTCCTCTTGCAGGAACTGCTGACACACTCCAGCCACATGAGGTCTAGCATTGTCTTGCGTTAGGAGGAACCCAGGGCCAACCGCACCAGCATATGGTCTCACAAGGGGTCTGAGGATCTCATCTCGGTACCTAATGGCAGTCAGGCTACCTCTGGCGAGCCCATGGAGGGCTGTGCGGCCCCCCAAAGAAATGCCACCCCACACCATGACTGACCCACCGCCAAACCGGTCATGCTGGAGGATGTTGCAGGCAGCAGAACGTTCTCCACGGCGTCTCCAGACTGCCACGTCTGTCACATGTGCTCAGTGTGAACCTGCTTTCATCTGTGAAGAGCACAGGGCGCCAGTGGCGAATTTGCCAATCTTGGTGTTCTCTGGCAAATGCCAAACGTCCTGCACGGTGTTGGGCTGTAAGCACAACCCCCACCTGTGGACGTCGGGCCCTCATACCACCCTCATGGAGTCTGTTTCTGACCGTTTGAGCAGACACATGCACATTTGTGGCCTGCTGGAGGTCATTTTGCAGGGCTCTGGCAGTGCTCCTCCTTGCACAAAGGCGGAGGTAGCGGTCCTGCTGCTGGGTTGTTGCCCTCCTACGGCCTCCTCCACGTCTCCTGATGTACTGGCCTGTCTCCTGGTAGCGCCTCCATGCTCTGGACACTACGCTGAGACACAGCAAACCTTCTTGCCACAACTCGCATTGATGTGCCATCCTGGATGAGCTGCACTACCTGAGCCACTTGTGTGGGTTGTAGACTCCGTCTCATGCTACCACTAGAGTGAAAGCACCGCCAGCATTCAAAAGTGACCAAAACATCAGCCAGGAAGCATAGGAACTGAGAAGTGGTCTGTGGTCACCACCTGCAGAACCACTCCTTTATTGTGGGTGTCTTGCTAATTGCCTATAAGTTCCACCTGTTGTCTATTCCATTTGCACAACAGCATGTGAAATTTGTCAATCAGTGTTGCTTCCTAAGTGGACAGTTTGATTTCACAGAAGTGTGATTGACTTGGAGTTACATTGTGTTGTTTAAGTGTTCCCTTTATTTTTTTGAGCAGTGTATATCCCCCTATTCACTGGTGTTGTGGAAACATTTGTGTGCCATAAAAGGATATAGCCCAACCTTGGCAGTGATTTGGGGGAAACAGGAAAGCATCCACAGTGCATCCACAGCAGAACATTTGACTCTGGAGAAGAACTGGGACTGACTACCTTTCCGCTTGCTGTCCACCATACATCTAAAAACACATACACGTGGATATACCCACCACTAGAATTGATTGATACAAATGCTATATCTACATCAGTGTGTGAGAATTTAAGTGTTTGATTACCCAAAGTTGTGAATGACTTCAAGGCGAGGTGTGGCATTTGGGTCCTTGGATGTTGTAACAAAGCAGGAATCAACAAACACACTCATCTTTGGGGACAAAAGCAGCGTAGGCTTTGAAGTACATTGGCTCCTCAAGCATGTAGCCCTCTTCTGACGACAATTGTTCCCATTGCTCTGTATTTGGAGAACGATTTGCCCCTCATTCTCTGCCCCTTAAATCAACTTGCAAACTCTTGTAATGGGACATGTTTACTTACCATTGCATGCAGTGAGCCTAAAGATGTGTTTGCCATTCATACTCTTCAAGAGATTGCGGTCATGCATCTCAGGTACATAGCCAACTTTGTAGGAGTAGTGGAATCTCTTAAGGAAATGGATGGTAAACAGCAAAAAACACTCATCACACAGTAGTAAGACTGAAGTATAAATGCCTACTGTAGGCTAGTCTAGTGGGCACTACACCAGTTATACAGTATATGCACTGAATGGGGAGGTTGAGAGGTATGGCTCTTTTCACTGGCCCTTGTGGTTCTGGAGAAAAGCGAAGTGAGCTGGAGTACACCAGCTGGCCATTCATGGTCTGGAAGTCATTAACAGAATAAAGAGTACATATTTCAGGGTCAGTTTAAGAGTGTGCTCCTATTGGATAGTGAGGACAAAATGTATCCCAACACATCTTACCGTTTGAGTACTGCCACAGTCATTCAATCATAATGGAAGTAAAAGAAAAGTGGGGTGACCCGGGTGACAGGGCAAGTGCCCAGGAAGAGCATGGAGGCCAGACAGCTAAACCTAAGCTGACCTCTGTTGATGCGCACGGATATCTTGTTGTACCCGCACCACACCTCCACTCCACGCGGATTACGCACGGGAGAGAAGTGGTTACGCTCTGGGCTATTTTGTGGCAGAAACAAGAGGTTGGTCAAGATACTGGGGAAACGTATTTTCTCGGCGACTGGTCTGAACAAGTCCCTATCGACGACGGGAACCGCAGAGTGCTGGAACATGGGAAGGAAGTAGTATGGTGGTTCTGACCGCTGGGCACCGATGGCATCGTCTTCCCCTATCCGAGGCCTGATCACCTCACGCACTGGTACATTGCCCGGGAGGTGCGGCTCCGAAAATTGGTAGTCTTGATGCACTTGACCCTCCCATCTGTCAACATTAAAATCAGCTTCCGCTGATACTTGTGTGAATGGAAAGGCAGAAAAAATCGATGCAAACAGACAAAACATCCACGCAACTTGCGCCATGTTCAACGTGACCAAAGCCGCAGAAATAAATAATAAAACTCTGTAGTCCAGAGCGCCTCGTGGGCACACTGTTGTTAGCAAACTAGTGACCATTTAAATATTAATCTTGTAGGCGCTTGATAATTGCGCTCACCTGGTTTTGGCGCAACAATTACGCACTTGGCACACACGGCGACGTTTGTTGCATGTAGGCTACTGGGCGTAGATGATCCATTAATGATTCGCGTCATTATATTTGCAATGATATATAAAAACGTATTTTGCATTGCCTACTATGTTACAATGTAAGCTTGAGTATGTAATTCACTTATCTATCCACCAGATGCCAGTATAAACTGTGCTCTCAATTTTACTCAGTGACTTGGGTGAATACAACACTTGACCTTCACCTATTATTAATATTCAATAACTCTCAACTAGGAAGACCGCAAATGTGTTGATGAACATGAGTCAAACGGTCCTAAATTGGTTCTAATTGCATGTAGTTTTATGGTATAGGTAACCATACTGCCCCCCCCTCCCACCCACCACCACCACCACCACACACACACGGAGGATTGTGCCAACGTAAGCTGCGACCAAAGATACAGCTAAGGGCATAGAGTAGGCCATCAGGGTAACAAGAACCTGTCTTTAACACTTTTAGTAGCACCTTTTCATCAATCGTTACCTCCAGGAAGAAACTGGTTCAAATACAGTGGAGAAACTATGTGTACTCAGTGTAACCGTTTGATAGTAAACCACCAATCGATGTATATAGCTGTAATGCTATGTTTACACTTTACTCAGAGCTGCCTGCTACTGTACATGGGCAACAATAAAATATTGTCACAAGAGTGCAAGACTATCCAAACAATGAGACTGATTCCTAATAAGTTCATTAGTAGCAACACCAACTTTGTGGTTCTTCATGGACATCATCCCCACCACACCCAACCAACACCAGTTACACTCAGGTACAACAACAAAAAAGAATGAAATAACTTGAGGTCAAACGCAAATCTCAGATTTATTATGCCATGTCAGTGATCACTTTGCTTGCCACATCAACAGTTTGTCTTTGTGGTAGGCCTGCTACTGTATGCACATTGCTCAGATGAGGGTCTGTCGACTGAAAGCTGTGATTTGCATTTGACCTTTGTGTGCAAAAGTATACTCTTTATTCTTATATATCCAACTTTATTCTTACCTAGGTTCCCCATTCAGGCCCCGCCCAGTGGCTGACTTAAACTAAGAGTGTTTTAATACCACCTTTAACTGTTACATTTAGTCAATGCCCAACTTTCACCAGCAGGAAGAAGGCAACCAAACAAAAAACAGAAGAAAACAGGTTAATTTTTACCTTTTCTTTTTCTTGTTAAATAGTAATAAATACATGAGATGCAGTGGTTTATTTTTCCATTTTTTCTGAAGCAGGAGGGTTAAAAAGTTTATTTTTATTTATTTATCTGTCTGTTTGTTTTCTTTAGCAGCAATCCGAACATGGTTGAAAGTGGAGATAGCAGCCGAGAGAGTAGTTCACTTTTTTTTTTACTTGATGGCAAACAGCACTCACAGAGTGTCGTGAAGGAGGGAGGGAAGGGGAGAAAAAAGACAGGAGAAAGAAAAAAGAGGCCAGAGAAGTCGAGTCATGGGGGCTGTAGGGGTAAGGAGGGCATGAAAGTGTCCCCTCATAAGTATGTACTCTTCCCTCCTGCTATATATTGCCCCCCTCCCTTCCAACAGAAAAATGGGGCAGAGAGGAGAAAGAAAAGAGCGAGAGATCGAGACAGAGTGAGCAAGATTTGGCTTAGCATATCCAGAGTTAATCCAACCCAAAATGTGTGTTACGTTTCTGTAGTTTACGGTCCAAAACAAAAGTGAGTAAGGAAAGAGAGAGAGAAAGAGGGTGAAAGATTCTGGTTAGATGTTGAAGTAGAAGGCAGACTATTTTCTTTTTAAACAACAGGGAAGCATTTTGGTTTTCCTTGTGGCAAAATGTTTAGTTGTTTTTTGTTCTTCTTGAATCACTTCCTCCTTTTGTGTAGAAGTTCTGTTCCCCCTCTCCTCTTGAAAGCGTCTCACTTCGTCAAATGTTTCAGCCTCCTCATCGTATAGTTTCTCACTGTGTGGTGACTACGGTTTTTGTCATTTGCTTCATTTTATTTCTATGATCGGTTTCATAGTTTAAGATATATAAGCCAGTGTCAAGCGAGAGAATAATTTTTTTAAAACAAAAGTGTGTGTGTTTCGGGGGTGAGATATACTGAACTAAAAAACAAACTAAAAAGACCCTAGTTTGTTTGTTTTTCTGTGTATGCGCAAGTGTTTTCTGTCCATCAGCAAATAAAACTAAACCTGTATAAATTTAAATAAAAATGAATAAATAAACCACCTCTCAATTTAGCGCTCTTCCGATCTCCCCATTTACCCTCCTCCTCGTGTAGTGATGTTTAATAAATAAAACATGTACAATTAAACCTAGACTTCAAAAAATAGATTTTAAAAATAGCATAAGGGTATTCTCTCGTGCCTCCCTCTTCTTAACCAACAATTACCACTTTTCAAACCATTCATTTACCTTTGCGGTCTTCATTCCAAAAAACAACCCAAACAACAAAAATCTCGCTGCAAACCTTTCCTTAAATCACATAAAATCAAATAATATAATAATAACAATAAAAACAAACTTATCTGAAACTTTCCATTCCAACTACTGAGCCCCGTTTCTTACCTTCAACAAAAGAAAAACAAAGAAACTGAAAAAAGGATAAAAATGGTTTCAAAGCCTCTCTTACTCTCCCTCGACCTTCTCCCATGCAAAACAAAACTAAATTCCTTTGATATTTCACAAGTTTATCTCTGTAACTGTATGTGTGGCCGTATTTGTTTCAAACTCAAGTGTGTATAATGTGTATGCGTGTTGAAATTGTAATGTTGTCGTTGTTAAAATTGTATGGCTTTTGGAATTTGTTCAAGATTTATCAAGAGTTGGCCGCATTCTGACCACCACCGCCTCCACTGCCGCACACACCCATCATGGTGGACTCCTCAGAGTCCGGCCTCCCCCCGCTGCCCCCTACTCCCCTGGGTGGGGGCCCCCCGGTGAGCATCCCGCCCCCGACCACGCTACCCTGGGGAGGGTTGTTATTGTTGTTACTGCCCGGGTAGCATGGGGGGATGTATCCAAGCCCGGAGGCAGCGACCAAGCTGTCCTGAGAGGCTGGGGGCTGGGCCAACTGTTGCTGGGAGCCGGCGGGGGGCGGCTGGGGGGCCATGACCGTCCTAGTCCGAAAGGCAGAGAGGCCCAGGTGGAGGTTGGAGGAGCCGTACTGGCTGGAGTCCAAGCTGGATGGGGGCGGCATGATGGAAGACTGACCCAGATGGTGGTGGTGTGTGAGGCTGAGCTCGATGCTATCCGGCATCTGTGGGGAGGAGATGGGCATCAGGGGCTGGCCCTGTGAAGCCTGGCCCTGGGGCTGGTTCCCCTGTCCAGTCTGCCGCAGGCCCCGCCCGTTGCCGTGGTGACCGCCGTAGATGGGGTGCGGGTGGTGTGGTTCCATCATGCCCCCGACGCCGCCGCCTCCCAGGAAGTGGCGCGAGTGCTGCGTGGCCGCCGGCTTGTGCAGCAGCAGCTGGGGGTATGGGGGGTCGCCGACGCTACTGCCGCTGTTGGACAGGGGACCCATGCCCCCCTCTCCACCCGGCCAGAGGCGTAGCTGCTGCTGAGATGGAGCCTTGGCAGTGGGGGGGAGGAAGAGAGGTCATCGTTAGAAACAGAGAATGCAGAATCTACAGTACATCATACAAATGTCAGTTCCAGCTGGTATAGAGGAAGAACATGTTGTTCCATGTGATGAGATCTGAGACATCAGAGTGAGGTCAGATTTAAACCTCTGCTCACCTGTGGACTCTGCATCTCGTAGTCTGAGTGAGTAACTGCACTGTTGTAGTACCGGTTACTGTACCGGTAATTCCGGTTGTCATTGGAAGAACCGCTAGATCCACCTGGACAGAGGGAGTAGGGGAAGAGAGAGGGAGTAGGGGAAGAGAGAGGGAGTAGAGGGAGAGTAGGGGAGTAGAGGGAGAGTAGGGGAGTAGAGGGAGAGTAGGGGAGGAGAGGGAGAGTAGGGGAGTAGAGGGAGAGTAGGGGAGTAGAGGGAGAGTAGGGGAGGAGAGGGAGAGTAGGGGAGGAGAGGGAGAGTAGGGGAGTAGAGGGAGAGTAGGGGAGTAGGGGGAGAGTAGGGGAGGAGAGGGAGAGTAGGGGAGTAGAGGGAGAGTAGGGGAGGAGAGGGGGAGGAGAGGGAGAGTAGGGGAGGAGAGGGGGAAAAGACACTCGGTCAGTCAGAATACACAATAGTTGTGTTACGTCAACATACTGACAGTCCATCACTGCTGGGACCATAACCTGTTGCTGAGCTGCTGAACATGGTGCTGTAGCTAAGGTGAGAAGCTGTTGCCATGGTGAATGGGAGCTGTAGCTGTGGCAGAGGAGAGGCCGCTGAGGCTGAGCTGTTGCTATGGTGACGGTGTGCTGCAGGCTGTAGGGACTGAGCTGCGGCTGAAGTGACTAGGAGCTTGTTTCTATGGAGACTGTGTGGCTGTTGCAGAGAGCGAGGGGCTGTAGGGGCTGGCTGAGATGTAACATTGAACCACCATCACTATGACGCAGTAGACTGCAGTGTTCCCCCGAAGACTATGTAGGTGGGAGGGATCTCCCAGACAAGATCCTTTACAATACTAACCAACATGGCTTCAACGGACTTTCAATAGCTCTCAATCTAAGGAATCTTGGTGTTTTTTACAAACATAGGGGAGAATTATCTGGGGGAAACACTGCAGTGGGAATATGGGATCAAACAAGCTGCCAATGTTTAGTTTGCTCTTTTGAGGTTTGACCTCTGCAGATGTTTCCCGATGCAGTGGACTGTGACTTATGGTAAGGGTATACTGTATACTAACTGCTGTGTCCCGTACCGGAGCTGGAGACGGAGCTGGTGGTGGAGGTGGAGTGGCTGTGGTCCATGGCCGGGCTGGTGGAGGTGGAGCTGCTGGTGTTGGTGCCCTCGTCCGTCGTCTTCTTGAAGAAGTTGTGCTGCAGCGCGTAGAAGGGTGTGATGCGCGTCTTGGGGTCGTAGTCCAGCATGCGCAGGATCAGGTCCTTGAACTTCAGGTAGTCGCAGGGAGCGTGCCCCTGCTCTCCGCCCCGCCTCCCGCCAGGACCCCCGGTCTCCACCCCCAAGATCTCATGGAGCCGCCGCGTCGCAGGAGGCTTGTACTCCTGAATAGGGAGATAGAGGGAGTGAGAGAAGGGGGAGAACGGAGATTATGGATGTGGGGAGGTGCAGAGAAACACTGTTGAATTCTCATTTTCTTCGAGGCAGTTTTAGTGACTTTTAGTTATTATTATGGTTGAATTTCACACATGCAAGCATGCATGTTGTTATGACGGTGAAATGGTTGATGGTCAGTAGAATGCATATTATGAATGGATAGACTTACTATTCGGTCTACTTTATTTACATAACACCAAGCCAGTGATGAGAAGCTGGAATGAATGAGACCTCCAACATGTATCCTTACATGGTCTCCCTTCTAAAGACCATCAGCTCCTAGTCCTAAAACTAACAATAAGTTGTCTTATCCTGCACTATATCATTCACTTAACCCCTAATCGTCTAGTGAAAATACATGCCAACACCCATAGGTGTACACCCGTGCTCACACACCCACCCAGGTGTGCCTGCCTCTGGGGTGAGATGGCTGATCCCCCACCATCTCCAATCCCTTTTGGACAAAGTTAATTAACATCTGATCCAAACCTTTCTCCCCCTCTTTCTCTCACCTCCAACGTAACCCAGGCATCTCCCTTTGTTCAACCTTTCACCTGCCTCCACTGCTCCTTCATCTCATCCCTCTATCTTATTAAGGGCTATGTAATGCTTCTGATACACACAGAATAATGGAACGATAAGGACCTTTTTAGACAATTAGAGAAAGCTATATGACGAGGAGTTTACGGTTTAGATGATGATGACTGGAGGAAGATGCTGAGGACTCAGATCTCCTTCCTAAGAGTGGGAGTTTAGGTTAGAAATGAGAAAAGGGAGAAAATACCTCTTTTGCACAAACTACTTTCCAATATCAAGCTAACCCTCCACCCCTTCCTTCTCCACCTCGGTTTTCTACCCATCTCTCTTTCTCCATCTACGGGTGAATGGTTAATACAAGTAAGAGGTTTGTTGAGAAGTTGCCTCTAACCACTGACACTTGGGTCAAATATCTTTCAATCCCCCTAGCAGTTAAGTTTAGGTTTGGGGGTAAGAGCAAGGTAATCTGATTCAAGATCTGTGGGGTGACAGGGGAACTTGAACCTACTGCATTGTGAGTGACAGGAGGGATGTGGTTCGGAGATGAGATGAGAAGATTAAGTAAGAGCAGAGTTTTACTCACGGAGGCCGAGGGGTAAAGTACCTTCTTTATGTCCTTGTTCTTCTTGACAGTCCACAGACCGTCGGACAGCTTGTCAAAGTACTTCCGTGCTTTGGGAGCCTGATCCAGCATGTGGTTGGGAGGGACCCCCAGTACCTCCACTATCTTATTCATCTGATCCACCTGGAGAGAGAGAAACAACAGGACAGGTCAGGGGCAAATTCGGCATCGACACCCAATGCTGTGTGTGTTCTCACAGCCTACCTCGTTGGAGCCGCTGAAGAGGGGTTCTCCCGTGTGCATCTCCACCAGGATGCAGCCCAGGGACCACATGTCAATGGCCAGGTCGTAGGGCATGCCCAGCAACACCTCCGGAGATCTGTAGAACCGACTCTGGATGTACTGGTAGATCTGTGGTGGAGGGACAGATTGGGGTGATATAAGAAATACAAATAGGTAGAAAAAAGAAGAAGAGAGACGAGGGGAGAAAATGTGATGACAAAAGATAGAGGTATTAGCTCCAGTATGTTGGTTACAGCAGAAAGGAGCTGTGGCCCTTTAGTAACATTTCTAATCTAAATTAGAGCACACTCACTGGTGGAGGGAGACAGGATGGTGGTGGAAGTGGTGCAGTGACACCATTTATCCACACGGGGCAGGCCAAGCTGAGTAGAAATATCTAAACTGGGTGCAGCATCGCCGCTGGGATTCTATACTTGAGCACTGTAGTGAGGCCCATTTCCTCATCTTCCCAAGAGTCCTCAAAGATGTGCTGTGAATGCCAGTTCCTATTCAACCTGGCAACGGCCTCCCTCCATAGCTTCCCTCTCCATGTCTATTTACCCTCTGCAGAAAACTGAGCTCATTCTCTTTTGAAACGGCAGAGACGGAATCATCTGTGGGCTATTCTCTCCCTCATCCATCCATCCATCCATCTACCCCACCCTTCTCTTCTCCCTCTTCCTGAGATATCCAGAGGCATTAGCAGACAAATAATACAATGTTTTAGAAAAGGTTAGTATACATTGAACGTTTATCTGGTTTACAAAAAGCTGTCTCATTCATTCTACCTCTACCATTCCCTCCCTTCCCCTGCGTCTCTATCGCTCTCTATCCCCCCCAATAGCTCCCTCCTCCCTCCCTGCTCCAATGTTCTTCTCTACCCAACAACCCCCCCGCTAGCATCTAAAGGGGATATAGCATGCATTAAGGGCCTACTATATAAACCACATTCGACTGCTGATGTATGCATTGGTTTAGGTCGATCTTAAATATAATACACAGCAGCATGCAGATACCCAGAACAATTCACATAGGATCCATTGGGAGTGGTGAACTGCAGTGCACTGATTTCAGGAGTGGACTGTGTATATTGATGTGCTTGGTAAGGTGTAGTCCTTCCTCCCCTTGCTTCTCCCTCTCTCCTAACCCAAAGGTGTTCTCTCCTCAACACCCCCCCCCCTGACCCCCACCCAGCACATGCATTGGGTTCATTAGGGTCTTCTATATCTCTGTGCTTGGTTAGTCAGCTAGTCTCCTCACCCTCTGGCCTAGTTGACAGGAGCTGCCGAAGTCCACGATCTTGATGGCGCTGCGCTTGGGGTTGCACAGCAGGATGTTCTCGGGCTTGAGGTCGCAGTGGATGATGCTGAGCTCGGGCGTGGCCAGGAACAGCAGCGCCGTGCACAGCTGCTGGGCAAACTTCCTGGTCAGGTTGAGAGAGACGCCGCGGAAGTTGGTGTTGCGCAGGAGGTCATACAGGTTGTAGGAGAGTAGCTCGAACACCAGGCACAGGTGGTTCCGGAACATGAAGTGCCTCTTCAGGTGGACTAGAGGCGGAGAGGAGGGAAGAGGAGGGAGGTTAGTAGGGGAAGCGGTATACTGCAGTAACCTATCTGGGTGCACTGCTCTACATGGGTAGTGGTTGAGGTGACTTCCAGAGTGACAGTGTGCCCTTGGAGTGGAGAGCAAGGTGCTTTGACCACATGGAAAACAGCTCGGCCATATAAATGACATCTATTATTATACTATTGTGTGTCAATCACCTCGCTCAGCGCTATAGGAGCTTAGTGAGGTAGAGGTGATTCTGTGACAGGTTTATCATTGCAAAGGCTATTTGGATTGATAAATACAGTGGGGAGAACAAGTATTTGATACACTGCTGATTTTGCAGGTTTTCCTACTTACAAAGCATCTAGAGGTCTGTCATTTTTATCATAGGTACACTTCAACTGTGAGAGACGGAATCTAAAACAAAAATCCAGAAAACCACATTGTATGATTTTTAAGTAATTAATTAGCATTTTATTGCATGACATAAGTATTTCATCACCTACCTACCTACCTCACAGACCTGTTAGTTTTTCTTTAAGAAGCCCTCCTGTTCTCCACTCATTACCTGTATTAACTGCACCTGTTTGAACTCGTTACCTGTATAAAAGACAACTGTCCACACACTCAATCAAACAGACTCCAACCTCTCCACAATGGCCAAGACCAGAGAGCTGTGTAAGGACATCAGGGATAAAATTGTAGACCTGCACAAGGCTGGGATGGGCTACAGGACAATAGGCAAGCAGCTTGGTGAGAAGGAAACAACTGTTGGCGCAAATATTAGAAAATGGAAGAAGTTCAAGCTGACGGTCAATCACCTTCTCGGTCTGGGGCTCCATGCAAGATCTCACCTCGTGGGGCATCAATGATCATGAGGAAGGTGAGGGATCAGCCCAGAACTACACGGCAGGACCTGGTCAATGACCTGAAGAGAGCTGGGACCACAGTCTCAAAGAAAACCATTAATAACACACTACGCCGTCATGGATTAAAATCCTGCAGCGCACGCAAGGTCCCCCTGCTCAAGCCAGCGCATATCCAGCCCCATCTGAAGTTTGCCAATGACCATCTGGATGATCCAGAGGAGGAATGGGAGAAGGTCATGTGGTCTGATGAGACAAAAATAGAGCTTTTTGGTCTAAACTCCACTCGCCGTGTTTGGAGGAAGAAGAAGGATGAGTACAACCCCAAGAACACCATCCCAATCGTGAAGCATCATTCTTTGGGGATGCTTTTCTGCAAAGGGGACAGGACGACTGCACCGTATTGAGGGGAGGATGGATGGGGCCATGTATCGCGAGATCTTGGCCAACAACCTCCTTCCCTCAGTAAGAGCATTGAAGATGGGTCGTGGCTGGGTCTTCCAGCATGACCACACAGCCAGGGTAACTAAGGAGTGGCTCCGTAAGAAGCATCTCAAGGTCCTGGAGTGGCCTAGCCAGTCTCCAGACCTGAACCCAATAGAACATCTTTGGAGGGAGCTGAAAGTCCGTATTGCCTAGCGACAGCCCCGAAACCTGAAGGATCTGGAGAAGGTCTGTATGGAGGAGTGGGCCAAAATCCCTGCTGCAGTGTGTGCAAACCTGGTCAAGAACTACAGGAAACGTATGATCTCTGTAATTGCAAACAAAGGTGTCTGTACCAAATATTAAGTTCTGCTTTTCTGATGTATCAAATACTTATGTCATGCAATAAAATGCAAATTAATTACTTAAAAATCATACAATGTGATTTTCTGGATTTTAGATTCCGTCTCTCACAGTTGAAGTGTACCTATGATAAAAATTACAGACCTCTACATGCTTTGTAAGTAGGAAAACCTGCAAAATCGGCAGTGTATCAAATACTATTTCTCCCGACTGTATGTAGCATGATACTTATACATAGGGATATATGAGAAGTAGGGCGTTGGTCTATATTTCAATTGAGACGTTAAATGTGGAGCAGGTTGCATGTGACGTCAAAGAGGCACAGTATCAATTAATTTTAGTAGATGGTATACAATGCAAAAGTGTTAGATCGTAAGTGGGGCTTAAAGCAGTGTGTGTGTGTGTGTGTGTGTGTGTGTGTGTGTGTGTGTGTGTGTGTGTGTGTGTGTGTGTGTGTGTGTGTGTGTGTGTGTGTGTGTGTGCGCGTCCTCACCTATGTAGTACTTCATCTCGGTGTCATGTTTGTTCATGAGCTCCAGCAGTCGCAGCTCTATCTGGGCCTGGTTCAGGAAGGCTTTCTTGTTCTTGATGATCTTGATGGCCACCCACTCCTGCTCGTGGTGGTCATATGCTTTCACCACCTGCGGGATGGCAAAGGTCACAGGTCAGACAGGCAGCCATGTTGATTGTAGCATTTGCAGGTGGTAGGGGCCACGGCAAAGCTCCTTCACCAAACAAAAAATACAGTCATTATCCCTCTCCTCTGACACGTTTATTCTCCTCACGTCTGTAGACATACTTCATTCACCCCATGCAACTCTTCACCTTAAACTTTGGAAGTGTTTCTCATCTCTTTTCTTCCATCCTCTTCTTTCTCCCTCCTCCCCCTGACCATCCTCCCCCCACCCCCTGACTTATCCTCCACCCTGACCTATCCTCCCCCCTGACCTATCTTCCCCACACCCCCTGATCTATCCTACCCCCTGACCTATCCTCCCCACACCCCCTGACCTATCCTCCCCCCACCACCTGACCTATCCTCCCCCCTGACCTATCCTCCCCACACCTCCTGACCTATCCTCCCCCCTGACCTATCCTCCCCACACCCCCTTACCGATCCTTCACCCTGACCTATCCTCCCCCTACCCCCTGACCTATCCTCCCCCTCCCCCCTGACCTATCCTCCCCACACCCCCTGACCTATCCTTCACCCTGACCTATCCTCCCCCCAACTCCTGACCTATCCTCCACCCTGACCTATCCTCCACCTACCCCCTCCCCTGACCTATCCTCCCCTATACCCTCTTTCCACTGACCTGCCCTCTCTATACCTTCTGTTCCCCATGTCCACTGACCTGCCCGAAGGAGCCCTTGCCGATGAGCGAGTCAATCTCGTAGCGGTCCAGCCACTTCTCCCCGTTCTTGACGATGTAGTCGTAGTTGTCGTCGTCGTAGCCATCGTTGTACACCTTCCGCTCCTTCTTAGTGCTCGAGTCCTCCGGGGGTACCTGCTGGGCACGCCGCTTCTTCTTCGTGTAGTACACCTGGACACGGAGGAAAGGAGATGAAGAGAGGAAGGGAAGGGCGGGAAAAGAGAAAGAGGGGTAAGTCACCAATGTTTCTCATTTTGCCACACTACTGTTTGGATAGATCTCGGAGGACCAAACCAATGATACAACTGATATCCTTCACTAGTACATCAGTTTATGCTAATGCGGTTACATACAGTGGGGAGAACAAGTATTTGATACACTGCCGATTTTGCAGGTTTTCCTACTTACAAAGCATGTAGAGGTCTGTAATTTTTATCATAGGTACACTTCAACTATGAGAGACGGAATCTAAAACAAAAATCCAGAAAATCACATTGTATGATTTTTAAGTAATTAATTTGCATTTTATTGCATGACATAAGTATTTGATACATCAGAAAAGCAGAACTTAATATTTGGTACAGAAACCTTTGTTTGCAATTACAGAGATCATACGTTTCCTGTAGTTCTTGACCAGGTTTGCACACACTGCAGCAGGGATTTTGGCCCACTCCTCCTTACAGATCTTCTCCAGATCCTTCAGGTTTCGGGGCTGTCGCTGGGCAATACGGACTTTCAGCTCCCTCCAAAGATGTTCTATTGGGTTCAGGTCTGGAGACTGGCTAGGCCACTCCAGGACCTTGAGATGCTTCTTACGGAGCCACTCCTTAGTTGCCATGGCTGTGTGCTTCGTGTCGTTGTCATGCTGGAAGACCCAGCCACGACCCATCTTCAATGCTCTTACTGAGGGAAGGAGGTTGTTGGCCAAGATCTCGCGATACATGGCCCCATCCATCCTCCCCTCAATACGGTGCAGTCGTCCTGTCCCCTTTGCAGAAAAGCATCCCCAAAGAATGATGTTTCCACCTCCATGCTTCACGGTTGGGATGGTGTTCTTGGGGTTGTACTCATACTTCTTCTTCCTCCAAACACGGCGAGTGGAGTTAGACCAAAAAGCTCTATTTTTGTCTCATCAGACCACATGACCTTCTCCCATTCCTCCTCTGGATCATCCAGATGGTCATTGGCAAACTTCAGACAGGCCTGGACATGCACTGGCTTAAGCAGGGGGACCTTGCGTGCGCTGCAGGATTTTAATCCATGACGGCGTAGTGTGTTACTAATGGTTTTCTTTGAGACTGTGGTCCCAGCTCTCTTCAGGTCATTGACCAGGTCCTGCCGTGTAGTTCTGGGCTGATCCCTCTTCTTCCTCATGATCATTGATGTCCCACGAGGTGAAATCTTGCATGGAGCCCCAGACTGAGGGTGATTGACCGTCATCTTGAACTTCTTCCATTTTCTAATAATTGCGCCAACAGTTGTTTCCTTCTCACCAAGCTGCTTGCCTATTGTCCTGTAGCCCATCCCAGCCTTGTGCAGGTCTACAATTTTATCCCTGATGTCCTTACACAGCTCTCTGGTCTTGGCCATTGTGGAGGTTGGAATCTGTTTGATTGAGTGTGTGGACAGGTGTCTTTTATACAGGTAACGAGTTCAAACAGGTGCAGTTAATACAGGTAATGAGTGGAGAACAGGAGGGCTTCTTAAAGAAAAACTAACAGGTCTGTGAGAGCCGGAATTCTTACTGGTTGGTAGGTGATCAAATACTTATGTCATGCAATAAAATGCAAATCAATTATTTAAAAATCATACAATGTGATTTTCTGGATTTTTGTTTTAGATTCCGTCTCTCACAGTTGAAGTGTACCTATGATAAAAATTACAGACCTCTACATGCTTTGTAAGTAGGAAAACCTGCAAAATCGGCAGTGTATCAAATACTTGTTCTCCCCACTGTATACCTAGGGTTGCAAAACTCTGGTAACTTTCCAACCGGGATTTCTGGAAAACCAGCGACATTTGGGAAAGCAACCAGAAATGTGCAACCCTACATCTAATGAAGAGGGCACGACAAAGCCTATTCCCCCTCAGGAAACTAAAAAGATTTGGCATGGGTCCTGAGATCCTCAAAAGGTTCTACAGCTGCAACATCGAGAGCATCCTGACCGGTTGTATCACTGCCTGGTACGGCAATTGTTCGGCCTCCGACCGCAAGGCACTTCAGAGGGTGTTGTGTACGGCCCAGTACATCACTGGGGCAAAGCTGCCTGCCATCCAGGACCTCTACAACAGGCGGTGTCAGAGGAAGGCCCTGAAAATTGTCAAAGACCCCAGCCACCCCAGTTATAGACTGTTCTCTCTACTACCGCATGGCAAGCGGTACCGGAGTGCCAAGTCTCGGACAAAAAGGCTTCTCAACAGTTTTTACCCCCAAGCCATAAGACTCCTGAACAGGTAACCAAATGGTTACCCGGACTATTTGCATCGTGTGCCCCCCCAACCCCTCTTTTACGCTGCCTCTACTCTCTGTTTATCTTATATGCATAGTCACTTTAACTATACATTCATGTACATACTACCTCAACTGGCCTGACCAACCAGTGCTCCCGCACATTGGCTAACCGGGCTATCTGCATTGTGTCCCACTACCCGCCAAGCCCTCTTTTTACGCTACTGCTACTCTCTGTTCATCATATATGCATAGTCACTTTAACCATATCTACATGTACATACTACCTCAATAAGCCTGACTAACCGGTGTCTGTATATAGCCTTGCTACTCTTATTTTCAAATGTCTTTTTACTATTGTTTTATTTCTTTACTTACCTACACACATACTTTTTTTTCTTCTCCGCACTATTGGTTAGAGCCTGTAAGTAAGCATTTCACTGTAAGGTCTACACCTGTTGTATTCGGCGCACGTGACAAATAAACTTTGATTTGATTTGTTTATACAAGGGGTGTAAAACAAATTTTGCCCTGGAGGCCTCATTCGGTCTTCAACGAGGTCCAGAGGTCCGCACTGAAAATTGGTTATACTTCCTCGCCGTCCATTTTGCAAAACAATTTCCTCTATCCATAGTTTTGGGAATTTCTGATGTTCCCTGACTTGCTAGCTTTCATTTAAGCGATAAGCGAGCTGGACAGTCAAGAAACGATATGAATGTAGGTCATATCATTTCTACACAGTTTTGATTTGTTTTTTTTCTTCATTTGAAAGTATATTGAGTCCCCCCCCACAAAAATATTGAAAAAATAAATACAAATAAAAACATATCTATTTTACTCAAACAACCCGCGAACCGGATAAGCTGTGAAGTGATGTTTCCTGCAGGAGTCATGATCGCTAGGAAACATCACCTAACTGCAGCAGCAGAGTCCTGTAGGACCTGATGGCTGGCTGACACACACACTCCACTCACCTCATTGATGTGCTTGTAAGTCTTGATCAGATCGACAGAGAGTTTTCTCAGCGGTGCGCTGGCGGGATCTCTAAAACTTGGAGGGATCCTCCTCTGCAGTATGGTCGCATCAGACAGCACCTGGAAGGGACAGATGGTGAGGGGAGCCCCAAAACTTGCCAAGACATTCCTGCAGTATACTAACTAGCGGATATTAGAACTAAAGTAAATAAAGGTCACTATACAATGTGAGTGGAAGGAGTAACTTCCAATGACATAACTGTGCATGTTTGAGTTAACCTATGTATACAGGCAACACTGTTGCCTAGCCACAGAACAGTCTATCAGTGATGGTGGTTGTAGTTGCTTGTCAATAGAGTACAGCACCAGTCAAAAGTTTGGACACACCATCTCATTCAAGGGGTTTTCTTTATTTTTTACTATTTTCTACATTGTAGAATAATAGTGAAGACATCCAAACTATCAAATAACACATATGGAATCATATAGTAACCAAAAAAGTGTTCAACAAATCAAAATATATTTTATATTTGAGATTCTTCAAAGTAGCCACACTTTGCCTTGATGACATTTCTGCACACTATTGGCATTCTCTCAACCAGCTTCATGAGGTACTCACCTGGAATGCATTTCAATTAACAGGTGTACCCTGTTAAAAGTTCATTTGAGGGCCTCCCGGGTGGCGCAGTGGTCTAGAGCACTGCATCGCAGTGCTAGCTGCGCCACCAGAGTCTCTGGGTTCGCGCCCAGGCTCTGTCGCAGCCGGCCGCGACCGGGAGGTCCGTGGGGCGACGCACAATTGGCATAGCGTCGTCCGGGTTAGGGAGGGTTTGGCCGGTAGGGATATCCTTGTCTCATCGCGCTCCAGCGACTCCTGTGGCGCGCTAACCGAGGGGGGCGGGTGCACGGTGTTTCCTCCGACACATTGGTGCGGCTGGCTTCCGGGTTGGAGGCGCGCTGTGTTAAGAAGCAGTGCGGCTTGGTTGGGTTGTGCTTCGGAGGACGCATGGCTTTCGACCTTCGTCTCTCCCGAGAGAGTTGTAGCGATGAGACAAGATAGTAATTACTAGCGATTGGATACCACGAAAATTGGGGAGAAAAGGGGATAACATTTATTTAAAAAAAATATATATATAAAAAAAAAAAGTTCATTTGTGGAATTTCGTTCCTTCATCATTATGCGTTTGAGCCATATATATATATTTTTTGTGTTGTGACAAGGTAGGGGTGGTATACAGAAGATAGCCCTATTTGGTAAAAGATCAAGACCATAAAATGGCAAGAACAGCTCAAATAAGCAAAGAGAAACGACAGTCCATCATTACTTTAGGGTCTCTAGGGTAGGGGGCAGCATTCGGAATTTTGGATGAAATGCATGCCCAAATTAAACTGCCTGCTTCTCGGGCCCAGAAGATATGATATGCATATAACTGGTAGATTTGGATAGAAAACACTCTAAAGTTTCCAAAACTGTTAAAATAGTGTCTGTGAGTATAACAGAACTCTGATGTACCCTGATGAAGGTTGATGTACCCTGATGAAGACAGCTTGCCTGTCGAAACGTTGGTAAATTAAATATTTTTGCATCTGAGCTCCTAGAGTGTGCGGCTCTCCTTTATTTTTATACTTTCACCGTAAAGCATTTTTTAAACCTGACACCGTGGTTGGATTCACAAGAAGTTAATCTTTAAACCTATGTGAAATATGTTTTGTTTTCTGAATTTTTATAATGAGTATTTCTGTATTTGAATTTGGCGCACAGCAGTTTCACTGGCTGTTGAAGAGGTGGGACGCTAACGTCTCACGTATCCAAGAGAGGTTAAGACATGAAGGTCAAATTTGGTCTGATGAGTCCAAATTTGAGATTTTTGGTTCCAACCGCCGTGTCTTTGTGAGACGCAGAGTAGGTGAAAGGATGATCTCCACATGTGTGGTTCCCACCATGAAGCATGGAGGAGGTAGTGTGATGGTGCTTTGCTGGTAACACTGTTGATGATTTATTTCGAATTCAAGGCACCATTAACCAGCATGTCTACCACAGCATTCTGCAGCGATACGCCATCCCATCTGGTTTGCACTTAGGGGGACTATCATTTGTTTTTCAACAGGACAATGACCCAAAACACACCTCCTGGCTGTTTAAGGGCTATTTGACCAAGAAGGAGAGTGATGGAGTGCTGCATCAGATGACCTGGCCTCCACAATCACCCAACCTCAACCCAGTTGAAATGATTTGGGATGGGTTGGACCGCAGAGTGAAGGAAAAGCAGCCAACAAGTGCTCAGCATATGTGGGAACTCCTTCAAGACTGTTGGAAAAGCATTCCTCATGAAGCTGGTTGAGAGAATGAATGCTAAGAGTGTGCAAAGCGGTCATTAAAGCAAAGGGTGGCTACTTTGAAGCATCTCAAACATATTTTGATTTGTTTAACACATTTTTGGTTACTACATGATTCCATATGTGTTATTTCATAATTTAATATTTTCACTATTGTTCTACAATGTTGAAAATAGTAAAAATAAAGAAAAACCTTTGAATGAGTGTGTGTCCAAACTTTTGACTGGTACCGTACGTGATGCTGACGTGTTTGAGGTTGTGGATGTATATTACAATCCGACAGGTAGGTAAGCTTCTCATTATGTCCATTCAGTATGTGATGCTAATACCTATGTGCACGTGATGAATTGTGGGTGTGTATAGCGTCAGTATAAGGGTGTGTGTGTATAGCATCAGGGTGTGTGTGTGTGTGCGTGTATATATAGCGTCAGTATAAGGTCAGTTCCTAAACAGAGTATTATTCTAAACAGAGCATTAGAGGAGTGTCCTGTGAGGGCGTTAGCCGCTGGGTACCTGCTGCTGTTCAGCCATGGAGTGGATGTTGCTGAAGGAGGGGTGGCTGTGCTGGCTCGACATGGTTGGCTCAGCGGGGGAGAAGCCCAAGGCGGCAGGCTGGCAGAGGGTAGAGGAGGGGGGCTTGCATCCTGAGCTGCTTCCACCTTCGCAGGATAGACGGAGAGATGGAGGGAAGGGGGAGAAAGGACGAGACAGAGAGGGAAAGGTTTTTAGAAACAATACATCGACATGAAGCTTCCTAACTCATCATACATACACTGGCACTGCCATGGGTGTGGGCATGAGCACTGCACTGCAGAGGAAAAGCACACATGTGCTCTCTCACACACCCTTCTTGGCTGTTCTTTGAAGTCACACACATACACCCTATCAAGGATGTAGAGCAAGAGGGTGGGGTGGCTACTTAGTAGGGTACCACTCCACAGGGCCATTTAGCTCCCTGTCAGAAAGATCATACAAATAATGGTGGCGTGAAATATCTCTATGCAAGAGGGTGTCCCGTTTCAGCAGAATCAGCATTAGCGCAGGTCAACCTGACAAAGCCGGTGTGTCTGTGAGTGTGTCTGTAAGTGAGAGTGTGCGTGTGCGTGTGTGTGTGTGTGACGGAGAGAAAGATATGAGACCTTTGTGGAGGTCAGTAGTCCACATTGTCACGCCTCAAAACCAGGAGGACATTTCCAAGCAGAACTTTCTCTCCAACTCCTGCTTTTATATGAAAAAACAAAAGGAGAGGTGGCTTCTCACAAGATATAGAAGATGGAACTGAATGTTGTGAGCACTAAAATCTTCTGATTGTATCAAGGTAGCTAGCAAAGATGGACAATGTGGGTTAGAACTTCAATGGGACAAACCACTGTGTGACAAGACTGTTGCATCATCCTTCCCCAAAAAATAACGAGTCATTGTTTAGTGTGCTGCTTTGCGTTGTCATTAAGTTCCACCAGACTTGTTTTTCTGTCAGAATCCCAGGTTCAACTTGACTGAGATTCTCTGCAGTTTTGAGACGTTGCTTTGCCTGCAGTCGAGCTAAAATGGCTGGAACACAACAGGCTTGGTAAGATCAGTCCGGTGTGGTGTTGACAGCGCCGCACGCTCAAGCCTGATGTCCACCAATGCCAAGACACAGCAGTTTGGACCGCTGGCTCCTGGGTAAACCCTGGCCTCCGCAGAATTTTGACCTCTCTCACTCACTTAGCTAGAGGGGGGCTGGTCGCTTGCACAAAACAAAAAACATCCGCCAGTGGCTCAGCAAACCGGCCTGGAAACTCATTCCACTGGCATTAAACACATACGGAGTCAGACTACACTTTGACCTAGTTGTGGATGGTAGAATGTTTACAACAAGACATTCATCTTGGTTGTTCTAGGTTAAAGTTTGAATAAAAGTTTAAGTTTAGACCAGGGTTTCCGTTAACCTGTGATAGACGGCTTTTGGCAGATATTTGTTTTGAAAAGCGGTGAATAAAATTGGCGCCGGCCAAAACAACGCAAAATAATGATTTTTAGCCTATTCATTGATGGAAATACCAGTCGATGGAAATACACTTGACTGGTCATGCTTATCGGTCTATAGGTTAATTTGCATAATTTCGTGGAATTAAATTGGCGCATATACAGTATATTCGTTATGTATCATATTTATCACACACGTACAGCGTACAGATACAGAATGGAAAATCTGTCAGACAACATCTCAAACAGCAGATGCATAGGAAACGAAAAGCAAGCTTCATCAGTGTGTCACACACCATTTTGCAATGAGCTGGAGAAAGTACGCATTTTGAAAACATATACTTAATTGTTTGAAACATGAACATTTTACTACATATGAGGCATGTCTTACCTTGCCTCAAAGTAGCCTAGCCAAAATCAGACCATATTCGAGATAATTATTTACAGCAACTTTTCTTTCATTGTCCAGTAGCCAAAGCACAATACTAGTCCTATTAGCAACCCGCGCTAGTTGTTGCACATTAGATCTCCCTCTTTCTAAATTTCTAACAGATATTTCCATCTCTGTCACATGAAACCACTCGCAGTATGGTTTGCTAACGGTGTTTTCCCACGAATTGCATTATGGAACGAACATTCGCGCGTAGCCTACTACCTTATGCGCATTGCTGGGCTTATAATGTGAACTAATATTTTATCAACATTTGAAGCTAAGCGTTTTGATCGGTTGCATCACTCATTTTCATGTAGCCTAGACCTACTGGTTGTATGAATTTGGGATCTATCGTTCCACAACTGTCCCAGAGTCTGTTTGGAATGGGCTATTTCTTTCTCGACAAGCTGACCAATAGAACATGTAAACTTTTCCACTATGGGGATAGTAGATTGACAGGCTAGTGATGTTGCTGTTCGTTACTCTTCTTGTTGGCTGAGGAAAAGTAAACGTGCAGTTATTCTAACATCTTCAAAGTGCACGTCAGAATTCAGTAAGGACGCACATCGTTGTATCCTCAACTTGCATGTTCTGTTAATATGAATTACCATAATGTAAAATGTGATTTCTGTCATTCTGAGCACTGTGGGTGGACGCCCTAATCAGGTTATGCATCCAATACATATGGGTCCGGTAAATCTCTCAAATGTCCAGTAAATAAAAAATGCTGCCGGTCAAATGTCAAAAGACAGGGAAATAATGTCCCTTAACTTATACAGTCTGTCCGTCCCCAACTCTGTTCTTCCCTCCAGATGCGAGGAAGATTAAACAGAGAACATGGGGCTCTCCAATGACCTTACACTACTGAACAGTACCAACAGCATGTCCTGTTCAACGGTTTGGTTACTTTTAGTGCAAACCCTTTCAATACATCTTACAGTGCAATGTCCTAAATTGCTGATGAAAACCTTGACCACCGTGCTAGTGTCCTGCAAAACCAACAGATTAATTGCATGTCTCCGGTAAAGTGCAGAAAGAAGAATATGAAAAAAGGGGGTATATAAAATTGATGAGATATTTCACAGCCAATGCTTTTATCACTGGCTTTTAAAGTGAGGAGTAACGGGGGTGAAATTTATCAACGACACATTACAACTTGAAATAGCCCGCCGATCAATGGCCGTAGTTTAAACAAAGTGCAAAACAGCACGTCTGAGCACCATCAGTCCTGAGGGGTGACTGCACGCATTCCATCCAATGATAGGATGAGTCCCAACACCGGCATCAGGAGTGGGCTGAGAGGGAAGGAGGAAACATTACATACGTGACTCATCTCAAACTGCTTTCTGTCTCAGCACAGATACAGAGAGAAACACTCGGACACAAATATTTATAACATTTCTTATTGCTGTTGCATTGTCGAGAAGGAACCTGCAAGTAAGCACCTTATTGAACAATGTACGTCATGTGTATCCTGTACATACGACTAATAAAACTTGAAAACACACACAGTATGTCTCCGGTACACTAATAATTCAATATTAAACTGATTATGGCAGTAGGCGGATAATGCAATTGTCATGTAAACACCTTACTCTGCTCATCTTAAAACACCTGGTTTTCTGACCAATCTTTTTAATTATTAGGACATGTGAACACCGTCATTCCAACGGTGTCTTTGATCTGCGCATGTGCTAGCACCAGCAGGGCGAGCCTCCCTCTGTAGCCTGAGTGAAGTGTGTTTGAAACAACAATATATGCGTTTTAGAAGTCGTTTTCACATACAAACTTTGTCCAAACTCTAAATGAAATATGCTCGCTGTGGTAGAACATTTATTTCCAGGAAGCCTGATCTCAGATGTGTCCATGTAAACAGGATTATTATGGAAATCCTTCTTCTTGCAAAGCATGTAAACAGTTTAATCAAACTATTATATTAATCTGACTATCCACAATAATCGCATTATTGTGTGCATGTAACCGCACTCACACCAGACCTGTATCCAGAGCTTACAGTGTTACAGTTAATCAGCCTTTCAGATCAATACGACAATGTTCTACAGCAAAGACTGTTTAATAAATCTCCATCAGCATTGGCCATGCATTGTGAGAGGTTAACAATACAACACAGTTTAAATGGTCAAACTAAATAGGACAGCTGCACCTGCAATGTTGTGGTTTTATGCTACAGTAATGACTGTAGATGCACTGGGATCAGAATTGCGAAGAAAACTGTAAAAAACCGGTCTACAAAAAACAGAAGAGAAATTTCACAACGCAAGGAAACTGCTGTTGTTATGAGAGGCCTTGTTCTGCCCTGGCCTCAGTTGGGAGGGATATGACGATAGTTATGAGGGCTATCTGCCGAGCACTGAGAAATGTCACACTGTGCCTTTAAATGCTGAAGTGAACACATTGAGAACTTCCTGAGTGTGACACCCCCTTCCTCTCTGGCTGCTCATTGGCTGCTAGTATCCAAGGGCTGGGCAGAGAGGTCTCTATAAATAAACCTGGTAGCTTGTGCTGTATCAGCAACCCTTCCCACAATGCCGCTCTCACCCTCCCTCTTCCTCCTCTATTTCTCTCTGCCTGTTACCTCTTTCTCTCTCCCCCAGTCTCTCTCACCCAACCGGCCAAAGCACTCACACAAATGTTGTCTCTAATGGGGCTGGATATTAATAAAATATAGTAGGTAAGGGCACACAGCCATCTATAGACAGACACACAGGTGTACTGCACAGGGTAGAATTCATACTCACTTATGCAAGTGTCAAATCAGACTGAGTTAAATATATACAGACAGGGGTGTCTGAAGTAATCATTTGCAGCAATTAACCGTGCATGGACCATGAGGTATCCCACCACACCCCTCTACAGCTGACCAAAACAGCTGCCAATCAGTGTGTCACCATAGCAACAGACCAGCCCACTATCTGTCTCTAAGGAACAGGAAGGAAATGGTGTGGGGGAGATGTAAGGCCAACAGCTGAATTCACCGTCCCTCCCCCCGCCCCTGTCCGTGTCAGCCCCTCTTATACCCTGTTAGGGTAACGGGAGTAGTGGTGCCACCAAGCCAAAGTTGGACACAGGGCAAAAGGCGGGGGGGGGGGGGATAGGGAATGATGGAAGGAAGGGATAGAGTGTAGGTAAAGGTCAATAGAAAGTTTCAAAGAACTGTCTCTGAGCTGACCTCGTGCAGGGTGCAGACCCAGCGAGGGCAAGGGAGTGTGGCAGGGGAAGCTAAGCTCATGCCCTCGTGGCGCCCACTGTGTCTGGGCCAGGTCAGGTCACTGCGGACACTCATGCTCCTCTCTCCCGGCACAGCCGGCTCGCTGGCACTGAGGGACAGGCACAGCTGAGACACAAATACTGCGCACTCTGACACTGCGCTTTCAGGCCCAGACTGTTAAAGAGGGGGTGTGAGAGCGAGGGAGAAATAGAATGTGTGTATGCAAGACTGGCTGCTTGTACATCATGAATATGACATTCCATCTGTCAAGTTCTATGTCATAATGTACCTGTGTGTCCCTCCACATGAAACCTCTTTAGTTGTCCAGAATCTCAGTATGTCCCTCAGTGTAAAGGCTCTGGACCTTCACTGTACTGACCCTGACCATTAGCTACTTCTCAAAAGTCAAATGTCATACTCTTGCTTCCACATGCCGGGCAACAATCCAATCAGGACACAGCGGTAATGTCCGCTTCCAGCCTGCACTGCCCAACATGATTGGTGCATCAGATCATTGTCATGACATGACTGGCTTGTACATCTGGTCATTGTCAATCACTGGACTGAAAATACAACCACCTTGGCTTCGGATACAATCCAACAGGATGAAGACAGGCCGGAGGGAAGTACCTAACATCATATGACCGATCACAGTAGTTTGATAAAGGAGGAAGTTCTGGGCATTCACTGGAAGTGTGAGCCATCCTATGAAGTGAACTGACTGACGATTAGGTCTTATAAACTGAGTCCAGGTCAGGAAAAACTCCTTGTTCTCCTGGTGACAATCTCCACCTGCCAATGCCCAGACACCAGCTAAACCTCCTCATATCACTGGCCTGCTCACAGCGCCGGCTGGCGGGCAGCAACAGAGTGCTTTATTTATTTGAGAGCAGCCAATACTCTTCCTCATTTCCTCTTGACCACCCACACACTGACTGTGCATAACACGTCTAGCAGCAAGGAGCGGAGGGGGGAAGGGGGGCTGGTAGGATTCTCAGGAAGTGAGAGATGTCATCCCCGTGTCTGGCAGTGTGAGTCAAAGTGGAGGAGGAGGAAACAAGATTATTCATCAGAACAGGAGCGGGAGTGATGTCCCACCTCACACGCCCCAGTGATCCACAGAAACCTAAGTGCGTCCCTTGAGTGGAGGCGTCTGTGTTTGGGTATAGCAGTGGAGGCCAGTTGAGAGGGAGGAGGGGTCCAACATGCAGCCACCCAAAAGGTCTCTGAAGACCAGCCACAGTGTCAAACAGAACACTACATAAAAGACAATGATAAATCCTCTACTGCTTCAAGTAACAGGTACATGACTCAAAAGTCCCCATGAGGTGTAATTTCTCAGTGTCATCAAACTAGAGTTTCCATGCCAGCTTCCCCATACCTGGTCACCCCCTCGTACCGACCCCTCTACCCCAACACCCCCGCTATGCCCCCAATGAACTTTAGACAGTCAGCCCCCCAAAGCTGAGTCAGACTGAAAGCTATAAATAACAACCATCTGGGTCGACCTCTTTCATCAAACAGTGACACTGTTAAATTGAGCGCTCACACAGTACATACAAATATAACTAAATCCTCTCCCAAATGTAATGGGAGAGGAGGGCCGACGACAGCCCTGGTACAGGACGATTTGTGGCCGTGGTACTTTCTGGGCTCTGGCTCGACAACTTCTACTACAGAGAGAGAGAGCTGGTATGGATGAGGATGAGCTTAGTACCCAACGCTTGATGTATTGTTTTTTATATTATGTTTCTCTTCCTGCTGGCCAATCCAAATGCCCATCTTGTCAGCAACGACTGAAGCTAATCTGCTGCCTGAAACCCCTGATGGCACAACAGGAGGTATCAAACACACACAAAGTTGTGCAAGCTTTCCCATGCCTCTCGGGTCAGGTGGGCATGTTTGGCATCGTTGCCAAAAACGTAGCAACTTACAGCATCTAAACCACTCCCTTAACCAACAAGTTTCAAATGTGACCCAAAGGACCTTAGGTTCTCATCCCCCTTTGAGAAGGGCTTGTTCACATCTTAGGACGGCTGCAGGTTCTCCTCAGCTCTGGACTAACTCATTAGACTGACCAGCTCTAATCGATCTCAGTGTGACCAAGCTCCTTTGGTGGGCAGCAGCCTGGGCATGTCAGCTCCTGTAGAGGCAGCAGCTATCCATCTAGTCCTGCCTGCCAACAGGAGGTCAGTCTGATTCTTCAGGTGGAGGAAGCAGAGAGGGAAGAGTCACAACTCACCACTGAGGTGTGAACTTACATACAGCCTCGCAAACTGCCTATTTTACTTATGAAAGAACAAGAGAAACACAGAGAGGAGGAGGAGAGAGTCAGAGAGAGAGCGAGAGAAGCAGGGGAGAGTTTGCTTGCTAAATGTTTTATGTGCTTTCCGTGATGGAAGTGGCTGTGTCAGCGTGGATACTGTGAGTGATGCGCAGCAGGGGAGAGGCCGGGGGAGGAGGGGTGCAGAGTGTGGTGGGGGTTGTCTGCCAGGAGATGTGGGATGGCTGGGGCTGCAGGTACAGGCTACAAGCACACTGAGCTCTGCTTCTGCTGCACAATAACATGTTTTCCTTTCAAGCTTGCATCATCAAAGGGGGTGTTGGGGAGGTTGAGAGGTCGAAGGGGTGGTAAACTAACACAATGTATAACTTAAAATTAAACCAAATTGTTTGCACTCATGACTATTGCATTCAATTACATTTTCAGACAACTTAGAAGCAAAGCAAATACTTCATGAATGTATTGTATTGTTACAAATCAACCTGCAAGGTTGCTAACCAACTAGCCTGCTAACGTTAGCCCTACTAGCCTGCTAAAGTTAGCCCTACCAGGCTGCTAACGTTATCTTAGCACTACGAGTCAGCCAGTTGCTATTAACAACTGGCTTATAGCTACATTAAAGTAAACCAAAGTTTTATAAACACATAACGCCATCTAACCAGTTATCAAAGAATGTTAGCTATTTGCAGTTATCTTATCCAGCAAGCTAACTAGACAGCTAACGTTAGAGAACATGCCTTAAAGTTGACAAAAACAAAAAGGAGAACAGACAAGCCCACTGCACGAAGGCACTAGAGCCTGCCGTGTCCATTGCCGTACATGCCCCATCTACTTCTTGTTTACATCATACTTCCTGTGATTGGTGGATTGTAGGTCACCACCGCCAACACATGGTCTGGAATTGAATTAAGTGCTAGCATGTCTACTGGCTAACATTAGCCAGTTTAAGATAGCTACTGCGCAAGCATACAAACTCAGTAGCACAGCATAGATCCTCAAAATGACTGAGAAATAGTGCATTCTGGGTAGTTTAGAAGCTATCCAGGAATAAGGTAATAAATACGTAATAACCCAAAAACATAACTATGTTTGTACTTGTAGGTAACCATGACTCCAACTAAGTTACTATGTCTTTGACCACACTGTGTTACATTGGTGAGTAAAAACTCATGCTTCCTACCCTTTAACGTATTTAACTAGTGTGAAGCGAAACACCACCACAACACAAATCACCTCAACCCCCCCCCCCCACAAACACTTAGCCTACGTACTCGCCTCCCTAACAATCTCTAGTCCACACAACCCTATTGCTTCATCACCACAGTCTAAAAGTCACAGCCACAGAAAAGGACAAACTTACTTTCCCTCTTAGCTACAGTCTGAGGGAGATGGAGGGGTGAAGCCTAAAGGGCCATTTTGACAGACTTGGGAGCGTTGCAGAGGTCCCCCCTAACCCTGTATACCAGCTCCTCCCAGCTAAGCTACAACAACAAGGATATTCAATCCAGACTGATTTATTGGATGGTGCATTTGTTTACCTCCACATGACACCAACTTCCACATGAATCACATTCCACAGAGGGGGACAATCTCAAGGGACAGCAGCTTATAGAGCACCACTCCACCACCATCTCCTCTACACCAGAGGAGGCTGGTGGGAGGAGCTATAGGAGGAGAGGCTCATTGTAACAGGCACCTGCCACTAACTGTAACCACACCAAACACAACACAGTCCAACAGGCAATACTGTCTGGGGATCTTGTTAAAAACACAGCAATCAAGAGCATTGATTGCATCACTTCAGTCACATTCTTGGAGGGGGGAATGAATGATAACTTCAGTATCTTGTTTACTGGAAAATCAGAAGGATAAACATGACTCAACCACAGTAAGCAAAGGGACGAGACGTTTCACCTTTAGACCATAAATTAGTGCAGGAAACAAACAAGATGAAGGGAGGGAAAGGAGCAAAGGGCAGCGGTGAGGTCGTGGTGTTTGTGTGACTGCTTCAGATACCTCTGCTTTCAGTCTCACAGTCCAAACTCAACTAACAGAGGGTCTAACCTGAGATTTGTTTTCTTTCCCCAGCTCTAATATGGCCCTCGCCTTCTCCCTCTTGTTCTTCTACTTCAGGAAAAGAAGCTCCCACCATGCCTTTACCTTTGGCCTTAGGCCTAACTATTATCATATCTTCAACATTTCCAGACAGAAAATAAATGAACCAGACAGAGTCACACTCTTTCTCAAGCATGTTACATTTCTCTCCAGCATCTTTCAGACAGTTAAATCAAATGTTATTTGTCACATGCTTCGTAAACAACAGGTGTAGACTAACAGTGAAATGCTTACCCAGTTACTCAGGGCCCTAAAACTAAGTCAGTAACCTACACACGTCCGCTCAGCCCGCACCACACTGTGAGGACAGAAATAGGCAGCAGAGAACGAGTCAGTTGGATACTCAGATAAAAATAACTTAAATTAAAAAGGGGGATATAGCTGAAAAGTCACCCAGATATGTGGGTATAAAGACTGCATTTTCCCCTCATGTTTCACAGAGTCTGATACCTCTTAAAGTCCAGAGAGGAGCTTCGAGTTACAATTGACAACTACAGCTGTGCGTTGATTTACAATTAGCCTGCTAAATCGCTGTTACTAGGAAGTGATAATGGCAACATTAAAAGTTATGCACTCAGCTGTAAACGTGGACTCGAAGTGTCACCATCTCCCTACCCCACTCCAATAGAGATAGCAGTATTAGGAGTGAGGTCTGGCCAGTGAGAAATACTTA
The DNA here is from genome assembly GCF_045679555.1 of Salvelinus alpinus. Taxonomy (NCBI): domain Eukaryota; kingdom Metazoa; phylum Chordata; class Actinopteri; order Salmoniformes; family Salmonidae; genus Salvelinus; species Salvelinus alpinus. The sequence continues at coordinate 3,531,653 of NC_092120.1, read as the reverse complement.
TGGTTGAGGGGAGGCGGGGTGACTAAATAACTTTCCAACTGCCAAAATGTTCTGGCCACCAACTTAGGTAATCACCAAGTCAAGTTATTTCAGTGCATGATAAGTTTTATTTCTGATCAAGCAGAAGCCTTGTTTAATATCTACTAGACTTCTACCAACCATGCTATGACAGACAACAGTAGGTGAGCTAAGTTTCAATGTAACCCCCAGACACCGTGCCCACTTCAGTGGCGGCTCACTGTGTCATGAGAGGGAGTCTCTCAGCAGGGGGATGGGACGACAGGCCAGCGAGGGACACAGACAGTCCGTTCCTGAGCCAAGCTGCAATCCAATTTAAGGCTTATGGGGGCGAATCTGCATTAATCTACTGTACACTAAGCAAGGTGAATCCGTCAGCTATTCAACAAGTGTCCTCCTCGTGCTTCACTTTTCAATCCAACCTTTCTCGTGGCCTCTCACCCACATGCCGATAACTCGCTTAAGTTTGATGGGAAACTCCTGAGATAAACGGCACCATGGAAAGCTGTGACCTTAAAATAAGCGCTACAATGTCAAGCTTCAAGGGCACAGCCAAGGACAACGTGCATGACTGACTGATTGACTGTCTGAACAATGGAGGTGTCAGTGCCTCCCTGCTACCATGCTGGACCAGCTGGTCAGACTGGGATCAGTGGGGGGTGGTGGCTGGTGTGGTCGTCCTCATAAAAGCTTTAGATTGCTTGTTTGAAAACATTTTTAAAAATGGGCCAATTAAGTCATTTATATCTAAAGAGCATTAAGTGGATAAACGATTGACGGATAATTGAATTCCCTTCTTGAGCCAATGCCGGAACTGGGCAAGAATGGGAAACCCTTACACAAATAAATAATAAAATGAAAGTATAAACAGAAGAGCATTACAAAAACTGGAAAATGGTCTCCCTAACTCAGTATTCATTCATGCCTTCATCTACCCCATCCCAACTCTCCCTCCACTTCCACATTTATTCTTCCGTCCATTGAATAGGCATCACCATCTCCACAAGCTGCTTCCTGTACTAACACAGACCTGGCTGTTCACTGCCTGAATATCACCACACTAAGGTATCTTTGTCATTAATAAAACAGGCTACATCCTCTGTAATAACACAACAATAAGCCTGGTGTTCAAAAGTAGTTCGAACCCCTGCACCTGTAGGTCCAGGTGTTGCTTTTGATTGACCTGTATTGATCCAGCAGGTCCAGACAGTGATAATCCATCTATAACAGGTAGATACTGTGAAACGTGACAGAACATAAGATGTGCAATTCCCCAGGGGCAGGGATTCCGTGAAGCACTTGACTTATACAGCAACAACATAAATCTATCATGCTACTCGTAAAATAAACTGTGAATTGCCCAAATGTCAAATATTATGTAACCCTGTGAAACTTTAAGGGAATCTCTACAACAGAGGTGATACAAACATAACCTGAGAATTAAAAATAATATGCATCAGGCCCCTAGAAAAGGATAGGACACATGGAGGTGGAGGGGCCCCATCACGGGCTTTGAGGTTTAACACTCAGATCAATAAAGTTGTTTTGCAACCTCACCCACACACACACACACACACACAGTGGAACTCCCAGCTTCGCTAGTATTTCCCAGCTGCCATGGTAAAACACACTGAAGTGTGAACCACATGACTCTTACAAGTAGAGCACAGCTGTGCAGAACATAAAAGGCATGTGTCCATCCATGGAAACACTAGGACCAAAAGATCAATGGACTGCAGTAGTAACACCTGGGCAACAGTACCCTTGAAAGGGAATGAATTTATTCCCACAATTGTTTGAACAAGTGGCTGGAGACAATTGTGGGAAAGGAGAAGGGGAAAGGGGGTTGGGGTCTCCGAGATGGAACTCCTCTAGGTGGGGTTTGCTTGAGTTTTTGTGATGAGCATTTCTGGGAATCCCCGGCCCTATTAAAATAAACCTAAAACAACTTAAAATGATGGAGCATAAAGGTGTATGTAACACAGCTATTGTTGAGGTAGGTGTTTAAAAATGGTTTTATCCAACCTGAGTTCAAAAATGAACAGGTTGATTCTGTAATTACATCATTGTTATGCCAGTAACAAAACATTACAATATTTGTATTAGTTCCATTCTACTACGTTAAAACATGTGTACGCTATTCCACCGAAGCGCTCTACAACAATGATGAAAACTGTACTTGATGCATCCATGAGAACAGTAGTAGGACACCGACCAATGGAGCGCTGCAGCTTCAAGTTTAATCCTCCGACTCTTATGGAAAGAATTGATAGGTCTTTCCCCGATTCTCTCGTACTCCTCTCATTACGTCATCACTATAATGCTTGCTTCTTTTTTGTTTTTTACAATTACAATGGCACACAGTTTTGTGATTGTTCATGACTTTGAGGAGGATGATAAGTGCCACAGTGTCATCAACACCACAGATCGCAGAAACTATGCATGAACAACGCTCAAGTGACAACTACGCAAAAACAACGCTCAAGTCAAAACTATGCATGAACAATCGTCAAGTCAGAAAGTCACAAACTGCTTCAGCTCACAACACCGAACATTTACAAGCATTGAACCAACCAAGAGAAACCAGGAAGCTGGTGCCATAGGCAGACACATCTTGATCCAACTCATGCTATAACGAACATCGGTCTTATCAGTTTGTGTCATACAGAATGAACATGTAAGGATACACAATACTCATATCTCAACTAAGAGAATTGAGGATATCACATGCTACAAAAGTTCCATGACAACATCCCACAGAGGTGGTGAACCTTTTGGAAGAGAGGAGGGGGTCTCACAGAGAACTACACAGGTGATGCAATAACAACGTACTTTACCACTTATAATTCCACACTCATTATTCAAGTATGACAAATAACTATCTTTGCTTAGATTGATCCACTAAAAGATTACAACATGTGCTTAGTGAGAGAGTGAGTGAGAGTGTGTGTCTGTTTGTTCAACTGTGAGTGTGTATACTCATTCACAAACCAACAATATTTGTACTAACTTTTTGTCGGTTTCCGTAGTAGGTGTGACTGAGTTGGTAAGTAGCGACTTTGCTCTGGGTTGTTGATCCAGGATTCGGTCGGCAAGTTTGCGACCATTCTGTTAGAAGGCTGCGACTTCTCCTCCACTGACGAAGTGATCACCATCTGAAACTCTTGTGTGTTGGGCCGCTGTATCCCAGAAATCAAGTCAAAGTTTATAATTTGGGGATTCCAAATATTACTTTGGAAAACTATGAGGATGCATCAAGTGTAGAGTGAAGGGGTAATCCCCGCCTCAGAACTCTTCAGAAATCTCTGTAATCCAGCAATATACATCCAACAACAATAAAACTCAGGTTTGAACCGGAAAGGCAGGTATATAAGGGTTTCACACAAAAATATTTCTTTGTCAACAATTCAATCCTGAAGTGGTGGAGACATTAGGAACCAACGAAACTAAAAAGGCACCATTAACTTGTTTCCAAAAAAGTTTCACGTCGTCTTTCCTCTGTATTCTTTATTACTATGTTTCTCTAAGGCAATGAACTGGGTTTCAGGCAACAATGCTTATTTATTTCTGACATAAAAATATAATATAATTATTTAAACTACATATTCTTATATAATTCATAGCTATTTCTTATTTAATATATATATATATGCTTCTCTGTGTATATGGGGAAGAAAATATTTGGTTACTCAAGTTTGCTTCTTATAAGTGCAGTTTCTCATGCATTGTTCCATGTTCCGTGCTGAAAAAAATGTTTAATTCCAGTCAAAGATACAAAGAAGATACAGTCAGAAAGTTGAGCAGGGTGAGATGTATATCTTGGAGCTTGACTGAGACAGGACCCCCACTCGAATTTCCAGTTTTGATAATTCAGCAGCTGACAATGGAACCAGAGCTAAAGCTGGAAGTGTTGGTGAGCTGAGGGTGGGGGTCTCAATTTCCAACTACCACCATTTACCCCATCACTCTAAAAATAGCCTTTGCCTCTTAGATTCCTTGTAAGTATCCTATTGTGAACTAATCAGTCAAAAAATAAGCAGGTGAAAGCAATCGAAAACATCTGTGCTGTTTTCTTTCCCAGACTTCAACCTGGTGGTTTAATCCAGTGACACAAAAAGTACAGTTCAGAGAGATAAATCATCCACAGTAAAAGCTTTTTGTCTTTGTCTCCTTCACCAGATGCATAAACATGAAAATCTACCCTTCCCCCTTAAAGGAACTAGCGAAGTCCGCAGTTAACTGGTGACCTTAAGCGCTGCCAGGTCGAAAGGGTGGGAGGAGAGGGACACGGAACTAAAAACACGAGTGACAACAACCTTTAGCTTGTGAAAAATGTTATTATGTGCAGGAAGAAGAAATAAACACGTGCATGCAAAAATAAATATAACAAAGCAAAGTCCTCATGTGCAAGTAAGTGTATTCCAAGGCACAACAAAAGTAAACCGTATTCAGTGTCAGTTTCTTGCTCTCTATTCCAAAGCCTCTGATCTAGGGAGTCAATGCGAATCTGATTAAAAAAAAGTGAATATTCAATTTTGATTTGATGTGCCAGAGACGCGTCCTCATACGCAGCAACAATGTATCCTTCTCTCTCGCCAGTTCCGAAAGGCTGTTCGTTAACTACAGAATGTCAAATACTTGAATATAATATTTATAGCAATAGATCCGGTCCGCACTCTCACAGATAATATGTTTCTTTTAATTGACGTCTCTCGTCTGACAAGACATTGACGACGGTACAATATTCCGGTTTTGGAGTGACGACAGTACAATATTCCGGTTTTGGAGTCTGTTCGTCAGTTTTGATTCAAAAACTGTAGCGACTGCTCAACAAAAAATAAAGTGGGTTTCCGGAAGTGAGTCTTGATCCCCGCGAAAGTAAAATAAAAACGTGCCTTTAAAACAAAACCCAATACTCCGTAGATCCAAATTATCAAAAGCAATAGACTTTTCAACACTGTCACCTCCCTCTCAACACTGTCTTCTACGCAGTCGTTCGCTGCCAGTCAGTTCGGAGCTTCTGTATGTGTCTGGATGCTCTCTCCTCACGCTCCTGTCGCCTTTGATACCTCCAGGTCAAACAGTTAACTGTATTTTCATTCAATCCTCTGATTTTTCTCGCAGGATATTCACCTCCGAGGTGGTGTTCTTCCCGGGTAGCATTAACTCATATTCGCCCCTCTCCCGTTATTACTCCCCGTGCTGGCTACCCTTTCTGGCCGGCTCCACACCCTGCGATGCGGATTGTTCCAACAGCTATTCGAACGCAGGGGGGCTGTGGAGATACACTCCGATAGCAGCGGAGTTGACGCAGCTCCATGCACATTAATGTTTAAAACTCTTAAATTATCGGGGCTACCTAGAATCAAAGTACAGCAAGGAGACATTACGCATGGTTTTATTTGCCTGTTTATGTGAAATTACACGCGGGGTACTTGAAATATTGTAACACACACAGCTACATGATGTCAACCCTGAGACTTTTCGCATCCCCCCTTTTCGAGAGTAGTTGCGCCACCAAGTTGCTCCTCTCCATTTATAGTAACAGGCAGATATATATACACACTTTACACATATATATATATATATACACACACACACACACACACACACACACACACATATATATATACACATTATATATATATATATATATATACACACATACATATATATATCTATATACACACACACACACATATACACGTATATATATATATACACACACATATATACATACATATACATATACACACACATATATACACATACAGACATATAAATAAATATATACACACACACATACAGTGTATATATATCTGCCTGTTACTATAAATGGAGAGGAGCAAAAGGGGGGATGCAATGTCTCAGGGTTGACATCATGTAGCTGTGTGTGTTACAATATTTCGGGGTGGCAGGTAGCCTAGTGGTTAGATCGTTGGGCCAGTAACTGAAAGGTTCCTAGATCAAATCTCTGAGTTGACAAGGAAATAATCTGTCGTTCTGCCCCGGAACAAGGCAGTTAACCCACTGTTCCTAGGCCGTCATTGTAAATATGAATTTGTTCTTAACTGACTTGCCTAGTTAAATAAAGTTTAAATAGATCAATATATATATTGATCTACACACAGTTATTTAAACTTTATTTAACTAGGCAAGTCAGTTAAGAATATATATATCAATATATATATTGATCTACACACAGTTATTTAAACTTTATTTAACTAGGCAAGTCAGTATATATATATATATTGATCTACATATATATATATATATATATATATATATATATATATATATATATATATATATATATATATATATATATATTGATCTACACACACACACACACAGAGAGAAAGAGCGAGAGAGAGAAAAGGACTACATCGATGGGGCATGCCCAAATAAAATCCCTTACCACTATTCACACAATATCTGAAAATGACAACCGCAACAATATTCCTGAACGAGATACTAGTATACATGCTGTGGCAAAAACTTGCCAGCTCATCTCAATCTATAACAAAATAATGAGTCTGATGGAGCATAAGGAAAATATACAAGTGATTTATAACTAATTATTAAGGTATTGGATAAAGTCAAAGTTACCTTAGAATCAGTAATGTAATCAGTTAAGTAAAGCAAGCATTTTGTGACACTATATTTGAGTCAACTTGAATCTGTAGCCTATTTATGACTTTATCTTTCAGAAGTTTATTACAAGTCATGATAATGACAAAAGTTGCTTCCTGTTCCTCAGGTTTATTCAGAAAATAATTACTAAGACAGCTATTTGTTTGCTGTCCTTCACCATGTCTATTTCTGCAAGCTTCATTTCGTTCTACCAGTCCTTGAGAATGATTTCACCTTTTCTGTGCTAAAGCACGCACACTGGCAAAACCCTTCCCCTTCTCTTATTGCTTTCCACTGCCACTACTCTCCGCTCTTCCTGACGCGCCTTCACCGATCGTGAGCACCACACTCCCCACCCCCAGTGTGCGCGTTCGCAGGCTCTGTTGCTATCCGACTCCACGGCAGCTCGAGCGTGATTGGTCAGACGACGTCCCTTCAGCTGCATGAATTGGTCAACTTGGATATCTGGGCGGAGATAGAAAATGAGGCTGCCCTGTCCTCTTGCCTCCTCGTCGTCGCCAAACGCATCGCGGAGGCAGAAAGACGTGCCCGCTGAAACAGTTAAAGACCTCAGGTAGACAGACAGGGGAAGGGGGTAAGACCACTAGAAATGCGACCAAAGGTGTAGCTCATGAAGTCATGCAAAAAAGGAAGCTATAACAGTTTCCTACAGAACAGTTTCCTATAGAAAAGTTCAAACAATACTTTAAACTTCCCATAAATAGCATGCATAACTGGAATAGGGCACAAAAAAACACAAAATGAGAATGTCTAATGCCAGCACAGGGACATCTGCCAGGTGACCGTTCACATCTAATTAAAATATTCTGTCCAGTACTTGCCTGCAAGTCACACAAACTAGGATAATGTAAGCAAAACAGGCAATAACATGATTTAGGATATCTGAAAACACTGGCAATCTGATCAAACTGAGTAACTTTTTTGGAACATCAACTAAATATACTTTGTTTCTTCTTCAGATCAAATACAGGAAGAAAATAAACCCCTGTGACACCAATGAATGGCAATGGGGTAAATTATTATCTATATGATAATAAGTAATGTTGTGATAATTTAGCCTTGGTATTTTTGAAAGCTCTGAAAATAATTCCCTGTGACATGTGGAACCGAAACAGCATTGTCTGTTCTCAAGGAGATTGAATGTTGTGAATCCCTGCGTGTTCATGTTGGGTATTCGTTTCTCTATTCTCCCCCAAAAGAACAGAAACTGGAGAGATGGGAGGGGATGTACAAAACGAGGTTAACCATGCCGTCATTCATCCTCCACGGTAGCCAGTGAATGTGCGTGTTCCCCCTTCAGAAAAACTTGAACTTCACTGCAGACAGCTACTGTCGTCATGCAAGGATTGGGATAGATTTCAGCACACAACTTTATCAAACTGCGAGCTGGAGATATTTGAAATAGCTATGCAGCACATGTCACTTCCATTAGAGAGCACTGTTGATGCAAAAACTAAACCCCAATTACAGGTTATAGGTTAGCGACGTTACTGAGGTGGTGGGTGACATGGGAGTGGGGTTGTGGGTGCTCACACCCAAAATAAATGTACAATTTGCATGCAGGACAAGGACATTAGAATGACTTTTGCAATAGCACCTGCAGTTGCACTGTGTATGCATTTGCTATGTTCTGGGGCTGACTGGCAATTTAAAAAGTCGCAGGGTATTGCTATATTTCTCAATTATGAATGTTCTCTAGACCACAAATTAGGATGTAAACAGTCACCAACAACAATTATTCAATGTTCTGAACATTAAAAAAAAAACTGTGTTACCAGAAACATACAAATGATGAGAAAAATAACAATAGGTAGCCTTAACAAAACATTTAATATATATTAGAATAAATAACAAGTATGTCCCCAAATGTGTGTAAACTGCAATACAACTTAATTCCAAAATGCCAGGGACTTTGACAATCTGATCTGGAGACACAACAGCTTCTCCATCTTTGTTCCAAAATATGACACAACAAATATGAATAGCAACATTATACTAAACTTGGTTGAGCAATTAGCCAGCAAATTCAGTCCCCTTTCTCCTTAGCGCCGAACAGAGGCACAGCAAGGCACATACAGTCCAAACCGAACTGGTGCAGCCTCCTTGTGTCATTAACACTATTTTGATTGTATACGCACAAATGTATAGATAAATGTGTACGTGTATTATGTGAGCTGATTCTCAGGAGGGAGTGTGACTCCGTTCCAATAAATCACGTTTGCAAAGCACCCAGACACCCGAGATTAAAAACGCAAGGCGAAGACTCCGGGACTCACGTGCCTTGCAGCAAAATTCCACCCGGCAACTACACACTGTACCATGGTAACAGCCCTGCCATTGGTCCCGGGTGCGTTTTGAAATGACCAATGGGAGGACCGGCAGCGGGTGATGCGTGTTGCTAGGTAAACATGATGCAGTGGGAAGATACGGTAGTCGAACTCTACAGAAGAAGCTACGAGCGCCAGAGGAACGGAGGGGTAACACAGCAGCGAATTACAATTACACTGCGGGGAGGTTGCCGGGGTTGCGTTTCAGCTCAGCTAAAGCTTGGGAAGATGTTTTATAAGGTGTGTGTATACTGTAGAACTAAATGTCCTTTAATTTCAGCGATAAGTAGACCCAGAGACAAGCACTGATTTCACCCATCATAATCATTACCCATTCTCACCTAGCGAAGGGATGGATGGAATCCTTACCAACAACGAATCACATGCTTCTCTGCTGTATTTTCAACCTCCATATCTACAGACAGAATATCCAAATATATATCATAGCTCTCATGGCCGACCAGTGAAATCCTAACAACTAAATAAGGTTACATGGCGCCATGTGACGCCAAGGTCTCCACCTTTAAAAAAAAAAAAAAAAAAAGGCACCAACCTTTTTACTAACCTTTGAAATGGAATAAAATTAACCAATAATACAATTTACTTTGTAAAAACATTGAAAATTATGCAACAGAAAGTGATGTAAAATGCTTGATTTATTAAAGTTATCTAGAACTTGCAGTATGTTACAGTTGTTACATCAAGCTGCAACTGCTAAAAGTAACACACTGACAAACAGTTTCAAATATCAAACTTTGACTTGAGTGAAACAAAGTAAATCCAAATATACATCTATGCATCATCCTGTTACAACATGCCCCTCTGATCATCACAACAGCTCAAGGACCTCTGGGAGGAATGGGAAATGTGGCAGAATTTCTGTTCATGACTAGAAGGGATCCAGCTTTTGTCAAATTAACATCAGATTTGACTTTTAATAGCAGGTTAGGAGAATTAGGTTAAGGTTATGAAAAGATTTAGGGTTAACTAAAATGCAAAAAATATATACTTACATTAATTTGACAAAAGCTGGATCCTTTCTAGCCATGACCCATAATTCCACCCGGCAACTACAGGCGTTTACAAAACAGACGCAAGGCATGTCATAGGTGATGAGCATGAGCATGTGTTATGTTTCCCAGTGGGCTATATAGTGTACAGGAAAGGTTGGAGTTACATGTGACAAAAATGGCCTAATGTTGCTACTGCCACGAGAGTTCTGCCAAGAAACCCAAGAGCAAGCAGAGAGTCAAGTTGAACACTGAAAGAAGTTTGAGGCGCTTCCTCCATAAATAGGACCCGGGAGGTCCCTGCAAGGACAGGTGGTTTCCTGCAAGGACAGGTGTAGGATTGTACAAAGGGGAGGCAAATACTCGGGCCATGCCGGGAATACTGGACAAACAGATTGAGCAATCTAGACAATATTAGTGTCATAAAGTTATGACATTTTTCCCCTTGCGAGTAACCATGCAGAGTTACAAATGAAATTCAATACAGAAAGAATTTCAGGAAGTCCAATAATCTCATCAAATCAAATTTTATTTGTCACATGCACCGAATACAACAAGTGTAGACTTTACTGTGAAAAGCTTACTTACAAGCCCTTAACCAACAGTGCAGTTCAAGAAGAGTTTAGAAAATATTTACCAAATAGACTAAAAGTAAAAAATAAGAATAAAAGGTAACACAATAAGAATAACAAGGCTATATACAGGTGGTCCCGGTACCGAGTCAAGTTTGCGGGGGTTAAAGATTAGATGAGGTAATTTGTACATGTAGGTAGGTGACGTGACTATGCATAGATAATAAACAACGAGTAGCAGCAGTGTACAAAAGGGGGGAGGGGGCAAATGTAAATAGTCCAGTGGCGATTTTATTAATTGTTCAGCAGTCTTGTGGCTTGGGGGTAGAAGCTGTTGAGGAGCCTTTTGGTCCTAGACTTGGCGCTCCGCTACCGCTTGCCGTGCAGTAACAGAGAAAACAGTCTATAACTTGGGTGACTGGAGTCTGACAATTTTATGGGCTTCCTCTGACACTGCCCATTATATAGGTTCTGGATGGCAGGAAGTTTGGCTCCAGTGATGTACTGGGCCGTACGCACTACCCTCTGTAGCGCCTTACGGTCAGATGCCGAGCATTTTCCATACCAGGCGGGTATGCTATATTTTTGTTATGTGATGCTTATAAATGATAACTGTTGAATAGAAAAGAGGAAATCACTTTTTTGCATGATCACTTTAAAAAAAGGAAAATCTTTCTTGTCAAACATCTCCTTCAATGTCTGCTAATGACACCTAGAGGTCCCCATTTTCCTGTATGAAACCGCTGAACATGACTGAGGTATAAATGTGTTCTGCTCAGAGTTACCATCAATTCCATGTCAATTCTAATAAATAAATTCAGGACAGCAAATTCTAATTTTTATCCCAATTTCATTAATAATACTTCTCTATAATTTAATTTTACGCTATTTTAATTCCCAAATTTATTTTGGCTCCCTATTTATTGAGAAAAAAATGTTTTGCCAGAAACTTGTAACCTGTTCTCATGCAGGAGCAGGTCCACCGTCATTTGTGTGCATTACTGTGTCTGTATTAAAGGGGGAGGGATAATGGCACAGAGAGAGGTCTTACGCGGCATCACTATGCACGTGTCTTTGCGCTTATGCCGACCCTTTTCTGGAGAGAGACAGTAGAGAATCCCCACTGTTAATCCCTGATGAGGCTCCCCCTCCCCCTGCTCGACCTTTCACCTGAAAAGCACACATTCATTCCAGCACGGACAGACAGACAGATGGGGCTAATCGCACATACCACCAAACTGTGTCACACAGAGACCCAAAAGCGTTAGACAGGATGCACATCTATTGTACATAACACAATGTTGTCTCTGCATGCGTGTGGACATTTCCAATGTTGCACTATGTCATGGTTTACAATGCCGAGATTAAAGGTAATTTTTTTCTTAAGCGGTCAGGGAGAGTTTATTTTGAGATCAGGTTTCTGTTTGGGATATACCCATAAGAGGCAATGGCACAGTTCCAGTTGTGACAGTCTGTCTGTGTGCAAAAAAATACCCTCCTGCTCTTCCATTTAAATTAACAGCATACATTTCGCATTCAAATACAGACATAAAACAAAATATTTTTTAATCAACTGATGGTAGTAAGAGGAATTGGAACTTAGGCTTTGTGACAGCACCGGGCTGACTCTAGGACCAGGATAAACATCCAGAAGTAGATTAAGGGGTGTGATGCAGGCCAAACGTTGTGATAATTGAGGAGGGTCTGGTGGTCCCTCCTTTGCTGCCCCCAGTGGCCAACCTTAACTATTACAACAAACCACTGGCTGGGTACTGCCAGAGGAGGAACTAGCACCAACCAAGCAACTGCACTGTGTTATAGGGGAGCAACTCACTCCAGTGCAAAGTGCAATTAAATACTACATGGATGTTGCTAGGATCACATCACACAATGCTTTTTTAAATGTAGGGCAACATTTTCTAGATTCAGTGTCAAGTATAGAGAAACTCCTTTTTACCATCAGCTCCGGCTTCAATATTAATTTATAACCCCTAAAATAGCTGCAGTTTATACTGTCAGGATGGATTTGGAGAGGGATAGGCAGGCAGACACATTTCACAGTCATCATTAACATTATTAGAAACGGCTCCGGCAGTATGACTTGCCAGAAGACAAACCCATTACAAAATCTATTGGAACACAGAACACATACCACCACAGCCAGGACTAGACCTTGTACTGACTATCTAACTGAAATAGCATAACAATAATTAGCAGATTTTCTGAAACAAGCTTGAGTTATTTTTAGCCCAGTTTGGAGAGTCAAATCTACCTTCTCTCCATCCTAGATCCATTACAATATCTATGCATAATGATGAAGAAACAGTGACATAACATTGACTGAAATTAATAAATTGTAGCCTAAGTACCGGTCGTAGACAGTGACTCAATTCTGATAGGGGAGTGAGGAGGGCATTATATATAGTAGGCGGTGGTCTCTCCCAAAACCCCCAGCTGAACACCACAAGATTAGCTGTTATCAATGAACAGCAGTGGAAGATTTCTTTATATAAATGTAAACATCTGTCTTAAAGGGATACTGAGAGATTCTGGCATTATACCCTTTTTATGTCTCTGCGTGCAATAAGAAGGAAGTTAGCGTTAGTTTCGCAAGCCATTGCTAACTAGCGTTAGCGCAATTACCGGAAGTCTACAGGTACGGTAGCATTGCTACAAAAAAAAGTACAGGAAGGATGGACAGACAGACAAGGACAGCTGCAGCATCTATTCAAATGTCTAAACTGAGACATAAAAACAATAAGAAACTCAATTTTCCATCCAGCAAGCAACCGATCCAGTTTAAAGCTGCAATATACAACTTTTTGGGCGACCTGACTAAATTGACATAGAAATTGTGCTTGTTTAATTATTTGTTACTTACATGTATTTTTTTTTTTTTTACTTAACACGTTTTTCTTCTTAACTTCTTAAAGCATTGTTGGTTAATAAGGGCTTGTAAGTAAGCATTTCACTGTAAGGTCTACACCTGTTGTATTCGGCGCATGTGACAAATAACATTTTATTTGAAATGTGAGATAGATCTGTCATTCTCCATTGAAAGCAAGTCTAAGAAGTGGTATATCTTTTCTATGTGGGCTATTTCTAAGCCTACAGTTCTAAAGTAATTTTTTGCGTCTTTTACTTTCAGTTTTGTACACCAGCTTCAAACAGCTGAAAATACAATATTTTTGGTTATTGAAAATATATCTAACAGTGGTTTAGATTAGGGATGCACGATATATCTGTGAACATATCGGAATCGTCCGATATTAGCTAAAAATGCCAACATCGGTATCGGCCGATGTCTAGTTTAACGCCGATGTGAAAAACTGACGTGCATACCTATATAATGTAGGTACATGACGTAATGACGCCACGTAAAGCTTTGCAGTACACAGCATTCCTAACCTAGCCCACAATGTCTGCTGTGTGGATCGAGCAGTCAACAAGTCGAACAGTCATTTGAAAGAGTAAGACCATTTCAGCGAGACAACTCAAAGGCGAACTCCATTAACGCCAAGATAATGGAATTCATTGCCCTTGACAATCAACCGTTCTCTGGCGTGGGTGATGTTGGCTTTCTTGACCGATCGAGCACCGGTACACACTAACGTTACCAAGTGCGCTATTGTTCAGATGTTGCCCTACCGAAGTTACACAGTAATAGCGTCACTGCTATTAGTTTCACAACATACTATGGAACGCCATTTGGGTCTTTGCGTGTCAAAAAAGATAGACATCAAATAACACTATTTGACACGTTAACTTCTTATGGCTGGGGGACGCTATTTTCACGTTCGGATGAAAAGCGTGCCCAGAGTAAACTGCCTCCTACTCAGGCCCAGAAGTTAACATATGCATATTATTAGTAGTTTTGGATAGAAAACACTCAGAAGTTTCTAAAACTGTTTGAATGATGTCTGTGAGTATAACAGAACTCATATGGCAGGCAGAAATCTGAGAAAAAATCCAACCAGGAAGTGGGAAATCTGAGATTTGTAGGTTTTCAAGTCTTTGCCTATCCAAGATACAGTGTAAATTTGGTCCGACTGCACTTCCTAAGGCTTCCACTAGATGTCAACAGTCTTTAGAACCTTGTTTCAAGCTTCTACTGGGAAGGGGGGAGCGAATAAGAGCTGTTTGAACCAGGTGTCTGGCAGAATGCCATGAGCTAAGTCAGGCGCGCGGCCGTGAGAGCGAGCTCTGTTCCTTTTCATTTCTAAAGACAAAGGAATTGTCCGGTTGAAACATTATTGAAGATTTATGATAAAAACATCCTAAAGATTGATTCTATACATCGTTTGACATGTTTCTACGAACTGTAACATAACTTTTTTGACTTTTCGTCTGGACATAGTGCTCGCAGGGTTGTGCATTTGGATTACTGGACTAAACGCGCGAACGAAAAGGAGGTATTTGGACATAAATTATAGACTTTATCGAACAAAACAAACATTTATTGTGGAACTGGGATTCCTGGGAGTGCATTCCGATGAAGATCATCAAAGTGAATATTTATAATGCTATTTCTGACTTTTGTTGACTCCACAACATGGCGGGTATCTGTATGGCTTGTTTTGGTGCCTGAGTGCTGTACTCAGATTATTGCATGGTGTGCTTTTGCCATAAAGCTTTTTTGAAATCTGACACAGCGGCTGCATTAAGGAGAAGTATATCTTTAATTCTATGCATCACACTTGTATATTTTATCAACATTTATGATGAGTATTCCTGTAAATTGATGTGGCTCTCTGCAAAATCACCGGATGTTTTGGAGGCAAAACATTACTGAACATAACGCGCCAGTGTAAACTGAGATTTTTGGATATAAATATGAACTTTATCGAATAAAACATACATGTATTGTGTAACATGAAGTCCTATGAGTGCCATCTGATGAAGATCATCAAAGGTTAGTGATTAATTTTATCTCTATTTCTGCTTTTTGTGTCTCCTCTCTTTGGCTAGAAAAATGGCTGTGTTTTTCTGTGACTAGGCGCTGACCTAACATAATCAGATGGTGTGCTTTCGTCGTAAAGCCTTTTTGAAATCGGACACCGTGGTGGGATTAACAACAAGTTTATCTTTAAAATGGGGAATTTTAATTATGAGATTTCTGTTGTTTGAATTTGGCGCCCTGCACTTTCACTGGCTGTTGTCAAATCGATCCCGTTAACGGGATTTCAGCCGTAAGAAGTTAAATAAGCTTTTCATTTGACACATCAAATAACACCGTTCTATTATAGAATGTTGTCTGTTCTGAATTTGCACTTGAAAGCCAAGCACCACCACTATCAGTATCACTGTCAAAGCTGTATAAAAAAAAGTCTGCAAACAAGCAAACACCGGCCACGAACGATGTGTTTAAAATACCGCGTTGGTAATAAAGCATTACGTTTGACCGCAACTTCTGGGGTAGCTAGCTAGTTTTAGCTCGGTACCTAGCTAGCACCAATACAACCAGCCTAAAATAAATGACCAGTAGAAACTGCAGTCATTTTCACTATTCTTAGCAATGATGTAGGAATCCTTGTATTAACAAATAATTAACAAATTATTGTCTTTTGTTGATTTTATATAACAACATTCCAACGTCATTTAGCATGATCTATTCAATTATGGCATAATTCTACTATTTGTATTCATTTGCATCACTGTCAATGACACACTTTTATTTTGAAGCCTAACCGCAAAGTACACTATTGTGGCTAATCCTTATTGTGGCTAGCTTCACATAGATGAGTCCAACCACCATTAATCCTTCCGTGGCCTCCAACTGCTCTTAAATGCTAGTAAACGAAATGCATGCTCTTCAACCGGTTGCTGCCTGCACCCGCTCGACTAGCATCACTACTCTGGACGGTTCTGACTTAGAATATGCGGACAAATATAAATACCTAGGTGTCTGGCTAGACTGTAAACTCTCCTACCAGACTCGCATTAAGCATCTCCAATCCATAATTAAATCTTGAATCGGCTTCCTACTTCGCAACAAAGCCTCCTTCACTCGTGTTGCCAAACATACCCTCGTAAATCTGACTATCCTACCGATCCTTGACTTTGGCGATGTCATTTACAAAATAGCCTCCAACACTCTACTGAGTAAATTGGATGCAGTCGATCACAGTGCCATCCGTTTTGTCACCAAAGCCCCATATACTACCCACCACCATGACCTGTATGCTCTCGTTAGCTGGTCCTCGCTACATATTTGTCGCCAAACCCACTGGCTTCAGGTCATCTATAAGTCTTTGCTAGGTAAAACTCCGCCTTATCTCAGGTCACTGGTCACCATAGCAACACCCACCCGTAGCACATGCTACAGCAATTATATCTCACTGGTCATACCCAAAGCCAACACCTCCTTTGGCCGCCTTTCCTTCCACTTCTCTGCTGCCAATGACTGGAACGAATTGCAAAAATCACTGAAGTTGGAGACTTATATCTCCCTCCCTAACTTTAAGCGTCAGCTGTCAGAGCAGCTTACCAATCGCTGCAGCTGTACACAGTCCATCTGTAAATAGCCCATCCAACCAACTACCTACCTCATCCCCATATTTGTTTTTGTTTTTCTGCTCTTTTGCACAGCAGTATTTCTACTTACACATCTTCATCTGCACATATATCACTCCAGTGTAAATTGCTAAATTGTAATTACTTCGCCACTATTGGCCTATTTATTGCCTTACCTCCTTACTACATTTGCTCACCCTGTATACAGATTTTTCTATTGTGTTATTGACTGTACGTTTGTTTATCCCATGTGTAACTCTGTGTTGTTGTTTTTGTCTCACTGCTTTGCTTTATCTTGGCCAGGTTGCAGTTGTAAATGAGAACTTGTTCTCAACTGGCCTGCCTGGTTAAATAAAGGTGAAATCTAAAAAACTAAATAATAAGAACTGTCTTATAAATTAAGGTTATTTTAGATGACACCTATCTATATAGTTAGCTAGCTAACTATAACTATTGAAACAGATGTTGTTTTGCTCTGTTTTTGGTAACGAACATTGTTTGCATCCATGAGCTAGCTAGCTTTTTTTATGACCAGCACTGTAGGTGCGCGAGACAAGTTTACCAACATCATAGCATACGTATCGACGAATCATAACATATGAAATACGAGTGATAGTTATTACACATTGATTACACTATGTAAAAAAATGTAGGAACGCATTAAATTAGTATGTGACGTGCAGTCATATTCAGGTCCTGATTGGTCAACAAGCTTATTGTTATTTGCTGTGTATCTTTTAAGACATGCAAAGACCCAAACGGCGTTCCATAGAAATCCTGGTTGAGAATGAAACGACTGAACAACGAAACAGCACAGCAAGTAAGTGAAAGAAATAGGTTTTGATTATGTTTTACTGGTAATGGGGACATGCGTAAATGCCAACAAAATAACTTTTTGGTCAGTGTGGTGTGTGTGTGTGTAACCTTTCTTTAACTAGGCAAGTCAGTTATGAACAAATTCTTATTTACAATGACGGCCTACCCCTTCCAAACCCAGACGACGCTGGGCCAATTGTGCGCCGCCCTATGGGACTCACAATCACGGCCAGATGTGAATATCGGTGCATCACTAGTTTAGATGGTACAATGATTCTCTACACTTGTTTGGGTCACAAACTGAATTTAGACAAACTATTAGAATTTTAGCGACCAGGAAATAGCAGAGCGATTTCTGCACATTGCACCTTTAAACCAATGACAAAAATGCACTGGAGGGCAGAGGCCCTCTTAAGGCCCTAGAAGTACAGTCTCAAATGTGGTGGTCTTTTCCTCACAGGAGCCCAACCCTGTGCAGGAGCATTTCATTAGGGTCTTCCTCTCATGTCCAGTGTTTCACACCAGGCACATCTGAGTATTGAATAACGTTTCATTAACTTCAGGCACACGGGTTAACAGGCCAGTGTGGGTTAATTGACATGGATCTTTCACAGATGTGGCCTCTTCCTGCAGAGGGAGCGGTTGTGGGGGATGTAGTCAAATACAAATACAATCAATACTAACTACTTATCACATTCGTTGGGTAATAATTGCCTCACTTAGAAGGATCCAGCCAGCCCAGCGCTGCGTCGGCACTAGGATACCAGGTTGCCCTGTAACTGACACAGCACCGGACATGAGACTACTTACACAGACAAAATGGGTAAAGATGGATCACGGTTTATAAATAGCTGCACAATTTAATTCCAACTGACACCTTAGGAATAAAGGAAAGTCCCCAAGAGAAAATCTGACTGAAATTTAAAGGATCATGCTTGACAGTCCGTCGATAACAAGGAACGCGTCGCTCCTGTGGTTACTGGTTTGCCTCACAAAAGCACGTTTTGCTTTGCGTTATGAGTGAAGAGTGCTGTCATCAAGTTTATCTGAAGAGTTCTGACTTCAGTGACTCAGCTAGTAGCAGTGAAAAAAACTTTGTGAGATGTGTTACAGCACAAAGAGCACCAGAGTTGAAAACCCTAAAAACAGAAGGTAGCTGATGTTGGCTTAAGGGTTAAACAGGCTTTTATTAGGGGAACCTGCACCTACCATTCATTCTATTCAAATCCACAGTGGTAGAGCTGTAGCCTGCAAAGTACCTAAAATAACAATTTCCAATCTCCTTTTAAAGTCCCCTCCCAGTCTTCACTGTAAAATATATATATCCCTCCCCCTCTTGGTCACTGTTCCTTTCCTATTCACCATATACTGCACATATGATGTGATTAAGCTTCTGTTAAGCCAGCTATAATCTCTAGAAGCTCTGGCTATTTAATTCTTGCTGTGCCAGTTTAGAGCTGGCATGGTGGCTGGCAAAGGGTATGTGCAGGCATGCAGGCGCACAGACAGTCACTTTGGCTGTCATTGTTGAAGCTGGGAGCAGTCTCACACTCCCACAGAGACAACAGGGCCTTTCACTTACAAGCATACACACGCACAAACAAACACACGTATGCGAGCACAAATGGCCTTGTCATGGGAGCACACGCAAAGGTGTACAAGCGCAGGACGGCAAAAGGGACAAAATATATAAATATTCACAATCATTAACACAGACGGATAGCCATTGCCTAGAGTCTACTGGGCAGACCGACGAGCTAACAAATTAATTTATTTGGATGACACTTTTAATCCAAAGCCACTTACATTTTGTGGAACCCATTTCTGTAGTAGGGGTTTATCTCTAGGACAATCCGGGTAAAGTGCTGGGTGTTGCCTTGGGGCAGACCAACCGGAGGGGGCACATCCACCACCCCCTTTCCCCAGCCTACCCCGCACCTGGAAATTCCAAACACTGCTTCCTGACACTCCCACATAATGCTACCTCTTAGGGCCCTGTTCCAATAGTTCAGCTGCAGGTATCGGCTCAGCTGCAGGTATCGGGTCTCTGCAGATGAGCTGAGTAATTAAAGGGAGCTCTATTAAGGTTATTGAGATGCAGCCCCCTTATTCCTAGAGGTAATCACAGATCTATATGTGATTGGATAAGAGAGAGCTTTCACCACTCCATACCATCGCAGATCTGTGTTTACTTCAAGGAAGAGATTAAGGAATGGTGCTCTATGTCCGTAGTCAAACTGGATCTGAGTGGTCTGGCTGATCTACTGGTCACTCCTGTGTCCAAACAAGGGATCTTTGTGGCAGGTGGGTGGGATGGGCGGCTCGGACTGGCGGCAAGTTTTGGACCCTGCCACTGTTTGCCAGTGTCATATGGATGCATTCGGGTATGTGGGCACATGGAGGTGTGTGCGGGGGGTGGACATATGTCAAGGCAGGTTGGCATGTGTCTGCTTGTCATGGGCTCAGCGCATGCATGGACATGGGCTCAGCGCATGCATGGACATGGGCTCAGTATGCTCGAGGGTAATGTGGCTCCTCAGGTGTCTGAACATCTTTTTGGTATGGATAATTGTTTGTGAGTGGATCTCTATGGCTGTGTTCACACATCGAGCTGATCTTTTTCACTAATTGGTCTTTTGACCAATCAAATCAGCTCTGAAAAATAGCTGAGGTGAAAAGATTTGATTTGGTTGGTCGAAAGACCAATTAGTGGGAAAAATATCAGAATTAGTCTGCCTGTATAAATGCAGCCTTAGTGTTTGAAGGGACGCAATTATGAATATATGACTTGGGTCTTTGTGTTGCACGAACGGTATACTGAAACTTCTGTACTTTTTTGATACTAGAAAATGAAAAACAGGTCGGTACTAGAATTTGTGTTACTTTCGATACTTCTGTCAAATGTGTCTGATGGACTAAGCCTGTCTATGAGCGCAGCCGACACTGTGCCTGCTCCACTTACTCATAGCTAGCCTGCACTGGGAGTCTGAGCTGCAACCATAGCCGAGTGAAGTAGTGGTGCTGCAGCACTCCTGATAAATTGAAATAATTTTGCCAAAATTAAGCTATAAACAATTTCCCCAAAAAAATATTTTACTAGTCGGGAAAGGCCACAATTTGGGCAGCACGCGTGCCAAATATTCACTGAGTATACCAAACATTAGGAACACCTTCCTAATATTGATTTGCATGCACCCCCCTTTGCCCTCAGATCAGTCTCAATTCATCGGGGCATGGACTCCACAAAAGTGTCAAAAGCGTTCCAAAGATTTGCTGGCCCATTGTTGACGCCAATGCTTCCCCCAGTTGTATCAAGTTGGCTAGATGTCCTTTGGGTGGTGGACCATTCTTGATACACACAGCAAAACTGTTGAATGTGGAAAAACCCATCAGGGTTGCAGTTCTTGACACAGGTGCACCTGGCACCTACTATCATACCCCGTTCAAAAGGCACTTACATATTTTGTCTTGCTCATTCACCCTCTGAATGGCACACATACACAATCCATGTCTCAAATGTCAAAAAAAATATTTCTTTAGCCTGTCTCCTCCCCTTCATCTACACAGAATGAAGTGGATTAAACAAGTGACATCAATAAGGGATCATAGCTTTCAGCTAGATTCACCTGGTCAGTCTGTCATGGAAAGAGCACGTGTCCTTAATGTTTTGTAAACTCAGTGTAGAACAGCTTGTTGCATTGTGGTCATAGAGATAATCCATAGAAGGATTTAGAAAGCTCTAACCCTGGCACTTTGTGTGTCGGACTGCGTGCACCTGACTTGAATGGGAACATATTTTTATGGATGGTTGCAGCTGTCAGTTTGCCTTTCACAAATTTCAAAATACAATTGCGAGAAAAACATAGGCCTACCGTTTGTAAAGCAAATGCCTACTGCTGAAAAGAGAAGACTGATCTGTCTGTGGAAGCTAACCATTTTTTTCTCAACAACTTTTCAGCTAGTCAGAGCGAACAGCAGTTTTTCAAAGTAGCTTATCTTGAGATATTGGCACGAGTGCATCGGCCATCTCCGGTGAGTTGCCTACACTTAATCTTTGGGTGTGTCACTGGAAAGTTTATTTTGTAGCCTAATGAATAATTCAATGCATGCACACACTACTATTGAATATGCATTCACCTGTATTGTGGATAGGCCTAGGCTACATATTGATTTACCCAGTTTATCAATAGAGATGTACCATTCAAATAAGTGATTACCATTATGTAATGAGATTGGTGAAAACAAAGTAAAATTTTATGATTGTATAATTGATTCATTAATACATACATGGCTATCTCTGAAAGAATTTTGATGTAAAAAAATGCAAATGTACTGATATTGAAATCAAAAGATGCCCAACGATTGAATAAAGCAGTAGCTGAGTTTGTCTGGATCAAGTGCTATTCTGTGGTATCATTTTGGTATTGAGTATTGTGATACTAAACCTGGTATCGAAGTCACAATTCTAGTATCTTAACAACACTACTCTACTCCGCATTGATGTTGGCCAATTTATGAATTGTAATAGGGTCGTTCCACCTCAAAAAGCACAAGAAAGAGAATTTTGACACTCACCATCTCAGATTGTGCTGAAATTGTTTCTGTAATTAGAAACAGATAGAATTAGCATTCCTGAAACATTTTGTTGAAATATAATTTGATTTGAGAAATTAGATGTATAGATTGCATCCAAATTGGCCATTTTAATTCATAGGATTAATATCTTCAATAAATATAGTACCGAACATTTGATTTGGACCATAATTCTTCCTAATAATGAGTAAGAAATGAGGAATCCAATAAAATGATCAAAAGCCACCGGCAGACCCCCCCACACCAAATCCACCCCAACAACTAGTTCTCCACAATTCCAGAACAATCTGGGATGGTGGGTGTCATGGCTTGCTGAAATGACATGGAAAAAATACATGTCTTTCCTGCAAATCTTTTGGGTCAAACATGGTCAAATGCAATGATATACATTACCAGTCAAAAGTTTGGATACACCTACTCATTCAAGGGTTTTTCTTTATTTCTACTATTGTAGAATAATGGTGAAGACATCAGAACTATGAAATAACACATATGGAATCATGTAGTAACCAAAAAACGTGTTCAACAAATCAAAATATATTTTAGATTTGAGATTCTTCAAAGTAGCCACCCTTTGCCTTGATGACAGCTTTGCACACTCTTGGCATTCTCTCAACCAGCATCATGAGGTAGTCACCTGGAATGCATTTCAATTAACATGTGTGCCTTGTTAAGAGTTCATTTGTGGAATTTCTTTCCTTCTAAATGCATTTGAGCCAATCAGTTGTGTTGTGACAAGGCAGGGGTGGTATACAAAAAAATAGCCCTATTTGGTAAAAGACCAAGTCCATATTATGGCAAGAACAGCTCAAATAAGCAAACAGAAACGACAGTCCATCATTAGTTTAAGACATGAAGGTCAGTCAATACGGAAAATTTCAAGAACTTTGAAAGTTTCTTCAAATGAAGTCGCAAAAACCATCAAGCGCTATGATGAAACTGGCTATCATGAAGACCGCCACAGGAAAGGAAGACCCAGAGTTACCTCTGCTGTAGAGGATAAGTTCATTTGCGTTAACTGTACCTCAGATTGCAGCCGAAATAAATGCTTCAGAGTAAAAGTAACAGACAACATCAACTGTTCAGAGGAGACTGTGTGAATCAGGCCTTCATGGTCGAATTGCTGCAAAGAAACCACTACTAAAGGACACAAATAATAAGAAGAGACTTGCTTGGGCCAAGAAACACGAGCAATGGACATTAGACCGGTGGAAATCTGTCCTTTGGTCAGATGAGCCCAAATTGGAGATTTTCTTTGTTAAACGCAGAATAGGTGAACGGATGATCTCCGCATGTGTGGCTCCCACCGTGAAGCATGGAGGAGGTGTGATGGTGCTTGCTGGTGTTCACTGTCAGTGATTTATTTAGAATTCAAGGCACACTTAACAAGCATGGCTACCATAGCATTATACAGCGATACGCCATCCCATCTGGTTTGCACTTAGGGGGACTATCATTTGTTTTTCAACAATAAAATGAGTCAACACACACCTCCAGGCTGTATAAGGGCTATTTGACCAAGAAGGAGAGTGACGACGGAGTGCTGCATCAGATGACCTGGCCTCCACAATTACCTGACCTCAACCAAATTGAGATTGTTTGGGATGAGTTGGACCGCAGAGAAGGAAAAGCAGCCAACAAGTGCTCAGCATGTGGGAACTCCTTCAAGACTGTTAGAAAAGCATTACAGGTGAAGCTGGTTGAGAGAACGCCAAGAATGTGCAAAGCTGTCATCAAGGCAAAGGGTGGCTACTTTGAAGAATCAAAATTATATTTTTATTTGTTTAACACTTTTTCGGTTACTACATGATTCCATGTGTGTTATTTCATAGTTCTACAATGTAGAAAATAGTAAAATTAAAGAAAAATCCTTGAATGAGTAGGTGTGTCCAAACTTCTGGTACTCTATATGTATTCACTAGATGACTTAGAGGTTGTTCTGATGACTTAGAGGTTGTTCCGCCATATTGATACTCCTCATAAGGCAAAGACTCCGTAGGAATGTGAATTTACCGTACTTCAATGCAATGTTTCAAGGACAGAAATACATGAATTTAAGTATTTATTTGTTGTAGTGGGGACGGCAACATACAAACTCAAAAAATATTTATTGAGAAATTATTGACTTCTGTTCAGTTAATACAATATTATGTATCGTTTAAAAAAGTATGCATTACAGTGTTTGTAATGGGGGAAAAAGTTGATTGAAATGAATACATGTAGCTCACCCCTCTACCCTACAAAGCAACACAATGTTAATTACTAGAATGTAAAGCTGGAGAAGTTAATGCAGGATCCCATAATGTTTTAAATATTGTTGACCAATTTAAGATCAATCTGATGTAAATTTACTCCCCCACGAAGGCAGTAAAAAGAAATCGCAATAGAGTCAAGATCAATGAATTACTCAGTGCAATAAACCTAGGAACTGGTTCACTGGTGGCCTTACTAGGCTGGCTGCTAACATTAACTACATCCATTGTCACAATTTTTGTTCAATAACAGCAGTTAAATTGTACACATGTATCACCACTTTATCAATGCTTAATAACATCAACAATGGGTTATTGCTTTGTAAGCTAGCTAGCACACCATTAGCCGTTAACTAGCTAGCTAATGTAATTTAGCTAAACCACGAACACATGCGTTACTATGGTTACACAGGACCACAAGCTGTCAGGAGTAGTCTCTCAAAGTAGACCAACAATTACATTTTCTACACTAATAATTTCAATACTTACATATGAAAGGTCTTCCCACATCCCTAGAATTGGGGCTGGCTGCATCCATATGCAGCCAATATCCATATGGGTATTTTAATGTGGAGATATCGTTTTCTCCGATTCACTCCCATTACGCAAAGCCTCGAAAGGAGGAGTATGAATATGGCGGCCTGGTGGCTTCAAAGGCTCTTATTGGCCAAGACATACCGTCAACTATCCAGGGTTTATATACGTCATTGGTCAAATGTTTGAATAGGCCATATGTCACACAGGTTCACACACATCATAGGCTCTTCTACCCTCTCCTAAGCCCCTATTACTTTGTCCCTGAAAAAAGTTGGTATCCTCTCCTCGTATCCGTTCTATCGAACCCTTTTAAATTACTGTAGCCTGATGCTTTTATTTCAGGGATCACAAAGGATGTGAGGAAAGCAGACTATTTACCAGTTTGGGGACACAGACCCTGGGTTGGCCTGAAAGGGATCAGGGTATCTTTCTGTTCCTCGACTGGGTCTTCTGGGTCTTCTCACATGTGTCAACCTGGGTGTGGAAAGGTGGCCACGCTGGTCACGTCTGTGTTTGAGAGCATCATGATGAAATAATAGAGGCCCACTCCATCCGTGGCTGTCTCTGTGTGGCATGTTTTCAGTGTAAAGCTTCTCTTCTCTTCCCCCAGTGCTGACCCACTTTCTGCTCCCTGTGAGGAGAGTGACCCAGCCAGCATCGTCCCTGATACAGATCCTATACACTCTCCGGACTGCTCACAGTGCACATCCTATCCTATAGTCATACTACGCCACAGCAAACAGCCCTTATAGACACTAAACACATTGCCACCCTGTTCCATAAGTCAAATTACATCACAGTGATGTCTTCAGCGCCTGAAGAGCCAGGCTGTGAGAGGGAGAAACAGAGAGAGAGAGCGAGACAGAGAGAGGGCGAGGCAAAGAGAGAGAGAAAGACAGAGAGA
The DNA here is from genome assembly GCF_045679555.1 of Salvelinus alpinus. Classification (NCBI taxonomy): domain Eukaryota; kingdom Metazoa; phylum Chordata; class Actinopteri; order Salmoniformes; family Salmonidae; genus Salvelinus; species Salvelinus alpinus. The sequence goes on along the minus strand of NC_092120.1, from coordinate 3,505,457 downwards.
GACTGCAGACTTGTCAATGGTCACTGATACATCCCTACCACCACTCACTAGAGCTAAAGTGAAGCGCCAGGAACCACACAGTCACCATCAGCGACATCCCATTTAGAGCTATTGAGGAATAAGCAGGTGTCACACTAAATAGCTTCCCCCCCTCTTACAACTATTGCGTGGCCAGGGAGACGCACCATTTTTACTATGTAGATTACGATACTTCTGCTGACAATACAGTCCTCTTTTGGGGGGAAATGAGCAATGCTACTTTACATGCGAGGGGATGGCCTCAATGATTTACCTTGATAGTGACGTAAGACCCCTCAGTGCAGGAATCAGTTCATCTCAGAAAGGTCACAATGCCACACCTGTCAGTGGCACCATGCACAACTGCTCTGTAAATGTCCTGCTAAGAGAAGACTCATTACATCCACAGTTACACCATTCAATTCTTTCAAACCCCCTTGTGCCAAGTTAAATGGGATGCTTGCTTTTCCTGAGTCCTAACACAGACATTTTTCCTGATACACAGAAGGGTACAGTGTGTCCACAGAAATCAATCCATTCTACTTTTTTCTCTTCTCTCCACAAGAGGGCTGGGAGGGAGCCCTAGCAACAGCACAACCCCCACTGCTGTCCACCACCCGTAGCATTAGTGTCCCAACATCATGCAGGCAGGGATCTGCAGACTGGAGGGGGAGAGGGATGAGTTGCATAAGTCACAAACATGGGGAAGCGTGAGTGGGGATGTTAGGGGGATGGGTAAAAGACAGAGTGAGGGGTATAGAGAGTAGAGCCCGGTCTTACCCCAGCCTGGTGAACTGAAACCTGAACCCAGGCCCGGTCCTACATCACAGAAATGTATTAAGCCCGAACCCGGGGGAAAAAGCCTGATTTATAGAACTGTATATTGATTTAAAACTGGTGTTGAGAACAATGCAGCGGAGGCGGGAGGCAGCTGAGTGAGGAGATGAAATGGCCCTCATCTTAGAAAAGCGAGGAGGAAAACTCACTGTAGTTATGAGCAACTGAATGATGGAAAATATTGGAATAAAGTAGGCTAATGCAATTGAAGACAATGCATGTATCAAACTGTTGCTTATACAGAAACTCCCAAAGTCATATCCAACCATTACACACATTTTAAAGTAATAACTGTGTGTGGCCAACAAGATTATAATTTCTACACTGTTTTGATTGGGACAGTGCATCACGCTGCTTTGAGACAAGCGTGGGGACTCGTCTCGATAAATCAATCAATGTCAGACTTTTTTCTTTTCACTGAATCTTTGGATATCTGGTTACAATTAGGCTGGGAAAATGTTAGCTAAATTGAGGTGTGCTGATGATCATCTTTATTCTAGTTTGCTAATATAGGCCTATCACTGATCAGAACATTTTGATAGCATTTTACGTAGGGATGCATCGATTCCTCTGACGAAGGCCCTACAAATGGTCAAAGACCCCAGCCATAGACTGTTCTCCCTACTACCGCATGGCAAGTGGTACCAGAGTTCCAAGTCTAGGACAAAAAGGCTTCAACAGTTTTTACCCCCAAGCCATAAGACTCCTGAACAGGTAATCAAATGGCTACCCAGACTATTTGCACTGTGTGCCCCCCCCAAACCCCTCTTTTACGCTGCTGCTACTCTCTGTTTTTCATATATGCATAGTCACTTTAACTATACATTCATGTACATACTACCTAAATTGGCCCGACCAACCAGTGCTCCGGCACATTGGCTAACCGGGCTCTGAATTGTGTCCCGCCACCCACCAAACCCTCTTTTACGCTACTGCTACTCTCTGTTCATCATATATGCATAGTCACTTTAACCATATCTACATGTACATACTACCTCAATCAGCCCGACTAACTGGTGTGTGTATGTAGTCTCGCTACTTTTATAGCCTCGCTACTGTTATTTTTCACTGTCTTTTGACTGTTGTTTTTATTTCTTTACTTACCTATTGTTCACCTAATACCTTTTTTGCACTATTGGTTAGAGCCTGTAAGTTAGCAATTCACTGTTGTATTCGGCACACGTGACAAATACACTTTGATTTGCATCTCAGTGCAAGAGGCGTCACTACAGTCCCTGGTTCGAATCCAGGCTGTATCACATCTGACCGTGATTGGGAGTCCCATAGGGAGGCGCACAATTGGCCAGCGTCATCCGGGTCTGGCCGTCATTGTAAATAAGAATTTGTTCTTAACTGACTTGCCTAACATTTAACATTTAACATTTAAGTCATTTAGCAGACGCTCTTATCCAGAGCGACTTACAAATTGGTGCATTCACCTTATGATATCCAGTGGAACAACCACTTTACAATAGTGCATCTAACTCTTTTAAGGGGGGGGGGTTAGAAGGATTACTTTATCCTATCCTAGGTATTCCTTAAAGAGGTGGGGTTTCAGGTGTCTCCGGAAGGTGGTGATTGACTCCGCTGACCTGGCGTCGTGAGGGAATTTGGCGTTAATGGATTTCGCCTTTGAGTTGTCTCGCTGAAATTTTATAGCTTGCCTAGTTAGAAGGTTACACACACACACAGTTATTTTGTTGGCATTTACGCATGTCCCCATTACCAGTAAAACATATTCAAAACCTATTTATTTCACTTACTTGCTGTGCTGTTTCGTTGTTCATTTGTTCATTCTCAACCAGGATTTCATCATACATGTCAAGCGGTGAAGTTTCAGCTCCGTCTGTCCGTGGCCTCTTCCTCGGTGTGCACTGTCACTGTGTCCATTTCCATCTTGTCCAGCTGTGTGTAACATTTCACGTAAACCGTGCTTCTGGTCTGCATCGAAGTAGCGGTCCTTGTACCTAGCATCGAGCATGGTGGCGACACAGTTAAGAGGCTCAGAGAGAATGCCACCTAATCGCTTGTTCACAGCCTGGAGTACTTTTGAACGGTTTTAACCCCCGGTCTGTGTCGGGAGTTTTTGTTGAGTAGGCATTTCAATGCCATGACAGAGGGTATCACGTCTGATGCAGACGCAGTTGATTAGCTTATTTCTTGAGTCAATTGTTCAAATGGCGCTAGGAGTGTGTTCATGTTTCCAAGTTACAAACATGTTCTCAAATGCCATTGAAATGGCAGCAGCAGCAGTATGAGAACCAGCACATTCTTGAGCATGCAATACAGCTTTCCTCAGTACGAAATCTTCATCGACCCACTGTGCTGTCAGACTCAGCATGCTCATCGGGCTGACATCGTCAGTCGTGAAGCTAATAGCAGTGACGCCCATAGCAAGTAGCTCATAGATGTACGTTTCAACAATACTGTGTAACTCCGGTAGGGCAACATCTGAAAAATAGTGTGTACCGGGGCTCGACCAGTTGGCGAAAGCCAACATCATCCACGACAGAGGACGGTTGATTGTCAAGGGCAATGAATTCCATAATCTTGGCGTTAATGGATTTCGCCTTTGAGTTGTCTCGCTGAAATTTTATAACTCTTTCATACGACTGCTCGACTTGAACTTGTTTAGTTAGTGGAAGTGCACTTAGTATTTTTATGATTTTGTTCTGTGTAGCGCTGTATTTTTTGTGGCGTTATTACGTCATCTACTTATGTTATATAGGTATCCACGTCAGCTTTGACATCGGTTTTGCACATCAGCGTTAAACGAGACATCGAGCCGATGCCGATGTTGGCATTTTTAGCTAATATCGTCCGATTCCGATATGCTCACCGATATATCGTGCATCCCTCATTTTATGTAGCTTAACAAGTAGATTTTGTTCTTCACTCGCATAGTAGCAGCCTGTCCTACTCCCAAACAAAAGCCTGTGACTTGTCTGACAATCAATCTATGTGATTTGGTTTAACTAATTGATCTCTACATGGCTGGGCAAACAAGTGGAGGTGGTAGCTCATTTTTTCATTTGTTCATCTATCACTGATCAGAAACATTTAGTATTCAATTATGTAGCATAAATCAAGTGCATTAACCATTTTCTTTTGAAAATAAAATAAAACGTGAGCTTTTAATAATTAAACAATAAATGGATTTTCTGCCAAACATGAATGCATGTTTTATTCCAAAATAACTGCATGAAGCCTATGCCTGATTCGGAAAACATTTATCAGTTTTGGGTCTACTTTCGATAGTTTACAAGGTCCAGCAAGGCACAGTAGCAGGGCAGTCATAGGGTGTAATTTCTTAGGATGTATCGGTGTTAACAGATGCCATTGGAATATGGGTTTCTCCTAATTCTGAGATGCGCTGCCAGTCATGGTCTTGTGGATCATCATTCTCCCGAGTACACTCCAGCATATTCGTAATGCAATTTGAAACATTGAAATCCCCAGAAAAATTTGTTTCATCATGGCCAGAGTTCTCTAGCCCAGACAATATTGGAATCCTGGTGCCGCTAGTGGCTGCAGCTGCTGAGAGAGCGCAGTAGTAAAAGGTATGCAGACACACAGAATTATTATTTAAATGTTTTATTTTACACAGCACGGCAAGCCCGAAACCCGGTGGGCCAAATCAATTCTCAAAATTTGAGGCTGAATGAAAACAAAGAGAGAGGGGTAGAGAAACAGAGCTGAGGGTGGAATAAGAAAGGAAGAGGTAGAAAGGTGGAGGGAGGTGGGAGCGAGAGCAAGCTGAAGAAGGTAGGGGAGAAAGGAAAAGAGGGTGAGTGAGATGAGGTAGATATAGAGAGTGGGATAGAAGGGCACAAGGAGAGACGTTAAGAGAGAGTAAGAGGTAAGAGATACTCCATGGAATGAAGAGGGTTCACTCTTGTGGAGTTTGCCCTTAAACAGGACCTGACCTGCGTCAGTGAAACACCCTGCTGTGGGAGATGTGAATGGACAATATTCACAACAAGCAAGCTACTGTGTGAATGGATACTTCCTTAGCAACAGCATTAAAGTGATAGTAACAAAACAAGTAGGCCTACTACCTATAGTCAAACGGACCACCTGATACCCCTTCCTCTCTCGTAAACTTTCCCCATAGACAATGTGATAGCGGTACACAGACGGTGCTTCGAGGGTCATCTCTGATGAAAGATGTGTTTGTTGCATGCTGGGAGTTTTAACTCTAGCTATAACTTATGGGTCTCAATATTCAGACGGCTGGTCAAAGGAGACATCATGGATTTTATGTAATATTCTAATTCTGGATAGCAAGGACCTGGGCATTCACACACAGTGCATTCGGAAAATATTCAGACCCCTGCACTTTTTCTACATTTTGTTATGTTACAGCCTTATTCTAAAATTGATTAAATGTATTATTTTCATCAACAATGTACATACAATACACGATAACAAAGCAAAGACTGGTTATTTTTATTTGCAAATGTATAAAAATAAATTATAAAATATAATATCCCAATTATATAAGTATTCAGACCCGCTTTACTTTACTAACCTCAAGTATTCTTGGGTATGACGCTACAAGCTTGGCACACCTGTATTTCTCCCATTCGTCTCTACAGATCCTCTCAAGCTCTGTCAGGTTGGATGGGGAGCGTTGCTGCACAGCCATTTTCAGGTCTCTCCAGAGATGTTCGATCAGGTTAAAGTTTGGGCTCTGGTTGGGCCACTCAAGGACATTCAGAGACTTGTCCCAAAGCCACTCCTGCATTGGCTGTGTGCTTAGGATCATTGTCTTGTTGGAAGGTGAACCGTTGCCCCAGTCTGAGGTCCTGAGTGCTCTGGAGCAGGTTTTCATCAAGGATCTCTCTGTACTTTGCTCTATTCATCTTTCCCTCGATCCTGACTAGTCTCCCTGCCACTGAAAAACATCCCCACACCGTAGGGATGGTATTGACCAGGTGATGAGCAATGCCTGATTTCCTCCAGACTTGACACTCAGGACAAAGAGTTCAATCTTGGTTTCATCAGACCAGAGAATCTTGTTTCTGATGATCCGAGAGTTCTTTAGGTGCCTTTTGGCTTTCGTCTGGCCACTCTACCATAAAGGCCTGATTGGTGGAGTGCTACAGAGATGGTTGTCCTTCTGGAAGGTTCTCCCATCTCCACAGAGGAACTCTGGGGCTCTGTCAGAGTGACCATCAGGTTCTTGGTCACCTCCCTGACCAAAGCCCTTCTCCCCCGATTGCTCAGTTTGGCCGGGCAGCCAGCTCTAGGAAGAGTCTTGGTGGTTCCAAACTTCTTCCATTTAAGAATGATGGAGGCCGCTGTGTTCTTGGGGACCTTCAATGCTGCAGAAAGTTTTTGGTACCCTTCCCCAGATCTATGCCTCGACACAAGCCTCTACAGACAATTCCATCAAACTCATGGCTTGGTTTTTGCTCTGACATGCACTGTCAACTGTGGGACCTTATATAGACAGGTGTGTGCCTTTCCAAATCATGTTCAATCGAATTTACCACAGGTGGACTCCAATCATATTGTAGAACGATCTCAAGGATGATCAATGGAAACAGGATGCAACTGAGCTCAATTTCATGTCTCATAGCAAAGGGTCTGAATACTTATGTAAATAAGGTATATTTTTTAAATAAATTAGCAAAAATGTATAAGAACCTGTTTTCTTTTTGTCATTATGGGTATTGTATGTAGATTGATGAGGAACATTTTTATGTAATCCATTTTAGAACAAGGCTGTAACGTAACAAAATTTGGGAAAGGTGAAGGGGTCTGAATACTTTCCGAATGCACTGTAAGAGTACAAGAGCAATATCTGAACCTGCGGGGATAAGAGGCCACAATCCTGTCCTTCATACACCAACCTATCATTAACTAATACAGTACAGTGCATTCCACAAGTGCCCAGTCATCCACAGCAGCAATACATTCCAGGTAAACCATCAAAGTAAAGAAGTTATGGCTCAATCAAATCTGCAATGGTGTATTTAGCCTACACATTAGCTGTTTTGTAGACACAGCTTTTTTGTAGATGGGAATTACCACGGTAAAGGAATTACACTTTGACTCAGATGTTTAATTCTAAAATGTATGCTAACCAAAAAAAACATTTCAAAGTTTAACAAACCATACAACTATGCATAAGGACTACTTTGAACAATTTAAAATAAAATTTCACTAAAACGCATTTACTGGAAGAACCGTGCAGATGCAATTTTCAAATTTTCTTTTTTTACCTTTCTGTTTTTGTGTGACTATGTTTTCCAAAAACTCAGAATTAAGAACCAATGATGTCTGCAGAAAGAATGGGTGTCAGCTATGACATGACCCCTTGAGTTTGAAAAAAATATACATTTTGGTTATTGAAATACAGTGGGTAAAGTGGATTTACATCATGTGTCCTTGACCTGTAATATTCAGAAGTGCATAATTATGGATATGAATATCATTCTATTCATGGCAGGGGTCACGTTATAGTTCAGAAATAAGCATTTTCAAAACGCAGACCATAAAAACAATCTGTGTTTTAAACCATTTCACCTACGTTTTATATTGAAAGTCAGTGTTTTTTTTGCTTCAACAGAGTGATCAGGGGCGTGTTTTCCTATAGTTTTTCTTCACAGAAATACATTAGTTCAAAACATTCTGCTGAAAATTAAGCTCTTTTCTTCAGATGACAACAGAAGTGCAACGCTATTACATTCTGACCACACCGCTCGCGTCGCGTGCACTGCAAAATAAATTTAAAACATGCGTTATTCAATTATTGCACCCACACTGCTCGGGTGCGCCAACGAGCGTCTGCGTTGCCAAGTGCTAAAATAGAAGAAAGTTCTATTTGTGACTCTCAAAGCGGTGCAAGTCCTGCCTCTCCCATCTCCTCATTGGTTTATAGAAGCAGATACCCACGTGCCATCTCCTCATTGGTTATACCCACGTGGGTGATTGAAAGATCTGAGTTCGGTCGGTCGTCATGGTAACAATGAAAGTTAGATACCAATCGCTATATAAAGTCCAAAGAAGAAAAGACCTGGAAGGAGGAGAGATGACTAGAAACGATTCGGTTGAACATTTTGTGTGGATTAATTGTCGGCGTAGAGGACCTTGTGCATTTCAGGTAAAGTAACAACTCAACGTTTATATCCCAGGACAAATTAGCTAGCAACAGCAAGCTAGCTAAATAGGTCAAATTAGCTAATAACGGCAAGCTAGCTAGCTAAATTGCCATAAATGTTTAATGTTTTTAGACCTGTCCACAAATTAATCCAATTGGTTCAGAGTTTGTTTTGATATTTTAACCTGCGTGTCGTAATCGCGTTTGGTGCGCCGGCCGGTTTGGTACGGTGTTAGGATAGCAGCCACACAAGTAAATGAGCGTACAATGAAAAAGCAAGGTTTCTTTTGCAAAAACTATGCATGGTCATAATATTTCTAATGTTAATCATAGAAATAATGTAGCCAGATACATTCTAATGTTTTGTTTGAAGTTAATCTTGCATTTTACTGGAGAAAAGTAGGCTACACCGAGAAAAGTACCGGAGAAAAATTGCTACACACCAGCTAGAGCGCAGTCTGCTGATTGAAGTTCGTGACTTCACATCCGAGTGGAAAAGTGCAACTGAAGCACAAAATTAGTCTGATGCTGAGCAGAAATGACAATAAGCATATTAGATCTGTGTTTATAAAACACAGCAAGAAAAAAATATATAAAAAATGTTCTGCGTGAAAAATCAGAATTGAGCGTTAACACTGAACCCCTGCATGGGGATGTATCCTGAATAGATACACAAAGGTAGAAATATGCAATATCCCTCTTTTGCATATTATTGTAATGAGTTCCGGCCCTAAACAAGGCCACATATGTTTTGTCCGGACCAGAACAAATCTGAAACAATCATAGATTTCTATGCTTCGCAAGTTTGGACGTTACAGTACAGCAAAGTAGAGCACACTAGAGTACAGTAGAGTTTATAGTAGTGTGCGCTATTGTACTATACTGTACAGTAGTGTACTTTTCTTTCCTGCTTTCTACTGTGCTGTCCAAACTCAGATTTGGTTTGGCCAGGGAGGCCAAATTTCAACTACTTTTCAACGTCGATGGACATCCGGTATTTGTCGGTGATGAGTGGGCGAGGATGCTTGTTACAGTAGATGGAAACATGGTAGGTGTCAGTAAGGGCTGGGAGAGGTGACATCTGGAGAGACAGAGAGAAGAGACAGAGAGAGAGAGTGCAAGGGAAGGGTTGTCCAGACTGTTTTCACAGTCTTGCGTTGATCACCAGACGACAGAAAGATAAAATGACTGTTCTGAGCTGAGCTGAATAACAGTATGCCAGTGGAAGGGAGAACAGTAGCAGGTGACCCAACTGTGGTTTGGTGCCGTGAACTTTAATTATCCTTCCTCAAGAGGGAGATAAATTTGAAAATATCTTACACAGATGTAATTCCGTTACCAAAAACGCACAAGGCAAGGTTTCTTAAATTCACAGAAGGTAAATAATTTCTCCAAAACAAAATATAAGTGCTGATATTAATTAATTAAATAATGGTTAAATAAAATATAAGTTGGCAGGGGTCTTTACTTTCACATTGTGTTTTGATGCATTTCCAATACCTTTTAAGACTTTCTGATAGATATTGTTGAAGACCCATTTTCCGTCTATTTGACCAGAAATCAAAGCCTTTGCGTATCCCTAATTTTTAGGGTGGAATATGGTTGAAAAATGTATATATGCCTTACTTTCTAAAAAGTAGACTCAGCTTTCATTTGAAATGCTCCTATGAACTTCACATGTTAATGCTCACGGGTCCTTTTATATGGAAATGACCATATACTTTCAGTTTTCAGTTTAGGTGAGTACAGGGTTGGTAGTTTGTAAACAAACAATGTAAACATTGCTTTGGTGGGTTTGATTGAATTCCAAGCCTTGGGTCACATGGAAATGTACAAAAGTTACAGCAGAACAGTCATTAACCAATCCATCAGTCAAGTTTTGTGTCTCTGTACGCTCTCCCCTCCCCGTCATAAGACAAATCTATAAAGCTCATCATATATAAAATATGCATAATGAAGAGATGTTTTTATTCATAGGAGGATAATCTAGTACAGTACAGGCACGGATCAAGGCTTGCTTAAGTGATGAAGTAGTAAGGTCTATTTTAAGAGCTGCTGTCCCTCTTCCCTCCCCCACACTGACATACAGTAGCTACCTACACTTTCTTATCTTGACATGCTATAATGTTGTCGTCTTTCTCCTTGAAAACACCTTTCCACTTAACTTGATTCATCTCCTTATTTATTTTCTTCCTCTGTTACCTTGCTTTTCAGTGTCTCTCTGTCTCCTCCATCAGCTCCCTCTCAGCTGAGTTAAGCAGGTCAGCAGACTGCCGAGCAAAAAGCAGCACCAAGGAGAGCAGCCGCTCACTGCAAACACACACACAGAAACATGCATTTCTCACACACCCACCCACCTCTCTCACACCGTTCTGCATCTTCCTGGTGCATCAATAACATGTTCACTAGGTTTGGGCGGTATCCAGATTGTCATACACTACATGACCAAAAGTATTATTCCAAAATCATGGGCATTAATATGGAGTTGCTGCTATAACAGCCTCCACTTTTCTGGGAAGGCTTTCCACTAGATGTTGGAACATTGCTGCGGGGACTTGCTTCCATTCAGCCACAAGAGTATTAGTGAGGTGGGGCACAGATGTTGGGCGATTAGGCCTGGCTCGCAGTTGGCGTTCCAAATCATCCCAGGGTGGCAGTTAGCCTAGTGGTTAGAGCTTTGGGCCTATAACTGAAAGGTTGCTGGTTCAAATCTCAGACCCACCAAACTTTACAGTTGGCACTATGCATTGTGGCAGGTAGCATTCTCCTGGCATCCCCCAAACCCAGATTCGCCAGATGGTGAAGCGCGATTCATCCCTCCAGAGAACACATTTCCACTGCTCCAGAGTCCAATGCCGGCGAGCTTTACACCACTCCAGCCGACGCTTGGCATTGCACATTGTAGTTTTAGGCTTCTCTGCGGCTTCACAGCCATAGAAAACCATTTCTTGAAGCTCCCGACGAACAGTTATTATGCTGACGTTGCTTCCAGAGGCAGTTTGGAACTCGGTAGTGAGTGTTGCAACCAAGGACAGACGATTTTTACGAGCTATGGGCTTCAGCACTTGGCGGTCCCGTTCTGTGTTTTTTTGTGGACTACCACTTCGCGGCTGAGCCGGTGTTGCTCCTAGACGTTTCCACTTCACAATAACAGCACTTACAGTTGACCGGGGCAGCTTTAGCAGGGCAGAAATTTGACCAACTGACATGTTGGAAATGTGGTATCCTTTGACGGTACCACATTGAAAGTCACTGAGCTCTTCAGTACTGGCCATTCTACTACTGTTTGTCTATGGAGATTGCATGGCTGTGTGCTCTATTTTATAGACCTGTCAGTAATGGGTGTGGCTGAAATAGCCCAAATCCACTAATTTGAAGGTTTGTTCACATACTTTTGTATATATAGTGTACCTTCACACTGACCGTGTGCCATGTAATTCGGTAATATCGGCACTGAACACAAAGGCCGCTGTTTTCAAACCACACTGATAGCATTGCTAACCTTCGGATTACAGACTAACATGTAAAATCCCATAGAGAATGCTATCGAGCGCATTGCGAACATTTTGTACAGTTTCTGACCTAAACTATACAAGTAACTAAAAAATTATAGTCACCGTTTGCTGAAAGCACAAATCAAATTTTTGCCAGCAAGGCTCTTAAACCAGAAGGGGATTCTCTGCTGTTACCAAGCGAATGCTTGATTTTGGAAGACACTAACTAGCTACTAAATAGCAAACCAAATGCACAACTGCAGAGCATTTAGCACATTTTAGACAGTTAGCTTAATAGTTAAAAGATATCTGGCTAGCAAACATTTAGTTGTGAATTCCATACTGTAATTAGATCACCTGGCGCATGCTGCACAACAGTGAGTGACTCACAAGGCTTCAGTCTCTAGTTATTGTGTGCTTGTAAACAAACACCACGTGACACGTGACTGGGGACTACCATAATCTTCATAATAACATGACAGGTGAAATGAAGAACGCAATGATCTTTCTCTAATGTATTGCACAAGTTGACTGCAGGTATTTACTTAAAAAACGTATAAATAAATAAATAGTTAACGGTATTGAAAAACAATCCCGTGGCTTTTTCCACAGGATGGTTTTTCAGCAACATGGAAGTAGACCACAGAGCCTCTGACAAAGTTGGTTATAACATAAGTAAACAAGCACCCGTTACGGACTGAAAAGTGTCATGATTAGGGCCCTAGCCAGGAGGTCACGTTCATTTTGTCCGCCCTAGTCATAGTGATGTTAAACGTTTTCTAACCATAAATCTGATCAACATTCAAAGTGAATACTAACCTAAAAACTAACCAGCCATAATTTACCTGTTCAGTTGGGAGGGAGCTGTGCTACAGAACAACTAGCATCTGTGGTTGTCCACAAGATCCAATGATTACAGAGTCCACCTTACACTTAGAGTGATTATGGACTGCTCTGGCAACAACATAAAAGTCTGGCCCTCTCAGAGTGACAGTGAGATATTGACTGTGATGAGTGGATTTGCTCCCTCAAGTCCAGAGTTCTTCCATCCTGGTTAGTAGGAACCAAAGGTGTGCAGGCTTTTGTTCCAGATGAGTACTAACACATTAAAATAAAAAAAGGTTTTGGTGATATATTGATTAGTTGAGTCAGTTGTGTTAGTGCTGGGCTTAAGCATTCAGACCCAGGGTTGAACAACATTTAATTTCTCCAGTCCACTACCTCCAGTACAGGCAAATGGACAGACTGGAGCCCCAGACCAGCCAGGCTTAGCCCAGCAGTGACTCACCTCAGGGAGGGCACACACCCAGGGCCCTGTCCACCACACCGTCAGCTCTCCAACAGGCCCAGCACTGTTCAGAAAGGCCACTGTGCCTACCACTACACAAACAAGGGCAGGGGAACATGGCGTCATGCTTAATAAACCACTCATAAATAAAACACAAACACTAAATCAACCACCCCAATGACCCCATGGACACCCATATATAGTGTAAATACACCTACATACTGAAAATGACCCAGCACCTCCTCAAGAGACAACTTACTGAAATTGTGGAGGGAAGCAGTGACCTGTGGCAGGGTGGTAAGCTTTTTGGAATTTATTCAGGATTCATGAAGACAATCAACAGATCTGCAACAATCCACAGTAGTAGGCCTACATACAGTTCTCAAGGAGCTATAATATAAATCAAAACTGTTCATTACGGAACAAGTTTAGGATAACAACCACTAACCATTTCACCTTATATCCCTGGCTGGCAGGTCACATGTATGATGATGGTTAAAGGCTCCCCTCTTCATCCCCTAGTCAGGGGCCAGGGCTGAGCACTCCTCTACCTGCCAGCCAGTGGTGAAGGAGCCAGTGTAGTGTGTTGCCTTTCATTAGTAATTTATGAGCCATTCGAAGAGCAGAGAAAAGTGCATTAAAGGGGACAGGAAACTAACAGGGGCAGGGCAAGAGAAAGTGAGAATTAGCCTGGCGTGGTCCTTTCTGGAAGTTACTAATCAAAAACACTGATCTGGGGTCAGGTGTCCTATTCCTCGAACTGCACAAACACCTCTGGTACGATGCTACCAAACTGATCAGTAAACAGGTGGCTTTCCTTCGGTACAGATGAATGAAAGAGGATGGCAGACAGACAGGAAGGGAGATCTGTGAATGAGTGAATGAATGAAGTACAAAAGCAGCTCTGCATTTTAAGGTTAAGCTTGGGCAGGGTAAACTGATCCTAGATCTGCGCCTAAAGTTATATATTCTGCCTGATTACATTTTGGTTCTCTCCCCAAAATCCCCTTTCTCCGTTTTGTTTTTCCAGGTTTCCATTTCCCCCAATATTTTCAGGTTTTTACTATCAAAATCACCTTTTTTTAATAGAAAAACTACTAAATTGGATTTTCTATGTACACAAAAATGCTTAAATCACACCAGGAAAAGTTTGAGAAATGTTTATTTAATTCCAGTGCACACCTAGAATGAGGCTGTTTAGTGTGTTTTGTAGCACACGTGATGGTGAAGTTTGCAAAAACAAATATCCACTCGATTGATGCAAATAATCATGATCTTATTCTGCCAGGTAAGCATAGGCTACTTTGTAGTTAACATTTAATTGAGAATGTTTTTGGGAAAACCTTTATCTACCAGAAGACTTTTCATTAGCATCATCGCTAATGGCTACACAAAGTGGAGCGTACCGCACATACACAAACGGGGAATTCTTGTTGCCTCCTCAGAAAGTTGCAGGAAATACGAATCACTATTGCATTCTGTTTATGTCTTCTGATAAACTTGGGCTAATTAATACATTTAGTTGATTCCCTACTAAGTTCAATAAATGTTTTAATATTGTTGAATTCCGTTTTAAAAAGTGTAAGTAACAAACGCAACCACATGTAACATATGGATTTGCATTAGTTATTTATTCTATAAAACCAATCAGAATTCCGAAGAATGCCCAAGTCATGTCGGGAAAAGATTTTTCCGGGGGGTGATGTAATATGGAGGACCCGGCAAGCCAGCCTATTCCCTAGAATTTAAACTCCAAAAGAAATACAGTAATTTCAAATGAAACCAATCATTTGCACTCATGACTTTTAGTTTCAATTACATTTTCAGCCAATTTACAACCAAATACTTTAGGAATTTGTTACAAATCAACTTGCAAGGTTGCTAGCCAACTAGCCTGCTAACGTTAGCTCTACTAGCCTGATAACGTTAGCCCTACATGCCTGCGAATGTTACGTTAGCACTACATGAGTCTGCCAGTTGATATTAACACCAAGCTTACAGCTACATTAAAGTAAACCAAAGTTTTGGAAATACATAACACCATCTAACCACTACATAACACCATCTAATTCTTATCAAAGAGGGTTAGATATATGGAGTAATCTTAGCTAAACATTAGCTGGCTGGCTGGCTAGCTAGCTATTAGCCTAGCCAACCACCAGGGTTATGGTCGGCAAGCTAGAACAACACAGCTAAAACATAATCACAAAGCAAAGAGAGCAGAGACGTACAGATTGATGGCTGGGGACCATGGTAAACTATTTTACCAGAGTGTGCAAAGCTGTCATCAAGGCAAAGAGTGGCTACTTTAAAGAATCTCAAAAATAAAATATATTTAGATTTGTTTAACACTATTTTGGTTACTAAACTCAGCAAAAAAAGAAATGCACCTTTTTCAGGACCCTGTCTTTCAAAGATAATTCGTAAAAATCCAAATAACTTCACAGATCTTCATTGTAAAGGGTTTAAACACTGTTTTCCATGCTTGTTCAACAAATCATAAACAATTAATGAACATGCACCTGTGGAACGGTCGTTAACTTCCTATGGCTGCAGGGGCAGTATTGAGTAGCTTGGATGAAAGGTGCACGGAGGTGCCCAGAATAAACGGCCTGCTCCTCAGTCATAGTTGCTAATATATGCATATTATTATTAGTATTGGATAGTAAACACTCTGAAGTTTCTAAAACTGTTTGAATTATGTCTGTGAGTATAACAGAACTCATATGGCAGGCAGAAACCTGAGAAAAAATCCAAACAGGAAGTGGAAATTCTGAGGCTGGTCGATTTTCAACCAAGATCCAAATGAAATCACAGCGAGATATGGGTGAGTTTGCACTTCCTACGGCTTCCACTAGATGTCAACAGTCTGTAGAACCTTGTCTGATGCCTCTACTGTGAAGGGGGGACAAATGAGAGGGGAATTAGTCAGGTCTGCCATGACCTGACCATTCTTTGACCATGCGCGTTCACATGAGAGGGAGCTCTGTTCCATCGCTCATCTGAAGTCAATGTAATTCTCCGGTTGGAACGTTATTCAAGATTTATGTTAAAAACATTCTAAAGATTGATTCAATACATCGTTTGACATGTTTCTATTGACTGTTACGGAACTTTTGGACATTTCGTCAGCTTTTAGTAAACGCGCTTCCTGACGTTGGATTTGTTTACCAAACACGCTACAAAAATAGCTATTTGGACATAAATGATGGACATTACCGAACAAAACAAACATTTCTTGTGGAAGTGGGAGTCCTGGGTGTGCATTCCGACAAAGATCAGCAAAGGTAAGTGAAGATTTATAATGCTTTTTATAAGTTTTGTTGACTGCACAATTTGGCGGTTAACTGTATGGCTTGCTTTGTGGCTGAACGCTGTGTTCAGATTATTGAATATTGTGTTTTGCCGTAAAGCTTTTTGAAATCTGACACAGCGGTTACATTAAGAACAAGTGTATCTTTAATTCTATGTAAAACATGTATCTTTCATCAAAGTTTATGATGAGTATTTTTCTGTTATTTGACGTGGCGCTCTGCAATTTCTCCGGATATTTTGGAAGCATTTCTGAACATGGCGCCAATCTAAACTGAGGTTTTTGGATATAAATATGAACTTAAATCGAACAAGACATATATGTATTTTGTAACATGAAGTCCTATGAGTGTCATCTGATGAAGATCATCAAAGGTTAGTGATTCATTTTATGTCTATTTGTGCTTTTTGTGACTCCTTTCTTTGGCTGGAAAAATGGCTGAATTTTTCTGTGAGTTGGTGGTGACCTAACATAATCGTTTGTGGTGCTTTCGCTGAAAAGCCTATTTGAAATCGGACACTTTTGGTGGGATTAACAACAAGATTACCTTTAAAATGGTATAAGATACATGTATGTTTGAGGAATTTTAATTATGAGATTTCTGTTGTTTGAATTTGGCGCCCTGCACTTTCACTGGCTGTTGTCATATCATCCCGTTAATGGGATTGCAGCCATAAGATTAAGACACTAAACAGCTTACAGACAGTAGGCAATTAAGGTCACAGTTATGAAAACTTAGGACACCGAAGAGGCCTTTCTACGGACTCTGAAAAACACCAAAAGAAAGATGCCCAGGGTCCCTGCCCATCTGTGTGAATGTGCCTTAGGCATGCTGCAAGGAGGCATGAGGACTGCAGATGTGGCCAGGGCAATAAATTGCAATGTCCGTACTGTGAGACGCCTAAGACAGCGCTACAGGGAGACAGGACGGACAGCCGATCGTCCTCGCAGTGGCAGACCACGTGTAACAACACCTGCACAGGATCGGAACATCCGAACAGCACACGTGCGGGACAGGTAGAGGATGGCAACAACAACTGCCCGAGATACACCAGGAATGCACAATCCCTCCATCAGTGCTCAGACTGTCCACAATAAGCTGAGAGAGGCTGGACTGAGGGCTTGTAGGCCTGTTGTAAGGCAGGTCCTCACCAGACATCACCGGCAACAACGTCACCTATGGGCACAAACCCACCGTCGCTGGACCAGTCAGGACTGGCAAAAAGTGCTCTTCACTGACGATTTGCGGTTTTGTCTCACCAGGGGTGATGGTCGGATTCGCGTTTATTGTCGAAGGAATGAGCGTTACACCGAGGCCTGTACTCTGGAGCGGGATCGATTTGGAGGTGGAGTCCATCATGGTCTGGGGCGGTGTGTCACAGCTTCATCGGACTGAGCTTGTTGTCATTGCAGGCAATCTCAACACAGTCGTTACAGGGAAGACATCCTCCTCCTTCATATGTGGTACCCTTCCTGCAGGCTCATCCTGACATGACCCTCCAGCGTGACAATGCCACCAGCCATACTGCTCGTTCTGTGCGTGATTTCCTGCAAGACAGGAATGTCAGGGTTCTGCCATGGCCAGCGAAGAGCCCGGATCTCAATCCCATTGAGCACGTCTGGGACCTGTTGGATCGCAGGGTGAGGGCTAGGGCCATTCCCCCCAGAAATGTCTGGGAACTTGCAGGTGCCTTGGTGGAAGAGTGGGGTAACATCTCACCGAAAGAACTGGCAAATCTGGTGCAGTCCATGAGGAGATGCACTGCATTACTTAATGCAGCTGGTGGCCACACCAGATACGGACTGTTACTTTTGATTTTGACCCCCCCTTTGTTCAGGGACACATTATTCCATTTCTGTTAGTCACATGTCTGTGAAACTTGTTCAGTTTATGTCTCAGTTGTTGAATCTTATGTTCATACAAATATTTACATGTTAAATTTGCTGAGAATAAACGCAGTTGACAGAGAGAGGGTGTGTTAATATGTGTTAATTCATAGTTTTGATGTCTTCACTATCATTCTACAACGTAGAAAATAGTTTTAAAAAATTAAGAAAAACCTTGGAATGGGTAGATGTGTCCCAAACTTTTGACTGGTACTGTATAGTAACCACCAATCAACTACTCAGTGGCCTTGTCTGCAGCTGTCAATTAACCTAGAAGAGACGCACTAGTTTTCAAACAGACTGAGCATTTCCACTTCAGTTACTGGTCTGTACCACAAGGCTGGGCTTTAATTCTGACTTGGTGGGTATCATGATTGATTTATAGATGACAACCCTCACCTCAGTTCATGAAATATACTTTGATTCACATCTGTTCAAGAAAAAAGGTATCCTGAAAAGGAGGATATGGGTTAAATGGAAAGAGAGAAGAGGGGGAGAGAGAGGAAAGGTTGTCGGTTTCTTGAAGCTTGCCTGGTTGCTCCTGGCAACAGCAAGGGGAGAAATTGGAACTGTGGGATTACAGTTGTGTCCTTCGGTTTTTTAGATGCTGGGCTTTCCCCAATAGTTATCGTTCAAAACAAGATATATATTTTTTTTTGTATGCTAATCACTGTAGTTTTTAATACATAAGTTGATTCCTCTTTGAATCATTATATGTAATTATAATCGCTATGCTCGCTCGCTTAAATGACTGATGACAAATGTACATACGATGCCATTGATCGAATCCATTCCAAGCATTCCTCCATTGCAAATTGATCTAGCCATTCACTTGATGCAGATTTTACTGACTGACCTAGCATATGGAATGTCCTTTGCCTTCTCTCACATTCAACATTTTCCAGTTTCCATAACATTACCTTAGAGGTTCTGAGAGTTATAAACACAATTCTAAGAACACAAAGCTGATCAGATGTTGAATTGGCTGAAGGAGAGGTTTAGTAGCCAACTATGTGGTTACATTGTGCAGGTAGCCCAGTCTTGAAACTCAAACTTCACTGAGACACATGCCAGTCAAGGTGGGGTGGTAATGAACCAAAGGTTGCAAGCATATAGTCTGTAACCAAGAGAGCATCATTGAACGTACTGGTACACTCACCAGTGTGTCCCCCAGATTGTATCTTCAGATGGACACTGAAGGCCCCAAAATCAGTATCCAGTGGCACCTAAAAACAAAATTTCCGATAGAAACTAATCAAAGATAAGATACAGGGCAGCATTTCTAGGCTGAGATGAGGGTGATATTAGGGGAAACACTGCACGTGGGCAACTTGAGTACTGATGAGGTAGTGAGGTTGCTCTGCATCAGGAAATGGGTTCATTCAGAGCCAGATCAAAATCAAATGTACTTTTAGAGGGCTGAGAAGTGGGGTGGGGTTGTCCTCTCAGAGAGTGGAGACACTGAGGGCAAAGTCACATTGGGACTGCTGGACAGGAATAGAATAGGGAGGGGAAAAGGCGTGTTGGGCAGGTTTAATAAGGAACTGACAGGCTGCAGTTCAATCAACATTGGTCCGAGTAGCGTTCCAGGCCCTACTAAAGCCCAAGTGCAAACTTTCACTCTAGAGTAAACTCACTGAACCTGTTTCCTTCCAGTCCCTCTCTAACACACTTTAAGGGCTTGTGCTCAAAGGGGACTGCCTCGAAAACCGTGGGCTATGGACTGTGCCTTCTCTGTAACAGGCAAGACACTGCTTACGCTGTAAATCAAGTTTTCCACCGTGTAAACACTAGGCGCGGGAGGTGGGGGACTATGAACTTGTGTGCGAGTGGGTGTCCCCTGCTTCCCCTCCCTAAGCTATCAAACTCAGGTGTAAATCAATAGATGAATGGGGAAGGCCCCCTCAAGTGGTCTCTCCAAAGACAAACAAGCGATAGGTTACCTCACCAGTGCCAGTTTCACCAGAAAAAGAGCATGGGAAGGGAGTGGGGGTCCAAGCTGCTACCTGGGTTAAAGTTACTAGATTCAAGTAAGAGTCCAAATTACAGACAGCCACCCCCACCATCATCATGATCGCTACTAGGCTTCATGACACGCACACACACTCGCCGACTTGCACCTGCAAACGCCAGCACAAACTTTTCACACATGCTCACCGGTAAAACAGTGGCATGCCCTTTGACTGGACCAAGTGCTCATGAGCTCTAATACATATTTGCAACATGACCGGAAAGTCATCCTTGCAGTTGAGCATCTCATCATCCTGGAATCACACTCCCACACCCAGCTTGACTGACACATAAAACAGCACCTCTTCACACAGTCAGTATTTTGGTGACCAGTCAACACCAACTTGCTGCACTTCACAGTTATGTCAAGGTTCAATACAATGAAGTTAGTCAGTCAGTCAGTCCATTCACAACAGCGTGTCACTCCGCTACCAGTACCAAAATAAATCTCGAACAGAGCTTTTCTCTCACCCCAAATTGAGAGGGAAAGAGAACTAGAGAGGAGGTTGTACAGGCCTACAACATGAAGCTATGGTATGGAGCGATGTAATACACACTCAAGTTGGTCTTTCAATATCTTGGCAAGAGAATGTATCACAACTGTGTATTCAGCAAAGCTTCTGACCAAATAAATGTGTCATTGTGACATGCAGTCAAATGCTCATAATGTGGTTCAGAATGCTAAATGGAAATCATCCATGCAACTTGGAAATACAGCATTTACTGAGAATTATCTATTTTAATGCTCCAAATGTATGAGGACATGGAACACTACAAGAAAGAATCATGACTCAGTAACTTAGAGACAATGTCAAACTGCACCCAACCTTTCACCTAAAAACTAACGAGGGAATGATTTTTCTGGTTAGGGTTAACAAACATGATGGACGTGGATGAGGGATACATTCATTGAGATCAAAATACCACAAATTCTGATGGCATACAAATCTTAACGACATATGCATTAACGTGTAATAACGGTTTCACTTCGATGCAGTGGTAACAGTAAGAGAATGAAGCCAACATGGTAAGGACAGAGGAAAGTGAATCCATTTTGAACCGGCATTTCTACTTCAGCACCACAGCAAGGGCTTGCTCATAATGCTACATGGAAATCAAGGGTGTAGGCACCGAGATTTATCCAGGGTATGACTTTGCGACAAAGGTTATTCAAAATGGAAAATATACTCCAACAAATACACAATAACAGACTGCTTTTCATAGTCTTAGGTGGCAATTTCATCAGAAACTGCATGTCACTCCCAATTGACACACGTGTTAACGTATGAAGATCCAAGGGTTGTAATGTCATTCTTCATACCGAAATCAAAACATATATAATTATGACATTATTTAACGTATCGTTTTTTCTTGAATCACCATCCACAGCCTTCATCAGAGTTTACAATTCCCTTCCTCACTGTCTTGCTGTGAATTCTAAAATGCAGCGATGCAGGCTTTTGGGCATTCTCTTCAAAATATTTGCATTAGCTAGTTAAAGGAAACACTGCAGATAAAATTAGGCCGGAGTGATTTAGAATATGACATCCGTCATTTCTCAATTTTACCCCAAGTAGAAACAGTGGCTGTGTGATGCATTGAAAAGGGAGGATATCCCAGTCATACATCAAATCGTAATAAGTCCATGATGAGGCATGCTCATCGACAGATTACATGGCCAACACTGCCCATACTAAATATTGAGACTACTGGGCAGGGTGACTTTTGATTATCCTACTTCATTCGTACATTGCAGCTGAGAATGTGATTTCTAAAAGATGTTAAAGGATAGTCTGAACTAGCCTCGGATACATTGTAGCTGTCTATCGCAGTTTTCCATCATGGCGAATCACAACCAACGTTGATGATCTACATTGCAAGGCATCACTACGGGGAAAATGTAGCTACTAGCTAAATTGTCCACAACGTGTACGAATCGATAAATAATGTTACAAGCCAAGTGAATGTCCTGTACAATTAACTAGCACCCATGTGATTGAAATTGGCATATTGATGCTGAGGTTGGAGGACATGGGAGGGTACGGAAGGTGCTGTTTGTATGGATGTCAGTTTATCATCATGGTCTTCTTCAAACACATAACGACTGATGACAAAAACGGCATCTTCACAACAAATGAGTTAAAACCCAGTGAGTGAATAAACCAAGCTTATCTCTTACCTCAGGCGGAGGTTCGTTTCCAGTTTCCCGGAGCAGCCATTATCAGCATTCCCTCTCTCCCTCCGTCCTAGCCTCCACCACAGGTACCGGGCAAAATAAGAACCGGCAAACCAATCCCCCCCACCCCCAAACTGTCACCCCTCTGATGGGAGAGATATCCTAATAACAAGGGTAGTGTCGTTTTTGCAATAAATCCCCGTCAAAACTCGGGTCTTCAGTGAGGTTAGTCTCCAAAGCGCAGTCCAGCAAGAGCGCAGGATGAACTCGGAGGTTCGGAACGGTCCGCCCGGCGCAGTGCAAGCTAGCTAATTGAGCAGTTCACAGGTAACAGATGTGGTACCGCTTGGGGTAGCATGGCAATGGCTAGGTTGTCATCCAAAATAGACCGTATCTCGCCGTTGATGGTTGATTCTTTCGTGGCCCGTTTTCCCTCAGGAAACCATGTAGCAAACTGGCAACGTTGGGGTTTATCGTAGCTGCTGAGTCTGGGAGGTTAGCTAACGTTAGCAGGCTAACTAACTAGCTAGCATTCACTGTAACAGTTACTACTAATAGCCAACTACGTGTTGCATGTTGTGGTGAACGGAAAGGTGGAGGGGATGAGTGTTTAAATAAAAAAATTACGATTAAAATAAAAGTGGGGTATTTCCGTTGCACCGCTATAACTAGCGATGTGCATTCGCAAGGGACCCCCCCTCTCTGCCCGTTAATCTCGATCACACCACTAGCTATCGCTTAGACGAGGGTCTTCACGAAAAGCGCGCCCTCTACACGAAGCTCGTTCCCGCTTGTTTGAGTTGCATTCCCCCTACAAAATGGCCGCCAAAACAAACCTGCGACAGTCAAACTAGCTACTACCATTGGTGTGAAATTAAACATCACATGGAACGCCTGTTCATAATCTAACGCAGCGGTAATACATTTTTATACAAACTGCCTCGGCATTTAAACGGGTTTTAAATGTGATTTTAGGGTAAGGTAGTTACCAAGCCAACATAGCTAGCAAGCTCGTGCATGTTGCCTCAACAGCAGTAAGCCTTGACGTTATCACCAATACTGTTAGCACCAATACTGTTAGCACCTTAGCGAACAAACTAGCTAAATTAGTATTTAGATTCACGGACATACTGTTACATATGTTCTTAATATTGGTAAATTAGAAATAGCACCCAATTCAAACATTATGTGCTTAACTCGCATGACTGTAAAACGTTACCTAATTTTCTGAAGAACTATCGGCACCTAACTAGTTAACATCAATTCATAATATCGCATCAGCTAACCATCAATCATGTTCAAATTACCCGCCTCTTTCGCGCGTTTTGACGAAAACCACTGACCAATCTGTATGGTCATTCACTCACTTAAAATGGCGGCGGTCACCACTGGGATGAAAACTGTCGTGGCGTGTAGGTTCTGTTTTAGTATTACTATAGCAGTTAGAAACCGTCATTTGGTAACGGTGAATACAATTTCGTTATTACTCAGAAGCGCGTTCACATGCAGTTTACCCATATCAAACTACAAGAACAAAAATAAACGCCACAGTACATTTTAATTAGTTGATAAATTAACTGAAATTAATTCAGCCCTAATCTATGGATTTCACAGGACTGAGCAGGGGCACAGCCATGGGTGGGTTTAGGCCCACCCATTAGGGAGCCAGGCCCAGCTAATCAGAACATGTTTCCCAACAAAGGGGCTTTATTACAGACAGATATGCTCCTCAGCTGATCCCCGCAGATGAAGCCGGGTATAGAGGTCCTGGGTACACGCGGTCTGTAGTTGTGAGGCTGGACATACCGCTAAATTCTCTAAAACATTGAGGCAGCTTATGGTAGAGAAATGACCATTCAATACCCTGGCAACAGCACGCTCCACCTCAACTTGCTCTTATATTTCTGTTCAGTATAGTTCTGAGTGACCATTACTTATGTCATGACAACATTGTTTCCCTGACCAGGTCTTAAAGCACAGGACTAAATAAAATATACAATCACATACTGTTTTAATAAAAAAGGTCAAGGTACAATATCACATTTAAGTCAAAGTGAAACATACATAGGTGTAAACCATAGTCTTGTTTTAACATCAAGGAGAAAATAATTATTTGACTTCAATGATAAAGTGAAACAGTTCTTTAAAAGCATTAGATTAAATGAATGTGAATATTAAACAAATGTGAATATTAAACAAATAACTAAATTAAATCAATATATCAGGCTTTCCCTCTGTACAGTACTTTACATGGCACTGCAGAGTTAATTAGCAAAGTTAATTCCACCCCGACACCCTCTCCCCAGACAAAACAACGTACGTACTTCTAAACCGTCCAAGCTCTGGAGACAGGAATACTAAAATGGTCAGTTTGGATATGGGTGTAAGAATGTGGGGGTCTCTAATCAGTGCCTTGCTAAATCCCAGTGCTGAGCACCCCCCATGGCAGAAGTGGGTCCACAGAAAAAGTCACTATGCCACAGCTGCTACAGGCCAGTTCACTTCTTATTCTTGGGAGCAGGTCTGTAGGAAGGAATATTTGATGAATTCATATTATAAAGACAAAATACATTCTACAGGGTGGTCATGTTAGAATTCTCAAAATGCAGACCATAAACAAAAATCTGCATTTAAACCATTTCATCTGCGTTTTATATTTAAATTGAGTTTTGTTTGTTGCTTCAAGTGACCAGGGGAATGTAACTATAGTTTTCCATCACAGCTTAATTCATTAGACAGCCACATTAGCAGCCACACAAGTAAATGTGCTTTCAATGAAAAAGCGACGTATTTTTAGCAATGTTTATCATAGAAATAATGTAGCCAGCTACATTTCCTAATGTTTTGCTTGACGTTTATCTTGCATTTTACCAGAGAAAGGTAGGTTACGCCGAGGAAAGTACCAGAAAAAAGTAGATACACATCAGCCAGAACGCTGTCTGAATATGCCCCGTTTGTCATCCGAGCGGAAAAGTGCAACGGACACAAAATTAGTTCGAGCAGAAAATTGCAATAAGCAGTATTTTAGATCAATGTTTACAAAACGCAGCAAGATACTTGTTACGCGTTATTCTTTCATTAACATGACCTGTGTATATTTAGAAACAAGCATTTCCTCACCTGTAGATTCCTACTACGATGGCGTGATCTCTCTCATAAGGCTCCAATGTCAGCTGCTCCTGGGGCTTCATGTTTTCCGAGCCCATCTTCTTCACCTCCGCCGCAAACACAGCCTCCGGTGCTGCCGTTGAATCAATGCAGTTTGCCTGGAGGGAGACAAGACAAACGTACTTTAATCCCACTGCAACTGAGGCACTGGCCCCCAGTAACAGCAATCTAGGTTGCTCCTAAAATCAAACGCTTTGCAGTTCAAATGCAAAATGGTCAACGTCTAATATGTTAGTTTGCCTGCTTAAGTAAGAATACTATTCCAGAAGATGGCACCACATACTCTGAATAACACAGCTTTTTGAACAGTCAATGTTTTACCTTGATTGAGATGACAAAGTGCCCTCCGTTCTTAAGGAAATTGTGAGCGTTGAGTGCAACAATTCTGGTCTGATCAGGCTGGGCCACATCAGCGAAGATAACATCTACCATGCCTGCACAAAGAGGGTACAGCCAGAGTTTGTAAAATATACATAAACTACCACAGTATTTTTGCATCAGTGTAAGATTTTGATGACTTACCAACAAGCATGCGGTATTTGTGTGGATGCCGGGCATCCTCAATGATGGGAATGATGTTGGTTCTCTTTTTGGCAACATTGAGCAGATCACGTCCTGACCTGTGAGAGAACTCTACAGCATACACAAGACCCTCCTGCAAAACAGAGAGGAAAAGTCTCATTACATGTACAGGGGTCAAAGGAATGAAGGACCACACTTCATTGTGATAGAAGTTAATTGTTCTAAACAAGACCATTATCGAGTAGCCCAACTAAACCAATGACAGTTCTGATTATGTGGGAAAAAATATACTCACAGGTCCAACGATGTCTGACACGTGGGACACTGTCGTCCCTGATGCGGCACCCAGGTACATGACCTTCGAGCCAGGTTTGATGTGGATCTGATCAACTCCTCCCAAGATGGCTGCTGCCAGCTTTGACCGGAAAGGGTTCCACGCTCTGTACTCAATCTTCGTTTCCCCTTCCTCGACATTCATCCTTTTTTCTCCATACACAGACTCTCCAATCACCATGTTCTTTGTCACCAGGGCATCTTCCTTACCACGGCAGATGAACACTCCTGAGGGCGGGAAAATGGAGAAGTGTGAAATTACAACACTTCAATATATTGGAACGTTTACAGTTCAGAAGAAACATTTTGCATAGAGTGGGTGCTGCTGAACAACACAAACAATAGTGCAACTACAAGCCTCTGCTGGAGACAGCTTGTATTGCACAGCTCCAACTTTTCCACTCACCTTCATGTCTATGAGGCTCCACAGTGACTTTCCTGCCCGCCCCGAAGCCGCCACGTCCACCTCTACCCCTGGGGGTGCCACGACCACCTCCACGGCCTCTGAAGCCACCCTCGCCGCTTGGAGACCTAAATCCACCTCCTGTAACAGGGAAATAACACATAATGTCCAGTTCTTGCCCAAATTAACCACGTGCAGTAAACAACTTTCATCAATGGCAATTGCAAGAAACTTGACGTGTTAAGTCACATTAGGTTGTCTTGTGACTTCAAATATGTGATAATGCTCGTCAGTCAGGTAAACTTATACAAGACGGAACAGACATGTACCTATAACCTAAAAAACATGTCAAATAAAATCTAGCTATGTTTGACTTACCACCACCTCTGCCTCTGAATCCTCCTCGTCCGCCTCTATCTCCAAAACCCCCCCGTCCACCACCTCTGTCTCCAAAGCTTCCTCTTCCCCGGAAGCCTCCTCGATCACCACCCCTGGGGCTGAATCCTAAAAGAAATCAAGATTATGGGGTGAAAAATGGACATCAACATTCAAATGTGTATGGCACATGACATGGTGCCAGGGCCTGGTGCAAACAAATGAATGAGATGCTTCAGATTGATGATACATGTTATAGTATAGATTACTTCTAGAATCATAGATCCCAACTACTAATGTATGCTTATTTGTCTTAAAGCCATGATAGCTGCAAGCTAAATACACGTTAATTTCACCACCGGTGATGGAATTGATACCCTAATAGCGGTTCAAAGGGCTACAAAGAACTTGGAAATGGAATAGGATATTCCATATGTCTCGGTGTTAAGTTTGCCAGCAAACTAGAAGACTTAGTGGTAAACCAAAGATAATGGGTAAACAGCATGACATGGCCGGCAATGAATATAGCTAATGCAATTAGCTAGCTAGTGACCTGGTTACCAATGCTAGCATGTTGCGAGCACATGTGCCAATAACATTAGACCGATATTTGGCTAGGCACTCAAATCAAAAACACGTTCAGGCAAAATAACAAGAATAGGTGTGTTGTGTGCGAATAATAACTACCTAGGTTGCTTGAAAGCTAATTAGCTAACGTTAGTGCGTATGAACACGTGTTTAGTTTGTGCCATGCGGGCCGTACCATTGCGAAAATGTGCCTTAAATCACAGAAGAAGCAGACAGTGCAAATACTTTAATATTAATGATCAATAATGAAATTGAACACAAACACGTCGTACGTGTAACTGTATAGTTAGCTAACGTTACATGCACTATTTACTTGTTGTCCAAGTTGTGTGAGAGAAATCATGGCTAACGTTACTGCTCGCAAAACCAGCCCGGAAGATTAAACTTCACAATAATATTTGGCCTTTATAATAGTAAGACTTTTACGGGCATTTAAATGATGTATCCCCGTCTACTCAATTGGTGAAATAAACTTACCTGGTGTCATATTTGGTCAATTGCTGTGCTCTCAATCTAAAACAGCTCGAATTTGTTTTGCTCGGTCTTCTCTATCTTCTTCTTCTACACACGCAGCACACACTACCTACCAATGTGGCCATGCGTCATCAGACTCCTCCTTCCCCTGATGCACCACGGTCTGAATGCTCATCTTTATCAAGGGTGTCAAGACTTTCGGAGTTTCTAGTCTTGAGCCCAAGACCGTAGAGTTAAAAAATACTGCCTGCAGTCCTGACGGATCATAAAGTCATATGGCTGACTAAGAATGTGCAGTAATGATGATACGAAATACTCTATTGGGAACTGCTGAAATTTAAAATCTGCTCAGCCTGTACTACTTAAGGGAAACGGCTTGGTTTAAGAATATGTGAGGTAGCTGAGCTCTCTAAGAAGCTTGATCTTAATTAGAAAGCTAAATTTAATGATTTACAGAATCAACTAGATATATTTTATATCGAAAAAGCTAGAGGAGCCTCTGTAAGATCCAGAAAACAATGGCTTGAAAAGACGAAAAGGACAGCAGATACTTTCTTTTGGAAAAGAGGAGAGGGAACTCAACACACTCCGGAAATGTACGATTAATGGGGATAGAGTTATCAGACTTTACCACCAAGTTAAGAGAATCTTTACTCCTTCGATAACAGTTTGAGTGACTAAGGATTTCCTTGATTTTATAGAGAATGTTAACTCAGTGAAGAATCCAATAGGTCTTGATGTCAAGATTTATCCATTATGGACATCCAATATGGGGTTGCCCAATTAAAAAATCTACAGGTTGAGATGGATTAACCTCTGAATTTTACAAAACTTTCTCGGACAAAATAGCAAAATTTTTACTTGAACACTGAGGTTATAAAAGGAGAACCACCTGCCTCTCGAAGCAAGGGGTTATTACTCTTATAACTAAACCACACAAGGATCTCTTAATTATTCGTGTCCAATCACACTCCTAGAACGAATACAAAATTATAGCCTCAATCTTTGCGAAAAGGTTCAAATTGTGCTTGAATGATCTGATTGCTGAATGTCAATCAGGGTTTATGAAAGGGCACCATATATCTAATAATCTGAGGCTGGTGTTAGATTTGCTTGAGTACTGTGATCTAGTGGATGACTTCCCTGTTGGATTGTCAGAAAGCATTTGATACTGTAAGTCACAATTTTATCTTTGATTATCTTAAGCATTAAGTTTGGTAATTTTTTAGTTGTTGATGCTATTATAACTTTATAATGGTGGCAATAGCTGTATCAAACTGTCATGGAACATCCTCAAGGTAAACCTTCAGGATTGGTGGGTCCCCTGCGGGACGGTTGAGCTAACGTAGGCTAATGCGATAAGCATGAAGTTGTAAGTAACAAGAACATTTCCCAGGACAGACATATCTGATATTAGCAGAAAGCTTAAATTCTTGTTAATCTAACTGCACTGTCCAGTTTGATGATGAACTAGCTATTACAGTGAACGAATACCATGCTATTGTTTGAGGAGAGTGCACAGTTTTGAACATGAAGTTATTAATAAACAAATTATGCACATCAAATCAAATGTATTTATATAGCCCTTCGTACATCAGCTGATATCTCAAAGTGCTGTACAGAAACCCAGCCTAAAACCCCAAACAGCAAGCAATGCAGGTGTAGAAGCACGGTGGCTAGGAAAAACTCCCTAGAAAGGCCAAAACCTAGGAAGAAACCTAGAGGAACCAGGCTATGAGGGGTGGCCAGTCCTCTTCTGGCTGTGCCGGGTGGAGATTGTAACAGAACATGGCCAAGATGTTCAAATGTTCATAAATGACCAGCATGGTCAAATAATAATAATCACAGTAGTTGTCGAGGGTGCAGCAAGTCAGCACCTCAGGAGTAAATGTCAGTTGGCTTTTCATAGCCGATCATTAAGAGCATCTCTACCGCTCCTGCGGTCTCTAGAGAGTTGAAAACAGCAGGTCTGGGACAGGTAGCACGTCCGGTGAACAGGTCAGGGTTCCATAGCCGCAGGCAGAACCGTTGAAAATGGAGCAGCAGCACGGCCAAGTGGACTGGGGACAGCAAGGAGTCATCATGCCAGGTAGTCCTGAGGCATGGTCCTAGGGCTCAGGTCCTCCGAGAGAGAGAAAGAAAGAGAGAAAGAGAATTAGAGAGAGCATACTTAAATTCACACAGGACACCGGATAAGACAGGAGAAGCACTCCAGATATAACAAACTGACCCTAGCCCCCCGACACAAACTACTGCAGCATAAATACTGGAGGCTGAGACAGGAGGGGTCAGGAGACACTGTGGCCCCATCCAATGATACCCCCGGACAGGGCCAAACAGGAAGGATATAACCCCACCCACTTTGCCAAAGCACAGCCCCCACACCACTAGAGGGATATCTTCAACCACCAACTTACCATCCTGAGACAAGGCCGAGTATAGCCCACAAAGATCTCCGCCACGGCACAACCCAAGGGGGGGCGCCAACCCAGACAGGAAGATCACGTCAGTGACTCAACCCACTCAAGTGACGCACCCCTCCTAGGGACGGCATGAAAGAGCACCAGTAAGCCAGTGACTCAGCCCCTGTAATAGGGTTAGAGGCTGAGAATCCCAGTGGAGAGAGGGGAACCGGCCAGGCAGAGACAGCAAGGGCGGTTCGTTGCTCCAGAGCCTTTCCGTTCACCTTCACACTCCTGGGCCAGACTACACTCAATCATATGACCCACTGAAGAGATGAGTCTTCAGTAAATACTTAAAAGTTGAGACCGAGTCTGCGTCTCTCACATGGGTAGGCAGACCATTCCATAAAAATTGAGATCTATAGGAGAAAGCCCTGCCTCCAGATGTTTGCTTAGAAATTTTATGGACAATTAGGAGGCCTGCGTCTTGTGACCGTAGCGTACGTATAGGTATGTACGGCAGGAGCAAATCGGAAAGATAGGTAGGAGCAAGCCCATATAATGCTTTGTAGTTTAGCAGTAAAACCTTGACATTTGGGCAGTCTTGATACAAAATTGTGAACAGAATGGCAATGGTTCATTGGATCAGTCTGAAACGTTGCACATACACTGCTGCCATCTAGTGGCCAAAATCTAAATTTAACCTGGGCTGGAATAATACATTATGGCCTTTCTCATGCATTTCAAAGATGGTACAAAAAAAATTGTTTCTTTCTTTGTATTATCTTTTACCAGATCTAATGTCTTATATTCTCCTACATTCCTTTCACATTTACACAAACTTCAAAGTGTTTCCTTTCAAATGGTACCAAGAATATGCATACCCTTGCTTCAGAGCCTGAGCTACAGGCAGCTAGATTTGTGCATGTCATTTTAGGTGAAAATTGAAGGGAAAAAAGGGCAGATCCTTAAGGTTTTAACATTTACAAAGGAATACAACAAAGTTGTCCAATCACCTTTTTCATTAGTGTGGAAGGACCACCAGAGGGCAGGCTGGGCTCACGGATAGTAGCCCAACAAGGCATGGGAGACAAGGTAACCAGAGGCAATCAAGCACAGCTGACGGTACTAATGAGATATTCTCCTTCCCCTATAAGAGAGAGTATGGAACCAGCAGAGAAGGGATAAATACTATCT
Organism: Salvelinus alpinus; assembly: GCF_045679555.1. Classification (NCBI taxonomy): domain Eukaryota; kingdom Metazoa; phylum Chordata; class Actinopteri; order Salmoniformes; family Salmonidae; genus Salvelinus; species Salvelinus alpinus. The sequence goes on along the minus strand of NC_092120.1, from coordinate 3,473,864 downwards.
CTGGAAGATGGCCACCGAGACAGAGGAGCTATCCATGAATAACCACTAAGACGGTGACAATCCCGTGATTTTTGTTGTAGTTTAAAGATAATCGTATTGTGTTCCTGTTTGATCTGGAGAAGAAGATGAATGTTTTTTCCTTGGGAGATTTTCTTTGATTATGTTGAAGTGTTTGTGGTGACCAAATGCCCTCAATAGAGAACTGTGTTCAATCAAGAAAACCTACTCCTGACTCGTTTGTTCCACCTTTCCGCTTTAGAGTGACGCCCAATTACTTGGTCCGCTCACATTAGTGTCTCAAACATTATGCTCTTTAGTTTATCAAAGTCAATTTGAAGGCATGACATTCTAGGCCAGAGATCAAGATATTCCCAACTGGCACATGACGCCTCACTTTTTTGGGAAAAATGTGTCACAAACTAGATTAGCACTGGATATTGTGAAGCAGTTCTCCAAAATGTAAATAGTCCGGTTGGCCATTTGATTAGTTGTTCAGCAGTTTTGTGGCTTGGGGGAAGAAGCTGTTACGGAGCCTTTTGTCCTAGACTTGGCGCTCTGGTTCCGCTTGCCGTGCGGTAGCAGAGAGAACAGTCTATGACTTGGGTGACTGGAGTCTGACAATTTTTTGGGCCTTCCTCTGACACCACCTAGTATATAGGTGGATGTCGGGAAGCTTGTCGCCAGTGATGTACTGGGCCGTACACACTACCCTCTGTAGCGCCTTATGGTCAGATGCCGAGCAGTTGTCATACCAGGTGGGGATGCAACCGGTCAGGATGCTCTCGATGGTGCAGCTGTAAAACCTTTTGTGGATCTGGGGACCCATGCCAAATCTTTTCAGTCTCCTGAGGTGGAAAAGGTATTGCCGAGCCCTCTTCACAACTGTCTTGGTGTGTTTGGAGCATGATAGTTTGTTGGTGATGTGGACGCCAAGGAACTTGAAACTCTCGACCCGCTCCACTTCAGTCCCGTCGATATTAATGGCAGCCTGTTCCTATCGTCCACAATCAGCTCCTTTGTCTTGCTCACAGAGAGAGAGGTTGTTTGGTATTATATCTTTCCAAATGTGAGATGTTTGTTCTGAAAGGAGCTGTCAATCCATCAGATTAACATCTCTGAAAAATAAACTATAACCTACCTCAGTGTAAAGATCACCAAAAATCTTAAGGCTGTGAATGATCTTAATATCATGTTACAGGCAAAATGACAGGTCAAGGGGAGGCAGAGGTCAGTAATCCAGATCAGAGTCCACGAGGTACAGAACGGTAGGCAGTCTCGGGGTCAGGGCAGGCAGAGGTCAATAATCCAGAGTGGTGTGACAAGGTGCAGAACAGCAGGCAGAATGGGGGAAAACAGGAACTAGAAAAAGACAGGCGCAAGGGGAAAAAACTGGTAGACTTAAAGAACAAAACAAACTAGCAGCAGAGAACACAGGTATAAATACACTGGGGGTAATGGGGAAGATGGGCGACACCTGGAGGGGGGTGCAGACAAGTACAAAGACAGGTGAAACAGATCAGAAACACTTCATTTGAATCCTGTAACTGAATCTATCAAAAATAAATTCTCCTCATGGATAGGGAGGGATTTAAATCTTCGAGGGAGGGTGCTTTTACCCAAAGCTGAGGGGCTATCTCGTTCATGCTATCTTTTTTCCCTAATCCACCTTAGATAGGCTATTGTACAACTTCATATGGAAAAGTGGGATAAAATCTTTACTTCAGAATAATGCATATTTTGGAACATCTATTGTAAGTGATATCCAGGTGAATGGCATAGGTTTACTAGATAAGAAATTCAGCAATCGTTTATTAAGAGATATTTTCTTCAGGAATTCTATTCCTTTTGCTATATTTTGTTGGGCTTCATCGTATGATGTAAACTGGCGTCGTGCTTGGCTCACTCCACACAAATTGGTTTAAACTGAAATGGGTCTTCCGCATTTAACCCAACCCCTCCGAATCGACATCCACGACACCCGGGGAACAGTGGGTTAACTGCCTTGCTCAGGGGCAGAATGACAGATTTTTACTTTGTCAGCTCGGGGATTCCATCCAGCAACCTTTCGGTTACTGGCAAGACGCTTTAACCACTAGGCTACCTGCGCCCCTCAAAAGGAGATCTTCTTTAAGATTGTCCATAGATTCTGCCTGTGTAATAGCTTGATTTCTAAATATATACCTGATGTTACCAATGAATGCAGTTTTTGTGAACTAGAAACTGAATCTATTGAACACTTATTTTGTAATTGTTTACATAGTGAGGTGTTCTGGACTGAAGTGAAACTATATCTTGGGAACAAAATGCATACAACCATTGAAATATCTAAGTTTGACATTATTTTACTACACAGACTCCAGAATTGAACGTCAGTATGTCATAAATCTCTTTATTTTACTAGAAACATTTTTCATGCGCGAATCAAAATGTATTAAGAAAAATTTTCTTTTTAATTTAAAAAAATCTGATTTGCAAAACTATCTGGAATCCTTAAAACGAATGCAAAACAAAATGTCGAAATAAATGTATTCGCTACATGTCTGTATTTAATTTGGTATAATGTGGATTTGTATTATTATTAGTAATATTTTTTCCTTATTTCTTTGTGTACTCCCTCTGGCTCTTCTGTTTTTTTGTGTTTTGCATGTTACTGTTTAATAAATTTAAAAAATGAATATATACAAATTCGAACCCCACTATATAACTTTGACCAAGAAAAAAAACAAGAACACATAAAATAATGTATCTTTCGTCTCTCTGTGTTTCATAATTTTCCTTCAATTCGCAAGAGGCTGGCTGAATGTATCTCATCGGAGAAAGCATCTGAGTGAGCGAAACAGCGCCCCTCTGTCTCTCTACGTGTAGCCCACCTATCTGATGCTGTCTGGTCCAAACGAGTATGACATTGTTGCCGAATGTAGCATTAAATGCAAGGGAAGCCAGCAAGCATTTGGCCTCCCTTGATAAATAAAGTTGAACAAATTAGCTAATCAGTGTTGAGCTAAACTGTGAATGGTCCTGGTGCACCTAAAAAAAAGTGTCAAGGGAAGCCAGCTTGGATTTTGGTGTCACCTATCAAATCACATTTATTTATTTTTTATTTAACCAGGTAGGCTAGTTGAGAGCAAGTTCTCATTTACAACTGCAACCTGGCCAAGATAAAGTAAGGCAGTGCAACAAAAACAACACAGAGTTACACATGGGATCAACAAACGTACAGTCAATAACACAATAGAAAAATCTATTTATAGTGTGTGCAAATATAGAAGATTAGGGAGGTAAGGCATAGAGGTGAAATAATTACAATTTAGCATTAACACTGGAGTGATAGATGTGCAGATGATGATGTGCAAGTAGAGATACTGGGGTGCAAAAGAGCAAAAAGATAAATAACAATATGGGGATGAGGTAGTTGGGTGTGCTATTTACAGATTGGCTGTGTACAGGTGCAATTCTCGGTTTGCTGCTCTGACAGCTGATGCTTAAAGTTAGAGAGGGAGATATACGTCTCCAGCTTCAGTGATTTTTGCAATTTGTTCCAGTCATTGACAGCAGAGAACTGGAAGGAAAGGCGGCCAAAGGAGGTGTTGGCTTTGGGGATGACCCGTGAGATATACCTGCTGGAGCGCGTGCTACGGGTGGGTGTTGCTATGGTGACCAGTGATCTGAGATAAGGCGGGGCTTTACCTAGCAAAGACTTATAGATGACCTGGATCCAGTGGGTTTGGCGACGAATATGTAGCGAGGGCCAGCCAACGAGAGCGTACAGGTCGCAGTGGTGGGTAGTATATGGGGCTTTGGTGACAAAACGGATGGCACTGTGAAAGATTACATACAGTTTGCTGAGTAGAGTGTTGGAGGATATTTTGTAAATTACATCGCCAAAGTCAAGGATCGGTAGGATGATCAGTTTTACAAGGGTATGTTTGGCAGCATGAGTGAAGGAGGCTTTGTTGTGAAATAGGAAGTCGATTCTAGATTTAATTTTTTGGATTGGAGATGCTTAATGTGAGTCTGGAAGGAGAGTTTACAGTCTAACCAGACACCTACGTATTTGTAGTTGTCCACATATTCCAAGTCAGAACCACCCAGAGTAGTGATGCTAGTCGGGCGTGTGCGGGTGCGGGCAGCAATCGGTTGAAGAGCATGCATTTAGTTTTACTAGCATTTTATAGCAATTGGAGGCCACAGAAGGAGTGTTGTATGGCATTGAAGCTCGTTTGGAGGTTAGTTAACACAGTGTCCAAAGAAGGGCCAGATGTGTACAGAAATGCATACAGTGCATTCGGAAAGTATTCAGACCTTTTGACTTTTTCCACATTTGGTTACATTACAGCCTTATTCTAAAATTGACAAAATAATTATTTCCCTCATCAATCTACACACAAAAACATGTTTTTAGAAATACAGTAGAGTACAGTAAAGCACACTTCTATAAACTCTACTGTGCTGTACTCTACTGTACTCTAGTGTGCTCTACTTTGCTGTACTGTAATGTCCAAACTTGCGATGCATAGACGTCTATGATTGTTTCAGATTTGTTCTGGTCCGGACAAAACATATGTGGCCTTGTTTAGGGGCGGAGCTCATTACTATAATATGCAAAAGTAGGATATTGCTTATTTCTACCTTTGTGTACCTATTCAGGATACATCCCCATGCAGGGGTCGCGTTAACGCTGAAAAAAATACAAAACGCATAAGAAATATCTTTCTGCGTTTTGTAAATGCAAATCTAATATGCTTTTATTGTAATTTTTGCTCAGCATCAGACTAATTTGTTGCTTCAGTTGCACTTCTCCACTTGGATGAGAATTTAGGAAAGGGCATTCTATTAGCTCTAACTGGTGTGTAGCAACTTTTTTCCAGTACTTTTCTCGGTGTAGCCTACTTTTCTACAGTAAAATGCTAGATTAACTTCAAACAAAACATTAGGAAATGTAGCTGGCTACATTCTTTCTATGATAAGCATTAGAAATATTATGGCCATGCATAGTTTTTGCAACAAAAAAATGTGCTTTTTCATTCTAAGCTAATGTTAGCCAAGTAGAGTTGCGCTTCTGTTGTCATCTGATGAAAATCAAGCTATTTTCTGCAGAATGTGTTGCACTGATGTATTTTCTGTAAAGGAAAACGATAGAGCTGCATGCCCCTGATCTCTCTATTGAAGCAAATATAAAACGTAGGTGAAATGGTTTAAAAAGCAGATTTTATTTATGGTTTGCGTTTTGAAAATGCAGATTTCTGAACTATAACGTGACCCCTGCCATGAATAAAATGATATTCATATCCATATTTTCTGAATATTACAGGTAAGGGACTCATGATGGAAATCCACTTCATCTACTGTAGTTCAAAAACCAATATATATATTTGTTTAACTCTTTGGTGTGATGTCATAGCTGACACCCCATTCTTAATGCAGACATCTTTGAATCTTAATTCTGCGTTTATGGAAAACATGGTCGCATAAAAAATATATATATATTTTTAATTCTGTTACCAAACTTTGCATCTGCACAGTTCTTCCATTAAATGTGTCTTTGTGAAATTGTATTTTATTTCTTCAAAGTAGTTCTTAGTTGTATGGTTTTTGTTTGGCATACATTTTAAAGTGAAAAATCTGAGTCAAAGCGTAATTCCGTTACCGTGGAAATTCCCATCTACAAAAAAAGCTAATGTGTCTTCAAAAAGCTAATGTGTAGGCTAAATACACTATTGCAGATTTGATTGAATTGAGCCACAACTTATTTACTTTGAAGGTTAACTTGGAATGCATTGCTGCTGTGGATGACTTGCCACTTGTGGAATACACTGTATTGTATTAATTAATGATAGGTTGGTGTATGAAGGACAGGATTGTGGCCTCTTATCCCCGCAAGTTCACATATTGCATTCGGAAAGTATTCAGACCCCTTCACCTTTCCTGAATTTTGTTACGTCACAACCTTGTTTTAAAATGGATTACATAAAAATGTTCCTCATCAATCTACATACCCCATAATGACAAAACGAAACAGGTTTTTAGAATTTTTTGCTAATTTATAAAAAATAAAAAAAGATACCTTATTTACATAAGTATTCAGACCCTTTGCTATGAGACTCGAAATTGAGCTCAGGTGCATCCTGTTTCCATTGATCATCCTTGAGATGTTTCCACAACTTGATTGGAGTCCACCTGTGGTAAATTTAATTGATTTGGAAAGGCACACACCTGTGTGGGTCCCACAGTTGACAGTGCATGTCAGAGCAAAAACCAAGTCATGAGGTTGATGGAATTGTCCTTAGAGGCTTGTGTCGAGGCACAGATCTGGGGAAGGGTACCAAAAACTTTCTGCAGCATTGAAGGTCCCCAAGAACACAGCGGCCTCCATCATTCTTAAATAGAAGAAGTTTGGAACCACCAAGACTCTTCCTAGAGCTGGCCGCCCGGCCAAACTGAGCAATCGGGGGAGCAGGGCCTTGGTCAGGGAGGTGACCAAGAACCCGTTGGTCACTCTGATAGAGCCCCAGAGTTCCTCTGTGGAGATGGGAGAACCTTCCAGAAGGACAACCATCTCTGCAGCGCTCCACCAATCAGGCCTTTATGGTAGAGTGGCCAGACGGAAGCCACTCCTAAGAGAAAGGCACATGACAGCCTGCTTGGAGTTTGCCAAAAGGCACCTAAAGGACTCTCAGACCATGAGAAACAAGATTCTCTGATCTGATGAAACCAAGATTGAACTCTTTGGCCTGAATGCCAAGCGTCACTTCTGGAGGAAACCTGGCACCATTGCTACAGTGAAGAATGGTGGTGGCAGCACCATGCTGTAGGAAAGTTCTTCAGGGACTGGGAGACTAGTCAGGATTGAGGGAAAGATGAACGGAGCAACGTACAGAGAGATCCTTGATGAAAACCTGCTCCAGAGCGCTCAGGACCTCAGACTGGGGAGAAGGTTCACCTTTTAACAGGACAACGAGCCTAAGCACACAGCCAAGACAACGCAGGTGTGGCTTCGGGACAAGTCTCTGAATGTCCTTGAGTGCCCAGTCAGAGCCCGGACTTGAACCTGATTTAACATCTGTGGAGAGACCTGAAAATAGCTGTGCAGCAACGCTCCCCATCCAACCTGACAGAGCTTGAGAGGAACTGCAGAGAAGAACGGGAGAAACTCCCCAAATACAGAGGTACTAAGCTTGTAGTGTCATACCCAAGAAGACATGAGGCTGTAGTCGCTGCAAAAAGGTACTTCACAAAGTACTGAGTAAAGGGTCTGAAAACTTATGTAAATGTGATTTTTCCATTATTTTGATACATTTGCAAAAATTTCTAAAAAGCTGTTTTTGCTTTGTCATTATATGGTATTGTGTGTAGACTGATGAGGGGGGGAAACTATTTAATCCATTTTAGAATAAGGCTGCAACATAATGTGGAAAAAGTGTGTCTAAATACTGTCCGAATGCACTGTACAGAAAGAACTTGAATTGTTGCAGCTGATTGTATTGCTGTCCTTTGGTGGCTAGCTAGCTACCTAAAATTGTCCCTTTCCTAAATTAGCCATGGATAGAGATAGGGATTTGGACTTGTGGTTTTACTTAATTGTCCCTACTGGCCAATGATTATAACAGCGTTTCTGATTCAACCATTAATACATACATTGTTGTGCTCCTGGCCTGAGAGGATGGAAGTTCAATATGTAGCTAGATGTAAAAGGCTAATGTTAACTAGCTAACGTTGCCCATGAATGAAAGTTAGGCTAGCGAGCAAACATTTTAGCTAGGTAGCTTAGGACAACAAAAAATGAAAGCGTGTACTGTATGACAGAGTGATAGACCGTTTGGTCAACATGAAAGAGAGGAGGATGGCATTGGCGTTTCTCTACAAGTAGGGTCAACATGATTTTTCTACTTGCACTAACGCGCATGCACATATACCTACACACGCACACAGAAATCAGAACCATTGACAGCCAATTCATATGTAGCTTGTGCTGATTGGATTAAATTGTTTTTGGTATCTTTTAGTTGTCACTTTATTAGACTAAGCAGAGGTGATTTGATGATTTTGAAATGTTTAAGTTTAAATGGTGCTGGTATAGTGGAGGCAGCTCCTGTTTTCTTTGCGACTTGCAGTAACCCTCTTTGGTTCTGAATCAATAGTTGTTTAGTGGTCCAAAAATGTTGTAAACATTAACTTGCTTGACCATACTGTAGGTCATGTAACTGTCTGTTAAGTGCTTTGTGGACTTCACCGGGCAGAGGTTGCTCTCCGGTTTTGTAATAAAACAAATGTGTGGTTTAATTTATTCTGCCACTGTGTCTTCTTATTTTCTCTGCCTTTAGGCCTATATATCGGAGGTCTGAAGGCATAGGAATTAGCTGGTTATAGAGCAAACAATGCAATTATCACAACACATAAGTTGTAATATGCCTTTTTTGTGGGGCTTCCCCAGTGATTTTACCCACACCCCGCTGCTGATTTTATCCCAATGTAATCAAGGTTTGGAAATGGAATCATGGAGAGGCCAGAGATAGCCAGACTAGTAATTTGGCCTAAGGAACAGAAGTTGGGCTTTGGAGAAATGCCATCAGTGCATGCTCTGCAAGCAATGAAAGCGTGGCAAGAGCGTGCGTGGTGAAAAGATAGACGGGGTTATGTACAGCGAGGAAGAAGGAGAAGAGCCGAATGTAGTGGGAAGATGTGTGTTTATTAAGAATTGGGCCAAGTACAAACCCTATTCTACTGACTCTGATGGCTCAGAAATTGAACCTGAGGAGCGTGAGGATGAATTACCTGTGGTGGCAGGTGTGATGAAGACCTCAGAGTCTCGCCCCTATGGTCATCCAAATGATGATTCGGACCCAGTGGGAGAGACATTTTTGGAGATAATGGATCCCTGCCTTTTGGCTGATCCATATGTAGTCTCAGGCTGGGTAGAAAATAGGTTGGGTACTGTTAAATTGGTGAAGGTAGCTCGAAGTGGATTTGTGATTATTTTCTGTATTTCTTCTATCCAGAGGGAGCGTCACGTGATTAGGGACAAGATCTGTGACTTGCTTTGCTCTCCGGAGCAGTGCCCCTTTGAAAGGAGTAATTACTGGGGTGATGTAAAGTGTTGAGGTGGAGCAACTGAAATGGAAAATTCCCTGTGGCTGTGACGCCTGCCGTTTTGTGTGACGCAGACCCGGTGGCAAGCGTGGTGAAACTGAGAAGACACTGTCTGTCCTTTTGAGTTTTGAAGCAGAGTCTTCACCTGACAAAGTCATGTTAGGATATATCAGTTACCCAGTGAGAGCTTTTGTGCCAAATCCACTAAGGTGTTTCAGATGCCAAGCTTATGGTCATATTGTAGCAGTGTGTAGGAGGGAGATTCAGAGATGTGTGAAGAAGGGCATGGGACAAAGTAATGTGTAGTATCGGTGGAAAAAACTGTGTCAATTATGGGGGTGCCCATGTTGCTGGGGTTCAGAAGTGACCGGTGTGAGAGAGACAGGTTGAGATTGCCAGGGTCAGGGTAGAACAGAAGGTGTCATATGCTGAGGCAGTGAAGAGAGTAGAGGATGATGGGTTAAGGGTGAGTAGTAGGCCTAGGCCAGTACAGAGTGATACGAATTTGTGCTTCAGTAAAGTTAACTTCTTAGCATTCATTGCCATGGTTATCAATTGTACCTCAGAAATGGAACGTAAATCACAGAAACATTATTTTGTGGTGGCAGTTGCGGAGAAGTACTTGGGTGTACAATGTTATACATGTTATACAATGTTATACAAAGTTATAGTTACAAGGTGTTTTGAATGAAAGAGTCCCGTCCTTTCAAGCCATCGGCCTGGTGTAGGATCAGTTAGGGTCAAAGTAGTGGAATGGGGTGGTGATTTGTATATATTTATGAAATAGTGGTATATGCTGTAGGTCGAGGGTTAGTTGGTTGCAATTCTTTCCCTTTCCCCCTCCTTTTACATTTTTCTATCACAAAATGTAACTGGATTGAACACACACTACTGCACAGTAGGCGGCAGCATGCACAAACAAAATGTGCAAACTCCATGATACCAAAGAATAAGAATAAGTAATCAAGATTTTAAATGTTTTTGTCAAATACTATAATTGTTTGAGCTTCTTGCGGTCAATTTGCTGTGTACAAATGATTTATAATAATGTTCCAGCCCCCCGACCATCCACTCAAATCATCCCGCGGTTGAATGTAGTTGGTGACCCCTGCCATAGGGACTATGGTGACGACATACAAGATATCGAAAAGTTGTTCTCCATGGATATTCAATTGCATTTAGTGTCAATTCTAGTGATCCAACTGAATTTTTTCTTTAAGATTATATGCATTTTTAGACACTACACGTAGGCCACTGGCTTCTGATTTAGCTCTGTGTGAAGGAGCCTATCCTAGGCTTTCCCCTTTTGACTACAATGCATTAGAGTTATTGAATCTTTCTTTTGATTTAGCTGAGGGGAACTGATCAAAGTGTGAAACGCTCTACCTTAAACAACTGATCCTTGATTCTGATACGGTTTTGGAAACCTTGAACACTCAACTTAATTATCACCCCCAAAAAACGTTACAAATGGACTGGAAAAGATACACTGGCTACTGTTCGATGTTTTACCACAGATTTCCAAGGTTTTTTGTGTAGCACAGCTTCAAGCCAAGGCAAAATACCTCTGTGGGATTCTGTGTTAAAACAGCAGACAGTAAGTGTATCTGTCACTCCTACTCCTACTCCTGCTCCCTCCCTCTGGCTCTCAACGTCGCCTGTCTACTAACCACTGGTCCTGGCAACCCACATTGTGCACACCTGGCAATCATCATTGCACACACCTGCTCCCCATCGTTAAGCACACCTGGACTTCATCACCACCCTGATTACGCTCCCTTCATATAACCCTTACCAACCTCAGTCATCAGGCAGCATTGGTTCTGGTTTCATGTTTAGACGAGTCTCTTGATTTGTAACACATCATCATCATTAAACTCACCATCTGCTTCCTGGCTCCCAGGAGTCACATTAGAGGTCAGAAATCTGCATTTTCAAAACGCAGACCATCAATAAATCTGCATTTTTCCCCCACCTGATCATAGAGTGATCAGGGGTGTGCAACTATAGTTCTCCTTCACAGAAAATGCATTAGTGCATCACATTCAGCAGAAAATAGCTTAATTTTCATCAGATGACAACAGAAGTGAAATGCTATTTGGCTAGCAGCGACAAGTAAATGAACTTACAATTAAAAGGCAAGGTTTTTTGTTGTTGCAAAAACTATGCATAGCCATTATATTTCTAATGTTAATCATAGAAAGAATGTAGCCAGATACATTTCCTAATGTTTTGTTTGAAGTTAATCTTGCATTTCACCAGAGAAAAGTAGGCTACACCGAGGAAATACGTTAGTGAATTCTCATCCGACTGGAGAAATGCAAGTCAATCACAGTATTTGTCTGATGCCAAGCAGAAATTACAATAAGCATTTTAGCAAGATATTTCTTGCTTAAAAAAGGCAGAATTCTGCACTAATGTGACACCTGAAAACTATTTTGGTGTGCTATGAAAGTATAATTTCAGAGGTTTCCAAATGCATATTGCATGCAAGGATTACGAGGGCGTGTAGTATATGGCCAATATACCATGGCTAAGTGCTGTTCTTACGCATGACAACGCGGTGTGCCTGGATACAGCCCTTTGGTAAAACACCACAAACCCCAGAGGTGCCTTATTGCTATTATAAACTGGTTACCAATGTAATTAGAGCAGTAAAAATTAATATTTTGTCATACCCGTGGTATACCACAGCTGTCTTTAATGGGTGCATGTCGGTGGCAGGGAAGTCAGGCGCAGGAAAACGAACTTGGTATAAACAGAGTCGTTTAATAAGTGCTCATAAAACTCCAAAAACCAAAATATACAAAGAATCATATAAGTGGGTACAAAACCCGTCGCACACCGATACATGACTTGCACATAACATACAATAAAACAGTCTCCGACAAGGACATGAGGGGAAACAGAGGGTTGAATACACAACATGTAATTGATGGGATTGGAACCAGGTGTGAAGGAAGACAAGACAAAACCAATGGAAAATGAAAAATGGATGAGAGGGACCGACTTCGGCGGAAGTCGTGACAGTACCCCCCCTGTCGGAACCGAGCTCGGGGACGACCCGGAGGGCGAGGCGCAGGGCGATCCGGATGGAGACGGTGGAAAACTCGCTGCATAGAAGGATCCAACACGTCCTCCACCGGAACCCAGTATCTCTCATCCGGACTATACCCCTCCCAGTCCACGAGGTACTGAATGTCCCTCGCCCGACGTCTCGAATCCAGTATGGAACGAATGGAGTACGCCGGGGCCCCCTCGATGTCCAGAGGGGGCGGAGAAACCTCCCGCACCTCAGACTCCTGGAGCGGGCCAGCCACCACCGGCCTGAGGAGAGACACATGGAACGAGGGGTTAATGAGGTAATTGGGGGGAAGCTGTAACCTGTAGCTGTAACATACCTCGTTCACTCTCCTCAAGACTTTAAATGGCCCCACAAACCGCGGACCCAGCTTCCGACAGGGCAGGCGGAGGGGCAGGTTTCGGGTCAAGAGCCAGACCCGGTCCCCTGGTGCGAACACCGGGGCCTCACTGCGGTGACGGTCTGCGCCAACTTTCTGGCGCGCTGAAGATGGACATGGGCAGCGTCCCATGTTTCTTCCGTGCACCGGAACCAGTCGTCCACCGCAGGAGCCTCGGTCTGACTCTGATGCCAAGGAGCCAGAACTGGCTGATACCCCAATACACACTGGAAGGGAGAAAGGTTAGTGGAGGAGTGGCGGAGCGAGTTCTGTGCCATCTCTGCCCAGGGCACGAACGCTGCCCACTCCCTCGGCCGGTCCTGGCAATAAGACCTCAGAAACCTACCCACATCCTGGTTAACTCTCTCCATCTCAGTCAAGGACCATATCACCTCCACCCTACCGGACACCCTAGACCCACTCCAATTTGCTTACCGACCCAATAGGTCCACAGACGACGCAATCGCAACCACACTGCACACTGCCCTAACCCATCTGGACAAGAGGAATACCCATGTGAGAATGCTGTTCATCGATTACAGCTCAGCATTTAACACCATAGTACCCTCCAAACTCGTCATCAAGCTCGAGACCCTGGGTCTCGACCCCGCCCTGTGCAACTGGGTCCTGGACTTCCTGACGGGCCGCCCCCAGGTGGTGAGGGTAGGTAACAACATCTCCACCCCGCTGATCCTCAACACTGGGGCCCCACAAGGGTGCGTTCTGAGCCCTCTCCTGTACTCCCTGTTCACCCACGACTGCGTGGCCATGCACGCCTCCAACTCAATCATCAAGTTTGCGGATGACACTACAGTGGTAGGCTTGATTACCAACAACGACGAGACGGCCTACAGGGAGGAGGTGAGGGCCCTCGGAGTGTGGTGTCAGGAAAATAACCTCACACTCAACGTCAACAAAACAAAGGAGATGATTGTGGACTTCAGGAAACAGCAGAGGGAGCACCCCCCTATCCACATCGACGGGTCAGTAGTGGAGAAGGTGGAAAGTTTTAAGTTCCTCGGTGTACACATCACGGACAAACTGAATTGGTCCACCCACACAGACAGCGTTGTGAAGAAGGCGCAGCAGCGCCTCTTCAACCTCAGGAGGCTGAAGAAATTCGGCTTGTCACCAAAAGCACTCACAAACTTCTACAGATGCACAATCGAGAGCATCCTGTCGGGCTGTATCACCGCCTGGTACGGCAACTGCTCCGCCCACAACCGTAAGGCTCTCCAGAGGGTAGTGAGGTCTGCAGAACGCATCACCGGGGGCAAACTACCTGCCCTCCAGGACACCTACACCACCCGATGTCACAGGAAGGCCATAAAGATCATCAAGGACAACAACCACCCAAGCCACTGCCTGTTCACCCCGCTATCATCCAGAAGGCGAGGTCAGTACAGGTGCATCAAAGCAGGGACCGAGAGACTGAAAAACAGCTTCTATCTCAAGGCCATCAGACTGTTAAACAGCCACCACTAACATTTAGCGGCCGCTGCCAACATACTGACTCAACTCCAGCCACTTTAAAAATGGGAATTGATGGAAATTATGTAAAAATGTACCACTAGCCACTTTAAACAATGCCACTTAATATAATGTTTACATACCCTACATTACCCATCTCATATGTATATACTGTACTCTATATCATCTACTGCATCTTGCCATCTTTATGTAATACATGTACCACTAGCCACTTTAAACTATGCCACTTTATGTTTACATACCCTACAGTACTCATCTCATATGTATATACCGTACTCTATACCATCTACTGCATCTTGCCATGCCGTTCTGTACCACCACTCATTCATATATCTTTATGTACATATTCTTTATCCCTTTACACTTGTGTGTGTGTATAAGGTAGTAGTTGTGGAATTGTTAGGTTAGATTACTTGTTGGTTATTACTGCATTGTCGGAACTAGAAGCACAAGCATTTCGCTACACTCGCATTAACATCTGCTAACCATGTGTATGTGACTAATAAAATTTGATTTGATTTGATTTGATCTGCCCGTTACTCTCGGGGTGAAAACCCGAGGTAAGGCTGACCGAGACCCCCAGACGTTCCATGAACGCCCTCCAGACCCTCGACGTGAACTGGGGACCCCGATCAGACACTATATCCTCAGTGCCGGAAGACGTGTGTAAATAGAGCCTCCGCAGTCTGTAGGGCCGTAGGGACCCTGTTACCCTGTGAAGGAAAAAGATCAGTCAGGAAATCCACCGACAGGTGCGACCATGGCCGTTGTGGAACGGGTAAGGGTTGTAACTTACCTCTGGGCAGGTGTCTAGGAGCCTTGCACTGGGCGCACACCGAGCAGGAGGAAACATAAACCCTCACGTCCTTAGCTAAAGTGGGCCACCAGTACTTCCCACTAAGGAGGGTGACGTATGGGCCCAATAGATTAGCCGGTCACGGACAGCAGACGGAACGTACTGATGCCCAGCCGGACACTGAAGGGGAGCGGGCTCTGCACGCAACGCCTGCTCAATGTCCGCGTCCAGCTCCCACACTACTGGTGCCACCAGGCAAGAGGCCGGGAGTATGGGAGTGGGATCCATGGGCCGCTCCTCTGTGTCATACAGCCGGGACAATGCATCTGCCTTAACGTTCTGGGAGCCTGGTCTGTAGGAAAGAGTAAATATAAAACGGGTGAAAAACATAGCCCACCTTGCCTGGCGAGGGTTCAGTCTCCTCACCGCCCAGATGTACTCCAGATTGCGGTGGTCAGTCCAGATGAGAAAAGGGTGTTTAGCCCCCTCAAGCCAATGTCTCCACGCCTTCAAAGCCTTGATGACAGCCAACAGCTCCCGGTCCCCCACATCATAGTTTCGCTCCGCCGGGCTGAGCTTCTTTGAGAAAAAGGCACAGGGACGGAGCTTCGGTGGCGTACCCGAGCGCTGAGAGAGCACGGCTCCGATCCCAGCCTCGGACGCGTCCACCTCCACTATGAACGCCAAAGAGGGATCCAGATGGGCCAACACGGGAGCCGAGGTAAACAGAGCCCTCAGGTGACTAAAAGCCCTCTCCGCCTCAGCTGACCACTGCAAGAGTACCGGGCCCCCCTTCAGCAGTGAGGTAATGGGAGCCGCCACCTGACCAAAACCCCGGTTAAACCTCCGGTAGTAGTTGGCAAACTAACTAAAGAACCGCTGCACCTCCTTTACCGTGGTGGGAGTCGGCCAATTACACACAGCTGCAATGCGGTCACTCTCCATCTCCACCCCTGAAGTGGAAATGCGATACCCTAGGAAGGGACTGTTGGAAGAACAGGCATTTCTCAGTCTTGACGTACAGGTCATGCTCCAACAGGCGACCAAGCACTCTGCGCACCAGGGACACATGCTCAGCGCGTGTAGCGGAGTATATCAAAATGTCATCAATATACACCACTACACCCTGCCAGTGCAGGTCCCTGAAAATCTCATCTACAAAGGCTTGGAAGACTGATGGCGCATTCATCAACCCGTACGGCATGACGAGGTACTCATAGTGCCCAGAGGTGGTACTGAAAGCCGTCTTCCACTTGTCTCCCTCTCGGATACGCACCAGGTTGTAAGCGCTCCTGAGATCTAGTTTGGTGAAGAAGCGCACCCCGTGCATTGACTATTGCTGTGGCTATGAGCGGTAGCGGGTAACTATACCTCACAGTGATCTGATTCAGACCCGATAGTCAATACACGGGTGCAGACCCCCCCCCCCCCCCCTCCTTCTTCTTCACAAAAAAATAAACTCGAGGAGGCGGGTGAAGTGCAGGACCGAATGTACCCCTGACGCAGGGATTCGGAGACATATGTTTCCATAGTCTCCGTCTCCGCCTGTGAACAAGGAGAGGGACCGACTTCGGCGGAAGTCGTGACACTGTCAGACCGTGGTATACCACGGGGATCGAATCACTCAGGGTTCGAATCACTCAGTTTATAATAAAGGTTATACAACAGGTGGGTCTAATCCTGAATACTGATTGGTTAAAACCTCATTCCAGCCGGTGTCTATTCCACAAATACCACCAGCTAAATCTATGACGTTAAAATGGCTATTTACTCTGTTCCTCTCTCTAACTGCGCAATCCACTGTCTCAACCCAGCCAGGCAATTTATAAACTCTCCACTATAAAAAGCATCTAGACATTATCTCACATTTCTTTTAGACTAACATTTAGTTTTCAACAGCAGAGATTTGTATTAACCTTGCTGTCTGACATTTGCAAATAAAATTCAATAATTCCATTCGATGTCACATGCACAGTAATGAACGTGTTGG
Organism: Salvelinus alpinus; assembly: GCF_045679555.1. Taxonomy (NCBI): domain Eukaryota; kingdom Metazoa; phylum Chordata; class Actinopteri; order Salmoniformes; family Salmonidae; genus Salvelinus; species Salvelinus alpinus. Next base: position 3,457,039 of record NC_092120.1, on the reverse strand, counting down.
GATGAGACAGACAGGCAGGCAGCTTTTCTTAGCCAGTCGAAATCATGAATCAGCATAATGTTTTATGGATGTATACAAATAAATATCAATAGAAAACAGGTCAAACGAAACTAAGTGCAGCTCGTTTGCAGTCTGTCCAGCTTCAGTTTGAAGAGATTGTGTTAGCTGTGTGGTTGGCTAGCTCACCTGAACAACAGTGTCCTGATGAGAGAGCACATTTTCTATGTCAGGTGAAATCGCACATCATTAGCTCATTGTTATGGATGTATCCAAATAAATGGCATTATCATGGCTGTGGTGGTCTACGCCACTCGGCTTCGCCTCGTACACATTGCCCGCAATGTGGTCAATGGTTCAAATGAGAACCCAAGAGGGCTGGGTATGGTCCCTTGGGTTTTCTAGAGCTACCTCTGTCCTGGACTACATGACAACAATGTGTATAACATGTAGTATGCCTGTCACCTTAGCGATCACATGTAGGACTTTGATTGTGTATGATTTGATTTAAGTATAATTTGATTTCTATGCGATTTGATGGTATTATGTCATTTTGAGTTTTGCTTTCAGTGGCAGTGCAGTATTCCTTGTTTACAATTAGAATGGGTGCAGTATTAAGGGGCCCCTGCTGCTTCATTATGATAAACACACCTTTCACCATACTTGCCAATATCACAATTTGCTTGTGTTTGGTGGTTTTACGCCTTGTCTGATGATTAATGACTGACTTATATATGATTGCATAACAAAATTGGACTGATTATTCATTCCCTTCATATTTTTCTTACTTGATCAGGCTTGGAAGAAGTTGGAGAGACCCGAGAGGACCAGCTTGTGCTTGTCATGACGTTCTACAGCCAGTAGAGGGAAATCTTCACCAAGGTAAGACTCAATATGGCACAACTGACTCTAAAAACCTATCAACCTATCTGTGTCGATGTAAAATGAAAAAATAAACAAATAAGGCTTCAATCATTTCAATTTCCATGATAAGCACTCAATTATTTTTTAGGTTGTTGGCAACGCCCACTAATAGCAAACCCTTCCAAAATGCCTTGAACAGGATCATTTGTGAAGCCAACAAAATGGTGCAAGAAATCCAAACCATAACTTTAAACAATTAATTCAAAGACAAAGGCCTTTCAAACTTAGTCATTTAAGATTTGAATACAAGGTAAATATTCATTCACGAAAATTAACACATGTAAGAAAAACGTGTGTGGGCCTCCCGGGTGGCGCAGTGGTCTAGAGCACTGCATCGCAGTGCTATGCTGCGCCACCAGAGTCTGGGTTCGCGCCCAGGCTCTGTCGCAGCCGGCCGCGACCGGGAGGTCCGTGGGGCGACGCACAATTGGCTTAGCGTCGTCCGGGTTAGGGAGGGTTTGGCCGGTAGGGATATCCTTGTCTCATCGCGCTCCAGCGACTCCTGTGGCGGGCCGGGCGCAGTGCGCGCTAACCGAGGGGGCGGGTGCACGGTGTTTCCTCCGACACATTGGTGCGGCTGGCTTCCGGGTTGGAGGCGCGCTGTGTTAAGAAGCAGTGCGGCTAGGTTGGGTTGTGCTTCGGAGGACGCATGACTTTCGACCTTCGTCTCTCCCGAGCCCGTACGGGAGTTGTAGCGATGAGACAAGATAGTAATTACTAGCGATTGGATACCACGAAAAATTGGGGAGAAAAGGGGATAAAATTTTAAAACAAAAAGAAAAAAAAGAAAGAAAAAAAAAGAAAAACGTGTGTATCAAAATACTTGAAATGGAAGGGCATTTGGCCAGGCCTCCTTTAATTCATCCTCTTTCACAGTCATTCTTACACACATCTAGTCTAGTACAAATTATTCAATAATTTACATCCCATTACTTGAAACTTTTAAAATCATATTCACCAAGTGACCACCCCTCATAGCCTGGTTCCTCTCTAGGTTTCTTCTTAGGTTTTGGCCTTTCTAGGGAGTTTTTCCCAGCCACCGTGCTTCTACACCTGCATTGCTTGCTGTTTGGGGTTTTAGGCTGGGTTTCTGTACAGCACTTCGAGATATTAGCTGATGTACGAAGGGCTATATAAAATAAACTTGATTGATTGACCAAGTTATCCAAGTTGTTTTAGATCAGAATATTGGCACTAAATGCTGTAATAAAAAATTATGAGTCCGAGTGAAGACATACTTTTGGTCCCTCTAATAGCAGTCAAAAACTAAAGGATATCATTCATCAGTTGATGAAGTTTGATATCAAAGCAATTTGAGACATTGAGTCACTTGCACAAGTACTTCTTGCCTATCTTCATGATGTTGAGGTTTTGAAATCTTGCCTCTGGTAGCCTCTGTTCCATGTATGGACTTGTTTTAAACCAGTGAGCAGCATCATCTGATGACATGGTCTGTGTTTTCACCAATGCACACTCATTCATGCCCATCATCCATCCTGTTAGCATCTCCATTGCTAACGTTATCCCCCTCTCCATCCCCTATCGCCTCCACCTCTTCCTCCCCTCTGTCTTCCTCCTTCTCTGGGTGTGGTGGGGGTGGCTCCAGGACTGGAGGTGGGGACTGGGGAGGTAGGGGGATAGCCTCTCCCTTCTTGGCCAGCTCAGCCAGCTCTCGGGCAGAGGAGGTGGGGGTCGGGGTAGGGTAGGTGTGGTGGAAGGATTCATAGTCCACCTCGTAGAAGCCCTCCTCTAGGGAGAGCACAGGGGTGAAGCGCTCCCCCCACATGACCTCTGAGTCTAGGTAGGAGCTGCGCGCCTGGCATGTCATTCCTGGTGGGTGAGAGAGGGGGGAGGGAGACAGACATTACTGACATGAAATAGAGGATAGGAACTTGAAACGACTGTGTGATTGGGTATAATCCAAATGTTTTGTTTTTTAAAGCCCTTGTCATGGAACTATACTAAGACCTGGACTCAAGCTGCGTCGTTGTGATTTGTGGATCTAATTAAGATTCACTATGCTTTGTCTTCTTGACTTTAAATGAGCTGTACTACTTTCATTGAACAAACATTTTTGGAAATAGGCTGAAGAGTGGTTCTAATACAGAGATGTGCATCTTCTCTTTCAATCACACACATGTACACACATCAAACACACAGATGCAGAAACACACACAGATAAACACACACACACCTTTCTGAATATTTATACGTGGATTGCCTATAAATAGCTTGTGAGCATTTTCATCCGATGCTCAAATGAACCTTGAAGAGCCACATCAATTACAGTACATATTATCCACAGGAATGCTGAAACAAACCGACTGACCATGCACAGCCAGCACCAGGGGTATATCAAAGCAGACAGACCAATGTACACACACACACACACACACACACACACACAGATATTAAGAGAAGTTAGGGGTTGCGGGTTGGATGATTCACAACCTTGTGATGTATCAACAGTTCTTTTTTTCAGCAGCCATAATGTAAATATATATACCTTAATTTGCATTTCACCTGCAGCAAATGTATTAAATTATAATGATATAGCTGTAATTCTTTGAATGTAAACAGCAAGCTGAATTAATAAAAAAATACTGGCAATTCAATGGTATCATGTATACAGTGGGATACCTACATACTGTGCCTGATGATGATGATTTTTAATATACAATCAACATACCAATTAGCCTACGTATTTTCATGAAGCATTTAGAAAAACGAAACAAAGCCTTTGAGCAGCGTATGAATAAGAGATAAAAGCAACTGTCACCCCTTCTGCCGCTCGACATCGCCGGTCTACGAACCACCGGTCCTGGCAACCCACATTATGCACACCTGACAACCATCATTACGCACACCTGCTCCCCATCGTTATGTACACCTGGACTTCAGTACTTTGATTACTTCCCTTTTATTTAGCCCTCAGTCTTCAGGCAGTCTTGGTTTTCATGCCCAGTACGCTGCTCTTGTTTTGTATATCGTCATGTTCTTCCTTATTAAACTCACCAACTGCACTTGCTTCCTGACTCCCTGCATCTGTGTTGCAGAAGCTCCCATTCTTTAAGCACCTGAGAGATTAACAGCAAACTCGTTCCTACTTCAGGCAAATCCCACTTCAAGGCCTGATTGGGTTTGATCCCGAGGGAAAAGAGCAAAACAACAAACTGTTGTCGATTGATTAAAAAAAATTCAATAAAGCATCAGCTTTTAGTTTGTCCCTTGACTAAACCGTCAATATTGACATGGGATACTGAGGAAAAAAACAGCCCTTGCTGTGCGATGGATCAAACATTATCCCTCTGTAAAACCAAAGTCTATATATTGAGTAGAATATCAAAAACAAATCTGAAGCAATAACACCCACACGGTCTGCATCCTCATAAACAAAATCGAAGCTAAATTGCCTGCAGTATGCCTTTGAGCAGTAGTTCAGTTCACTGCCACCGCCAACTCCTGGACCGAGAATCATTGACAGTGGGTGGGATGGGAAAAGGGAATTGGGTCATTCCATGAAGAGTGCCTTTTGCGTCCCTTTGATATTTTAAGTAGAAATTGTGCACCAATATTGAATTTTAAAAGCATGTTATATTAAATTGGAAAGCAGCTGCGGTCATCCCCCTCTTCAAAGGGGGGGACACTCTTGACCCAAACTGCTACAGACCTATATCTATCCTATCCTGCCTTTCTAAGGTCTTCGAAAGCCACGTCAACAAACAGATTACCGACCATTTCGAATCCTACCACACCTTCTCCGCTATGCAATCTGGTTTCAGAGCTGGTCATGGGTGCACCTCAGCCATGCTCAAGGTCCTAAACAATATCTTAACCGCCATCGATAAGAAACAATACTGTGCAGCCGTATTCATTGACCTGGCCAAGGCTTTCGACTCTGTCAATCACCACATCCTCATCGGCAGACTCGATAGCCTTGGTTTCTCAAATGATTGCCTCGCCTGGTTCACCAACTACTTCTCTGATAGAGTTCAGTGTGTCAAATCGGAGGGCCTGTTGTCCGGGCCTCTGGCAGTCTCTATGGGGGTACCACAGGGTTCAATTCTTGGGCCGACCCTCTTCTCTGTATACATCAATGATGTCGCTCTTGCTGCTGGTGAGTCTCTGATCCACCTCTAAGCAGATGACACCATTCTTTATACTTCTGGCCCTTCTTTGGACACTGTGTTAACAACCCTCCAGATGAGCTTCAATGCCATACAACTCTCCTTCCGTGGCCTCCAACTGCTCTTAAATACAAGTAAAACTAAATGCATGCTCTTCAACCGATCGCTGCCTGCACCTGCCCGCCCGTCCAGCATCACTACTCTGGATGGTTCTGACTTAGAATATGTGGACAACTACAAATACCTAGGTGTCTGGTTAGACTGTAAACTCTCTTCCAGACTCACATCAAACATCTCCAATCCAAAGTTAAATCTAGAATTGGCTTCCTATTTCGCAACAAAGCATCCTTCACTCATGCTGCCAAACATACCCTCGTAAAACTGACCATCCTACCGATCCTCGACTTCGGCGATGTCATTTACAAAATAGCCTCCAATACCCTACTCAATAAATTGGATGCAGTCTATCAAGGTGCCATCCGTTTTGTCACCAAAGCCCCATATACTGCCCACCACTGCGACCTGTACGCTCTCGTTGGCTGGCCCTCGCTTCATTCTTGTCGCCAAACCCACTGGCTCCAGGTCATCTACAAGACCCTGCTAGGTAAAGTCCCCCCTTATCTCAGCTCGCTGGTCACCATAGCACCCACCTGTAGCACACACTCCAGCAGGTATATCTCTCTGGTCACCCCCAAAACCAATTCCTCCTTTGGCCGCCTCTCCTTCCAGTTCTCTGCTGCCAATGACTGGAACGAACTACAAAAATCTCTGTAACTGGAAACACTTATCACCCTCACTAGCTTTAAGCACCAGCTGTCAGAGCAGCTCACAGATTACTGCACCTGTACATAGCCCATCTAATTTAGCCCAAACAACTACCTCTTCCCCTACTGTATTTATTTATTTATTTTGCTCCTTTGCACCCCATTATTTCTATTTCTACTTTGCACATTCTTCCACTGCAAATCTACCATTCCAGTGTTTTACTTGCTATATTGTATTTACTTCGCCACCATGGCCTTTTTTGCCTTTACCTCCCTTATCTTACCTCATTTGCTTACATTGTATATAGACTTATTTTTCTACTGTATTATTGACTGTATGTTTGTTTTACTCCATGTGTAACTTTGTGCTGTTGTATGTGTCAAACTGCTTTGCTTTATCTTGGCCAGGTCACAATTGTAAATGAGAACTTGTTCTCAACTTGCCTACCTGGTTAAATAAAGGGGAAATAAAAAAAATTAAAATTAAAAAATGAAGTGCCCTTTAAATAGACTATATGGATAATTTAATAAATCCACATTTTAATATGACTAAAGGCTTGCTAAAGTGCCAAAATCCAAAATCTGTCAACCCTGTCACTTCTAGGAAGATTTGAACCTACTTAACCCCAAAATGTCTCCAAGTTTCACCATCATTATAAAGCCCTAGTTATTTTTGATTTGACAAAGATTATTATTTATTTCATATGATTAGTGATTAATTTACGTCTGTCCTGCATTTTAAGGTCAACCCTGTTACCTGAACTGAACTCTCATTTTAATATGGTGAAACTATTCCTTTTTAAACAGAAACATTGAACATCTAATTGTCAAATCCTAGAGTAAAAGCAGGTGAGCTGGTTCTAATCTTCTTGGCCATTTTCTGGTGTTTTGTGGTGGAAAACTGAAAGGATCGAACATAACACGTCAACCGTGTTACCCATAGATAGACAGGCTAGAAATGTTTTAACAATTTTTTGTTGTTGTGAAGCTTGCATTCAATTGCCACTCCCTGTTGCACACAAGCTTAATTCCCCCTGTCACAGGGGGATTTATGGCTGATTTAAGAAGAAATCGTCAACCTCTCACGTTGGTATAAAGAGATTCAGGAGACAGACGCAGGAATGCGTAATAGTTTTTTTTATTGTACCCAAATTACGGCGTGCAGTGTAAAGGCACCGGGACGAAGACCAAACAAACACGTAACAAAACACAGGGTAGAAACCCAAAACAAAAGAGCGAGGAGTACCTCGAATAAATAGCACACTCGAACAATGATTTAACACACGGGACGAGACCTGTAATCATCTGTGCAATCCACAAGGGCACGAAAGCCCAAAACACACAGCACAGATACTCACACGCACCAACGGACATTGTAACAATAATCGACCCCACCATGGTGAACAAAGGGCACATATATACAAATAGTGGGAATAGGGGCCAGGTGTGCGCAATGAAAGTTCCAGAGGGATCCGTGACACAACCTTGCTATGTTCAACTCTGTTACTTTATTTGGCACTTAATAGGCACTTACTATAGTGTATATATATATTTTTTTATCCTCTTGAGATGGAAAAACAAGTTTTTTATTAAATTGAACATGTGCTCTTTATGACCGAATTAGGTGAAATCAAACATTTCTTTTGACCAAGTTACACTTCACAAAGGGCACCAAATTTGTATAACGACCCAATTCTATCACCATTCCGACCTGAATTCCCTCAACGTCTTCTGCTCGTTTAATTTCCCAGAGGCTGTGCTATTGACAGGTCTGGGATTCTCTCACAAACACGGGCTTCCCTGGAGTCCCTCCTGCTTCTCACAGGAGCCAGAGGACCCTAATAGAGGATATTAGCATACAGGACAATGCTGTGGCCATTTACGACAGTGTAATTGCAGTCCTTGTCAAGTGCATTCACAGCCAACGTTAATTGGTGATACCCTGCAAGTCTCAAGTGATTCCTGTCGACTGCATCCTCTTTATCCCACCAAGTGAATGAATGCTTATAAACAGGGTCACACAAACTTGCATTTGATTCTCATATTATACGTTAAATTAACTGTAATTATAGTGTTATTAATGTTATTTTAATAATACTTTTCTACATCATTATGATTACATTAAAAATCTCTCCAGGTAGAAGTTTGTTGGCACAGATCTAGGATCAGCTTACCCTCCACCAGAATGAATCTTCATCATTAGGCAGGAAATGCAAATCTGACCTTAAATTAGAAGAACCCACCTGTGGCTTCCACCATGCCCTCCAGGATGACCACTACCTCAAACTCCTCTCGCTCCAGCTGTTCCTGTGAGATCTCCCAGAAGGGACTGCACTCGTTGAACTCGTGACAGATGATGAGTGGCGACACCAGGAAGAGCCTGTCGTCCCCCGTATCGAAGCCCACATTGATATCCGTCTGATTGAGAGGGATAAACTCCCCTTCCTTGGTCTGCTTGGAGTGGATCAGCTTGGCCCGGATGGAGGCCTCCACGATGTGTGAGTTCCTCAGGTCTCCTACTCTGAACATTAAACACAGCTTGCTGTCCCTCACAGAGATCACCGCCTTGTGGGAGAACATGAGTGTCTCGGCTCGCTTCTTGGGCTGGGAGATCTTGACGAACATGCATCCCACCATGAAGGCATTGACGATGGAGCCCAGGATGGCCTGGACTAAAAGCAGGAGAATCCCCTCTGGGCATTTATCAGTGATGACCCGGTAGCCGTAGCCAATGGTGGTCTCCGTCTCGATGGAGAAGAGAAAGGCGGAGACGAAGCCGTTGAGGTTGTTGACGCAGGGGATCCAGTCTCCGTCATCGGTGTGGTCCAGGTCTCCGCGGATGTAGGCGATGAGCCACCAGATGAGACCGAAGAACACCCAGGTGGTTGTGTAGACCAGGGTGAACACCAGCAGGTTAAAGCGCCACTTCAGGTCCACCAGGGTAGTGAAGATGTCTGTCATGTAGCGGTATTTCTCGCGCACGTTGCCGTGATGCACGTTGCACTTGCCGTCCTTCTCCACGTAGCGCTGGCGCCGTTTTCTCAGGGTACCTCCTGAACGTTTGGAACCTTTACCGCCCCCACCTTGCCTGCCGCCCACCATCATGGTCCGGTCTGTGGGCACCTGTGTGTTGTTTGTGTGAGAGAAAGAAAGAAATAAAGAAATAAAGAAAGAAGAGGGTTAATGACTGTGTGATTTAACAAAGTAAGTTATTGCTAAATTGATGACTTCCATCAAAACTTCCGTCACCTTGTTTTTGGGGGTATCCCATCTTGGTTTTAACAGCTTTTGGTCCTGTTTCTCCACATCCTGTCCAAAACGCCCTTTGAAGCAATTCATGGCCTCGAAGCGTTGGGCCACAGTCGCTGTTTCTGGCCCCAAACAGTACGCTTTCTAGCTGGAAAACAAAAGCATATTTACATTAAAGATTATTCAAAGTCCACTGTGTAGCGGACTAGCGACAAACCTGTGACATTTCATGTCAAACTGAAATGAGGTGTGGTGGTTTTTTAGTAATACCAGAAATTCATCATAAAATATAGAAGCCTACGTAAGCTTTTATGAACAGCTCTCCAGATCAACTCATTATTGCTGTTCACCTCTGTCAGCCTGGGCAGACGAGGCTCAGAGACATGGTTCATTTCTGCCATTGATCAGCAACAGCAGACACCCTCAAGCCAAACAGAGAACACACCAGTAATTAATCATGCTCAGAACCACTTCACAGTTTTAAATCCCATCTTCCCACATACACACTGGGGCACAAACACTGGCGCGCACGCACGCACACACACAGACCATGAGCCTCTCTTTTCCACAGCTAACTATGTGACTCCTGGCTCACTGTAGAAAGGATAAAGTGAAACCCTTTTAAGTGAATCTGCCTCATTATGCCATTTGTCATCCTCCCAAATCTCTCCAGTCAATGCAGATCTATCCACCACCGCGGTGTGTGACTTGCAACATTCTAAAGATGAGATCGACTGAACTTCAGATGGGTTGTAGCCTACTGGAGATGTAGATTGCATGATCAGCAACCTAAGACACATCTCAGTTAGTTGCACTGCGACTTGCAATGTCTGCCACCAGCAAAACAACTCAGCTTCCTCATTTGTCGTTATGTAGATTCCAGAGCTGATTACTGGTAACTGAAGGGAGTATAACAGATGTAATGTAAGAGGGAGTGAGCTTCAGGGTTACTCAGATAGTCCAAGGATACTGCTCCATGGCCATGTGCTCCTTTGTATTGACAGGAGTTCAAAGCTCCTAGTTCGTCTTCCGTGGTCAGTGTGGGGGGCAGGGGAGGGGACAGGGCAGAAAGCCACACTCTCCCTCCCTCAGCAACACTCTCACAATCTCACTCACCTCATGTCAGCTCGTTGCACTTCTGTTGTTATAAAGGTCTACAAGCAGCGTTTAAGATAAACGAATGACAAGTGAGTATGCGTGTCCGTGTGTGTATGTATGTGTGTACCAGTGTAGGCTCCTCAGAGGAGGAAGGGGAAGACCATCTTACTCAGTGAATTTCAGAATTTAAAAAAAATAATGAAACATTAAAAAAGGTATCCTTTTAGACAAAACTATACTAAATATATTCACGTCACCAAATACCTGATTAAAACACACTGTTTTGCAATGAAGGGCTACAGTGTTCTCAGCAACACACTTTAGGCTATTACTATTGTCACGTTCGTTATAGCGATGAGACCAAAGCGCAGCGTGATTTGAATACATCTTCTTTAATGAAGAACGAATACAGAACGAACTATACAAAAACAACAAAACGAACGTGAAGCTATAAAATAATAGTGCTGACACAGGCAACTAACCATAGACAGGACAAAAAACATATATCACCCTTGTCACACCCTGACCTAACCAACAATAATAAAGAAAACAAAGAATACTAAGGTCAGGGCGTGACAACTATGGTGTAGCCAGAGGACAGCTATTCCCCATCCTCCTCTGGCAACATTGACTTCAATACAAAACCTAGGAGGCTCGAAGGCCTCACCCCCTTCCATAGACCTACATGGTAATTATGACCACTTCCGGAGGACATCCTCCAACCAATCAAAGCTTTTGCAATATGAACAGACATGTTGTCCATCAAATCATAGGATTAGGATCAGAGAACGAACCTAATGTGTTGTATTGGGGTTGTGCCACAGAGCATTACGGGGGTTCTATGTGTTGAGAATCTTGGTGAGTTGGTGACATATTGGATAGAGATTGACAGTGAAGAGTAATAGTTGAGCATTTTTAGGATATTATTCCATTCAAATTAGTTTTTTCAAACTACAGGAGATAGAGGAGGTAGATTATATGTTGTTTTCTTGGTTTTAGAACTTTATTTTTGTGTGGAGTTAGTGCAATTTATTTAAATTTGCCTTGCTAACTTTAGTAGCAAGTACTAACGTTGCTCCCGAGTGGCGCAGTGGTCTAAGGCACTGCATCTCAGTGCTAGAGGCGTCACTACAGACCCTGGTTCGATATTGGGCTGTATCACAACCGGCCGTGATTCGGAGTCCCATAGGGCGGCGCACAATTGTCCCAGCGTTGTCTGGGTTAGATTTGGCCGGGGTAGACCGTCATTGTGTTGGGCCAGTAACCGAAAGGTTGCTGGATCGAAACCCCGAGCTGACAAGAAAAAAATCTGCCCCTGAACAAGGCAGTTAACCCACTGTTCCCCGGTAGGCCGTCATTGTAAATAAGAATTGTTCTTAATTAACTTGCCTAGTTAAAAAAAGGTTAAATAAAAAAATGAAAATACTCTGATCTGGTATTTAGGCTATTATCAAAGGTGATAACACAATCACTCCGGACAGACACAAGCAAAAACTCATTACATAAATGTTGCAGCAGCCTAGGCTACACCTAAACATTAGAGATTTGACATGCTGTATGGGATGAACATTTAATTTTTTTCAGTCTGATCAACTGTAGGCTACTAATAATAGCAGGTGCATACAGCCTATGCGCCCTGTCCCGTGGTCCCGTGTGGCTCAGTTGGTAGAGCATGGCGCTTGCAACGCCAGGGTTGTGGGTTCATTCCCCACGGGGGGACCAGGATGAATATGTATGAACTTTCCAATTTGTAAGTCGCTCTGGATAAGAGCGTCTGCTAAATGACTTAAATGTAAATGGTCAGGGTAAACAAATTGGTAATGTTATGTATATATAGCCCATTTGTTTGTCAGAAGAAAATGTGAATGTGATCAAATTTGGTTTATATTCAAACTTGGGCTGACTATGCTGCCTATACCTTTTCAATCCAAAATGATTAACTGGAATGAATCAATCAACATAATAGTGATGACATAGACTGTGAGTACATTTTTAATGAGGCCTACAGTTGCAAACATGCATAAAGAAAAGCTCAGCCCTGTGAGTTATATTGTCTATCAGTTGTTGTCTCTGTGTCTGCGTAGAGGAAATCCCCCTGTTAGTCTAGTCTAAGTATAATTAATATGAACAAGTACAAGGTTGCTGCAGTTTGACAGTGTTTTCTTCATGAGTTTTTTAAAACCATGTGACCTGATTAGAAAAACTGGTCCCATCATAGCCCATATAAAACCTTTTTACAATAGTCCTGTAGCACAGCCTGGTCTCATAGACTAGATGTAATCACTGTCATACCCTATAGGGTCCAGGCCCCAGGGAGAACCATCTTTCCAAGGGCTTTATTGGGGCTTTATTCAGGAATGTTTCTTGGGCTACTTTGTGTCAAATGGGCGAGATGCACAGTCTGTGTTTGACTTTGTGAATTCATGGAGAAACTTGTTGTCCAAACCTATGATGGCGCAGCTGTAATGGAATGCATCTGCTATTTGCATTTACAGCTAAGTCCCCTTCTGTTCCCTGATGAAGAGGTGATGACCACTCCACTACCAGTCAACTCTCTCCTGACATGAACTGAAGCCACGTCTCATGTGTCCGCTCATCCACTGGCACATTGAATGTTTCCTCTCCAAGGACTGTGAGTAGCCCTGTCAATTTTCTCTCATTACTGTATGTAGATTCAATCACATACACAAACACAATCACATTATTAAACATCAATGATTTTACTCATTGCTTGGACTAACTCATTCTTAGCTATTTTGTCTAACTGTGTAGTGTATTGTGTTATTGTTTTTTGTCTTCCCATGTCAAATCCTGTCCTGCCCTCAGCGGAAGAGTTGAGCTCGTCTCCAACACCATCTATCCATGATGAGCCTGTCCTGCACTGAAGCCTATGAACACCTCAACCCCTGTCCGGCACTGAAGGCTCTGAACACCTCAACCCCTGTCCGGCACTGAAGGCTCTGAACACCTCAACCCCTGTCCGGCACTGAAGGCTCTGTTCACCTCAACCCCTGTCCGGCACTGAAGGCTCTGAACACCTCAACCCCTGTCCGGCACTGAAGGCTCTGTTCACCTCAACCCCTGTCCGGCACTGAAGGCTCTGTTCACCTCAACCCCTGTCCGGCACTGAAGGCTCTGAACACCTCAACCCCTGTCCGGCACTGAAGGCTCTGAACACCTCAACCCGTCCTGCACTGAAGGCTCTGAACACCTCAACCCCTGTCCTGCACTGAAGGCTCTGAACACCTCAACCCCTGTCCGGCACTGAAGTCAAGCCTCTGATCAACTCATGCCTCATACCCTCATTCAATCGCTGCTGTGATCCCTTTCTAAACAGAGTGGAAGTAGCCCTCTCATTCCCACCCTTCTCAACTCTCTCAGCTCAGCAGTGTCATAGCTTAAAACATGTTTACAGGGCACAGAGCTTCTGGAACAAAACACCCAACACTTGAAATAAATAGATCTTAATTATAGAGTAGAGTGGCAAAGTAATGGTCGGGGGGCACATTGAAGGTGAAACGCTCAAGTCATCTTTCTTTTGAGCCATACTGCCCCCGTTCTATAAACTACCAGCCAGCATTTATAATGGGCAAATAATTCATCATTACCAACACCACCTAATCTCAGCATATTTCTCTAATGACCCCTATTTGACAGCAGAGATTCATTAAGTCCCTGAGTTTAGATGTTGAGATGAAAACATTCTCTGCCACACACACACTCCCGATTAAACTTCTTTGAAGTTATACGCTTAAAAGGATCAGCCTCTATTCCCCATGCTCTGTCCAGTGGTAGAATACTGGCAGTAGGTGTGGGTGTGATGAGGAGTTGCCTGTTAGTCAGCAGGAAATGTGTGAAAGCTGAAAGCCATATTAACGATGCAGGTCTCTGTGGGGTACGTGGGGGGAGGACAGGCAGAGACAGACGGAACACGCTGGGAGGCCACAAATCAGCCACTGATCCATCTAGAGGTGGGCTCGCCTGACGAGAGAAGATTAAAGAGACAAGGGGACAACATGCTGCATACAATATGACTGGGAGGAGAGACGTTAGCCAAGGACTGGCAGGGGAGGGAGAGCAAGGGAATGAGGGAGGGGGACAAGAAAACAAACAGAGAGAATGAAGTAAATAAAGAGATATAGGAAAGGGAAATGAGGTAGAAAAACAAATGAGGAGTGAAAATGAGGAAAGAGAGAGGGACAGAGAGTAAGGAGTAGTGTTGGACAGGGCAAAAGGCAAGGATGATAGTGTAGATTGGCGAGCAGATCGGTCGAGTAGAGGGTTTCAGGAAGGGAGATAATGAGAGAGACAGTAAAGAATAGTTTAATTGGGCCAGAAAGAGAGATTGAGAGAAGGGGTTAATGGTTTGAAAGGAAATCACAGGTGTGGTTAAAAAGGTCAGAGAGGAGAGGCTAGAGGGAAGATGATGACTAGTTGTAGAGGCTGGAGCAGCCAGGTGTGAAGTGAATCGGTGAGTGCTAGGCCTAGTGTTGACACCAGTACCACTACTGCTAGTAGTAGTGGCCATGTCTGTCACGTTCCTGACCTATTGTTCCTTTTTCTTTTATTTATTTAGTTGGTCAGGGCGTGAGTTGGGGTGGGTTGTTTTTGTGTGTTTTGTCTAGTCTATGGGGTGTTGTATGTGTATGGGGCAGAGTATAGTTGTCTAGTTATGTCTATGGCTGCCTGGATTGGTTCTCAATCAGAGACAGCTGTCATTCATTGTCTCTGATTGGGAGCCATATTTAAGGCAGCCATAGGCAGTAGGCTTTTGTGGGTAGTTGTCTATGTCTGTGTCTATGTTGCATGTTTTTGCACTTAGTCATTTATAGCTTCACGTTCGTCTATTTGTTGTTTTGTTTAGTTTTTCTTCTTCTAAATAAAGAGAAGATGTATTTTTCACGCGCTGCGCCTTGGTCCTCTCTCTCTTATCAAGACGGTCGTGACAATGTCTGTGTGTGTTTTTACAGGCTTCTCTCCAAGTTTGCATTCTGATCACAGTAGCTTCCCCAGAGGCTCAGTCAACCAACATGGCTTAATCTTAAAGACAGGACTGACCTCAGTGCAGAGTAGCCAGGCAGCATCTGCTTCCTCAGCACAGCTCTACTGGCACAGCATGTTACAGCACTAATGCCACCCAGAATAAAGAATAGTTGTCAGGGATAAGGGATGGAGGCCAGCCTGCTGGGATGAAATGTCATGTCACCAGTATGAGGAAAAGATTAAGTCTCATTCTCTGTGTCGCCTTTGTGAGAATCTTGTCGAGAGCACCAGTGATTCTCTACTTTTTTCTTCTTATTTTCGCACTCCATTTATCACTCTCCCCTGCTCCTCAGTCTCTTTCCCTAGTCACTTTACTCATTTCATCTGGGTTCCCATTTTGGCTCAGGATGATGAGGGTATAATGGCCTCATTGAAGACTAATGCTTTATAATGAAATGACCTGTCCAGTACAAACTGAGAGCCAGACAGACAGAGAGAGAGACAGACAGACTTGCCAGGACAGAGAGAGGATGCTTGAGTTCACTCCCCTCAGCCATTAAATTACATAGCCAAAGAGAACAGCAGTTGGGAGAGAGAATTGGTAGACGGGAATTAAAGAATACTGCAAGAAAGAAGAAGTGAAAAGAAAGAGAATGGAGTGGAGATAATTAGGAAGTGGTGAGGCTGAAATGAGAGCCAGGCAGACTCACTGCATTCCCATTTCACACTGTAGTCTACACAACATCTTTAAAGGCTTTGTACCACACTTAAACACTCTGCCCTTGAGAGAACTTTATCTTAGGGTGGCAGAGAATGAGTTGTAATGGCTATTTTCGGATGCCGAGCAGTTGCCATACAAGGCGGTGATGCAACCAGTCAGGATGCTCTCGATGGTGCAGCTGTCAAACTTTTTGTGGATCTGGGGACCCATGCCAAATTTTTTCAGTCTCCTGAGAGGGAAAAGTTGTTGTCGTGCCCTCTTCACAACTTTTTTGGTGTGTTTGGACCATGATAGTTTGTTGGTGATGTGGACACCAAGGAACTTGAAACTCTCGACCCACTCCACTACAACCCTGTCGATGTGAATGGGGGCATGCTCGGCCCTACTTTTCTTGTAGTCCACAATCATCTCCTTTGTCTTGCTCACGTTGAGGGAGAGGTTGTTGTCCTGGCACCACACTGCCAGGTCTCTGACCTCCTCCCTATTGGCTGTCTCATCGTTGTCTGTGATCAGGCCTACCACCGTTGTGTCGTCAGCAAACTTAATGATGGTGTTGGAGTCATGCTTGGCCATGCAGTCGTGGGTGAACAGGGAGTACAGGAGGGGACTAAGCACGCACCCCTGAGGGGCCCCCGTGTTGAGGATCAGCGTGGCAGATGTGTTGTTGCCTACTCTTACCACCTGGAGGGCGGCTCCTCAGGAAGTCCAAGATCCAGTTGCAGACGGAGGTGTTTAGTACCAGGGTCCTTAGCTTAGTGATGAGCTTTGTGGGCACTATGGTGTTGAACGCTGAGCTGTAGTCAATGAATAGTATTCTCACATAGGTGAATATTTTGTCCAGGTGGGAAAGGGCAGTGTGGAGTGTGATTGAGTCATCTGTGGATCTATTGGGGCGGTATGCAATTTGGAGTGGGTCTACGGTTTCCGGGATGATGGTGTTGATGTGAGCCATGACCAGCCTTTCAAAGCACTTTATGGCTATAGACGTGAGTGCTACGGGGTGGTAGTCATTTAGGCAGGTTACCTTCACTTTCTTGGGCACAGCAACTATGGTGGTCTACTTGAAACATGTAGGTATTACTGACTCGGTCAGAGAGAGGTTGAAAATGTCAGTGAAGACACTTGCCGGTTGGTCCGTGCATGCTCTGAGTACACATCCTGGTAATCCGTCTGGCACTGTGGCCTTGTGAATGTTGACCTGTTTAAAGGTCTTGCTCACATCAGCTACGGAGATCTTGATCACAAAGTCGCCCAGAACAGCTGGTGCTCTCATGGATGCTTCAGTGTTGCTTTCCTTGAAGCGAGCATAAAAGGCATTTATCCCGTCTGGTAGGCTCGCCTCACTGGGCAGTTCGCGGCTGGGTTTCCCTTTGTAGTCCTGCCACATCCTACGAGCGCCAGAGCCGGTGTCATAGGAGTCAATCTTAGTCCTGTATTGATGCTTTGCCTGTTTGATGGTTTGCCTGAGGGCATAGCGGGATTTCTTTAAGCGTCCGGATTAGTGTCCCGCTCCTTGAAAGCCGTTAGATGAATCCCGGAACATATTCCAATCTGTGCTAGCAAAACAGTCCTGTACAATAGCATCCGCGTCATCTGATCACTTCCGTATTGAGCGAGTCACTGGTACTTCTTGCTTTAGGTTTTGCTTGTAAGCAGGAATCAGGAGGATAGAATTATGGTTAGATCTTCCAAATGGAGGGCGAGGGAGAGCTTTGTACGCGTCTCTGTGTGTGGAGTAAAGGTGGTCTACAGTTTTTTTCCCTATGTTTGCACATGTGACATGTTGGTAGAAATGAGGTGAAATGGATTTAAGCTGGCCTGCATTTAAATCACTAGCCACTAGGAGCGCTGCTTCTGGATGAGCATTTTCTTGTTTGCTATTGGCCTTACAGCTCATTGAGTGCTGTCTTAGCGCCAACGCCGGTTTGTGGTGGTAAATAGACAGCTACGAAAAATATAGATGAAAACTCTCTTGGTAGATAGTGTGGTCTACAGCTTATCATGAGGTACTATACCTCAGGCGAGCAACACCTCGAGACTACCTTAATATTAGACATCGCGCACCAGCTGTTATTGACTGCCTGGTGATGCCACCAGGCACACCAAAACTCCCTCCCACCAAAACAGGCTGACATTTCAGGCTGTCTATTCAAACAGCTGTTAAGGTAAAAGTGCATTATCATTATTTTCACAATTTCAGTATTATTCCAACCTCTTAGTATGGAAATATATATAAAACACAGGAAAGTACGGTTTTGACTGCAGTGGGCCTTTAAAGAGACTTCCTGGCTATGATTTAAGCATGTATCACAGTAAGCCTTTGTCTCATATACAGTATCAGTCAAAAGTTTGGACACCTACTCACTCAAGGGTTTTTCTTTATTTTTTACTATTTTCTACATTGTAGAATAATAGTGAAGACATCAAAACTATGAAATTACACATGGAATCATGTCGTAACCAAAAAAGTGTTAAAGAAATCGAAATATATTTTAGATTTTAGAATCTTCAAAGTAGCCACCCTTTGACAGCTTTTCACATTCTTGGCATTCTCTCAACCAGCTTTATGAGGAATGTTTTTCCAACAGTCTTGAAGGAGTTCCCACATATGCTGAGCACTTGTTAGCTGCTTTTCCTTCACTCTGCGGTCCAACTCATCCCAAACCATCTCAATTGGGTTGAGGTCAGGTGATTGTGGAGGCCAGGTCATCTGACGCAGCACTCCATTACTTTCCTTGATCAAATAGTCCTTACACAGTCTGGAGGTGTGTTTTCGGTCATTGTCCTGTTGAAAAACAAATGATAGTCCCGCTAAGCGCAAACTAGATGGGATGGCATATCTCTGTAGAATGCTGTTGTAGCAATGCTGGTTAAGTGTGACTTGAATTCAAAATAAATCACAGATTGTTTCACCAGCAAAGCACCCTCACACCTCCTCCTCCATGCTTCACGGTGGGAACCACACATGCGGAGCTCATCCGTTCACCTACTCTGCGTCTCACAAAGAGACGGCAGTTGGAACCAAAAATCTCAAATTTGGACTCATCAGCACTAAGGACAGATTTCCACAGGTCTAATGTCCATTGCACGTGTTTCTTGGACAAGCAAGTCTCTTCTTCTTATTGCTGTCCTTTAGTAGTGGTTTATTTGCAGCAATTCGACCATGAAGGCCTGATTCACGCAGTCTCCTCGGAACAGTTGATGTTGAGATGTGTCTGTTACTTGAACTCTGTGAAGCATTTATTTGGGCTGCAATCTGAGATGCAGTAACTCTAATGAACTTATCCTCTGCAGCAGAGGTAACTCTAGGTCTTCCTTTCCTGTGGCGGTCCTCATGAGAGCCAGTTTCATCATAGCGATTGATGGTTTTTGCGACTGCACTTCAAGAAACTTTCAAAGTTCTTTAAATTTTCCTGACTTTTTTGGTTACTACGTGATTCCATATGTGTTATTTCATAGTTTTGATGTCGTCGCTATTATTCTACAATGTAGAAAATAAAAATAAAGAAAAGCCCTGGAATGAGTAGTTGTGTCCAAACTTTTGACCGGTGCTGTACATCATTACTGATGAATACTGACAGTAAAGCCCCCCTGGATGTTACATATTTCAAATATACATACTGCAACATACATTTGTTTCTCCATAAAAGGCCAACAGACCATGATTCAACCCGCTCCATACATCTGCCATTGACAGTAGTGCGTGACACACTGACTAATTTAGGGTTACAAAAGTCCTGGAATTTTCAATAAATTCCCTGGTTTTCCCAAAATCCTGGTCGGAGGATTCCCGGAATCAGGAAAGAATAAGCAGGAAATCCAGAATCCTCCAACATGGATTTCTGGAAAACCAGGGAATTTATTGAAAGTTCCCATAATTTTGCAACCCTAGTCCCAGTCACATCATGGTAGATTGGCTTTAGTTTGGACCGAGGGGGTCAGGTTCAGGGCAGCGGGTCTCCAGGGGCTTTGCTCAACATATTTGGCCTCCTCAAATATACCGCACGCCCCCTTGTTATTGCCCCAGGGCATGGGATGTAATGGTCAGCTACGAATGCACTACAGAGAATACTAATGAGGGTTCAGAAGGGATGTTTTTTTTGTGCAGGAAGATGGTTGATACCTGAGAGCGATTTACTGCTCTAGAATTGGCACTTGTTTCAAACCCACTACGGGAGCTTCTTTTACAATAAACAATCCTGGTGTTCCCTTGGGTAAATAAGCACGGTACCGTGGGATGTTCTGTCGCTTCCCGCGTTTAGTATCTTTAATTAAAGCCTCAGGTTAGGTTCTGTCCTGTTTTAGTCTTATGGCTTTTCAAAGGGCTTCATGATGAAGGGATGTTAATTTGCTGAATGGTTGCATAACAACTGAGAGAAGCTGGGTAACATGAGAGAGCTTCAGAAACACTGCTATTCTTACTGTATACTTATTGCCAGGTCTTAGTGACAGATCAGTCACTTTTACGACAAGGTATGGGTCCCCTCTATGGCTGTTTCATATAGGACAAATTCTGGGTAAATTGGCTTGTAACTTTTGGCCAATACCAAAAAGTCAGAGCAGAGCAAGGAAATCCCATTAGTTGCTTCGCAAGCCAGTGTGATGGAGGTATCACATTGACTTCACACATTGACTTCTTTACTGTTACCATTCTGGCCCAATGTGTTTCGGAAGGGTCTCCTGTGAGGACGGTGTCTGTTTTTCTTTTTATTACCTTAAGAGAAGGCCACAACAGCCACCAATGTACAAACCTCTGCCATCCATAGGATGATAAATAATTTAAATCCATTTTTCCTCTCCGGAATGCCAATGTAACTCCCTTGGACTATAACTCAGAGACACAAGAGCCCAACTATGTTGTGTAGATGGCCTCTCATCTACACAACATAGTTACTGGCGGTACGGTGTGTATGCTCTAGTGAAGTTCATAGCCGCCATGGAGGTTAGACAAGGCCATAAAGCTTTGCAAGCTCCGATTCCCATAACTGAGAGAATCCAGGTTTCGCCTAAGTTAAGGAAGGGTAGCAAATCAGTCATGACATACAGTTTGAGAGGAGCACTCCAGGAAGTTTGGGGTTTCTAAGTTGCCTGTAAACTGTGAGTGTTACCGGGGGAGCTTGTCTGAGCTGTTTCCCTTCCATGCCATCATTCTAACTGTCTGTATAATGCTACAGATAAAATGAAACACTAATAGATGTAGAAATCAAATACACTTCCTCCGCACACAGAATACAAATTGACAGAATTTAATGGCATAAACTTATTTGCTCTTCACAGAGATTGTGTCGTAAACCACTTTTGACATTAATTTGAGGGCAATTTGAAAGTGAAAAGGACAACTCAATACGTGATCCTCTCCTCCGCCAACGCACGGTACTCTGCTGAGTGCGGCTGATACTGGGCTGTGGTGGCTGAGCATGAGCAGGAAGCTAGAGCAGCACCTCTGTATTCTTAATCAAATCACTGTCATTGCCAACACCTATAGCCCCTAATATTCTCCCAATCTCTCCCTCACTGCCTCGTTTCCATCCCAATGAACTCAAATTGACAAGTTCAGGCAGATGAGGGACACAAGCAAACCCTTTAATTTATGTTAGGGAAATAGAAAGCCAGCCAGCGATAGGTTGAATGATGATGGGATAAGGAGGTGGGAGAGAGAGAATGTTTAAACCTTGAATGGAACAAATGTTCTCTCTGGAAGGGCAATAGTAAAGGGCTTACATGTGTTACATATATATACTGTACGTTACAGGAGAAGGTCAATTTGGGAAATATATACGTATATACGTATAGGTTAAGTTTAGAATCACAAAAAGTGTATGCAGAGATTTGTAGCTAACAGCATTAATGGAAAGTAAATATGAAAAATATATTATGAGGTTACGGCTGTTGGTGAACTGAACAATGTCCAAAGCCAAACCTGGCAGGCTGACATGGTTAGAGTCAGATGCTTCATGCCCCTGACATGGTAATAGTCAGAGGAGTCATGCCCATAGGGGACACAGTGGCACGTGGCTCTCAGATCACATTCCTTTCAATCTTTTACCCAGATTTTAGCAGAGACGCAGAGAAGCATATTTTGTTTCTTTAAAAAAATAACCCCCAGTCAGGAAGATACAGTTTAAGAGGTATGCTTAGATATGCAGGAAAATTTATTTTAAATAGAATTAAGCAGAATGATTATGCCTCTAGATTGCAGGAAAAAGCTGTTTTAGGAGTTTGAAAAATGAAAAATTCTCCAACTGGTGTTAACATAATATTATAAACCGGATAGTTTGGCTCCTGAATGCTGATTGGCTGAGGGTGGTATGACAAAAACATTATTTTTACTGTTCTAATAACGTTGGTAACCAGTTTCTAATAGCAATAAGGCACCTCAGGGGTTTGTGGTATATGGCAACTCCGCATTGCGTCATGCGTAAGAACAGCCCTTAGCCATGGTATATTGGCCATATACCACAAACCCTCATGCCTTATTGCTTAATTATACCATGGCATTGTTAAATACTTGTTTCTGATTGGCTTGAAGGGCATTCTAGAGCGTGCATTATTTCCCTATAACGCACAGCACATTTGCACGGTAGAATTCAATGGCTATAGTTAATTCTTACATAGTCTATGTTTGAGCTGCTTTTGAAAGCAATGGTTGAAACGAAAACATTTTCGGCATTGTTGAATTGGATTTTCATAATGGCATGCTAGGGCTAGCTAAACTAGCAAGTCTGTTTGTTTGGTCACCATGGCAACTACTGTAGTAATCTAGTAAATTTGCTCCCTACTTCAGTGGATGGTGAAGGGATAATAAACTCGGGGCGCTATATGTTTTCTGGAAAAGAATCCAACTCCACAGAAGGTCAGTTCCAGTCTGCTAGTGCGTCATGACTTGTGGAACACTTTCCACATACTTCATTATTTTCCATAGAACGCATAGCCCCTCAATTGATTACCCCAATAGAATACAAATCATAATGCTGTAAAACAAAGACACAAAACAAATTGATTGGAAAGGTATACATCCCTAGAATAAAACAGAGGCTATTTCTGCACTGGCCAGAAAATATTATGACTGAAATGGCCTTGAAGAAACAACAGAAACTTAACATTTTCAGAGCTCATATATACTTCTTGGGAGTTTCCTAATGCATTTTAGCTGAAAGTTCTTGATAGAATTATTAAACGGCAGTCCTACAATCTAAGCTAGATGCCCTCAATCTCACACAAATCATCAAGGAACCCACCATGTACAACCCTAAATCCGTAAACATGGGCACCCTCATAGACATTATCCTGACCAACTTGCCCTCCAAATACACCTCTGCTGTCTTCAATCAGGATCTCAGCGATCACTGCCTCATTATCTGTATCCGCTACGGGTCCGCGGTCAAACGACCACCCCTCATCACTGTCAAACGCTCCCTAAAACACTTCTGCGAGCAGGCCTTTCTATTGACCTGGCCCGGGAAACCTGGAAGGATATTGACCTCGTCCCGTCAGTTGAGGATGCCTGGTCATTCTTTAAAAGTAACTTCCTCACCATCTTAGATAAGCATGCCCCATTCAAAAAATGCAGAACTAAGAACAGATATAGCCCTTGGTTCACTCCAGACCTGACTGCCCTCGACCAGCACAAAAACATCCTGTGGCAGACTGCAATAGTATCGAATAGTCCCCGTGATATGCAACTGTTCAGGGAAGTCAGGAACCAATACACGCAGTCAGTCAGGAAAGCAAAGGCTAGCTTTTTCAAGCAGAAATTTGCATCCTGTAGCTCTAACTCCAAAAAGTTCTGGGACACTGTAAAGTCCATGGAGAACAAGAGCACCTCCTCCCAGCTGCCCACTGCACTGAGGCTAGGTAACACGTTCACCACCGATAAATCCATGATAATCAAAAACTTCAACAAGCATTTCTCAACGGCTGGCTATGTCTTCCACCTGGCTACTCCAACCTCGGCCAACAGCTCCCCCCCCCCCCCCCCCCCCCCCCACCGCAGCTACTCGCCCAAGCGTCCCCAGCTTCTCCTTTACCCAAATCCAGATAGCAGATGTTCTGAAAGAGCTGCAAAACCTGGACCCATACAAATCAGCTGGGCTTGACAATCTAGATCCTCTATTTCTGAAACTATCCGCCGCCATTGTCGCAACCCCTATTACCAGCCTGTTCAACCTCTCTTTCATATCGTCTGAGATCCCCAAGGATTGGGAAGCTGCCGCGGTCATCCCCCTCTTCAAAGGGGGAGACACCCTGGACCCAAACTGTTACAGACCTATATCCATCCTGCCCTGCAGGATGATCTAAGGTCTTCGAAAGCCAAGTTAATAAACAGATCACTGACCATCTCGAATCCCACCGTACCTTCTCCGCTGTGCAATCCGGTTTCCGAGCCGGTCACGGGTGCACCTCAGCCATGCTCAAGGTACTAAATGATATCATAACCGCCATCGATAAAAGACAGTACTGTGCAGCCGTATTCATCGACCTGGCCAAGGCTTTCGACTCTGTCAATCACCATATTCTTATCGGCAGACTCAGTAGCCTCGGTTTTTCTGATGACTGCCTTGCCTGGTTCACCAACTACTTTGCAAACAGAGTTCAGTGTGTCAAATCGGAGGGCATGTTGTCCGGTCCTCTGGCAGTCTCTATGGGGGTACCACAGGGTTCAATTCTCAGGCCAACTCTTTTCTCTGTATATATCAATGATGTTGCTCTTGCTGTGGGCGATTCCCTGATCCACCTCTACGCAGACGACACCATTCTGTATACTTCTGGCCCTTCCTTGGACACTGTGCTATCTAACCTCCAAACGAGCTTCAATGCCATACAACACTCCTTCCGTGGCCTCCAACTGCTCTTAAACACTAGTAAAACCAAATGCATGGTTTTCAACCATTCGCTGCCTGCACCCGCCCGCCCGACTAGCATCACCACCCTGGACGGTTCCGACCTAGAATATGTGGACATCTATAAATACCTAGGTGTCTGGCTTGACTGTAAACTCTCCTTCCAGAATCATATTAAACATCTCCAATCCAAAATCAAATCAAGAATCGGCTTTCTATTTCGCAACAAAGCCTCCTTCACTCACGCCGCCAAACTTACCCTAGTAAAACTGACTATTATACCGATCCTCGACTTCGGCGATGTAATCTACAAAATAGCTTCCAATACTCTACTCAGCAAACTAGATGCAGTCTGTCATAGTGCCATCCGTTTTGTTACTAAAACACCTTATACCACCCACCACTGCGACCTGTATGCTCTAGTCGGCTGGCCCTCGCTACATATTCGTCGCCAGACCCACTGGCTCCAGGTCATCTATAAGTCCATTCTAGGTAAAGCTCCGCCTTATCTCAGTTCACTGGTCACAATAACAACACCCACCCGTAGCACGCGCTCCAGCAGGTATATCTCACTGATCATCCCAAAAGCCAACACCTCATTTGGCCGCCTTTCCTTCCAGTTCTCTGCTGCCTGTGACTGGAACGAATTGCAAAAATCACTGAAGTTGGGAGACTTTTATTTCCCTCACCAACTTTAAACATCTGCTATCTGAGCAGCTAACCGATCGCTGCAGCTGTACATAGTCCATCTGTAAACAGCCCACCAAATTTACCTACCTCATCCCCTTACTGTTTTTATTTATTTACTTTTCTGCTCTTTTGCACACCAGTATCTCTACTTGCACATGATCATCTGATGATTTATCACTCCAGTGTTAATCTGCTAAATTGTAATTATTCGCTCCTATGGCCTATTTATTGCCTACCTCCTCATGCCTTTTGCACACAATGTATATAGACTCATTTCCCCCCCCTACTGTGTTATTGACTTGTTTATTGTTTACTCCATGTGTAACTGTGTTGTTGTCTGTTCACACTGCTATGCTTTATCTTGGCCAGGTCGCAGTTGTAAATGAGAACTTGTTCTCAACTAGCCTACCTGGTTAAATAAAGGTGAAATAAAATAAAAAACTTTTAAAAAACACATTCATTTTTGGAATATCATATCTTATGAACTAAAACAGTATATTAAACGTAGTTAAAACATACAGAAAATAAGTTCTCGCAATATGTTCAAGGTTAATTTCATAAATTACTCATAATACATCAAGACTTTAAATTCAACCCATTACAAAGCCTTGGTAGATGAACACCCCACTGACCTTAGGGTCATCTTCAGAGCCATGAATAGTGGTTAAGCTGGGTAGGCAGTGTAACCATTTAGCAATTCCCAGACATATTTAACATTCAAGAACAAATCTAAACCATTCCATCTGACGCCCATATGCTACTCCAATGGTTTCATGATATCAAATTTGCTGTCATCAAATCTGAAGCATGTCAATTGCTCTTGAGCAGCCATGACCTCCTTTTAGAATTTCAAGAATACTTTATGTAAAAAATATAACCAATTTGACAACGTGTGAATAGTTATAGAAAATCTATTCTAAACATATTTGACATGGATTACAGGATGTGTTGAACACACAGCGCCCAGGGCATAGTCGCAGTTGACTGTTAGTTCTGGAATTATTATTTATTCAGAATGTGAATCGTTGATGACGAACAGCAGCAAGGCGCGTTAATAATGGGGTAAGAAATAATGCACGAATACTTCACATGCTGTGCAGGTAAGAAGAGTGGGGCTGTTTTAAATTGTAGCTTACAAGTGGGTCCTGAGTAGGCTAAAGAATTGAACTAGCTGTCAAAATTCTAGGCGAGCGTGAAACGCGTTGGAGCATAACATGCTGACCAGACCGGACACATTGCATTGCAAAATAAATGTAGAAATCCATGTTATTCAATTATTGCGCCAACGAGCGTCTGCGAGCGTCTGCTTACCAAGGGCTAAATATAAGTCATTCCTATTTCTGACGCAGATCGCGCTGCAAGTCCTGCCTCTCTAGCTAAATTGCCATACATGTTTAATGCTTTTCGACCTGTCACCAAATGAATGTCATTGGTTCAGAGTTTGTTTTGATATTTTAACATGCGTGGTGATCGCGTTTGGTGTAGGGGGACAAAATACATTTATGCAAGATAACGCACGATGGCGCACGCTGAAAAACAACATGAAAACAGGGCGATAACGCAACACACTAAAAGCTGTCGAGAGAATAAAAACGGGAGGGGAGAAGAGAGAGAGAGCGGGGAAGAGAGTGAAAGAAAGAGCGTAGACAAATTGGGGATGGATGAATGAGGATAAGAAAATAAATACACTATAAATGAACAATGTATTACAATGTTTTAAATTGTTCATTGGCGTCAACATTGTATCTGTAATTAGTCAAATTTTATACCCAAATTTAAGTGGATTTCTTTCGCAATCATTTGTTAAAATGTTTTATGCTAGGCTTCCAGTTGCCTACTAGTTACTGTTCAAATGTATTCCCTTTAAGAGCCTAACTGATTGACATGGTTAGGTTAGCTCACATTACCCGCTGATTTGAATTAAAACCACAAAAAATGGAAACCTCAATAAACGAAGTTGTCCGCATGTTGACTTTATCTAGTTTAATAGACACATAGCCTAACAACCCGGCGTCATAAAGGCTACGCAAAACTGATGCAAATAAAGTTTGTCCCCCTAACAGACCCCGAGCATACATGAACCCAGTTTGGTTGCCTAATAGCCTTGTCTGTTCAGTCATATAGGCTACTACGGACACATATACAGCGTTGTCAGGGTTACTAATGTATAAGCATTTAATAATTAGGTAGTTTTAATAAAATACCTCACCTCGGTTCTACAACGCTGCTTGGTTCGACACGTCTGCAAGAGCTCTGACCAGTACCTGTCAAAGGTAGGTTACATCAAACACGACCACCGAGCGCGCCGCCAGTGCGTGTCCACATATCAACACATCTTATTCCTGTAAATTGACAGAAAACGGAATTAATAAAAATAATAAATTGCATTTACTATCACTATAGTAGTTTGGAATTAACACTTCTGGTTATTTTGGCACGGTGGTTATCCATGAGTGGGGCAAGGCATCCTGTTTACGCTGTGCTTACCTTCTTTCCGAACTGGATTTGAGAGTCCCATGATCGCTGCCATAGCAGATCAGGTGGCGGTTTTAAAACAGTAGGTAAGACCACAACAGTAAACTGCCACTTTTTTTGTTCCTCCTGTAGCCCAGCCTGGTCTCATAGACTAGACTAGACGTAACAGCCAGCTGTAACCTACAGTTCATTGTGCTCGAAGGAACGGACTAGACTTGCCACTCCTACGCGTAATGCAAAACTCCCCTCCCCCTCATCCGCCTCATGTACTTTACAGACTACTGCTTCCGTGCTGTGCTCAGTGCTCAGTATGATAACATTACTATTCGGCTTTGACTGCCCTCTGCACGGTGGCATCAGTTGTCCCATTTGATTCCGTGCAAACCATTCTCTCTGATCTACATTCATTAAAAGTAATCATTTTATCTCAGCGGGAATGCTAAGATTACCTTCTGAAAAATGATAGACAATAAGAAATGGAGAGGTAGGTGACTGCATGACCTATCTATGAGTCATTATAAGATAAATTACATTGTATCAGCCATAAATGTGTGAGCCACTCTTGCATGATGAAAAACTTTGGCTGAGACCAAAAACTTGCTTTAACTCCCCAAGCTAATGACTATCGCCTGGGCACAGCACAGACCTCAGTTCAACCTCTAGTTTTGATTTACATTTGGTTGAGTTGTCAACTAACCTGAATTCAACTTGAAGTCAACAAAAAAAGGTCACCATGTCATTAGATTTAGGTTAAATGTTGTGTGAAAAAATTAGGAAATTCCCTTACTTTGATTACTTTTTTCAAATCCAATCAGTTTTCCACATTAATTCAACGTAATCACATAGAAATTGTCTGTGGAAACAATGTTGATTCAACCGGTTTTGCCCAGTGGGTGCGCCTTTAGTTCAGTGGGCTAACCCGTCTTGTGGCATACAGATGACCTGGGATGACTGTGGAGAGGAGGTGGTTAAAGGGGGAGTGTATGAAGTTTGCTTGACTACATTGTCACATAACTATATCTCAAATATGAAGATTAATGTTAGCTCCCTGAGCGGATGCCTTGGGCTTTAGTTAACTGAGCACAAATAGTCTCTGAAGTTGCACAGACACCCTGGGTCGATACTGTCAGATTCACCTGTCTATCATGTAAAACATGGAATATACTGTATTTCAACTATTATGTAAAAAATTAGTAAGTGGCTGGGGAAAGAAAGAAAACAATGTCAGTCTCTTCCTGTGTAGCTCAATGATTTAGAGAGAAAGAAAGAGAGATGCCACTTTCCAATTCCATCTTGAATCACAGGTGCAGACAAGTAACTATTGACAATGAATCAAGGTCGGAACATAATTTTATTTTCTGGAAATTACACTTCTCTCTGTATATGAATGCCCCCACCCCCTCCCACACATTGCTCTGTGAGCAATCGACCCACTCACCCGCTCAAACTACCGTTGCTAATTGGCTCGCGGGGCTTTCATTGAAATCACATCTATTTTTTATGACTGCTGTGTAGTAGTGACTGAATGATTATTTTTCCCCAGTATAAAAAACATGACATCTTCAAATCTACATGTACCTTATTTGTGAATATACTTCAGAACCAAATTATAGCGCCAGGGAGCTGACAGAATATAGATTTCATGATAATGATATGGAAGAGATATATGCCTGCTGCAGATATGGAATATGTAATTACACTCTCACAGAGGATTCAGAGGGCTTTAATGCTTATTCAGCCTCACAATGCTGTACACAGACAGTATTAAGCCTATCTATCCAATTGTACACTCCCAAACAAGTGTTCAAGTTGAATACCATCAGTCCTCCTAATATCCACAAGAGTAAATCAGTGATCTTGCTCACTCAAGGCTTACCGTCTTTTCCATTCCCAGTTGAAGTCGTGCAGCACACGAGTCCCCAAAGCACTGTCACAATCTGTTTTATGACTCCATTCCATCACACTGGGTGAAAGCAGTGTGGAAAGGCTAATTTAGGGCTCCTAATCTGTTCACAGTATTAGCTACAGAGTATATGCAGGAAATGTAAAATGTGTAGTGTATTTGAGGTTTTAAAAAGGCTTCTGAAGTTTGTAATTTTCCCTTACAAAAAATGTATCAACCCCGACAAAAATGCCCATTAATTATAATCCATATGATAATTCACATTTCCTGTTGCTGCAGAATTATTTTGCTGCTGTAGCAAACTGGCTCAATTTAAGATCCTACATCTGTATAGACTCATGTCCTCAGAGCATGTCCTCAGAGAGGAAAACACAGTAGTAGCTACATACAGTAGTATAGACCTATGTCCTCAGAGGGCTGTTCACAGTTGTAGCTACACAGTATAGACCCATGTCCTCAGAGGGCTGTTCACAGTTGTAGCTACACAGTATAGACCCATGTCCTCAGAGGGCTGTTCACAGTTGTAGCTACACAGTATAGACCCATGTCCTCAGAGGGCTGTTCACAGTAGTAGATACACAGTATAGACCTATGTCCTCAGAGGGCTGTTCACAGTACTAGATACAAAGTATAGACCATGTCCTCAGAGGGCTGTTCACAGTACTAGATACACAGTATAGACCCATGTCCTCAGAGGGCTGTTCACAGTACTAGATACACAGTATAGACCCATGTCCTCAGAGGGCTGTTCACAGTACTAGATACACAGTATAGACCATGTCCTCAGAGGGCTGTTCACAGTACTAGATACACAGTATAGACCATGTCCTCAGAGTAGGGAACAGAGTGGGGCTTGGGTGTAGAGAAGTACGCTGAACTGATCTAAAGGTCAAAGAGGTTACGGGGGACGAGGAGACTTAATGATACATTTCTCCCATTGGTCGGTACTGATCCATGGCTGTATTTATACATCACCTGGCTGAGGGGAGAGAGGGAGAGAGTGACAGCAAGGGGAGGAGAGGAGGACGGTAATCCTGTGGCGCTCCGGG
Organism: Salvelinus alpinus; assembly: GCF_045679555.1. Taxonomy (NCBI): domain Eukaryota; kingdom Metazoa; phylum Chordata; class Actinopteri; order Salmoniformes; family Salmonidae; genus Salvelinus; species Salvelinus alpinus. The sequence continues at coordinate 3,426,219 of NC_092120.1, read as the reverse complement.
AAAAGGTAGTGTAGTGTGGTGTGGTCATTATCACTCCCTTCAGCACAAGCACTTCCTCAGGAGACCAGAGATGAGCAGCTAGTAGAACTCATATACACTGCTCAAAAAAATAAAGGGAACACTTAAACAACACAATGTAACTCCAAGTCAATCACACTTCTGTGAAATCAAACTGTCCACTTAGGAAGCAACACTGATTGACAATAAATTTCACATGCTGTTGTGCAAATGGAATAGACAACAGGTGGAAATTATAGGCAATTAGCAAGACACCCCCAATAAAGGAGTGGTTCTGCAGGTGGTGACCACAGACCACTTCTCAGTTCCTATGTTTCCTGGCTGATGTTTTGGTCACTTTTGAATGCTGGCGGTGCTTTCACTCTAGTGGTAGCATGAGACGGAGTCTACAACCCACACAAGTGGCTCAGGTAGTGCAGCTCATCCAGGATGGCACATCAAGGCGAGCTGTGGCAAGAAGGTTTGCTGTGTCTGTCAGCGTAGTGTCCAGAGCATGGAGGCGCTACCAGGAGACAGGCCAGTACATCAGGAGACGTGGAGGAGGCCGTAGGAGGGCAACAACCCAGCAGCAGGACCGCTACCTCCACCTTTGTGCAAGGAGGAGCAGGAGGAGCACTGCCAGAGCCCTGCAAAATGACCTCCAGCAGGCCACAAATGTGCATGTGTCTGCTCAAACGGTCAGAAACAGACTCCATGAGGGTGGTATGAGGGCCCGACGTCCACAGGTGGGGGTTGTGCTTACAGCCCAACACCGTGCAGGATGTTTGGCATTTGCCAGAGAACACCAAGATTTGCAAATTCGCCACTGGCGCCCTGTGCTCTTCACAGATGAAAGCAGGTTCACACTGAGCACGTGACAGACGTGACAGAGTCTGAAGACGCCGTGGAGAACGTTCTGCTGCCTGCAACATCCTCCAGCATGACCGGTTTGGCGGTGGGTCAGTCATGGTGTGGGGTGGCATTTCTTTGGGGGGCCGCACAGCCCTCCATGTGCTCGCCAGAGGTAGCCTGACTGCCATTAGGTACCGAGATGAGATCCTCAGACCCCTTGTGAGACCATATGCTGGTGCGGTTGGCCCTGGGTTCCTCCTAATGCAAGACAATGCTAGACCTCATGTGGCTGGAGTGTGTCAGCAGTTCCTGCAAGAGGAAGGCATTGATGCTATGGACTGGCCCGCCCGTTCCCCAGACCTGAATCCAATTGAGCACATCTGGGACATCATGTCTCGCTCCATCCACCAACGCCACGTTGCACCACAGACTGTCCAGGAGTTGGCGGATGCTTTAGTCCAGGTCTGGGAGGAGATCCCTCAGGAGACCATCCGCCACCTCATCAGGAGCATGCCCAGGCGTTGTAGGGAGGTCATACAGGCACGTGGAGGCCACACACACTACTGAGCCTCATTTTGACTTGTTTTAAGGACATTACATCAGCCTGTAGTGTGGTTTTCCACTTTAAATTTGAGTGTGACTCCAAATCCAGACCTCCATGGGTTGATAAATTTGATTTCCATTGATAATTTTTGTGTGATTTTGTTGTCAGCACATTCAACTATGTAAAGAAAAAAGTATTTAATAAGAATATTTCATTCATTCAGATCTAGGATGTGTTATTTTAGTGTTCCCTTTATTTTTTTGAGCAGTGTAGTTGGTAAATGATAACCTCACTGAATCAAGCCAGAGAGAGATGAAGAAAGAGATGACAAGGGGGTCAATGAGAGAGCTATGGGGGGCAGTGGTGGAAAAAGTACTCAATTGTACTTGAGTAAAAGTAAAGATACCTTAATAGAAAATGACTCAAGTAAAAGTGAAGGTCACCCAGTAAAATACTACTTGAGTAAAAGTCTAAAAGTATTTGGTCTACTCTAAATATACTTAAGTATCAAAAGTAAATGGAATTGCTCAAATGTATTTAAGTATCAAAAGTACAACTATAAATCATTTCAAATTCCTTATATTAAGCAAACCAGACGGCACAATTGTATTTATTTTATTTATGGGCGGATTGCCAGGGGCACACTCCAACACTCACACATAATTTACAAATGAAACATTTGTGTTTAGTGAGTTCGCCAGATAAGAGGCAGTAGGGATGACCAGGGCTGTTCTCTTGATAAGTGTGTGTATTGGACCATTTTCCTGTCAAAATGTAACGAGTACTTTTGGGTGTCAGGGAAAATGTACATTATTTTCTTTAGGAATGTGGTGAAGTAAAAGTTGGCAAAAATATAAATAGTAAAGTTTAGTACAGATACCCTAAAAAACGACTTAAATAGTACTTTAAAGTATTTTTACACCACTGATGGGGGGTGGTGGAGAGCATAGGATGGAGAGGGAGAAGGAGGGGAGAGAAGGAGAAAGAGGGAGAGAAGGGGAGTGGCGAGAGTGTTTGAGCGAGAACAGAGTGCTGGAGAGAGACTGCTCATGAGAGGTAATGAATGTGATACATTACCAAACAATTGTGGAGTCAATTCTAGGCTAAGGAATATCAATTAGTTTATGTGGTATGTTTAAAAAATATATTTTGATTCAAGCATATTTCCTCATGGTTAGGGAATAGGTATTTGAGTGATAGACTGAATGACAGGGTAATCAATCAGGTGTCATATTTTATTAATCTCTAGTGCATAATTTACCCAGATTAGTAATTGACAGTCAGACATTTTACTCATGTCCTAAATTTTACATTGTTCAAACCTCCCTCCAACTTACCGCATCCACAATGACCTTGACGGTGAGGACAGTGCTCTCTGTGTGTGTCCATAATTTGGAGCTTGAGTATTGTTAAGTAGTTTATGTGGGAATAAACCCTGTTTTTAAAGAGAAAAACTCTTAAGGTCCAGTGCTTCTGTGGCATTTACATAGATGAATGATCTGCTGTCTCTTACCATGAGCATTATTTAGCCAAAGGATTTTCTAACACTTTATAGTGCAACAGACATTTATGTCCTTGTACATAACAAACAAGAAGTGGTCCTTTTCGTCTCTCTCTCTCTCTCTCTCTCTCTCTCTCTCTCTCTCTCTCTCTCTCTCTCTCTCTCTCTCTCTCTCTCTCTCTCTCTCTCTCTCTCTCTCTCTCTCTCTCTCTCTCTCTCTCTCTCTCTCTCTCTCTCTCTCTCTCTCTCTCTCTCATGAAAACTTTCAAACATAAATGCACAATGCTCGCACAATAAAACGCATTATGCAGAATATACTTTTGACAATAGTCTCGATGGTTATGTTTGTAATATTCTTTTCATTCTACTAGCAATTTGAGCACTTTCTGTTCTTGTACATAAACAAGCAAAGTGGTCCTTTTCATCTCTCTCTCTCTCTCTCTCTCTCTCTCTCTCTCTCTCTCTCTCTTTCTCTCTCTCTCTCCCTCCCTCTCTCTCTATCCCTCTCTCTAAAAGGTTCTTGGGCTTTGAGGACGTCCCCCTCGAGACGCTTGTGGCGCTGTTTCTTCTTCTCAGCGTGTCTTCAAATGGCTGCCCTAATTATGAGCGACGAGGGCCTTTTGAAGAGCACTAAGAGAGCCCTCTGCCCGCTCCGGCTCCACACAACATTACATGTAACTGCACCCAACCTGAGAAGAATTATGAAATTCTTAATATCTCCATCTGATGGACTGAGACAGTAGTGCAGAGAATGTCCTCCAGAGTTACACACTAACTCTACATATCGTACTGTAGGTATAACCCTCTGCCGTACTTTGTTTTCAAGGCCAATGAAAAAGCCTTGGCTACTGCCAATTATCCCTGCTAAAATCTGGGTGGGGTGGAGGGGGGGGGGGGGGGGGGGTAGCCCATTCTGCAGCTCAGCAAGGTACACAGTCATCCCGGAGACAGCCTTCATCACTGTGAAATTCCTTCAGGGGCCACGGCCCAGCGTAAATTACCACCAAATTACCCATCACAATGACTGTACAATGCCAAAATGGTGGAAATGAGGCTAAAACAGTGCCTGCCTCCAGGAGGTCCCTGTGAGGGATATGCAGCGGTTGAAGCTCCATAGTGTGAGGAGACATCATGAGGATGAGAGGGACAGAGAGATGGGGAGAGGGAGAGAGAGATGCAGAGAGGGAGAGAGAGATGGGGAGAGGGAGAGAGAGAGATGGGGAGAGAGTGAAGGAAGATGGCAATCAATGAAGAAGTTTGAGGGATGAATTTCATGTCTTTATGAAGCCGTCGTTTTATTGGATGATGGCCTTTGATGCAGCCTCAGAAGTTCTGGCACCATGTCACAGTGACATCACCTCTTTGATCCGAGATTATTAAGTGCAGAATCTGAAGCACATCGATGCATTCATGCAAGTTAATGGAGGATGCAGTCTAGGTAGTTTTCTCCAATATTATTGTATTCTATTTCACAGAGGAGCAGGTGCTTCTGGGAACTTGAAGTGCAGTTAGGCAGCTTAAGAGTACTTCAGTTTTTTTTCTCAGTCCAATCTTCTTCTTGTTGTGACATGCTACACATTTTTGTTCATGTTTGACTTGCGACCTACACTTTCAGAGTTCCATGTTGAGAATACTCTTGGTCTCATTTCATCCATCTCCTTCCACTAAGCATTAGCATCTGTTCCTTTTCCTAAAGGGATGATGAGTGTTGAAAGAACTTGTCTTGAGGTAGTTCATGCATTATCCAATCTGCAAAGTTGCGTTGTGAGGGGAGAACATTTTGGTCAGTAATGAATGGGAAGAAATCTTGCCAGCGCTGGTGTGTGGGTGGAATTGCACCTTTAAAATTACAGAGTGAAAGGGGGAAAAGGAGAGGAGGGAAGGATAAGACAAGATGAACAGAAGACAGGCGGGGCAGGACAGAGCAGTGCAATAGAGATGAGAGGGAGAGAGAAAGCTAGAAAGAGAAGGGGGGAGGGAGTGAGAGAGAGAGTCAGAGTGTTTGATTTAAATAACTAATGTCAACAGTGCCGCACAAAATGAACTATGGCAGTGACAACATCAAATTCCAAAAACTCTAGAGTCATGTATAGAGAAACACAGTATATTGCTCTGAAAAAGTATTGGTACTAGCAACACAGACAAACTTCCCTTGGAACACAAATGTCCCAGACACAGACAGTCTTACAATAGGTTCCAGTATACCATTGATTTACCTTCCATGACAACCTTGTAAAATGTGATATGTTAGCACTACAGCACTGACCTCAAACTGAGTTCCACTGTCATCTCACCTCTCATCTCTCTGTTCTCCTGCTAACTCTGCAGCTATTATTTGTTTCCTTTCAAGCTAGAATCCTTAGTTGCTACATCCATTTTTTGATTTATAAATTAATTATATCCTGTATACCCATTGATTCATCAAGAATATAACTTATATATGCCTCATGAGCTTAGTTCAACTGTCGTACCCCATCAGAACCTACAATATAAAGCTTTTTTTACTCCAATGTTTGTAAATAACTAACACTGTATAGCCTCAAACATGGTTGAAACTATAATTTTTATACCATGGTTAATCAGTCCTTGCATCCATAGCTCCATCTATGAATTTGAGAGTGGTTACACTTCTCCAAGACCATCCTTCAATTTTTACCAAAACCAAGGTGGGGTGGTAGCTTTGTTATTGTTTCAACTGCAGATTCTAAGTTTAAAGCTCCTTCAGCTCTTCCAGGAAGCCAGAGAGCTAGTTTTACACTGCAAATACAGTAGATATGATGTACATATCTCCCCTCTCCCATTCTTTAGGCTTGTCACCTAAAACCCTGACAAACTTTTACAGATGCACAATGAGAGCATCCTGTCAGGCTGTATCATCGCCTGGTACGGCAACTGCACCGCCCTCAACTGCAAGGCTCTCCAGAGGGTGGTGCGGTCTGCACAACGCATCACCGGGGGCAAACTGCCTGCCCTCCAGGACACCTAGAGCACTCGATGTCACAGGAAGGCCATCAAGGACAACAACCACCCGAGCCACTGCATGTTCACCCCGCTACCATCCAGAAGGCAAGGTAAATACAGGTGCATCAAAGCTGGGACCGAGAGACTGAAAAACAGCTTCTATCTCAAGGTCATCAGACTGCTAAACAGAAATCACTAACTCAGAGAGGCTGCTGCCTACATAGAGACTCAAATCATTGGCCACTTGAATAAATGGATCACTAGTCACTTTAAATAATGCCACTTTAATAATGTTTACATATCTTACATTACTCATCTCATATGTATATACTGTATCTTTTGCCATCTATTGCATCTTGCCTATGCCGCTCAGTCATCGCTCATCCATATATTTATATGTACATATTCTTATTCCATCCCTTTAGATTTGTGTTTATTAGGTAGTTGTTGGGGAATTGTTAGATTACTTGTTAGATATTACTGCACTGTTGGAACTAGAAGCATAAGCATTTCGTTACACTCGCATTAACATCTGGTAACCATGTGTATGTGACCAATAAAATTTGATTTGATTTTCACCACTACCTCCCAACTCTCTCTCCACCCCTCATCCTCCTACCCTCTGGTCTGTCTCACTTGGTCCTTCTAAATGCCTGAAAACCAGCCATGTTAAAAGTACTCCATAAATTCCCAGTGCATGATTGGTCTCCATTTGTGCTGTGTTTTTATGCTCTGAAAAAAAAGAAAACATCTTACATGCACACACACAGGTGGGAAATTGCCCACTCTCCATTTACTCGAGTAGGGATCAGAGGGGCGCTCGCAGGATGTGTTTGTACATTCAGAGACCGAGCTGCCACCTCATGCCACAATGCTGTTGTTCTGAATTGTTCACTGGAAGCTAATGGGGATTTACAAAATGACATCTCAGTCCTAAGATCCCCCACACAAATAAACTGTCTACACTCTAATTTGCATTTGCATGTTTGCTTGCATTAAGCACATTTATTCAATTTGAAAGAACAATCCGTTGGGGTAGAATTTGTGTTTGTCCTGCCTCCACCCAGCCCTGATAATTCATTTTTATTTATTGTCCTGCTATATGCAAATAGCGAGCTGATATGAGACATATGTTTAATTTTGTGTGGCTGGCTATACGCACTTAAGCTTCAGAGCATTTACCTTGCAGACTCAGGACTGGAGACACCACTGTCTTCAGTTATGTTCTTGTTTTCATCTCTTTGCAGCAACATTATTCAGATTGTACCTCTCCCTCTCTCTGTTTCACACACTTCACTGCCACTGGAAACAGACAGTCAGCTTAGTGCAGTACACACAAACACTCCACTAATATTTTATTTACTCTTTCCCTCCATTTTCCCCTTTCCTTCTCCTTACCATTCCCCCCCTCCCATCCCTTATTCAACTTCCCCTCCCCTGTATCTCAATTCTCATGTAAGCACATTCAGAGACTCCATTCCTCACCGTTCTCTCACAGAAATCATAAAAAATTCATACCGGGTGCTGCTGTGTAATCCTATGATGAAAGATGGTTCCAAAAAAAGTAGTTACCATTTTTAACGATGGCGAACAGAAATACAGTGGCGTGTTAGTGTGTACATCACATTTACAGGCCTAATAGATGTGGAGAAACAGCCCTGTCCTGTATCTAGGGGCTGGGGAGGAGATGAAGAGGAGCTGATGGTAGGACTCAGAGCCCCTGGGGATTCACTGGTGATCCTCCACACCTTTCTGCCTATCATAAACTCGCTCACAACGCCTGCAAGGTAAGCTGCTGCATCTGAGCAGGGATCCAGCAGTGAGAGACTCATGTAAATCTCCCTGGATTGTGGTAGACGGCAGGGGCGGGATTTATTCTTTCATAAATCATAAATACCATATACAGTGGGGAGAACAAGTATTTGATACACTGACGATTTTGAAGGTTTTCCTACTTACAAAGCATGTAGAGGTCTGTAATTTTTATCATAATCACCTGTTTGAACTCGTTACCTGTATAAAAGACACCTGTCCACACACTCAATCAAACAGACTCCAACTTCTCCACAATGGCCAAGACCAGAGAGCTGTGTAAGGACATCAGGGTTAAAATTGTCGACCTGCACAAGGCTGGGATGGGCTACAGGACAATGAGAAGGCAACAGCTGTTGGCGCAATTATTAGAAAATGGAAGAAGTTCAAGATGACGGTCAATCACCCTCGGTCTGGGGCTCCATGCAAGATCTCACCTCGTGGGGCATCAATGATCATGAGGAAGGTGAGGGATCAGCCCAGAACTACACGGCAGGACGTGGTCAATGACCTGAAGAGAGCTGGGACCACAGTCTCAAAGAAAACCATTAGTAACACACTACGCCGTCATGGATTAAAATCCTGCAGCGCACGCAAGGTCCCCCTGCTCAAGCCAGCGCATGTCCAGCCCCATCTGAAGTTTGCCAATGACCATCTGGATGATCCAGAGGAGGAATGGGAGAAGGTCATGTGGTCTGATGAGACAAAAATAGAGCTTTTTGGTCTAAACTCCACTCGCCGTGTTTGGAGGAAGAAGAAGGATGAGTACAACCCCAAGAACACCATCCCAACCGTGAAGCATGGAGGTGGAAGCATCATTCTTTGGGGATGCTTTTCTGCAAAGGGGACAGGACGACTGCAGCGTATTGAGGGGAGGATGGATGGGGCCATGTATCACGAGATCTTGGCCAACAACCTCCTTCCCTCAGTAAGAGCATTGAAGATGGGTCGTGGCTGGGTCTTCCAGCATGACAACGACCAGAAACACACAGCCAGGGCAACTAAGGAGTGGCTCCGTAAGAAGCATCTCAAGGTCCTGGAGTGGCCTAGCCAGTCTCCAGACCTGAACCCAATAGAAAATCTTTGGAGGGAGCTGAAAGTCCGTATTGCCCAGCGACAGCCCCGAAACCTGAAGGATCTGGAGAAGGTCTGTATGGAGGAGTGGGCTAAAATCCCTTCTGCAGTGTGTGCAAACCTGGTCAAGAACTACAGGAAACGTATGATCTCTGTAATTGCAAACAAAGGTGTCTGTACCAAATATTAAGTTCTGCTTTTCTGATGTATCAAATACTTATGTCATGCAATAAAATGCAAATTAATTACTTAAAAATCATACAATGTGATTTTCTGGATTTTTGTTTTAGATTCCGTCTCTCACAGTTGAAGTGTACCTATGATAAAAATTACAGACCTCTACATGCGTTGTAAGTAGGAAAACCTGCAAAATTGGCAGTGTATCAAATACTTGTTCTCCCCACTGTATCTGAAGCCTATTGTGTGTGTGTGTTTATTATACCAAATTAAGTGACAAATATTTTGGCTTGTGGAGATAGAGGTACTATCATTAGTTGCTATTTGACAGAGATCAGACGTTTAGAATACCACATGCAGGGAAGCGTTTCAAGAATTGGAAACGGTCCTGATGAGAGTTGGAAGCGGTCCAATTACTTCCAATTTTAGACAAGTTTAATTAGGCGATTCTGAATACACCGTGGCACACAATCTAAACAACTCTCCCCTTTCACATGGATCTGAGAATCTACTTCTTCTGTATGTGTCACGTTCTGACCATAGTTCTTTTGTGTTTTCTTTGTTTTAGTGTTGGTCAGGACGTGAGCTGAGTGGGCATTCTATGTTGTGTGTCTAGTTTTCCCGTTTCTATGTTTGGCCTGATATGGTTCTCAATCAGAGGCAGGTGTTTTGTGTTGTCTCTGATTGGGAACCATATTTAGGTAGCCTGTTTTGTGTTGGGTTTTGTGGGTGGTTGTCTTCTGTCTTCGTGTGTCTGCACCAGACAGAACTGTTTCGGTTTTTCACATTTGTTGTTTTGTATTTTGTAGTGTTCATGTTTATTGTCTTTATTAAACATGATGAACACTGTGGTTAGTGTTGGTCCTCTCCTTCGTCCACAGAAGAAAGCCGTTACAGTATGTTACAAGAAAACTACTGACTCAGAACCTATAGGCAGGCAGTCGCACAAACACACACAGAATTACTAAAGCATTTTAGAAATAAGGGAATTATTTCAGAAAATCCCTCTTCAGAATGTCTCTGTGCATCTGCTTACTAACAAGCTGTTTGGAACATAGGATTAATGCAGCGATGCACTCATTTTATTGGGTGGTACATTCAGATCTGTAGGAAGATACACTTCATACCAGGCGGATTACTATTTCTTAGTAAAAGGCATGACATTCATCAACCTTGTTTATCGAGTTGACAACAGTGTGGGTGGAAAGATGGGATCTAAACACTGTTACTAACATTACTGAATACGTTAACCTTTGGAAATGAAGAGCAAACATCTAAGGGAATGGTTCATACCAAGAGCCCAGATGGTTGTATGAAATAGCACAGGAGTTAAACCCAGGAGTCATCTAATAATGGACATTACCACCTGGACTGCTATAGTTTGGTTGATGTGAAAAGTCATTCTCAGATAGTATGTCCTTCCGTATTAAAAAAAAGAAGTAATCAAACCTTTATTTAACTAGACACGTATACCCTACAGTCATTGTTCTTACTAGGAAAAACGCTATCCTGGTGTTGCTACTGGTGTTAAATTAATGCCTCTCTCAGGACCTCATAGGGACCCTCTCTGATTAGATTTTAATTTCTCTCACATCCATCCTCTCCTACCCTCTGTCTTCTCAATAGAATCCTGACGTGACCAGTGAGAGAGAGCAGTAAAAGTCTCTGCCGTCTAATTTATTGCCAGCCGCGTCCCAGTCACTTCAGAGAGACCCGGTTAAGTGTAAATGCCAATGACCAGTGATTACCAGGGAAAGAGCTGCTATTTATTCTTGTCAATGCACCTCAAATGTTTAATCTCGAAATCAATGACAGACTAGTGGCAAATTATGCAAACATTTCTCCCCTTGAGTTTCTGCCCCCCTCCCATTTCTGATTCTTTCGGATCCACTTAGCTGATTACAAATCCAAGTAATATATGTGATTGAACAACACCCCACTGTCACATACTACAAACTCTTTAGACCTATTTGTAAAACATGACAGATTGAGTGCAGCTTAAACAAAACATGATGCCATGAAATTGAGCCATTGGTCTGAAAGCCAATAGGACACAAAGGAATTCACATAAACCCCAACAACCTCTCCAGTTTGTTACTTTGCACATGGGTACATAGTTAAATGTATTTGAAGAGGGGCTTTGGTGAGGCCCAAGTCCTCCTCATGATTTGGCTAAGGACATGGATAGCTGTTAAGCAACTCCAGCTCTCTAAGGAAGCAGGCAGGCTGGCAACATGCTGTACTGTTACTGCACTTCATCCATGAATGCCTCCTCAGAAAATGCCATCCATGGCAAAAGATACAGACCATAATATAACACGTCTTATGTTTATAACAATTCATACTCATAACAATTTTACAAAGTAATTACACCGGATGAAAACACCCACAGGGCTACATTTCATTCAAACAAATGAAACAAATTACCCCATTATAATACTTTGAATGAAGTAATGTAAGTAGAATGGCCGGATATGAAAACAGAAAAAGTGAGTTTTATATAAAGCCTTTAGGTTAAAGTGAGTTTTATTAAAAATCCCTGGCTGATATCAGAGGTACTTAAAGATTAAGAATAGCCATTTTAACCTCACCCGCAAGCCAGACAGGAACTGAATTGAAGCCACAGAAGGGCTTAAGGAGAGGTTGGGGGAGGCAGCCGCAGCGCTGCACTTAAAGACTCCAGGCTAAGCACAAAGTCAACAGAAAACCCACTGCTAGTACAGCTTCTCAGGAGATACAGATTTAGGAGAGTATTTTCAGAAATATCTTCAAAGACTTGGAAGCTAGTCACTGCTTCAACTCACAGAGGCTGTTTGATGTAGATTAGTCATGTTTGGGACGGTCCAGTTTGAGGAAAATACAAAACAGCATTTAAATTTGACATTTTCTGACTTTTGAGTTAACATTGCAAGAAAACGTAATAAATGTTTAAATCCCATAGTAATATAATGCAGTGCTCAATTGGGTGACTTGAAACAATTCTGCTGTAGTTCAAAATGAAAATAATGAAATCTACAGCATTTGGTGGATCCAACAAGGAATGAATCATACCTCCATCCATGTGTGTGTCTGCATAGTGTCTGTGCGTGCACCTTTGTGTCTGTATACCTGTGTGTGTATGTGTGTGTACCCGTGCTGTGCGTAAAGTTGTGTGTGTGTGTACTGTAAAAGGTGTCCATCTAGCCTCATTCAGGGATAAACAAGTTGATTATCCTGTTAATGACACACAGAGATGGTGCAAACTGTGGTAGAAATGCGTTAATAAAGCTACACAAACACAGCTCTTATCTGCAATCACCAGTGTAGTTGGGGCTGGGGCCGCACTGCAGGGACTGCTACGGCAGTGTGGGGACTCAGGTCCGCTCTGTTATATGCGCTTATTCTACCTGCATCAAATCAATTTCCCACAGTCATATGCACCGAGTGTACAAAACATTTAGGAACACCTGCTCTTTTCATGACAGACCGGGTGAATCCAGGTGAAAGCTATGATCCGTTATTGATGTCACATGTTAAATCCACTTCAATCAGTGTAGATGAAGGGAAAGAGACAGGTTAACAAAATATTTTTAAGCCCTGAGACATGGATTGTGTATGTGTGCCATTCAGAGAGTGAATGGGCAAGACAAAACATTTAAGTGCCTTTGAACGGCGTATGATAGTAGGTGCAAGGTGCACAGGTTTGAGTGTGTCAAGAACTGCAACGCTGCTGGGTTTTTCACACTCAACAGTTTCCTATGTGTATCAAGAATGATCCACCACCCAAAGGACATTCAGCCAACTTGACACAACTGTGGGAAGCATTGGAGTAAACATGGGCCAGCTTCCATGTGGAACGCTTGACACCTTGTAGAGTCCATGCCCTGACAAATTGAGGCTGTTCTGAGGGCAAAATGGGGTGCAACTCAATATTAGGACGGTGTTCCTAATGTTTTGTACACTCAGTATAGTATCCATTTGGTACGGTGTGGAGCAAGATTACCATAGCAGCACTACGTAGGATACTCAAGGTCTCAGGATTCATTTAATGTGAGAAACACACCACTCATTAACTATAATGCCTGCTATTGATGTCCTAGCTGCTCCTATATTCCAACCACACGGCTGGAGTTATTATATGGCTGTTAAAAGCACTACTCTACAGTCCATGGAGTCTTACATGAAGACCGTTACAGCCATGCTCAACAGGCGGACTGCGGACACTTTTGTCTTTTTTTTTGGAACTCAGTTGAGCTTCGACCCCTGGTATATGAACACACATAAGTCATGGCAAAATGTGTAGAATTGCAGGAAATTTGCTTTTAAACGGCAACAATTTTTCTCTGCCAACAAGTGGGTGTGAACAATTTGAGGTTGCATGGGTTGTGAGGTGGGGGCTTGTTACTATGCTGATAAGTGACTATCTATTCGGATCTTTGCCACTTAGGACATTTGTGTGACCAGACCTTCACAAATAGTACTTGAGTACCCCTGTCACACACACACAATAGACCCTCTTACAGGCAGAATCCGGATTCAAAGGACATACAGGAGAGATAGTGAGTTAGTAATGTATGGTATCACGATCTTCACCTCCACACCAGTGTTAAACTCCATGAGTCCTGATGGGGGCTGTTGGCTAGGGTGAGTGATAGGCCGTCTAATTGAAACTGTCCATATATTTTCCACATTCCCTCTGAATACCCAGGGAAACATCCCGAATGTCTATCCCTTCAATTAGTCTCCTTTTCCATATGTCACAGTTCCAAAGTGGTGATTGAAGGAGTCAGGCGCAGAGAGCAGGGTAGTTCAGAAGGACATGGATTTAATATTCCAAAAATAACAGCGAGACGGTTACGCCACACACACAAGAGCGCGTCAAGTCCCAGTCCAAAACAAACAGGACTAAATCTAATCGGAACAGACACCACAAGAAATAACGAAACACCACAAACAGAAAAACAAGCCCGCACAAAAGTCAGCGGGACAACTGGGTTTAAATAGCCCACAATAAACCTAATTCGTGACACCATAAGTCACGTACGGCCTCTAAAAGATAGATAAGGTGAGTGGAGGAGAAGATGAGTGGAGGAGAAGATGAGTGGAGGAGGAGGGAAAAAGGATGAATGATTCGGGACCATTAGTAACGCGTGGTGGGAGGGGCGCTGGATGAGCGAGTGAAGGGTGATGATAACACATTCATTAACAGGACGTAAAACCACGCGTTAAATATGAGGGCCATCCATTATTATTTCAGATCTACCAGAGTGAGTGTAGGCAGCTTGGGTAAAAAGCAGAAAGATTGTCACACATGAATGGCACCTCTCTCTCTCTCTGACAGAGATAATGCAATTAGCTGATTAATTACTCCCGTGGATCATGTTTATGAAGAGGTTGGCTGCAAACTCGACAGCGGTGTTTTTTTTATGTTCCTCGCAGACGGCTGGGTAATTGCATGCAGCGGTAATAAGTGTGTTAATATGATCCCTAACATGAAAGGAAACAGGGAGAGTGATATATAACCCCACAGCCCAACAGCACTCGACAGGGGTTTGAGGGTGATGTTGATGAGCCTAGCGCCTAGATACATTTACAACCGTCACAACCCACTGAGCACAGACGTCAATTCAATTGCTTGCTGTTTGGGGTTTTAGACTGGGGTTCTGTACAGCACTTTATGACATCAGCTGATGTAAGAAGGGCTTTATAAATACATTTGTTTGAAATTTGATTGATATTGAAACAACAAGTGTGTGCCGAGTGGGAATGCTTCATCTACTTACCTCTGTCTTGATTGCATGTTAAACATTTTTTTATATATTTTTTGTTTATTTGACCTTTATTTAACTCGGCAAGTCAGTTAAGAACAAATTCTTATTTTCAATGACGACCTAGGAACAGTGGGTTAACTGCCTTGTTCAGGGGCAGAACGACAGATTTTTACCTTGTCAGCTCGGGGATTCGATCTTGCAACCTTTCGGTTCCAAGTCCAACGCTCTAACCACTAAGCTACCTGCCATCCCGACATGGATAAGATGATAAGGGAATGTGGAAAAGATAACCTCTTAGCCGCTTAGCTGCATTTCAAAGGAGTGGGACATTGTCTTTGGTTTTAATTGCTGAGAAACTTAATCTCATGTGCTGCACTGCAGACCATATCCACTCTAGTACTGCTGGGGCACTTTTCTTCTTCCAGCAATCAGGCTAGGCTGCAGTATGTATTTGACATAATCTAGCCCTAATGAGGCTCAGAGGGAGAGTTCTCTCTCTCTCCTCTACTGTCCACGGTGTGGCCTGACAGACTCTGTGTACTGCAGCAGAGCAGAGATCATTGTATAGTATTGGTCCGACTGAAACAGAAAGGGTGGGTTATGAGGGGAAGCCCAGATAAACTGGCTGTCCAGGGCACTGACAAACTAGTCCAACTGAATCCTCCTAGGAGACCTGCAGAGAGAGTTGGCTCAGCTGAAAACAAGGCTCCACACAAATGGCCATTTACAGTTTACAGCACTGATGTGTCTCTTAGACAGTTCTGATTGATTGGGAAATACAATACAACCTCGAGCTAACAGAAAAGCAGCAGCCAAAATGAAAATCAAACCATCACTCAGAAAGCTAAACCATCTGGATTATCAGCTTTACAAAAATGTGTTATTGTACACACCACCATATTATATAATGCAATACATCTCCCCTTTCCAGTGTGGCAGCTGCAAATATTTTAGCACCCATAATTACTGTAGTACTCAGATAATCTTAAGTGCACAACGCCTGAGGACCGTTTTATGACCTTTGACTTTCATAGGAACACAGTTCAAATACACCAGCTATCAATCACCTACGCAGACTTCATAATGATATCAACTCGAGCGCAATAACCTGGAGGTCGACAATCTTGGCCAACTGCTATCAATATTTGTATTCTAAATAAAAGGGAAGGAAAACTCATTTTGGATAAGGGCAGTAAATTTCAAATGTTCACCTTCACGTGGGGAGTCAGAATTAACAGCGTGATGACAATCTCCTTTGTTTTCCACTCCCACAGAAAGTCAATGATTCTCTCATAATTCGGAATGTGTTACAACAAGCTTTAGTAAAGAAATAGTAAATATACAGTATAAATCTCTCTCATTGAGACACAGTAAGGGAATATAGTTAGGCAAAGTGAAAGGATACATATTTGATTGACAGTCACAGAGGAGAGACAGTAGACCATTACATTTTGCTCATTTAGCCGACGCCTCAGAAGATAGAGGGTTAGCGCTAAATTAATGAAAACAGGTGCTTCACTTCAATGTATTGAAAACGGCTGTAAAAAAAACAACAGTTAACCCCTCGAGGCGAAAGAAAACACCTAACCACCAGATTGTGATAATGGAAAACAAAACTCTTCAAAGTGAGGCAAAACAACCAATTAAGTTGACATAAAACTTGTGCAGAGTATCTGAAGCTGAAATCAACTAATAAAGTAGAACCTTTCAAGTATTCTCATTTCAGTATAACCATTCAGATGAGGGAGGACAAACATTGAAGAGACTGTTGATTTATGTAGACGGGGTCTGCTCCAATCACTTCACCTCTCAACGTTTCACAAGCGTAATGAAAGTTGCATTCACAGGCTGATTTTATTTTCCAGAGGAGAGTCTGGAGTTGGCGGCCATGCGGCTCACCGATATTGCCGTTTCTCTTTGCCAGACACCGTTAAAGGAAAACTCCACCCAAAAACGATATTTTGGTATTTGTTTCATTAGTCCCTTGTTGACATATACTCTTAGAAAGAAGGGTTTCAAAAGGGTTCTTCAGCTGTCCCCATATGATAACCCTTTTTGGTTCCAGGTACTCTTCTGGGTTCCATGTAGAACCCTCTGTGTAAAGGGTTCTACATGGAACCAAAAATAGTTTTTCAAATGGTTCTCCTATGGGGACAGCCAAAGAACACTTTTAGGTTCTAGATAGCACCTTTTCTTCTAAGAGTGTAGTCCCAAAATGTTGCTTGTCAGCAATCAAGTGTTCAAGATATGTAACTTTCAAAATACAGAAATTGTCCCCGTAATTTGATAGTTACATATCTTGAAAACTTGCTGATTGCTGACAAACAAAACATTTTGGGACTATGTCAACAATGGACTAATGAAACCAACTGGACTACCAAAAGATAGTTTTGGGTGGAATTTTCCTTTAAGAGGAGGGTGGTGAGGAGAGAATTAACCCTGTTTCTCAGTCTTCTCCCCTCTTGGCTTCCTGCTACTCCACCAACGTGTGAATTACAGAGCACTCAAAGGAGAGGAGGAAGAAGAAGAGGGGTCAGAGGGAGAAAGAGTACAAACTTATGACAAACACACTGGCTACAAAAATCAAGCCACCAACTTTAAACTTTCTTCACAAATCTAAAATGAAATCTTACTTTCTTCATAGCCTACATAATTTTAAATGCTGACACACTGCCCTATGACTTATGGACAGGGAACAGAAAGCGAGGAAATTACCTTCAGCCTATTCTTGGAGAGCAATACAGTAGATAGATGGGAAAATCTCATTGTCTTCCTCACTTCCTCCTCAATAGATTTTGTAATCAAATAGAAGCACAATCACTTCTCTTCTCCTCTTCGAGATGAGGGCCATCTGCTGTGGAGGAAGCCAGTGTCCAGAACCATTTAAACGTTTCAACAGCAGCAGCATCTGCCACTGCTCTCCATACAGTAGATGCCAGAAGCATTAGGCTAGTTAAGCAGGTTTTGTCTGGAATCCAAGAGAGGACGGTTGGTCCGCCAAATGGTCCTGATGGAATTTGAAGACTGTCAAACATGAAACGATTCAACAACAATTCTAGGGCCCCTTTCATGCCGTTCCACGTTCTACCCCGCCGCCATGTCACATTCCAACAGTGAATCGGCTGTGGCAATATGCTTGTCTCTTTTCATTCAGAAGCCAGCGCCCCGGGGATGATAAACAAGCAGGAATTATGGAACTGAAAAATTGTGTCACTGACCTGTAATACATTATATATATACAGTTGAAGTCGGAAGTTTACATACACTTAGGTTGGAGTCATTAAAACTTGTTTTTCAACCACTCCACAAATTTCGTGTTAACAAACTAAAGTTTTGGCAAGTCAGTTAGGACATGTACTTTGTGCATGACACAAGTAAGTTTTCCAACAATTGTTTACAGACAGATTATTTCACTGTATCACAATTCCAGTGGGTCAGAAGTTTACATACACGAAGTTTACTGTGCCTTTAAACAGCTTGGAAAATTCCAGAAAATTATGTCATGGCTTTAGAAGCTTCTGATAGGCTAATTAACATAATTTGAGTCAATTTGAGGTGTACCTGTGGATGTATTTCAAGGCCTACCTTCAAACTCAGTGCCTCTTTGCTTGACATCATGGGAAAATCAAAAGAATTCAGCCAAGACCTCAGGAAAAAATTGTATACCTCCACAAGTCTGGTACATCCTTAGGAGCAATTTCCAAACACCTGAAGGTACCACGTTCATCTGTGCAAACAATAGCACGCAAGTATAAACACCATGGGACCACGCAGCCGCCATACCGCTCAGGAAGGAGACGCGTTCTGTCTCCTAGAGATGAACGTACTTTGGTGCGAAAAGTGCAAATCAATCCCAGAACAACAGCAAAGGACCTTGTGAAGATGCTGGAGGAAAAAGGTACAAAAGTATCTATAGCCACAGTAAAACGAGTCCTATATCGACATAACCTGAAAGGCCGCTCAGCAAGGAAGAAGCCACTGTTCCAAAACCGCCATAAAAAAGCCAGACTACGGTTTGCAACTGCACATGGGGACAAAGATCGTACTTTTTGGAGAAATGTCCTCTGGTCTGATGAAACAAAAATAGAACTGTTTGGCCATATTGACCATCGTTATGTTTGGAGGAAAAAGGGAGAGGCTTGCAAGCCGAAGAACATCATCCCAACCGTGAAGCACGGGGGTTTCAGTATCATGTTGTGGGTGTGCTTTTCTGCCGGAGGGACTGGTGCACTTCACAAAATAAATGGCATCATGAGGGAGGAAAATTATGTGGATATATTGAAGCAACATCTCAAGACATCAGTCAGGAAGTTAAAGCTTGGTCGCAAATGGGTCTTCCAAATGGACAATGACCCAAAGCATACTTCCAAAGTTGTGGCAAAATGGGTTAAGGACAACAAAGTCAAGGTATTGGAGTGGCCATCACAAAGCTCTGACCTCAATCCTATAGAAAATGTGTGGGCAAAAGCGTGTGCTGGCAAGGAGGCCTACAAATCTGACTCAGTTACACCAGCTCTGTCAGGAGGAATGGGCCAAAATTCACACAACTTATTGTGGGAAGCTTGTGGAAGGCTACCAGAAACGTTTCACCCAAGTTAAACAATTTAAAGGCAATGCTACCAAATACTAATTGAGTGTATGTAAACTTCTGACCCACTGGGAATGTGTTGAAAGAAATAAAAGCTTTAATAAATCATTCTCTCTACTATTATTCTGACATTTCACATTCTTAAAATAAAGTGGTGATCCTAACTGACCTAAGACAGGGAATTTGTACTTGGATTAAATGTCAGGAATTGTGAAAAACTGAGTTTAAATGTATTTGGCTAAGGTGTATGTAAACGTCTGACTTCAACTGTATATACAGTGGGGCAAAAAAGTATTTAGTCAGCCACCAATTGTGCAAGTTCTCCCACTTAAAAAGATGAGAGAGGCCTGTAATTTTCATCATAGGTACACTTCAACTATGACAGACAAAATGAGAAAAAAAATCCAGAAAATCACATTGTAGGATTTTTAATGAATTTATTTGCAAATTATGGTGGAAAATAAGTATTTGGTCACCTACAAACAAGCAAGATTTCTTTAAGAGGCTCCTCTGTCCTCCACTCGTTACCTGTATTAATGGCACCTGTTTGAACTTGTTATCAGTATAAAAGACACCTGTCCACAACCTCAAACAGTCACACTCCAAACTCCACTATGGCCAAGACCAAAGAGCTGTCAAAGGACACCAGAAACAAAATTGTAGACCTGCACCAGGCTGGGAATACTGAATCTGCAATAGGTAAGCAGCTTGGTTTGAAGAAATCAACTGTGGGAGCAATTATTAGGAAATGGAAGACATACAAGACCACTGATAATCTCCCTCGATCTGGGGCTCCACGCAAGATCTCACCCTGTGGGGTCAAAATGATCACAAGAACGGTGAGCAAAAATCCCAGAACCACACGGGGGGACCTAGTGAATGACCTGCAGAGAGCTGGGACCAAAGTAACAAAGCCTACCATCAGTAACACACTACGCCGCCAGGGACTCAAATCCTGCAGTGCCAGACGTGTCCCCCTGCTTAAGCCAGTACATGTCCAGGCCCGTCTGAAGTTTGCTAGAGAGCATTTGGATGATCCAGAAGAAGATTGGGAGAATGTCATATGGTCAGATGAAACCAAAATATAACTTTTTGGTAAAAACTCAACTCGTCGTGTTTGGAGGACAAAGAATGCTGAGTTGCATCCAAAGAACACCATACCTACTGTGAAGCATGGGGGTGGAAACATCATGCTTTGGGGCTGTTTTTCTGCAAAGGGACCAGGACGACTGATCCGTGTAAAGGAAAGAATGAATGGGGCCATGTATCGTGAGATTTTGAGTGAAAACCTTCTTCCATCAGCAAGGGCATTGAAGATGAAACGTGGCTGGGTCTTTCAGCATGACAATGATCCCAAACACACCGCCCGGGCAACGAAGGAGTGGCTTCGTAAGAAGCATTTCAAGGTCCTGGAGTGGCCTAGCCAGTCTCAAGATCTCAACCCCATAGAAAATCTTTGGAAGGAGTTGAAAGTCCGTGTTGCCCAGCAACAGCCCCAAAACATCACTGCTCTAGAGGAGATCTGCATGGAGGAATGGGCCAAAATACCAGCAACAGTGTGTGAAAACCTTGTGAAGACTTACAGAAAACGTTTGACCTCTGTCATTGCCAACAAAGGGTATATAACAAAGTATTGAGATAAACATTTGTTATTGACCAAATACTTATTTTCCACCATAATTTGCAAATAAATTCATAAAAAATCCTACAATGTGATTTTCTGAATTTCTTTTCTCATTTTGTCTGTCATAGTTGAAGTGTACCTATGATGAAAATTACAGGCCTCTCTCATCTTTTTAAGTGGGAGAACTTGCACAATTGGTGGCTGACTAAATACTTTTTTGCCCCACTGTACACACACAAGTATGTGGACACCCCTTCAAATTAGTAAATTCAGGTATGACAGGTGTATAAAACTGAGCACACAGCCATGCAATCTCCATAGACAAACACTGGCAGAAGAATGACCTTACTGAAGAGCTCAGTGACTTTTAATGTGGCACCGTCATACAACAGGATGCCACCTTTCCAACAAGTCAGTTCATCAAATTTCTTCCCTACTAGAGCTGCCCCGGTCAACTGTAAATGCTGTTCTTGTGAAGTTGAAACGTCTAGGTGCAACATCGTCTCAGCTGCAAAGTGGTAGGCCACACAAGCTCACAGAACGGGACCCCCGAGTGCTGAAGCTCGTAAAAATTGTCTGTCCTTGGTTGCAACACTCACTATCGAGTTTCAAACTGCCTCTGGAAGCTACCTGCCCCAATGCAGTGCCAACTGTAAAGTTTGGTGGAGGAGGAATAATGGTCTAGGGCTGTTTTTCATGGTTCGGACTAGGCCCCTTAGTTCCAGTGAAGAGAAATCTTAACACTACAGCATACAATGACATTCTAGACGATTCTGTGGTTCCAATTTTGTGGCATGACAATGCCCTCATGCCCAGAGCGAAGTCCAAATGGAAATGGTTTGTCGTGATCGGTGAGGAAGAACTTGACTGGCCTGCACAGAGCCCTGACCTCAACCCCATCGAACACCTTTGGGGTGAATTGGAACACCAACTGCGAGCCAAGCCTAATCGCCCAACAGCAGTACCCGACCTTACTAATGCTCTTGTGGATGAATGGAATCAAGTCCCCGCAGCAATGTTTCAACATCTAGTGGAAAGCCTTCCCAGAAGAGTTGAGGCTGTTATAGCAGCAAAGGCCTTCCAACACCCAATTATCAATAATCATCAAATACAATAATTCAAATGGCATTATTAAAATGCATTATTACTGCTACAGGAAGAACACTCATATCATTGTTGTTCAACAAAGTAGAATTGGAAGAATAATGACTTGCGTACAATAAATACTGATTCATTGGGGCACCAGCCTAGACACACCAATAGCGTTCGCTGGCCGAGAGTACTTAGCACCTCAGAATGTAATTTGAGCACCGATTTTTATACATAGAATCGGGTGAAAAATGTCAGCATTCAGACGTCTACAGCGCGCTGAACAATCGGCAGACGAACGCTAGATCCACATTCGGAGCGATGTGATTGGCCTTGGTGAGAAGGATCGAAAGGTGAAAACTCCATAAAAAAAACGAGGTCAAATCATGACGTCAGTGATCTTCAGGTCGGAATTCTAGAAAGATGCCAGTGTTTCCGAAATGATTTTCCAAGTCGGAGCCCGTTTTTTGGGGGAGGGGGGGGGGGGTCACAACAATTGTCTTGAACGCACTGAAGTTGGAAGTCAGAGATTTCCGACTTCCCAATTGTTTATAATGCGGCATGCGTGCCGTCTGAAACTTTTTTTGGGGAGGGGGGGGGGTTCACAACAATTGTCTTGAACGCACTGAAGTTGGAAGTCAGAGATTTCCGACTTCCCAATTGTTTATAATGCGGCATGCGTGCCGTCTGAAACCATTAAGTGCGCCTCGTCTGACTTTTGACAATAGTTCGTCAGCCTCTGCCGCTCTTTTGGCGGGGTGCTGGTGAAGCATGCCTCTTTTTCATGCAGTGCACCAGAGCAGTTCTTCCACTGTAGGGAGAAATGGTATTGCATATTAATATATGTTCATTTCATGCAAATAAACGTTGCTTCGCTACCACACCCACAACGGGAAAAAATAATGGTATTGGATTCGCAGGTGTAATAAATATCATTTATTATAACACAAGCATATTTGCTATTACATTGTTATAACTAACTTCTTTCCAAACAGGGTTTCTCACAAACTCATAAGCAGATACGGAGACCCACACACACCCAGAGACAGATGGCTGACACAGGCCTTTTCATAAAGACTGATAAGAAAAGGGTGCCTGGTACTGCATATCACGAGAAACTGAGACACACACATACCCAAGGACAGAGGACTGACGCAAACCTTTCATAAACACTGATAAGACAGGAACATCTACGCACACACAAAATCTCCTCTTCAGTCTGAACATTTTACAGAGACACACAGAAATGTCAAAATAGGAACATCTACGCACACACCTAATCTCCTGTTTTAGCTGAACATTTCTGAAGACAAAGAAATCTACTCAGAGCCAATGAGACAGTGATACTAGCCTGAAGGGGACCTCGCCCAACTCATCAGGACCAACCAGAGGACAAGAACTTCCAGACTCAACCTACTTTCTATCTTTGTATAAATGTCTATGCACTCTGTTATCTGGGCTTCTTTCGGATAGTTCATTTTGAGCTTGATGAAAGGGTCCGTGCACGCTATTTCAGATATCTTTACCTCTGAATAAATTGCTTTTAATTAAACCTTATCCACCCTGTCCAGAGTCTCTACTTCGTCTCAGTTCTCCAGTAAACTTGTGATATCAACAAATTGGTAGCAGAGGATGGTTTTCTTCTCTGAATTCGGTCCATAAAAAGTTGATAGAGAAAAGAGACAAGTGAGAGACGGATCAGAGAGACGGGTGACCTGAAAAGGAGCTGCCGGGGATTCATCTCACCTCAGGAATCTGATCTAAAAGTCGACTAAACAAAAGGTAAGCAGAGCCTGTTAAATCAAAAATCTGCATATTGTATTATAGAGATAACCAAATTTAAGATCAGTGACTGAGTGTGAGTATGAATTTCCGTTAAATTTATTATATAAGTTGCATACTAAGGCATTGATGTAAAGATATTTGTCATATAGTCTAAGAATGAAAAGAGATGAAATGAGTAATGAGAAATGAGAAATGATTGACCACCGTAGAAGCGGGCCTAGTTGCTAGAACTAGAAGGATCCTGCACGGTTGAAGTGTCTGTTCAAGTTTGTATCAGTGTCCGGGACTAGAAGTTAGTGTAAGTTGAAGATGTAAGTTGTTGGCAACCTCGTACACGCCTCGGACACCCTTCTAGGTAGCATCGGAATTAAACTGAGCTTGATCATTCGGGAGCTCGTGCTGAATTGGCAAATCCGGGTCAGGTTAATAACTATTTTTTAACTGGTCGCCGCTCGGTACCTAAGTCCAAGCCTGAGCTTTAATGTGGTGAGGACTTAATCCTCTTGGCCATGTTTTAAATTCTTGTGACAGGTATAACTATGTAATTATGTTTTGTTTGTAGTAAACGTTTGGGTTAAGGGGATTTACATGTTCCCAGAGACAAGGTATCTTAAAGGGGCACACTCATATATGGAGTGTTCAGAGTTTTATTTTCTGAGTTTTAATTAGAGGGGGAATTAAAACTAAGTGAGAGACGGATCAGAGAGACGGGTGACCTGAAAAG
The DNA here is from genome assembly GCF_045679555.1 of Salvelinus alpinus. Lineage (NCBI taxonomy): Eukaryota > Metazoa > Chordata > Actinopteri > Salmoniformes > Salmonidae > Salvelinus > Salvelinus alpinus. Next base: position 3,401,741 of record NC_092120.1, on the reverse strand, counting down.
GAGCTGCCGGGGATTCATCTCACCTCAGGAATCTGATCTAAAAGTCGACTAAACAAAAGGTAAGCAGAGCCTGTTAAATCAAAAATCTGCATATTGTATTATAGAGATAACCAAATTTAAGATCAGTGACTGAGTGTGAGTATGAATTTCCGTTAAATGTATTATATAAGTTGCATACTAAGGCATTGATGTAAAGATATTTGTCATATAGTCTAAGAATGAAAAGAGATGAAATGAGTAATGACAAATGAGAAATGATTGACCACCGTAGAAGCGGGCCTAGTTGCTAGAACTAGAAGGATCCTGCACGGTTGAAGTGTCTGTTCAAGTTTGTATCAGTGTCCGGGACTAGAAGTTAGTGTAAGTTGAAGATGTAAGTTGTTGGCAACCTCGTACACGCCTCGGACACCCTTCTAGGTAGCATCGGAATTAAACTGAGCTTGATCATTCGGGAGCTCGTGCTGAATTGGCAAATCCGGGTCAGGTTAATAACTATTTTTTAACTGGTCGCCGCTCGGTACCTAAGTCCAAGCCTGAGCTTTAATGTGGTGAGGACTTAATCCTCTTGGCCATGTTTTAAATTCTTGTGACAGGTATAACTATGTAATTATGTTTTGTTTGTAGTAAACGTTTGGGTTAAGGGGATTTACATGTTCCCAGAGACAGGGTATCTTAAGGGGGCACACTCATATATGGAGTGTTCAGAGTTTTATTTTCTGAGTTTTAATTAATTGGGGCTCGGAGGATGAAACTCTGAATGTTCGATTCTGATACCTTCTGGGAAAATATATAACAACTCGAAAAACTGAAAAACGCTGATAACTTTTGCAAAATAATTCCTATAATTGAATTGATAATTATTTTAGCAGCGCTTGAGTTCGTAGATATATTGTTCCAGAAGGGCGATTCTGATACCTTCTGGGAAAATATATAACAACTCGAAAAACTGAAAAACGCTGATAACTTTTGCAAAATAATTCCTATAATTGAATTGATAATTATTTTAGCAGCGCTTGAGTTCGTAGATATATTGTTCCGGAAGGGCGATTCTGATACCTTCTGGGAAAATATATAACAACTCGAAAAACTGAAAAGCGCCGATAACTTTTGCAAAATAATTCCTATAATTGAATTGATAATTATTTTAGCAGCGCTTGAGTTCGTAGATATATTGTTCCGGAAGGCCGATGCTGATACCTTCTGGGAAAATATATAACAACTCGATTAACAAAAACTGTTTAACAGTAATAACTGCTGTAAATAATTCTTTGTGTACGAGTGTGGGGCACCAGAGATAAGTCGGTGTCAGCACCGAGAATACATTGCTGGCCTCGGCCAGTGACGGGCTAAGTGCACTAAGATAGTCAAACCTGATCCTGAAATTTACCATGGCAGCCGCTAATGGCCCAAAACTAAAGTTCAATGAATACCTAGAACAAAAAATACAGGACAGGGCAGGGGGAAAGGAACAATATAAATGTACAGGCCCCAATCTCAAGACCTCGTGGGAGGGCCAATCAGACTTTGAAGGCTAAGATAGCCAAGGTATGTGCTGGGTCCAAACTGTCGTGGGTAGAGGCCTTTCCCCTTGGGCTGATGGCCATGAGAGCCTCTCCAGGGGCAGGGACTCATCTGTCTCCTCATGAGATCATGACAGGGAGGGTGATGTCTGGTCCAACAAGAGAGGGAGGTCATATGCCCGCTCTTGATGTACAACAAATTGCAATGTCTGACTATGTGAGAAAACTGACGGAACTTTCTGCAGCTCTCTCCAAACAGATTCACAAGGTCCAATGGCAGGGTATAAAGTATTTTGGGGAGAAAATTTGGAGAAGGACTGAATGAGTTACATGAAAAGTCACTAGAGGGCGCCATTGGTCAACTTGTGGAGGTTCATGGAATTGGGAGAAGGCAGACAGTTACATGAAACATAGATGAAATTTAAAACGAATGATTTGAGGGTATTATCATAATTCTTTTTAAAGATAAGGGGTTCTTTAATAGGTCTAGACATGGTATGGAACACGAATATAAGGGGGTGTTGTAACCTTTGACCTGCATCATGGCTGTCTCTTGAAGTCTGATCAGCTTCGGGGGAGGGCCATGTAAATAATGCATTTGTGGTCATTTGGTATACTGGTTTTGAGGTAAATTGGTGTAAGTCATTATTTAGAGTAGGTAAGGTTGTTACCTGGCCAGGGCCAGGTATCAAAAGGGGGAGGGGTACATTGTGGTCTAGGATAGGATGGGGCCTATTGAATAATAAACTAATTTAAAATGTAAAAAATTCTAGCTAAAAAATAGGCATAGAAGTTAAATATATAATCAGATAGAACAAATGAGAAACTGTTTGTTAACCAAACCTGTATGTCCAAGATTTTATGCATTACAGATGAATTAAAGGAGAAGGTGATTCACTCGACCTGGGGGCATATCGCACTTGGAGGGTGAGACACACTGACACTGCCGAATGATCACAGAGTTAAGGAGAAGAACTGTTGCTAATAAAGCTCAGGGGTCAACTCCTTAATGAAGAATTCCCTGACCCCGACCTTTCCTCACTGTGTACGTTCATAGAAGTGAAAGTGTTGCTTGATCTCTAGCTGATGATGTGTTCTCTGGGAGAGGATGGGGCTTTACAGGACTGCTTGTGGTCCTGAGCTGTCTGTTTAGGATACGATGGGGATGTTACCATCGCAGTGCTGCCAGAACCACCACCAGTTCCAACGGACCAGGGATTCAGCCGGCCTCCTCCACCACTTCAAGACCAAGTCCCACACCACCACCTAAGCTCTCCAATCTGGGACAGGTAATAAATGTAAAAGACATCTCAGATAGTGACCAATTGGGGACTGAAACTGAATATGAGGAAAGGAAGAATATGTGGTTGGCCTACAAAACAATAAATAGAAAGGACTGTGTCGTATGTGGACATGCCAGACCTATTCTGGCTGCTCACCCATTTGCCCTAAGTAATGGGGAAGGTTGGATGTGTATATTGGAAAGTTTAAGCCAAATTCAACCCTGTGTAAAACTCTGAGTCTTGTGTTCACAGAAGTCCCTCCCCAGAAGGTACCGTGGGGAGTTAAGGCATATGGGGGATATTACAGCTGTATCACTAGTACAGGTAGGGGTATAGACTATGGGAGACTCCCTACTACTACCTGCATCACTAATGCCACTATTAACTAGAGGTGTTGCTGATGTATGGTGGATGTGGGGACCTGCCAGGCGATTGACCCCATTTTGAAAGGATATTGTCGTTGCACATGTGCTTTGGCCAGTCTGATAACACCATTGCCTATTATTGAGGTTACAGCTAACCAACTTCTGGGAGCTGCACATGACACAGAGACTCGGTACCAACCCAGGAGACGGCAGAACCGTGACGCTCCTTGGTCCGAGGGTACAGATAACATGCACACCAACCTGTTGGGGTCCCAATAGGGGTCCCCCACGAATACCAGACATCAAACAGGAATGATGGCTTGTGGCATTTATTGCCCATTTTTGGCCCAGCTATTGTTGATGCTAAGCAGAATGCCTGAATCAATTATATCTACTATAATCAACAATGATTTGTTAACTACACCCACACAGTACTTACGGGATGGCTGAACGATTGGATGCTACCTCTCAAACCAGTAGACAAAATAGACTAGAACTGGACATGATTCTGGCCAACCAGGGAGGTGTATGTAAAATGATTGGAGAACAGTGTTGCACGTTTGTCCCTAAACAATACTAGTCCGGATGGGAGCATTTCAAAAGCTCTGAGTGGGTTGGCAAGGTTATCAGTGGAGATGAAGGGTCTTGCAGGTGTGGAGGAGAGTGGACTGTTCCCCTGGCTGGGTGGTTGGTTTGGTAAGTACACTGCGATGATGATTACTGGATTTCTGACCCTAGTTGTTGTTTTTCTTATGCTCATGTGCTGTGCTGTCTTTCTCATACCTTGTTTGAAGAAGTCTGTTACAGATGTGGCAAGGGCCTCTGGTATGATGCCGTTGCTTGATGCTCCAGTTGGAGAGGCTGATACGGAATCAAGCTTTCGCAGGAGAGTGGGCCTGACAGAGGAGGACCCTTGGTTTGCTGTAGTAGAGGTTGTCGAATGAATAAAAAGTGATGTTTGTCCTCCCTGTTGTGAAGGTTTGAAGTTCCCGGGTGGCGACGAGCCCACCTGGTACAGGTTGTATAGAGGGATGGACCTGAGGGTTTAACATTTTCTCGTTTTTTGGTTAAAAATTAGGTAATTGGACTCAACAAGGTTTTGAAGCGGTTCATGGCCAGTTGGCTGCAACTAGCCTGATGGCATCCCAAAATAGAATCGCGGTGGATATGTTGTTGGCTGAACGCGGAGGTGTTTGTGCCATGTTCGGGGAGCAATGTTGTACTTTCATTCCCAATAACACAGCAACTGATGGTAGTCTTACTGTTGCCTTAGAGGGTCTTCGTACACTTAATGAGAAGATGAAGCACCACTCCGGGGTTGACACCTCTATGTGGGACTCTTGGATGGATGCGTTTGGGAAATATAAGATGCTTGTTTCCTCCATACTGGTATCTATATCTGTCTTCACTGCGATACTGGTGCTTTGTGGATGCTGCTGCATTCCATGTATTCGAACGCTGACCACTAGGATCATAACTACTGCTATTGATCCCAACCAGGCAGAGAAGGGACAGATGTTTCCTATGCTTGCCCTGGAGGATGCTGAGCCAGGCTATTGGACTGATGACTAATTAAACGCCATTCATAGTTTATGTCACGTCTCTTTGGAGACGTGAAGAGGGGGAATTAAAACTTTCTCTCTGAGAAAGTTTCCCTGGTTGTTTACTTTTGCTTTTCTTACTTTTACCTAAGTTTATGTCACGTCTCTTGTGAGACGTGAAGAGGGGGAATTAAAACTTTCTCTCTGAGAAAGTTTCCCTGGTTGTTTACTTTTGCTTTTCTTACTTTTACCTAGTTTATGTCACGTCTCTTTGGAGACGTGAAGAGGGGGAATCAAAACTTTATCTTCTGATAAAGTTTACTCTATTTTTTGCCACTTGTAGCTTTTGTCCTAGCGTTTGTCACGTCTCTTATGAGACGTGAAGAGGGGGATTTGTAATAAATATCATTTATTATAACACAAGCATATTTGCTATTACATTGTTATAACTAACTTCTTTCCAAACAGGGTTTCTCACAAACTCATAAGCAGATACGGAGACCCACACACACCCAGAGACAGATGGCTGACACAGGCCTTTTCATAAAGACTGATAAGAAAAGGGTGCCTGGTACTGCATATCACGAGAAACTGAGACACACACATACCCAAGGACAGAGGACTGACGCAAACCTTTCATAAACACTGATAAGACAGGAACATCTACGCACACACAAAATCTCCTCTTCAGTCTGAACATTTTACAGAGACACACAGAAATGTCAAAATAGGAACATCTACGCACACACCTAATCTCCTGTTTTAGCTGAACATTTCTGAAGACAAAGAAATCTACTCAGAGCCAATGAGACAGTGATACTAGCCTGAAGGGGACCTCACCCAACTCATCAGGACCAACCAGAGGACAAGAACTTCCAGACTCAACCTACTTTCTATCTTTGTATAAATGTCTATGCACTCTGTTATCTGGGCTTCTTTCGGATAGTTCATTTTGAGCTTGATGAAAGGGTCCGTGCACGCTATTTCAGATATCTTTACCTCTGAATAAATTGCTTTTAATTAAACCTTATCCACCCTGTCCAGAGTCTCTACTTCGTCTCAGTTCTCCAGTAAACTTGTGATATCAACACAGGTGGAGGACTTCTGTGAGAGGCCGCTGTTATGCCTGAATTCGACCCAAAACCAACGAGGAAGTCTGCTCCAGTGTTGAGAGCGGTTGTATAAAACCAATTGGTATGTCAAGCAATGCTCTTAACCGTGCCAGGCTGCTCTTAATTTCTATTCAGTTCGACTCGCTATAAGTTTGGCGTCTAAACTGTCCGTAAGAGAGCTTTAAGAAGAGGCAGCAGAGAGAAAAGCTCTCTCTCTCCTGCATGCTCTCTCGTTTATGCGACTGACTTTCAAGGCCTCAAGTTGCTTTCTTATTTCATTCTGTGAAGTAGATCACAGAGGGAAGTGACTTGTGGCCTAAATCTGTCATCAGCTCACTGTTGTAAAGCTGTTTCTCTGCAGGATCTTTCCTCTGACCCTGGCTATGGGCAGTAAAATATATTGGTATTCACTGTCAGTTGAAAAGGACCTGAAGCAAGTCAAAAAATTTCTTATTTTTTTTAACAGACACTTTGTCCTTCACTAAGACAGTCCATGACATAGACAACAAGATGATAAAGCATCATATTTATTGCTCTGCAACATTCTCCAAATAATAAAGTTTAATTTAATAAATGTGTATAAAAATACATTATCAAGCCATCCACTTGCCACTGTACGTACCCGTTATAAATTAAAGTTTCCATTATCGTAATTAGATTCCAAATACATGATAGATCACCATATCGAGCTCATCACATCAGTCTGTGCGGTTCTGTTACACCACTGATTACCACATCTTTAACATGTCTCCCACATCAAATATGCTTGTACATTCATGAAGGGGTGGTGATTTCTGTTAGCAAAAAGGCACCATAACTAAAAGATGAAATCTCATCCTGAATTTAAAATGTTACCTCTACATTCTGAAAATTAAATCCTTGAAGTAAGCTTACGGGGACAGATCACCCTAAAACAGTTCAGATTGTGGTTCCCTTTTACATAGTGACTACATTTGACTTCATCCAACCCTTTATTTCAAAAAACAATATTTTATTAGAACGAGAACTGTTCTGTGGGTTACCTGTTATTTCCAGGCTAGTGGTGATGTCTCAGACAGAGTTTTGTTTCTGATAGAATCATCTCTAGAGGTTCAAGCTGTACTTTGTCCAAATGAGATAGAAATGTAAAACTTCATAAATATGCTGCTTATAAATCAAGGATATTGCGTGAAAATGACATCCCTTTGCAGAGGGCTTAAATGAAGAGGGTGACTAATAAGTTGTATGTACATTTTATTAGTATTTTTATTTAACTAGGCAAGTCAGTTAAGAACAAATTCTTATTTACAATGACGGCCAAACCCGGACGACGCTGGGCCAATTGTGCGCCGCCCTATGGGACTTCCAATCATGGCCGGTTGTGATACAGTTGTGTAAAAGCAAAACTAAATGTAGAACGCAATGTGATTGGGGAAAAAAACAAGATCTCTTAACAATATAAGCTTATATCCATGGTTGGAACCTGAACGTCTGGTTAGACTTTTCCCACAAGGCCCTCTGCTGCCGTCCGTCCACTGAAGATGACATCATTGACCGAGACGCCATCATAAGAGGACCCAGCCAGACTAAGGGGTAGATTGTGGTCTCTGATGTACTGTCTCATATTTTCTGTTGATAGAAAAACCAAGCCCAAATCAACAGATATACGGTAGATAGGTATATTTAAAAAACGAAAGCTCTTTTTCGATACAGGGCACAGAGATCAGAGATACCCAGCACAAAAGCAAGTCAAATCTATTAAATGAAGACTGTCCTCATCTTACCAAGTCGTTTCCAGTGTCCAAGGTAATATTGAGGAATGCAGTCCTAGAGGAGATAAATTACATATTAAGACAACAATTATATTAGCTGTCCTGATCCCAGACCTGTATGAGCTAAAGCCGTCTCTTAACTATCATCGTAATTCCAAGGAATTGGCTAAGCACATACAGACCTGGAACCAGCCGACAAATGGTGGAGGACGTTAAAACTAAGAGTGACTGGACAGGAAAGCAGGCACTCAGATCACATTTATGGAAGATAGCAGTGAAAGATGAATCCATCCTGTCAACAAATTAAAAAATAGGACATTTATTCCCCTACAGTGTCAGTTCGGAAGTGATTATCACGTCGTCTATCTATCTATACAGACCATACCATTCAAATTGAACTCTTTGTCTTGCTCAAAACGTCCTGCTATCTCTGCTGCTTGGTTGTTGGTTGACATGAGAGCACAGAGAGATAACACAAATGGAAAAGGATTTGTTGGTGCTGATGAAATAAATGACAAGAACATCTGAGCATACAACAGAGGGAATGACTTGGTGCAAGGGAAACATCAGGATTTGAGCTAGCATCAGGGAGATGCAGCATTATGAATACTGATGTCGCTGACTTGGGGTAGTGTGTGTCTGTGAAGATGTGTGTGTAGGAGTAGGGGAAGAGGATCTAACATCCCAGTGCCCCTCTCCATCCTCCCTATCCAGTTCCATAGAGGGAAAGAGGGAGGAAGACCAATACAGAAACAGAGAGGAGCCATCTATCTGGTGAGATAGTGATCATCAACAGGCTTGTTGATCTGTTTGCTCCAGTCTTGCTCCCCTGGCACAGGGCTAAGTTATGACATAGTGGAGCTCAACTGAATACATCGTTGGTTGGTTCGAATACTAACTGAATCCAGGGCCCAATGAGGACCTCTGGTGACACATAGTGGTTAATGAATGAAATTGAACAAGAAGTGGCTTTTGATTCAAGTCTCATGAAAACACACACACACCTTACCTTGAGTAATGCAACGATGCTCCAGATAGGTGGTGTGGTAACACCTAGGTGTGATGTCACGGCCTGGGTGGCCCTATCCAGGAGGAGCTGCTCAGTCACTTCCTCTGGATTCCCAAACACTTCCTGGAACCAGGCCCCGCCCATCATCACCTAGGGAACACAGACAGTACACACACAGCGGATTCAAATCATCAAAGCTTGATGATGAGTTGGTTATTTTAATCAGCTGTGTACTGCTAGGGCAAAAACCAAAGCGTACACCCAGGGGAGGCCCTGGGACTGGGTTTGGGAAACCCTGATTTAGAGAACTGTCTGTCTGCCTGCCAGCCAGCTTAATAATAAATTAATCATCATCCTTTGTCCTAAAGGACCATCACTGAAGAAATGGAACTACATTCCAACAACAGCCTTGTTCAGGGCTACTGGGTTATAGTCCCACGGATGGCTGCACCATATTTGCCTTGGCCAGCAGCTTGTCTGTTTGCATAAACTAACGTGTCTAGAGAAACAGGCATCTGCTCAGTAAACAAATAATGCGAGGAGAAGGAGGAACATCAATAATGGAGTGACATTTGTTGTAGAAGTCAAGTCACATGGCACCAGAGGCTATTTGCAGTTAGTTATACAGTATGTCTTCCACACCAGGGTATTCCAAACAGAAACTCCCTCCACAACCTCCCTGTGACATGACCCCATAAGCCTGACTGAGGCTGGGGCTGGACTGTGTAAGGGACATGGGGATCTGTCATCCTCACTTCTAAAGCATGAATCATTTACGCTGAGCGTAATCCTGTATATCTTGATGGGTTCCACTGTGGTTTATACATGGAAGGTTGGTCCCTGCCATGCTGTGCATTATTAACATAGGAAAGCATTCTTGCACGGCCTATAACACACACATTGTAATTGTTTGTGTATGAGAGAGAGAATATAGTACATATATATTGTGTGTCTCTTACTGTTAGTCTGGTGGTGGGTCCTCCAGTGCGGTTGTGCTGAGGGAAGGGCACAGAGTCATAGACCACCCCTAGGAGACCTCTGTCTTCTGAGGATGGCACCAGGTGGCCAAAGCCCTGAGGCCACACAAGACAACACTCACATTAGATACACACACATTCTGAAACACACGCATACCCATACAAAATAACAGAGAATCTTCCAAAACAAATTGCTTCATTCTCATTGAGTGTTCTCACCGTGACAGGCAGGACGGAACCCTCGTACTCCAGGTTTACCACGGCAACAGTCACTGTGGCGATCTCCAGTAGCTGCTGTGACAGGGGCTGTGCAGCAGAGGGCAGTGCTGAGGCCAGAGCTAAAACAACACACACGCACAACTGAAGACCAACACCACACAGGCTTCCAGGTCCACAGGCAGAACGACAGGGACTGAATTTAGAACCACTGTTTGAAGTTAAAAGATGTAGGTTCAGAGGTCAAGTTTAGTAAAAGTGAATTTACCTTTTGCGGGTAGAGCAGAAATGATATGATCAGCTTTGATGGTGCCGTCCTCCAGTTGAATCTATGTTAAAAAATCAATTCCACAGACATCAGTTGATTAATTTACTCAATTTAATAAACAACTTAAAAATACATATACCACCACAACTCCAGTGCAATGGCAGTACACATACATGTGTCTCAACCCCCAGGTCTCCAGCAGTCTCACCTCCCAGTCGGTGCCATTAGTACTTAGCCCCATCACAGGGGTGTCTCTGTGCACCTCTACACGTCCCCCATTCCTCATCCTCTCCTCCAGGGCTTCTGGAAGGTTCTGTAAGCCCCTCTTCAGTGACCACTGGGCCCAGTTCTCCTGAGCGGCCCTCTTGGCCAGGGTAGAGGGGGGTACGTCTGGTCCAGGGCCTGGGGGGACAGTCACACTTGTTATTCATCTACTCATTTAGACAGGTCAGCAATATGACTGTTATGGGGCCCTTTAAGACTCAGAATTCCTATGTAGCTTCGGTGTGGTGGCGGACTCTCTCTCACCTGAGCCCAGCAACATCCCCAGGACGATGGAACCTCTGGCCTTCTCTGCGTTGTAGAGTGGCGGGAGACAAGAGCGCACACTCAGCTTCCTGCAGTCCCCTGCAAACACTCCCCTGCACAGGCTGTCGATGGCAATGTCTGCAAGCTGCAGAGAGAAGAGGAGCATACTGTCACTCTGAACTGATGTGGAAGTTGTGTGGACATAATTTCGGGTCTTTTTTTAACGCCATCTCACCTCAGTGCCCAGCCTTCTCGACACGAAGGAATGAACAGACTCATCCTCCTCCTTTCCTCTGCTGATCAGTATCTCCTTCAGTACGCTCTGGACCAGAGGACGAGAGAACGGAGGGACTGTACACACTACTCCACTGGATGGAGGGAGAGAGACAGAGGGTGACTTGGATAGACAGACTACCTACAGTTGATTAATTTCACCATGTTGTGAATGCATGAACATAGCTGTTTGTGTCTAACGTGGTACTATTTTATCACTCATCCTTACCCCCCCTTACCCTAAGCCAGAAGGCATCTTGTGTAGCTGGCCTCCCACGTAGAGGTAACGGTTCTTAGAGGCCACGTGATCATAGGTGACTGGGAGGACCTCGCTCTCCAGCCCCAACTCTTCCACCTGTAGAAAACAGACTTCGATTTTTACCTCCTCACACACACACACACACACACACACACACACACACACACACACACACACACACACACACACACACACACACACACACACACACACACACTTCACACATACACACATACACTTCACACACACACATACACTTCACAGTGCCTACCATGTTGAGTGTGTTTCGTCCCACGGCTCCTGCAGGTCGAATCCCTCTGGGTCCATGTTCAAACACAGCTCCATCCTCCCTACGAGTTGAGCTTAGCCAGCCTCCGAACCGTCCAGCCCTCTCCAGCAGCACTATCTACACAGACAGACAATGTTGTACCTGTGCAGGGCCTAGTGGGCATCTCATAATAGTGTAATAACAGCTTAATTACAGTATGTTTGGCCTTACAGTAGAGATGTAGTCTACCTGCAGCATATGTGGAGATAGTTGTGGTAATGATATTTACCTTGGAGACCTGGGGGCTCTTGCTGAGGTGGAAGCAGGCTGACAGGCCCCCGATCCCCCCTCCCAGGACAGCCACTGTCTTCTGCATTCAGCCCTAGGATTCCCAGCTCTGTGCAATGGGACAGAACAGGGCTGTAGTGTCTATTCTGTACCACACAAATGGCATGAAGAGCAACTGAGCAAGCCAAGTAACCAAGCTTGGCTTTGGTTAAAGTGGGGGGAAACAAGGACAGCTGCACACTGTCAGACCGGTAACTGTCAAGTGGCCTGGCCAAGCCTACTTGACCCCATGAGGAAGTGTTTTTGATGAGCTTCCCCACAGGGTGATGCAGTTACAAGGGTTTGTGGAATTCAGCTATGACTACATCGATTCGCTCAAGGTCAATACTTCTAAAAAGTGTAATTGTTAAACACTTACCTTGTACCTAAGTTTGTCCTCTGTAGTTCTGTGCCTGGATTGCTGAAATCCATACTTTTTAATAAAACGTTCATTAAATACAACCACCAACCGTTTCCTATTTTCTGTTGCTCTAAAATGGTATGTCATGTGCCAATTGAATCTCAGATTAGGCAGGGTAATGTACGTTTTAGAGCAATCTTTGAACAATAGAAAATGTGGAAATGGTCAGTGGTTGTATTTGACAAACGTTTTGTTAAAAAGTATGGACAAAGGCACGCAACTACAGAGGACAAACATAGGTACAAGGTAAGTGTTTCATAATTAAAAATTTTGGGCGAATCGATGTAGTCAGACTGACTTCCACAAAGCCTGGTCCCTGCTCAACTCCGTTGGCGGAGATATTCAGAAACTTCCTTCACCACGGAGTTGAGTTTAGTTAGGGGCCGTTACTAAAACAATATGATGGTGTCTCTCACTCATCAAACAGATGACTGACAGAGAGTTGTAGCCTATGTCTCCCACTAATCTTGAGTGGAGAAGGAGGGTTGGGTCTGGGTGGTGGCCCCTGATAAGATGATGACATAATGACAGTCTCTTTTAATCTGCTGTCTGGAGACTCAGAGAGCCAAGAGAAATGTACTATTGAAATAAATACTTTCTTGTACAGTCAGTGACAGTTTTCACTCAGAAACATTAGCAGTATCTGGATACAGCAATAGCCTAAATACAGCTAGCTTGAAGATGATCTTTTTATTGTGAACACTTTTTATAATTTTTTACTTTAGTTTATTTGGTAAATATTTTTTTAAACTCTTCTTGAACTGCACTGTTGGTTAAGGGCTTGTAAGCATTTCACGGTAAGGTCTACACTTGTATTCGGCATATGTGACAAAGTTTGATTTGATTTGCTAGCTATCTATCTAGTTTGATAAGTAAGGCCAGTGAACGTGCAAAGGCATGATGCCAAATTACACTAGGGGCCAAAGGCAGTCATTCGGTTGTGTGCAGTTTTACAGTAAATTACAATACACCGGCAACATATCTAATTGAACAAAGTAACGTTAGTTGTTTTGAAGGAGTCTTCGCTCACAACACCGGTTGTCAGGTGTTATCCAATGCATTCGAAAGAACCCCAAACGTTGTTAGCCGGTTAGCAAGCAACACAACTGGGAAAAAGTGTAGCACACGTTGCAAAGGAAGGCACAACTTCACGAGAGGTAAACTGACAGGTCGATGTGCTTATTGGAATAAATGTAGAAATGTCTAGAATTTACCTTTTGCGGTCTAAAGTTGGAGTCACTACTCATATGAACCTCCGTGACATAACGTTGATGACAGAGGACTTCGTCGCTGCTTTGAATAACCAATTACAATCACCGATTTCGTCTTTTTTGCTGGAAATCCTTTGCTTGTTCTTTCTGTTTTCTGCATGGTTGCCATCTAGTGTATGGGAAAGCATTTACAACATGCTTTATTTTATTGCTATGTGGAGTTCATAACCATTCAAAAATACAATGACTCATTTGCATACCGGTAATTGCATTTAATGTATTTATTTTTATTTGCTTAAAACCACAATGACCCATAACTTCATAAACTGGATACAACTTTACCATACAATGATTATTTGTACATTTGTATTGTATTTGTGAGACATTCTACTGCACTGTTGGAGATAGTAACATAAGTGTTTCGCTGCATCTGCCATAACACCTGCAAGTAAGCATTTCACTGTTGTGTTGTATTTGGCGCATGTGATAAATACAATTTGATTCGATTTTAAATCTGTGTACGCTACCAATAAACTTAGATTTTATTTCGATTTTAATATAGAACATGGACCCAGTCATTCAGATTATCCAGAGCCTCTGACGTCTCACATCATGGCTTTGATACAACAGGAGACAGCCAAAAAGAATGTACCAAGCTATCTAGCTAGTTAATTAAAGGTTAAATAAAACAAAACAAATACAGTTTGTTGAAATGACATGTCACTGAAGCTTGCAAGGGTCTGCCTGGTCCTTTCCCCCCCACACCTCTGATTCCAAAAGTTCTACAACATAATGAACAAGGGCAGCCTTTCTGTGGGAAACCATTGCACTACACAACAGCTCCTGCAGCCTGGGGAAGTCCAGCTCCTCTGGGTGGAGAGCTGACACCAGGAAAGTGGTATGTTTGAGGCCTAGTCGACCTAGGGCCTCCTCACTCCACCTTCTAACCTCTTCAACAGCCCCTTCCCCCATTAGGTCAGCCTTGGAGAGGACCAGGTAGCACATCCTCCCCTGAGCTGACAGACTCTGCAGCAGCTGGACACAGACCTGGCTAAGCCTGAGAGGCGAGACCAGGATGTAGACATCACATAGTGGGTGCAGAAGAGTCAGCGACATCGGAGGGAATGGAGATGGAGGTTGCGGAGAAGATGAAAGAGCCCTCTGATCTGTCTTGGTCGACGAGGGAGCCAGATCCCCCACCCTGCCCATGCCTGGTAGATCCCACAGCCAGACATTAGGCAGCTCAGGGTGTGGGAACCCCAGAGCCTCCATGGTGGTTTCAGTGACTCCAGTGGGAGACGCCCTCTCGTCCTGGTTCTTCAAGCCCAGGAGGGAGTTGACTAGGCTGGAGCTGCCGCAACCCGTCTGCCCCAGGACCCCCAGGTCCAGTCGGAGGTGCTCCAAGGCCGTGAGGGCGGAGAGAAGTCTGGATGGGGGGTTGGTCAGATCTCTGGACTGGAACAGGTGTCCATTCCGATCAATGTCCCCCGGACGCACCTTATCCATTCTCAGACCAGCTGACAGCAGAGACCTGCAGGGAAGGATACGGGCAAAAGGATGCAATGAAACAAAGAAGTGTGATTTTTCTTTTTTTTTAAGTCCATATCACATGATATTACAAATTAATGGTTTGTTTTACAGTATCTCCTCAAGGGACAAACTTGATTATTTACTCTGAATCTGGAAAATTGCCATGTAGTTTCATTAATATGAATTATCTGTACACACTGTTTGCACAATTAACCATAACATGAGACTAAACACACACTCACTGTTTGTCATTCCTCAGCAGTTTTGGAACTCTGTTTTCTCTGAAAACATCCACCATGAACTGACAAAAGGCTTTCTTTCTCAGCTCAGGCAGAGCTGTAGTCATGGTCGCTCCAATCTCCCTTAACTCTAGTAATGTTTGCTTCACATCCTCTGGGACCTCAGCTTCTCCAGCTGTGGCTGCCAGCCTCTTCCTCTCAATCTCCATCTGACGGGCTTTCATTCTCTCCCAGGCACAGGTCTTACAGGGTCCTGTGAGCTTCTCCTGGATCAGGTCCCACTCCTGTTCAGCTCTGACTAAGAACAGCGGTTGGTCCCTGTCACGGAGCTCCATGATAGGCCCTGGGAGGTTGTCCTGGTGCTGCACTGAGGTGAGGACCACCAACACATCGAAGTGTTCAATAGGGTGGTTTTGGCCATCAAGGCTTGGAATTGTCCAAATCCGAATGTTGGGGATTTTAGGGTGCAGGACCATTGGTGATTTGGGGTGCAGGACGATCGGTTGATTCTCAGTGGGAGGGTCATCTCTCTTATTGTCGTCCTGCTCACTTTCCTTAACCTGTCCTTTTTCTTCTCTCTCAAACACTTTAGACAGAGTCCCCGAAATCTCAATTTCATCATCATCACTAGCTTCCTCATCCTCACTTTTCTCCTCCTCTTCCTCCTCCTCCTCCTCCTCCTCCTCCTCCTCCTCCTCCTCATCTCCTAACCCACACAGTGCTCTGGCCAGCTGAGTGTTGGCCTCCTGGGTTCCCCCAGTAACAGCCACATCTAAAGGGAAGTGGTCATACAGTTCCAACGCCGCCACCAGCGTGCACTCCAGTCCCGTCGCCCGTGTAGACGATCGCCATGGTGCAAGGAGCAGCTCCACCATTTCTTCACTCAGTTTCCCAGTCATCATGAGCTCAGTTCATCTCCCTGAGAAAAAACAAATGAGTATAAAGGTATTTGTCACAATTATGTTCTCCTAAGACTTGATATTGTACAAGATGCTATTGTTACAAAATCAATAACTAGTCTACGAATATTGTTGCACTCTCTTTGTCTAGGAGTTCTATGTTCTTGACCTCTTGGTCGGCCAGTCCAAGCTTACTATATATTTTTTCAGTTGGTGAATAAACATAAATATGTACAAAAAGGAAAAATACCAAAGGCATGCCCAAACTAAAGGCTAAAAAATAAACGAAAGGCCTCATGGCCACCAAACAAAACCCGCAGCCTTTATGGCTTGCTAGCTGGGATACTGACCGACGATCACCTTCTTCATATTATTCTTCTTCTTCTTCAATGAGGTTTAACGGCGGTTTGCATCCATATTATTTACACAGTGATGCCGAAACGTTGGTAAATACCCATTAAATTGCTGGGAGTTTATATATGGAGGGTGCGACTTTCTTTATTTTGATAGTTTATAGTTTATTTGCCATTAGTCAGCACAAACCTTTTTTCTGGGTGTGCGCCAGCTCATGTTTTTTATTCTAGCATTACCACCACCAACAATACTTTTTTGGCGGTTGGCATCCAACTTTATGTTCCATTCCTGACACCTACTGAACTGACTATCACCTTCATTGACAGCACCTGCTTATCATCCAGGTTCAGCACCTGCTGCCTCCAGGGGGAATGGAGTTTGGAAGTGTATCCTGTCAATGTGTTGCCTAACTGTGTGCTTACACTACACTACCTACTACATAACACTATGGAGAAAGAAATAATCAGGGTAGCACTTTACATTACAGCACTTTATCCCGTCTACTGTAATGTAAAGAGATACTGATTTAGTTGGGCGGAGGATGGAGAATACTTAAGCATAAATAATGACAGACTACTTACCTGGCAGAGATAAAAGAAAAATTATATGCAGACTTGATTTTAAGGCTAATATCACTAGAGTGTTTTTTCCTCTTGTATTGAGTAATCCTTCTCTTCTGGAGGTTTGCCGAGGTGGTAAGTTCTTTAGGAATAACATCTGAACCCCATTCACTTCAATGTTGACCAAGTCAGTCACATGCTGCATTGTAAATAAACCACAGAACCTGCTTCCAGGATATAGATTTTTTTTCAGGTGGAGCAAGGTGTGTGTAGTCTGGCTGGCCACGACCCACGGGACAACACAGCGAGCTAGAGAGGCTGGTGTTAGCAAGACTACGGTGTGTGAATACAGACCAACAAACTGTTGACTTATTGGAAAACACAAGAACTGGCTGCTTTTATGACATGAATGTTACTTGATATGAAACAATATGAAAAAAAATATGACAAGAATATTACTTGGTATGAAACAAGATTAAATTTGTTGTTTGATATTCAGATCATAATTATTACAACACAATTACAAATGGCACTTATTTTACTGTACATTTAAGACAATAACCTACGAGTTTCTTCATAGGCCAAATGTAATGTAGAGCCAAACAAAAGCATTATTATGACATGTGTGCAATGAAATTACTTTGTAGAGGTTTTTAATCATCCATTCATGAGAAACACCATTCTCAACAAGAATGTAGCCTACTACCTAATGAAATTGTCCTGTATCCTGTTTGAGTGTGAACAGTTAAGAAGAGCAATGGCACTTCTCCCCAGCAGATGTCATCATTGCTTTTCATCTCAACCTACTAATAGTAACGCCACTCAGTCCACTGGAATAGTGTATTATTCAGCTATGTCAAATAGGCCTGTTGACAATAAATTCAATGTTGGAAACACCCAAATTAGTCAATATACAGTACAGTACACACATACAAAACAATGAAGATGCATGTACAAACATACTGTACAAATTATTTTTTTTAATTATTTTTTTTAGGAACTTGGGATCAAGACATGTGCAGACATGCCCCATGACATCATGGAAGTAGACTACCTTTAACAGTATGCTGAGACAGGTGCTGAGCACAGCAGGTGCAACAGAACAACAGCTGTTTGGTCAACAGAAGAAGATGCTCAGGGCCTGACATCACTGCAGTGGGGGTAATGTTTGTTGTGTGAAAAAATAGATGATGTGATGATTGCTCTAACTCTAACAGTCTTTAAACCTGCTAATTTAAGAGGCTGCTGTAACCTAAAAAGGTCAAGAATGGTTAAATACCAGTTGCTATAGGTGTAACATTATACAGCCTAGGGCTAGACTGAGGACTGATGGCTTCAGGCAGAACTGCTCACTTTCTGTCTGGGCCAGATATAGTCTAGGTTTATCATGAATCCATTTCTTTTGTCATATTTTGTAGTCAATATCTCAGTGTTTCCATTCAAAAGGACCACAATGCAATCTCTTGCTGAGCCAAACTGGTTGGACCACTTCTGTTGCTGCTAGTATGAATAAGATCAAGCCCCTCCCTGGACATATTCCCATGTCAACAATACATTACATCCAGCCAGAACCTACATTCTCTTGGATCTGTTAGAAATACTTATACTTGGGTCTGTTATTTCTTCACTGTCTTCTTCTTCTCTGCTCAGGAGCAGTGGGTTTAGAAGGAGCTGACAGAAGGACTGCTACCATGGCTGATGGAAAGGGATTCACCTGTCTTATGGTCATTCTCATCCTGGGGAATATATTTGGAGCTGTAAGAGTTGCACTTGATTTTATTCCTATAGAGCTGTATTTTGATAGTATTTGTTTAATCATATGTAATCATATGGTAGACAAATGGTGTGTAGATCTATGGTGTTGTCCTTAACATTAAAATCCAGAAGTTTACTACAGTACATTAGATTTCTGGTCCTTTTCAGCACTATACTGTACGGGTTATTGCCACTTTCAATTGTAATGTAGGATCCTGTTATAATAATGTTTACAATTTGTTATAACAACTTTTAATATGTTATTACCTTATTATAGGCAGCAGGTCTTGCCCTTTGTGCTCTGGCCATCTGGGTTGCAGTAGATGAATACAAGCTCTACCCTATATCTAGTGTGTCGGGGAAAGATGACATATTTGCCGGGGCCTGGATTGCCATTTTCACAGGCTTTGCCTTCTTCTGCATGTGTGTCTTTGGTATCTTGGCTGCTGCGAAGAAGAGCCGTGCCTTAATGCTAACAGTAAGACTTTGATACTAAATTCATCACAATCTATTTGGTCACCGAAGTTCTTCATTTGTTCATCTGAACACTGATTCAAAATATATAATTCAAGTGGAATATATGGTATGTCTATATCTCTTTCCCTGTTGTTCTTTTCAAGTAAAGGAAAATATTTATTTTGGGATCTTGACAGTATCTGATCCTGATGTTGATCATCTACATATTTGAGTGTGCCTCGTGTATCACTGCAGTCACCCACAGAGACTATGTGAGTACATGGGAAATGGGCAACTTGGGATACCTTCAGATCTTCACATTGTTTGAACAGCACAATTCTAGAAACACCACTTTGAAACGTATTCTCCTGTTTTGTCTCATCCTCTCCTATGTGCTGTTTGTAGCTGGTTGGAAACAGTAATCTGGTGAAGAAGCAGATGCTGAAGTACTATGCAGCCGACGGTGACTCTGGCAGTCGGATCACACTGACATGGAACAAAGTGATGAAAGAGGTGACTGGTCACCAAATCAAAGGAATCTGTCATAGGATAATCTGACTAATCAGAGCCACACCACACATTCCAAACAGACGATTAGCACAAAGACCGACTAAACCTAGGTTATTGTGTGGAGTATCTGTTAGGGAAAGGTATCACATTCCAGTAACACACACACACACACACACACACACACACACACACACACACACACACACACACACACACTCACACGCACACACCCTTGGGAGTAGCAGATGAATTGTCAGCTCTGACATGACATAGCATGTCCCTCTCTCTCCATCATCAATGCCAGAGTCCAGATGTGTCTCTGCTGGGTGAACCGGTTTGGACAGCCCCATAGTGTGGGAAAGACAAGGGTGTCACGACTTCCACCGAGGTCGGCTCCTCTCCTTGTTCGGGCGGCGGTCGACGTCACCGGCCTTTTAGCCATCGCCGCCCCATTTTTCATTGTTCCATTTGTTTTGTCTTGTTCCCCGCACACCTGGTTATCATTCCCTAATTACATTGTGTATATATATTCCTCTGTTCTGGAGACCTGGTCTGGACTTTCCAAGAAGGCGACTGAATTACCATCACATCGACGGGGGTATTGTGCGATAAATCTCCTGGTAGACGCTACACTTCCCAGGAGTCACGTGTATCCCCTGTCGCAAGCGGAGACGGAGGCTATGGAGACATATGTCTCTGAATCCCAGCGTCAGGGGTACATTCGGTCCTCCACTTCACCCGCCTCCTCGAGTTTCTTTTTCGTGAAGAAGAAGGAGGGAGGTCTGCGCCCGTGCATTGACTATCGAGGTCTAAATCAAATCACGGTGAGGTAGAGTTACCCGGCGATTGAGTCAATGCACGGGGTGCGCTTCTTCACTAAATTAGATCTCAGGAGCGCTTACAACCTGGTGCGTATCCGGGAGGGAGACGAGTGGAAGACGGCGTTTAGTACCACGTCAGGGCATTATGAGTACCTCGTCATGCCGTATGGGTTGATGAATGCTCCATCAGTCTTCCAATCCTTTGTAGACGAGATTTTCAGGGACCTGCACTGGCAGGGTGTAGTGGTGTATATCGATGACATTCTGATATACTCCACTACACGCGCTGAGCATGTGTCCCTGGTGCGCAGGGTGCTTGGACGACTGATGGAGCATGACCTGTACATCAAGGCTGAGAAATGCTTGTTCTTTCAGCAGGCCGTCTCCTTCCTAGGGTATCGAATTTCCACCTCGGGTGGAGATGGAGAGTGACCGCATTTCTGCAGTGCGCAATTGGCCGACTCCCACCACGGTAAAGGAGGTGCAGCGGTTTTTAGGGTTTGCCAATTACTACCGGAGGTTTACCCGGGGTTTTGGCCAGGTGGCGGCTCCCATTACCCCACTGCTGAAGGGGGGCCCTGTTCGTTTGCAGTGGTCGGCTAAGGCGGACAGGGCTTTTGGGCACCTACGGGCTCTGTTTACCTCGGCTCCCGTGCTGGCCCATCCGGATCCCGCTTTGGCGTTCATAGTGGAGGTGGACTCGTCCGAAGCTGGGATAGGAACCGTGCTCTCTCAGCGATCGGGCATGCCACCGAAGCTCCGCCCCTGTGCTTCTTCTCGAAGAAGCTCAGCCCGGCGGAGCGGAACTATGATGTTAGGTACCGGGAGTTGTTGGCTGTGGTTAAGGCTTTGAAGGCGTTGAGACATTGGCTTGAGGGGGCTAAACACCCTTTCCTCATCTGGACTGACCACCGCAACCTGGAGTACATCCGGGCAGCGAGGAGACTGAATCCTCGTCAGGCAAGGTGGGCCATGTTTTTTACCCGTTTTGTGTTCACCCTGTCGTACAGACCAGGTTCCCAAAATGTGAAGGCAGACACACTGTCCCGGCTGTATGACACAGAGGAGCGGTCCATGAATCAGACTCCCATATTCCCGGCCTCCTGCCTGGTAGCACCGGTCGTATGGGAGCTGGACGCGGACATTGAGCAGGCGTTACGTACAGAGCCTGCTCCCCTCCAGTGTTCCGTCGGGCATCTGTATGTTCCGTCTACTGTCCGTGACCTGTTGATCTATTGGGCCCACACGTCACCCTCCTCTGGTCATCCGGTGGATCGGTCGGACGGTGCGCTGTCTGAGTGGGAAGTACTGGTGGCCCACCTTGGCAAAGGACGTGAGGGTTTATGTTTCCTCCTGCTCGGTGTGCGCCCAGTGTAAGGCTCCGAGACACCTGCCCAGAGGTAAGCTACATCCCTTACCCATTCCACAATGGCCTTGGTCACACCTGTCGGTGGATTTTCTAACCGATCTTCCTCTCTCACAGGGAAACACCACGATCCTGGTCGTTGTGGATCGTTTCTCTAAGTCCTGTCATCTCCTCCCTCTGCCCGGTCTCCCTACAGCCCTACAGACTGCAGAGGCCTTGTTTACACACGTCTTCCGGCACTACGGGGTGCTTGAGGATATAGTGTCTGAACGAGGTCCCCAGTTCACTTCGAGAGTCTGGGAGACGTTCATGGAACGTCTGGGGGTCTCGATCAGCTTTACCTCAGGTTTTCACCCTGAGAGTAATGGGCAGGTGGAGAGAGTGAACCAGGATGTGGGCATGTTTCTGCGGTCTTATTGCCAGGACCGGCCGGGGAGGTGGGCGGCGTTCGTGCCCTGGGCAGAGATGGCGCAGAACTCAGTCCGCCACTCCTCCACTAACCTCTCTCCCTTTCAGTGCGAATTGGGGTACCAGCCGGTTCTGGCGCCGTGGCATCAGGGTTGGATTATTACGTTTGTTTTTTGTGACTGTATTTTGCGCAGTTCTCTTTAGCATATTGGCTGGAGGTTTGACGATGTTGCATCCGTTCGTTGTGCTTCTGCCCAATAAAGAGTGCGCCTGCTCACAACTCTCTGCTCTCCTGCACTCTCCTGACTTCAAACACCAGTAGCGCATACGTTGACAAAGGGATGGGATCAGTTTGCTGCACAGGGACACAAACAACCTCTGCAGGCTATGTTGATGTAGCTAGGATAAAGAATGTAGAGCTGCACTTTCTACAAATACTTACAGTATACAGTAGCTCGCTCAGTTTGAGTGAAGTGAGTTCAGTCTGTCACAACATCAGTTTGTCCACTGACTAACTAAACTATTCCTGTTTGATTGAAGAATATTCCTCACCCATGTATTGTTTCTACAACATCCTCTCCTCTCCTATTTCAGGTGGAGTGTTGTGGAACAGATGGCCCAGTGGACTGGATAGAGTACAACTCCACCTTCAGGGAGAAGTTTGGTACAGACTACCCCTGGCCCACCCACTGCTGCAAGAGGAAGAACAACTACGAGGTGGTGAATATAGAGGCCTGCAAGAACGGCCAGAACACCACCATGTTCACTAAGGTGAGAAAACACATTCCCATTGCCTAAAACCTAAGAGATTCTCTGGTTCTCTGATTCTCACTTGAAGGTTCAAGATTTAAGTAGCTCATAACCACAGATCTAGGATCTGATTATACAGTACCTGCCATTAATTATAACTGTACTGTAACTAATAACAGTATGGAAAATATCTGACCCTATACTGTATCAGTGGTTAGGGGTCATTTATACCTCCCACTTGAAGTAAGCACATTGTTGCTTGTCCTTGAACCACCTTGGCACAGGCTATCCTGTTTATACCCTCTATCTTTCTACCCAGGGCTGCTTCAACCACATTGAGTCTGTGTTCAGTCGATATACATGGGCTATCAGCTGGTATGGTTTCGCTGTGCTAATGTTTATGGTGAGTGTTCAGTTGGTCTACTTAGGTTGGTAAATAGTTAAGTATTCAGTTGGTCTACTTAGGTTGGTAAATAGTGAAGTATTCAGTTGCAACAGTTTCATTACCCGAAAACGATTTATCGGACACTTTTGTATACTACACAACATACAGTAGAGACATTATCATAAGATAAAGTCTAACAACACTTAAGTCTAACGTCCCCTTGTCTTTAGACTGTAAGTCTAACGTTCCCTTGTCTTTATTTGATTCAGTTCTGGCTGTTGATCCTGGCCATGGTGTACTACCTGATGCTATGAGAAGTCTGGAGGTGATGTCTGCTGAAGCCACACCAACCCTCACTTCAGGAACTACCTAATTTCTTAAATAACAAATGACTGTGGGAATGATAACAGAAAAGTTTTCTGATATATAGAGAATGAACACTGTGTAGGGATGTTCCATCTTTTTAGGTAAATGGTCTCAAATTTGTATATTTTATTTATGTATATTTTTTTAATGGTTTATTGCACTGTAAATGCTAGATGAACAAATGGTGATTGGCCTGAGAATTTCAATGTCCTAACTGCTTTGGTAATGGGACATATACAGTGGGGAGAACAAGTATTTGATACACTGCCGATTTTGCAGGTTTTCCTACTTACAAAGCATGTAGAGGTCTGTAATTTTTATCATAGGTACACTTCAACTGTGAGAGACGGAATTTAAAACAAAAATCCAGAAAATCACATTGTATGATTTTTAAGTAATTAATTCGCATTTTATTGCATGACATAAGTATTTGATACATCAGAAAAGCAGAACTTAATATTTGGTACAGAAACCTTTGTTTGCAATTACAGAGATCATACGTTTCCTGTAGTTCTTGACCAGGTTTGCACACACTGCAGCAGGGATTTTGGCCCACTCCTCCATACAGACCTTCTCCAGATCCTTCAGGTTTCGGGGCTGTCGCTGGGCAATACGGACTTTCAGCTCCCTCCAAAGATTTTCTATTGGGTTCAGGTCTGGAGACTGGCTAGGCCACTCCAGGACCTTGAGATGCTTCTTACGGAGCCACTCCTTAGTTGCCCTGGCTGTGTGTTTCGGGTCGTTGTCATGCTGGAAGACCCAGCCACGACCTATCTTCAATGCTCTTACTGAGGGAAGGAGGTTGTTGGCCAAGATCTCGCGATGCATGGCCCCATCCATCCTCCCCTCAATACGGTGCAGTCATCCTGTCCCCTTTGCAGAAAAGCATCCCCAAAGAATGATGTTTCCACCTCCAAGCTTCACGGTTAGGATGGTGTTCTTGGGGTTGTACTAATCCTTCTTCTTCCTCCAAACACGGCGAGTGGAGTTTAGACCAAAAAGCTCTATTTTTGTCTCATCAGACCACATGACCTTCTCCAATTCCTCCTCTGGATCATCCAGATGGTCATTGGCAAACTTCAGACGGGCCTGGACATGCGCTGGCTTGAGCAGGGGGACCTTGCGTGCGCTGCAGGATTTTAATCCATGACGGCGTAGTGTGTTACTAATGGTTTTCTTTGAGACTGTGGTCCCAGCTCTCTTCAGGTCATTAACCAGGTCCTGCCGTGTAGTTCTGGGCTGATCCCTCACCTTCCTCATGATCATTGATGCCCCACGAGGTGAGATCTTGCATGGAGCCCCAGACCGAGGGTGATTGACCGTCATCTTGAACTTCTTCCATTTTCTAATAATTGCGCCAACAGTTGTTGCCTTCTCACCAAGCTGCTTACCTATTGTCCTGTAGCCCATCCCAGCCTTGTGCAGGTCTACAATTTTATCCCTGATGTCCTTACACAGCTCTCTGGTCTTGGCCATTGTGGAGAGGTTGGAGTCTGTTTGATTGAGTGGGTGGACAGGTGTCTTTTATACAGGTAACGAGTTCAAACAGGTGCAGTTAATACAGGTAATGAGTGGAGAACAGGAGGGCTTCTTAAAGAAAAACTAACAGGTCTGTGAGAGCCGGAATTCTTACTGGTTGGTAGGTGATCAAATACTTATGTCATGCAATAAAATGCGAATTAATTACTTAAAAATCATACAATGTGATTTTCTGGATTTTTGTTTTAAATTCCGTCTCTCACAGTTGAAGTGTACCTATGATAAAAATTACAGACCTTTACATGCTTTGTAAGTAGGAAAACCTGCAAAATCGGCAGTGTATCAAATACTTGTTCTCCCCACTGTATATAGTTCTTGTCATTAATTGTACAGTACCAGTCAAAAGTTTGGACACACCTACTCATTACAGGGTGTTTCTTTATTTTTACTATTTTCTACATTGTAGAATAATAGTGAAGACATCAAAACTATGAAATAACACATATGAAATCATGTATAAAAAAAACAACACTTTTTTGGTTACTACATGATTCCATATGTGTTATTTCATAGTTTTGACGTCTTCACTGTTATTCTACAATGTAGAAAATAGTAAAACAATTAAGAAAAACCCTTGAATGAGTAGGTGTGTCCAAACTTTTGACTGGTACTGTAAAATATTTGTTTTTTGTAATTTTCTAAATATTTTCAATATTATTAATTTCCATGTTGACTGTGTGCCAGGAAATGCCCCTGTCCAGAGCAAACTCCCCGAAAAAGTGTCAAAGAAAAAAAAAAACTGGCAAAAATTAAATAACTTAGAAAGGATCTCATGTTAGTTTCCTGATTTATAGTATCTGAAAACTGTGATTCCTAAAAAAATGTGTCAGAAGTTTTGTTCAACTCTATCAGATATGTCTATCTTTATTAAATTAATCAGAAATGAATGAGCAGGCTCAGCTATATCTTGACAACCCCTTCTTTATTGTATGGTCCTAAAGGTCCTGTACTTTTGATAGATTTAAACAAACAATATTGAAATCACCATGTTCACAACAATAACCTGTCAACTCCATCTCCCTTATAGGGTGACCACATTTAAAATACCCAAATGCGGGACAACAGGATGATTTTGTGGGACATTTGCGGTACAGTGTAGCCCACATGATTATTTAATTTTGTTGCAGCACTTAGATCTTCTTGCAATTGAATTACTGTTTAATTAGCAATGTAGAGCAGATGATGTTAGCAAACTATATAGCTTTCCTGTATTTTGTTTAAATCAAAGTACATTCTGCCTAGTAGCCCACATTCCTGTGCTGTTGAGTTTTGGCCACACAAGATTTTTTGTTGATGTTATTTGGCTTCCCTTGGTATCCATGACTATACGCCACTGAGACCAAGCTGAATTTAAGGGCATCTAGCCTAGTATTTTTCCTCAGTGCAAAATGTGGTGATACAGAAACTAGAGAGCAGGTGTGGCTGTTTTTATGAAAATCTGGTAATATGTGGCCAATGAAATATTTCTGGTTGGTCTCAGGGAATGTAAAACAATAGGGAGACCTTTAAAAATGGGATTGAGTGAAGTGTCATCAAATATGTTGAATGAGCAACTAATGAGCATAGAGACTGGAGAGCCTCACACATTTGATGAAATTACCTTAGGCCTATATCTTTCATTATATACTGGGTGGTTCAAGCCCTGAATGCTGATTTGCTGACAGACGTAGGACAAAACATTTATTTTTACTGCTATAATTACGTTGGTAAACAGTTTATAATAGCAATAAGGCATCTCGGGGGTTTGTGATATATGGCCAATATAACACGACTAAGGGCCGTGTCCAGGCACTCCGCTTTGCATCGCGCTTAATAGCCCTTAGCCATGGTATATTAGCCATATACCACACCTCCTCGGGCCTTATTGCGTAAGTCTAATACAGCGGTTTACTTACTTTTGTAGCTCTTCATCAGAAGCACCCTTTTTTAAGTAGTGAGGACTAGCTGTCCTCTCCAAGATTAAATGGAATTTAGCCTAAAAGGATTTGAGAAATGTGATTGGTTGACGATAGGCCAACAATGACTGGAGAAGTGTTTAACATCACCAGTACTACATCCTTATGATGTATATTGTTTCATAAGGGCAATGTAAGTGCATGAGACAGTTTGGAATGTCTGACTGAAATACAGGACAAATCAACCTTTATAATTTTTTATTGTGGTGCTTAATTAAATTTGATAAAATCCGTGACATGAATGTTTGGTTGCGGGACGCGGTGTGCCAAAATGCGGGACTGTCCCGCACAATCCAGGACATGTGGTCACCCTACTTATAGAGAAGATAGAATATGAGTTATGGTTAAAATATGTTCATTTTAATTAGGTTTTAGAGCCATAAAACAACTGAGGAAAAACTAAATTGCTGTTAAGTATACCACTTGAAGGTTGAAGAAAAATGTGCAAATTGTCAACTCCGTAAAACATCAACTCCATCAGATTTTTTGTCTAATGTCAACTATGCCAGAGTGCTGAAAGATCTGTTAGAACAGTTATGTTTTTATTGGGGAATTTCTAATGAATTATTTTCCATTATTTAGAGAATGTTTGTATTGAACTTAAAAATGTCTGTTTTAAGTATCTGTACTCCATTAGAGGCATTTCAACTCTGTCACTGATGGGTAACCCCCTTAAAAATCGATGTTTTTGTCAATATTCGGGAATAAGTATTAATATGCTTAAACTGTTGAAGTATTTGTATATACCTAAGTGATCATTTTAATAACTTTTTTATGTTCTGAATCTATATAGTGCAATAAATAGAAAAAAGTTAGGAGATTTGTATTACATATTTGAATAATCTCATGTTAGAATGAAACAAGCAAGGCCTTTAAACAGTTGTTGGACAATACATGTAAAAAATAACATGCCTTTTATGGTGTCTGACTGAGTTGACATGAATCCAGTTTATTGCATTTTCAAATAAATTAACAAAAATGGTTGATCCTCTAAAGTATTTCAAAAATATATTTGTGAAAAAGAAGTTGAGATTGTTCCATCTTTCAAGAATCTCTGAGCTACAGTGCCTTGCAGAAGTATTCAGACCCCTTGGATTTCTTAACTTTTTCATTGTGCTATAAAATGGGATTCAAATGTATTTGTCATTTTTTTGTCAACAATCTACACAACATATTCTGTAATGTCAAAGTGGAAGAAAAAGTAGACATATTTTTTAAGATGAACAAAATGTAAATAACAGCTCCCTGATTAAATACATGTTAGAAACACCTTTGGCATCAATTACAGCTGTAAGTCTTATTGGGTAAGTCTCTAAGAGCTTTGTACAAACCTTGATTGCACAATACTTACACATTATTCTTTTAAAAATTGTTCTAGCTCTGTCAAGTTGGTTGTTTATCATTGCTAAACAGCCCCTTTCAAGTCTTGCCCTAGACTTTCAAGCTGATTTAAGTCAAAACTGTAACTAGGCCACTCAGGAACATTCAATGTTGTCTTGGTAAGCAACTCCAGTGTATATATGGCTTTGTGTTTTAGGTTATTGTCCTGCTGAAAGGTGAATTTGTCTCCCAGTGTCTGTTGGAAAGCAGACTGAATCAGGTTTTCCTCTATGATTTTGCCTGTGCTTAGCTATATTCTGTTTCTAAAAATAAGAAAAATCCCATGCCAATGACAAGCATACCCATAACATGATGAACCCACCACCATACTTGAACATATGAAGAGTGGTATTAAAAATTTTCCCAAAACATAACTCTTTGTATTCAGGAGATCCTTATCGCAAACAGGATGCATGTTTTGGAATATTTTTTATTCTGTATAGGCTTCCTTCTTTTTACTCTTTAATTTAGATTAGTATTGTGTAGTAACTACAATGTTGTTGATCCATCCTCAGTTTTCTCCAGTCACAGCCATTAAAAACTCTGTAACTGTTTTAAAGTCACCATTGGCCTTATGGTGAAATCCCTGAGCAGTTTCCTTCCTCTCCGGCAACTGAGTTAGGAAGGACGCCTCTATCTTTGTAGTGACTGAGTGTATTGATACATCATCCAAAGTGTAATTAAGAACTTTTTTGTCTTTTTACCCATCTACCAAATCGGTGCCCTCCTTTGTGAGGCATTGGAAAACCTCCCTGGTCTTTGTGGTTGACTCTGTGTTTGAAATTCACTGCTTGACTGAGGGACCTTACAGATAATTGTATGTGTGGGGTACATGTTAAACACTATTATTTCACACAGAGTCCATGCAACTTATGTGACTTGTTTAACAAATTTTTACTCCTGAACTTATTTAAGCTTGCCATAACAAAGGGGGTGAATACTTATTGACTCAAGACATTTCAGCTTTTCATGTTCTATTCATTTGTAAACATTTCTGAAAACATAATTCATCTTTGACATTATGGGGTATTGTGTTTAGGCCAGTGACACAAAATCTCAATTTAATCCATTTTAATTTCACATCAAAATGTGGAAAAAGTCAAGGGGTGTGAATATTTTCTGAAGTCAGAGGAAGGGTTAATCATTCAAAAATCATATAAAGCCCTATTATTTCATACAGAGTCCACATATGTGATTTGTTAAGCCAAATTGTACTCCTGAAATCATTTAGGAATTCCTAAACAAAGATTCTGAATACTTACAACTACATTTTAGTTATGAATTTTGTATTGATCTTTAATTTTTCTTCCACTTTAACAGAGTATTTTGTGTAGATTTTTACAATAAAGACAACTAAATCCATTTTAATCACACTTTATAACACAGAAATCCAAGGGGTCTGAATACTTTGCTAGGCACTGCATAACTGTTGTACTCAAACGATCCTAAATGGTCTAACCCTTCCTTTGGAAATTGTACATATATATATATTTTTTTTTTTACAGTATATGACATAAAAGGATGACAAAATATTAACATTTTGCAATATCAGGTATTCTTTTCTGGTTTTACCAGTATTTGCTGTCTGGGTGTGCCAAAAGTAAAACCATGGAGAAGTCACTGTGCTGTGTTTTGTGTATGGACATGGCTTTACCTGTACACCTATAGAATACATCACACCCAAACCTTTTATAGTCTCAGTCTAATTTGATAAACCCTGTTATCAAAAGTAGGAGTGCCTTTTGGTCAGGATGTACAACGAACTTTAGGTGACATCACAGGTATAAGCAAGAGACAAACAACTCCACCCTGTACATTGAAGATAGCCCCATTGTTCACATTTCATTTGAAGAAATATCAGGACATCAAAATGGTGTCAAAGACATCAAAATGACATCAAAATGGTGTCTCCTGGTTTAAAGAATAACTGTTTGAAGGCCATCTATGCAGCTGAAGGATAATGTTACCTTGGTTTTCTGCTATTCTACTCTCTGGGTTACAGCTAGAACGCAGAACCAGTTTAGTTTCAGTCAAACAATAGGTAGAAGGTGAAATCTCAAGGCTGCATAATGGTAAAGTAGATATGGATGAAGAATACATTTAATTTAAAATCGCTGATGAAACCTCAACTTTAAATGTTTTAATCTTCAAAAATGTCCATTGTATGTTTATACAATTCTTATTTTAGTATTCTATTCAATGACAAAATCTGCAGTTCAGGAAAAAAACAAGGACAAATTGTTTCATCTTTGATGTAACCATCAGGTTTTTAATTCACACCTTGTAAAATATTACAAAATAAGATTAACTGCCTTTTGCCAAGTGCTATAAGGCTGAAAGGGATAGTATTGGACTGAAAATTCAGGTTACACCCACACACCTGTAATACACACATAGGTAGTATAGCCATTTTAAGTCTTTCCAACTTATATGGACTTCAATGTACTTGGTCACTGCATAGATATAAAAGAGAAGAGGGAGGGAGGGATGCATGCTTGCTCACACAACAGGACCATACTCACACGCCCACACAGTAACAGAGAACACACAAGCGTGCACACAAACAATTATCCTTCAAAAAGCCCAAGTCCAGAGTCATTAGGGAGTTCAATGAAAAATGTGCAATTTTCTTTAATCTAATCTAAGGAGTTTAGGGACACTAAGAGTACCAGGTCCTGTATGCTGCTTTGTACCGTCATAGTAAAGAGCTATAGTGCACGTGGCAAGATACCATTCAATGTTACCAGCCCGGACCTAGAGAGAAAAAGTTACCGCCTTAACATGCTTCATGGAACCAAATGATTGTTCATCAAAAAGGCACGTTGAACAAAAACCAAAGTACATCTCAGAAGTGGCACCATTTTTCGCATTCTCACCCCCGTTACAAAACAGCTCTTCCTTCCCTCGCACTTCATTACAGTGGTATCACAGCATTACAACACAGTTGAGGAAACACCCCTGAAAGATAGTTGAGGAAACACCCCTGAAAGATGTATAGTTCCCAAAGTTCAATGGACAGCACTGCTAAGCTAGCCTAATACAACCTTGTCCTTTGTTTAGCTCTCCTACAATACAACTACACTGGGACATTTGTCTATCTGTGATGGAAAAGTATCCACAAAGACAGTGAGACATACCAACGACTGGGAAAGGATTGAACCAGTTTTGTAAACGACACAGTCATAGGGACAGAAGTGAAGTGATATACATGTGCACGCACACACACACACCCAGTTCAATATAGTGGAAGTCTGTGCAAAAACCATTACAGTACAGGTAATGACCTACCAAGATGAAGTGTCTCCCCCTGCTGTCCAATAACAGTAGTGCAGTCCCAACGCCAGAATGGGGAAGATACATGAATTAAGACATGGTGGTTTGTTAATGGAATGAAATTAACACATACAGTACGTGGTTTCTGCCTCCACTGAATCATCACATCACACCTTTAGTAATGTGTTGTACGTGTCAGGTATATGTTGCATAGGGGCAGGCAGTGAGTACAACTCCCAAAATGGAGGTAAGGACTTCTAGGGTGCTTCTGTTGTATTCAACCAACACGGATACAGAAAAACAACAGAGGACCAGTGTGTGGTATTGTATTATCAGCACAGTACATTGCTTTGGATAAAAGCATCTGTTAGACTTAACATGTACAAAAACATCCTTCAAGGATAAGTACATTAGATAAGTCGCACAGTACAAACTTTCTGCAGTCAGACAGGCAGACAGAAAGACACACACAGCATTCAGAATGAAAGCGCAAACTAGTGTAGTACCACTAATCCTAAAACGACAAAGTACTGTCTGTAAAAACAGATTCCCTAAAACAGAAGGCAATGTTTTGTTTCAGTTTTTCATTTGCTGAATTATGTGCTTTTTAGCTCACCATGAGAGACACTCGTCATTGGCTACATGGACACATTTAGACATGCGTACATACATTCACACACTCACATTCTGTCCAGGGATAAAAATTAAAACAATCAAATTCTACTTGGGTCGTTCCACAAAATAAGTGCCTTTTGCGTCCTTTTGATATTTTAAGTACAAAATTGTGCACCAATACTGAATTTTAAAAGCGTTATATTTAATGAAATGCCCTTTAATATAGACCACATGGAGAATTCAATATATTTTTAATATGAATAAAGACTTGCTAAAGTGCCAAAATTCTGCATTTGATATGTCCCTCTGTGACTTCCAAGAAGATGAACATTTCTCCATCATTGTAAAGCCCTAGTAATTTTGTTGCTTTGACAGTCATTTCTGATTATTATTCATTTAAAATGTGATTAGTCATTCATTTTAAGAAAAAAATGAATCTTTCCCTAATTTTAAGCGCAACCCGGTTATGTGAACTGAACTCGTTTTAATATGGTGAAACTTTTAAAATAATATTCCTTTTTAAATAATAATAAAAGACATTGAACATCTACTAGTCCAAATGATTGAGTAAGAGCAGTTGAGCTGGTTCTTCTGAAAACATTTATGGTGTTTTGTGGTGGAAAACTGAGTAGGCCGAGCATAACCCTGTTAACCACAGATAACCAGCCTAGATAATTGTATTATTTTGTGAAGCGTGCATTCAATTGCCCCTTCCTATTGCACACAACAAGCTTACATTTCCTCTGCCACTAGGGGATTTATGGCCGATTTAAGATGAACTTGTCAACCTTGTTACTTTATTTGGCACTAACTAGTCATTTATTATTTTTTTTACCTTGAGATGGGAAAGTTGAACAGGTGCTCTTTATGACTATATCTAAAGTAGGTGAAATCAACAAACAATACACATCTCAAAAGGCACCGAATTGGTGGAACGACAGACTTATTATTTCAAACAAATTATTTATATGACATGCATTCCTCGAAACTAAAACTAAAATAAATATAACATGTAAAATCAAGCTTCTGAAAACCACTAAACCAACTCAGCAGCTTTTGAGGTTCTTCTTTTTAAAAAAGGAGACAGACTGAGGTTATTTCCCTGTGTAGTCCTATTTCAGTACTACAACATTGTAAAAAACAAAGGCAAACCCAATCAAACCTAACCCACAGCCAGTCTAACAGTCACTGTGCAGAATACCTAATACTCTATTAAAAAGTACAGCAGCCAGGGTTTTTTTCTGCATAGAAAAGTCTTGGGCGGGCTGCCTAAGTGCTTTTCCAGGCCGCTTATGTAAAAAAGAAAAAGGACTATATATTATGATATATACAGTACCAGTCAAAAGTTTGGACACACCTACTCATTCAAGGGTTTTTCTTTATTTTTACTATTTTCTACATTGTAGAATAATAGTGAAGACATCAAAACTATGAAATAACACATATGGAATCATGTAGTAACCAAAAAAGTGTTAATCAAATCAAAATATTTTAGATCTTCAAAGTAGCCACCCTTTGCCTGGATGACAGCTTTGCACACTCTTGGCATTCTCTCAACCATCTTCATGAGGTAGTCACCGGGAATGCATTTCAATTAACAGGTGTGCCTTGTTAAAAAGTTAATTTGTGGAATTTCTTTCCTTCTTAATGCGTTTGAGCCAATCAGTTGTGTTGTGACAAGGCAGGGGTGGTATACAGAAGATAGCCCTATTTGGTAAAATACCAAGTCCATATTATGGCAAGACCAGCTCAAAAAAGCAAAGAGAAACAACAGTCCATTATTACTTTAAGACATGCAGGTCAGTCAATCCGGAAAATGTCAAGAACTTTCAAAGTTTCAAGTGCAGTCGCAAAAACCATCAATCACCATGATGAAACTGGCTCTCATGAGGACTGCCACAAGAAAGGAAGACCCAGAGTTACCTCTGCTGCAAAGGATAAGTTCATTAGAGTTAACTGCACCTCAGATTGCAGCCCAAATAAATGCTACACAGAGTTTAAGTAACAGATACATCTCAACATCAACTGTTCAGAGGAGACTGTGTGAATCAGGCCTTCATGGTCAAATTGCTGCAAATAAACCACTACTAAAGGACAGCAATAAGAAGAAGAGACTTGCTTGGGCCAAGAAACAAGCAATAGACACACTGTACTGTAGATGGACACACTGTAGATTTTTCTATTGTGTTATTGACTGTACGTTTGTTTATTCCATGTGTAACTCTGTGTTGTTGTTTGTGTCGCACTGCTTTGCTTTATCTTGGCCAGGTCGCAGTTGTAAATGAGAACTTGTTCTCAACAGGCCTACCTGGATAAATAAAAGGTGGGAAAATAAATAAATAAAATAGACATTAGACCAGTGGAAATCTGTTCTTTGGTCTGATGAGTCCAAATTTGAGATTTTCTTTGTCAGACGCAAAATAGGTGAACGGATGATTTCCGCATGTGTGGCTCGCACAGTGATGGTGTGTTGCTGATGACACTAAGTGCTTTATTTAGAATTCAAGGCACACTTAACCAGTATGGCTACTACAGCATTCTGCAGCGATACGCCATCTCATCTGGTTAGCGCTTAGTGGGACTATACTTTGTGTTTCAACAGAACAATGACCAAACACACCTCCAGGCTGTATAAGGGCTATTTGACCAAGAAGGAGAGTGACGCATCAGATGGCCTGGCCTCCACAATCACCCGACCTCAACCCAATTGAGATGGTTTGGGATGAGTTGGACCGCAGAGTGAAGGAAAAGCAGCCAACAAGTGCTCAGCATATGTTGGAACTCCTTCAAGACTGTTGGAAAAGCATTCCAGGTGAAGCAGGTTGAGAGAATGCCAAAGCTGTCATCAAGGCAAAGGGTGGCTACTTTGAAATAACACATGGAATAATGTAGGAACCAAAAAATGTTAAAACAGATTTTAGATTCTTCAAAGTTTCGATGTCTTCACTATTATTCTACAATGTAGAACATAAGAAAAACCCTTGAATGAGTAGCTGTGTCAACTTTTGACTGGTATTGTATGTATGTATATATATATATATATATATATATATATATATATATATATATATATTTTTTTTTTTTTTATATAATAAATAATTTTCAGGATGGAAAACATTTTCAATGTGTAAACTTAAATTACTAAAAAGAGATGTGAAGTATGTAGAAAAGATAATGAACCTATATATTTTTTAAAAATAAGATAATCTTTGAGAACTAACCATCACCTAAATAAAAGCTGGACAATCAGGGAGAATCTAAAATTCCAAAAATTATGCATTCAGGGGTTTTTGTCATAGCATGGGGCCACCAGATTTGTTTGAGTTGCAGAAAATGTGCTTTAAAACTGTAGAATTGTATCTCCGTCACATGGCAAAATGTGTAGAATTGCACAAAATTTGCTTGAAAACCACTACATTTTGTCACTGCGGCCAACAGAAGGGCCTCTAAAATTGTCGCTCGGCCACCGCACCATTGGCCACGCCCACCACGTAAGCCCCATTTTGATCCAGAAAAGACCCTGGCAGCTATTCGCCTTTCTTTCTCAACACTCACAACAACAGTCTGCTCTGGAATGTTTTCAAATCTAAGCCACTTTTCGGTTCATCTCTTTGATCTCTTCATCGCCTTCCATCATTGTTCCCTTCTTTCTCATTGGTCCAGTGGTTGCAGGTGTGAAGTGGTGATAGGCCCCAGGGAATGTTCAAACAGGAAACTGGACTGTATGTCTAGCTACCCCAGAATGCCTTGCCCTTGGTCCCATTTCTAGACATGACCTGTTGTCTCACGTTTCCAGGAAGGCTTTCTATCGTCCTGTTCCCTTTCTCTGTGGACCATGAGAGTTTTACATGGTCTCTTCCTAGCTCTTTCTCTCTCTTTCACATTCAGTCTGATAGGGTACAGTGTGTAAAAGTCTACTTTGCGCTCCTCCTCAGCAGTAGCTGCGTGTCTGACCCTCAGTATGGATGGTCCAGTTGGGTGATGGTCCAGGTAAGCTGCCCTGCCGTGCCAGCCCTCTCTGGTTCCTCAGACCCTGCGGCCGCAGCACCGGCTCGTGGACCACATCTCTGCGGGGTGGAGGGTTGGGGTATTGGCCCAGCATCGGGCCAGGCTGGAAGGGGTACTGGCTGTACTGGAGGCCTCCTGGCTGGCCGGGGTAGGGCCTGGGGGCTCCCAGCGTCAGGTTGGAGAAGGCTGCAGACGGGGAGTCTGAGGGCTCCAAGAGGGGCTGGCTGGGGTAGCTGGAGGAGCAGGGGTCCTGGGGGCTCTGGATGGGGTAGGGGGGCTCCTGGTAGTGCTGCCAAGGGGGGTAGGGGTTAGCGCCAGAGCTCTGGTGCTCTCCCTGGGTGAAGTCTTGGGTCCGGTAGTATTTGAGCACCTGATCGCCTGAGGGCATGACGTCAAAGGCCTGCCTGTACTGGCCCCCGGGCGAGGACCTCCGGAGCGGGTCTTGGCGTTGGAAGCCCCCTGCCCCAGCCCTCTGAGGAGCCCTGATCCGTGAGGGGCCCGGGGTGTAGACATTATAGGCAGGCGGGGACTGGTTGTGCTGCTGGCTGGGGTAGGGGTTGGCAGGGTGCTCCATGGCAGGGGAGGAGCTGGTGGAGGCAGAGGAGGAGGTGACTGTGGAGGGACCCTCAGCCCTCTCCTCCTCAGCCAGCTTCTCTATCAGCAGGGAGGCGATCTCCTTCCCCGACAGGCCCTGGATGGGCTCTGTACTACAGCTGGAGCTCTGGGGGTCTGAGCGGCTGCGGTAGTGGATCCCTGTCGATGTAGACGCTGTGGGCGCTGGGAGGAAGTCGCTCTCCTGGATGCTCCCTGGGGTCGTTGCTGCCGAG
The DNA here is from genome assembly GCF_045679555.1 of Salvelinus alpinus. Classification (NCBI taxonomy): domain Eukaryota; kingdom Metazoa; phylum Chordata; class Actinopteri; order Salmoniformes; family Salmonidae; genus Salvelinus; species Salvelinus alpinus. The sequence continues at coordinate 3,364,416 of NC_092120.1, read as the reverse complement.
TCATTGTGGGCGGCTGGGCTGTCTGGAGTGGAGGGTGTGAGGCTGACGCTGGTGGAGCATGCCTGGTCAGGGGCCAGGCGGGGGGAGGACTGTCTCTGGTCCTCTGGGGGAGGGGGGTCGTTTGGCGAGGCAAGAGGTTCAAAATCCTGTGGAGAGTCTCCATCCAGGTCTGTGCTGGTCCAGCTCTTTTGGGCCCCAGTAGAGGGGCTGGGGAAAGGGAAGTTGACGTAGATGGGCTCAGACAGGTCCTTGGAGGTTGGTCTGTGGGCCTTTGGAGGGGAGGGCTGGGATGGCTGGCCCTGGAGAGACTTGCCCTGGGGAGGCTGGCTCAGACTCAGAGGAGCCTCCTCTGGCTTACGATAGCACACCTTCCCGTTTTCAAAATAGGGGTGTAGCTGGGAGGCGGTGAGGTCTGTAGAGGCTGACCTGTTGGAGCGGTGGAGGTTGCGTTGGTGCTGGTGGAGCGCCAGGGGAACCATGGAGGAGGAGGGGAGGGGGTGCATCTCACTACGGGCCAGCCGGACTGAGGAGGAGGTCTGGCGCTGGGGCCGGGGGTGGTGGTGAGAGGGGTGATGGTGGTGGGTGGAGCCGTCCTGGGAGTGTCCGTGGGAGAATGAATGGGACTGGGAGTGGGCGGCTGCCCAAGCCCGCGTGGCTTCTTTGGACCAGAGCTGGGGCCCCCTCTCGCCTCTGGGTCCACCCTGGTTGTGGTGGAGAGGCTGGGGTTGGTGATGCCCCCGGGAGATGGGCCTTTTGTTGGCCTCTGGGTGGGGGGCCGGGCGGAAGTTACCCTCCAGGTCCAGCCTCATGTTCTGGTAGCTGTGGCGGGCATAGCTGGGGGGGCCCTGCGGATTCTCAGGCCCGGCGATCTCGTAGTAGAAGTTTTCCATCCTTCCCTGGTCCTCTGAGGTGGAGGAGAGGGGCACGGGCCGGATCTGGGCCTGCTGAGGGGGCTGCTGACCCGGGGATGGTTGGCTGGCTGCCCTGGCTGCGAGGTAGCGGGTGAGGTGGTCTGGAGCTCCACTCAGACGCTCTGAGAAGGCTCTGGCCAGAGGAGGGTTCCCCTGTTGACCAAAGATCCGCCTGATGCGCCCTGAGTCCAGGGAGCGACGCATCTCAGTCTGGGCCAGTGGTGCTCTGTGGGGACGCTCCAGATCCAGGGGCTTAGGGGGTACTTTGGGGCGGGTGGGCTGGAAGGCACGGACCTGAGTCAGAGGGGACTCTGACTTGGAGTGCAGGAGCTGGGGGTGGGCCGAGGACGGCTTGGACTGGGTGGAGGTTGAGGCGGATTTCTGTTGGAGGTGAGGGGCAGAGAACTGGCGTGAGTAGGCTGGGGGCTTCCTCTGAGACTGGGACTCAGTGGGGCTAGGTCTCTCCCCAGACTGGACTGGTTTGGGTAGCTGTGACTGGGGCAGCTGCTTCTGGTTCTTGTAGATGGGGCTGGGGATCTGGTCGTCTCCAGAGGCGCCCCCACCAGACAGCTCCGAGTTGGACGCCACAGAGTCAGACGTCTCAGAGGACAGGGTCTCCGTATCCTGCAATAAAAAAAAGTATAACTTTTTTACAGCCATACAGTAAGTTACAGTACTGGTTAGTCATGCATGCTGTAGCTACGTGCAGCCGGACATACTTTACTGTACTGTTCTCTAAGCCTGCTTAACCAGCTGGGAAAATAGAACATGGGCTTTGTCAGTCTTCTCAAAACAACGACAGTTAAAAAAGGAATCTAATTTTGCCCAGGCAACTGTAAACATGGTGCTTGTTATGGTTAGGAAATGAAGGCTCGGCTGAAAATTACCTGACAGCACTGCACTCTTCATATGGAGCCCAAAACTAAAAAATCTCCAGCACAGTCAAAACAACATATCCACCACTTAGAATTTACCACAGTACAAACAGACACAGTTTACACAAAGTTACACCCATATAGTGCCAGTTACAGACATGTGCACACTCCCACACACACACCTGTCCTGGAGTCCTCTCTCCCTGGCCGTGTCCTGTATCTGCTGCAGTCTCTGTCGCGTTTCCCTCTCCCTCGGTCATCCACACAGACAGGGGGCGCACTGTGGAGTAGAGCTGATTGGGGTCAGAGGACAGCAGCTCTCCTGCGTCGGCAGACAGGGAACTCTGGTAGCGGGTGTCGGCTACGTCCTGGGACCGGGACTGAGGGGGGCGGTAGGGGGGCGAGGCGCCCTGTCTCAGGGCCTTGTTGGCACTCTCAGCCAGGGCCAGGGCCATGAGGCGTGCTGGGTTTTTAGGAGGTGGAGGGGGAGGCTGGGCAAACAGGGGGGCACCGGTGGGTCCCGTTATACCTGTAGAGGGGAGAGGAGGGTTAAATTACATGACTATGGTCTGCAGTAAAACCTCAAATCATCATTGAAAACAAACACATTTTTGATGATGATTATAAATCAATCAACTAATACATTCAATCAATCAAACTTGTTGGCAGAGTCCATTTCTGTTTACTCACCCTGTCCTCTGATCTTGGCCTCGGGGCCCAGTTTGCTGCGGATCTCCTGCTGGCAGCTCTCCGTCAGCTGGAAGTCACATGACCGAAGCAGCATGGAGATCATCTGAGGAGGCTGCGACTGGGAGGGGCCGCTGCTCGGGATGCCAGGCTGTAATTCACCAGCTCGCCCGCCAATCATGTCCAACACCTACGAGGGAGAAAGTCAAGTTTGGTGAGGCAAATTTATCATACAGAGTATATAGGCAAGTAAACTCCAACCCTGAGATACAGAAATACAAGGACAGCAGTGACACAGAGAAGGAGGAAGTACCTTAGCTGGGACGCTGATGGATACAGGGTCAGAGATGTCCAGTGTAGGGGACTTGGGGGATTTTTGTGAGAAGGCATTCACCATCTTCCGGGTAAAAGATCTTCTCTCTGGCGGGGGCTGAGCAGAGGGGGCAGAGGTCACAGATGTAGGGGGCTGGCCCTGGCCTTGACTGTGTGAGGTACTCAGGTTGGCACCCTCCCATGACTGGCCGGCAGATGGGCTGGTATTGGCCGGTCTGTGTTGACAGAACACCTGAAGGGGCGGGGCTGTGGCGGCGATGATCAGACTTCTCCTGACGGCCGCATCCGATTGGTTGAGCACCGAGTCGGGGTCCTCTGTGATTGAGCGCTGGCTGCTGGAGTGAGAGTGTCCTTGGTGGCTGAGGCAGCGGTAGGGAGGGGGCGTGGCAGTGGGCGGGGACTCCCTGCCACCCGCAGTGACTACGCTGCTGCCCAAGCCGATTGGTCCGTCCTCCAGGAAGGTGGGGCTGAAGTCAATGACGTCCTCGGCCATCCAGGAAGCAGCCGGGTCCTGGTTGGAGAAGTCAGGCAGCATGTAGATGCCTTCCTCGTCTTCATCCTCCTCATCGTCTCCATCATCCCTGGGCTGGCGGTCCTCAGGCAGCAGGCTATCATATGAGCGGCTGGAAGGCAGGCGGGACGGGGGGCGCTGGGGCAGGTGCTGAGGGTCCATGGAGGCAGCCAAAGACAGACCGTCACTGCTGGAGCGGGGCCGCCGCAGACGCTTAGACTGTCCTGAGAGAAGTAGGAAAAAAAAGGAATAGTCAGGGTTTAAAATAAGTGTCTCTGTAGTGCTCAGTGACTAACACACAGCTCCACCAGCTCCCAAAGGACCCATTCTACTCCGACTGTCCCAAAATGACTCAAACTATCATCACTGCTTCCAGACATATTCCTGCTCTTCCACAGCCTCCCCTGAAAGAGAAATCTCATACTCTATACTTAACGGACAAGAGAGAGGCTCTGCTATCGATCAGTCTGCGAGGACTTAAACTGCTGAGATGAGTAGCAGTATTAGCGTCAGTGTGTTATGGCCTACTGTGGTGTACCTGCTCCACTGTGCTGGGACGATAAGGATTCCTCACTCTTAGCTGAACGCAGGGTCACACTGTCCACACGACAACCTGCAGGAGAGACCAGAGAGAGAGAGACCAGAGAGAGAGAGAGACCAGAGCGAGAGATCAGAGAGAGACCAGAGAGAGAGAGAGAGAGAGAGAGAGAGAGAGAGAGAGAGACCAGAGACCAGAGAGAGAGAAAGAGATCTGTCATACAAAGAGAGGATCAAAAGGGGCGATAAACTGTGGTTGGTATTTATTTTCCTTTCTACCTCCATCCATCCAGGTAAATGGATGGATGGAGTTAGACATGGAGGTAGACATGATATCAGACATGATATCTACCTGCATGTGAGGTGGCGGGCTGGAACAGGGAGCTGATCCTCATTGGTTTACGTTGCCCCGCCCCCAGGGGCTTCCCGATCGCAAAGAACGTCTTCCAGCTCCCTCCAGCTGCCTTCCGTACCTTCAGCCCTCTCTTCCTCCTGTAGGGGGAGGAGAGAGAGCAAGACAGAGTAGGGGAGAGAGAGAGATTTAGGTGGGTGAGACTGCTAAATCAACTGCATGTGATAGTGAAACTATAGAAACTTGCATTGTCTGGAATAAGCCTGGCCTCCCACTCACCTGTCGACAGGGTGGTCCAGCACGGTGTGGAACTGGCCCTGGAACTGGACTGGCGCCCCCTGGAGGAGCAGAGGAGCCTGTGTCCTGGCCTGGGCCTCTTCTAGGGAGAGCAGCCTGGTGGAGACAAAGGACTTGGGCCTGGTCAGAGAGTGCCGCCCTGCAGGCAGAGAGAGGACCTACAGTTAGTAATAGATAGAGGGTGGGAGAGTGAGGAGGCATCGATGACGGTGGCCAAAAGCTTTGTTCCAAATGAGATCCTATTCCCTGTATAGTAGTGCATTACCTTTGGCCAAAGCCCCTAAGTGGCACACTATGTCGCATACAAATAAAAAGTGTACTGTACGGGAAATAGGGTGTCATTTCAGATTTACCCAACGAGAGCGAATAAGACACTGACACGCTTGCAACTCAGAAATCACACGGAGTTAACAACACAAAGGGAGGGAAGGCTGAGGTATGCAGAGGAAGTTGGACCTTTTCATTTGAAACTCCCAGTTAAAGAGCAACCAAAGTAAAACAGGACACCCGTCAGGGGAGAGCAGGGCATGGGTCATCAGACAGGATTGACATCTAAACAAATATGTATTATAATGCAATTAACAAATTACTGTAACAGTGTCTTATAGGGCAATTCCATGCCAGGAAAGCACAAAAATATTTTTCCCACATTAATTTACTGCAATACAATTTTTCACATTAAAATTACTCAACATTAAAGTATTCATATTAATATTTCAAAAGTACCCTTTTTGATTTAGCATATTTTTTGGACATATTGTTTGGAACAACAAGTCAAACACTCTTCAAATACGTCAAATTTCCAGAGTCCGTGCTCTGCTACTTTTGAAGACCATTTTATACATATAAACTGACAGGTCATTAAGCAATCACATTCAGCAAATCACCAGCAGAGGGAGTTCAATTTGAATCTATTTTCCCATTCACTGGTGGGGCTCACATAACTTATCATAACTTCAAAAGTAGCAGAATGTTGGAAAGTTTATGTACTTGTATAGTATATAGTTTAAAACAATGTCTAAAAATGTAAATGTACAAAATCTAGATAGTATGAGATGTTCACTAATATGTTTTATGTTGAATAAATAATATGTTAATAACATAATAAATAATATAATATGTGAATAATATAATATGTTGAATAAAAAAATCATAATCTAGACATAATCCATGTTTTAGAGCACACTATCATGTACAGTTCACAGATCATAGGGTCTTTTTTGTCTCACAAATGGTTTGTGATACAAATGTAAAAACCATATCAAACAAACAGTCATCCTCCCAATTAAGTTTCTGTGAGAATAGCTAGAACAATCAGACACCCAAAATATTTTTTGACTTTCCTGGCGTGGATCTGAGTCTGAGACACAAAGCAAGCATCTAGCTGAGCCCTGGCTGGGACGCTGACAGAAACGCTTCAGCTGGAGAAGCACACAGACACTGCTGATCTGTAGACAATACTGAGGTTAAACATTTTAGCTATAGGGCCTATTGATTATTTAGCTAGCTGACAAGACAAAACAGATCATGGAAGCTGGGAATCATCAATTCAACATTGTTGTTTTACCTGGTGGTTCTGGCTCAATGTAATCCTCTTAAAAGAAACATCCACAGCATTTGTGACACATTGATCAAAACAACGTCTATTCTTTAATATTTTGAGCATTACAGCGCAAAACAACCTAAAAGTTACTTTAATAACTATTTAAAATGACAAAAACAAATATTGGAGTAGACACAAAATGTAATCGACCACATTTACTTTAAGATGGGATGAATTGGAACCAGGATGGAAGTTTATTGCCTATTCAACTGTCAATACAACCGAAAAATCACGTGAGAGTTCACGGTTGACCAGTGACTCAAACCCTGAAGAGACACTGGGTTTATACAAACATATGTCAGCATGTGCGCACAAAACTTGGCTATATTAAATACTTGTTTTTTTTACCCCTTTTTCTCCCAAACTTCGTGGTATCCAATTGGTAGTTCAGTCTTGTCTCATCACTGCAACTCCCGTATGGACAACTCGGGAGAGGCGAAGGTTGAGAGCCGTGCGTCCTCCTTAACACAATGCCCACTTAACCCGGAAGCCAGCCGCACCAATGTGTCGGAGGAAACACCGTACACCTGGCGACCATGTCAGCATGCACTGCGCCCGGCCCGCCACAGGAGTCGCTAGAGAGCGAAGGGACAAGGACATCCCTGCTGGCCAAACCCTTCCCTAACCCGGACGACACTTGGCCAATTGTGAGCCGCCCCATGGGTCTCCCGGTCGCGGCCGGCTGCGACAGAACCTGGATTCGAACCCAGAATCTCTACTGGCCCTTAGACCACTGCACCACTCGGGAGGCCAACTTGGCTATACTTACTATCTACTGGAAAACAACAGACAAAAGCCCAATAGGATGAGACACATTCATCATGAACTCTTTCTTGTGCACATCGTACAGAGATCTCAGGACAAATGGGTCACACAGAAGCCAAAAGTAGACCAAGCCTAAACTAAACTAATCAACGCTATAGAGTGCTTGTAAGCATCCAGCATTGAGAGAGAGAAGGCACGGACGGTCAGAACATGGAGTAGTGTCGCCTCGCTACGGTGACTTCCAAAAGAGGGTGCCTGGGGGCCTAAGGGACCTCCTCACCCCTGGACTCCCCCACCTCCTCCTCACCTCTGGCCTCCTGCAGACTCACCAGCCTGGTTCTCTGGTGCTGCCGAGAGACCTTACACTCCAGCTTGCCCGTTGCTACGGAGACACAGAGCTCTCGCTCACTATCTGCTGCTGCTTCCATCACACTGGGCATACATTGGTTGAATCAACGTTGTTTCCACATCATTTCAATGAAATTACATTGAATCAACGTGGAATAGACATTGAATTGAAGTCTGTGCCCAGTGGGATGGCTACATCATCAGTGTGGCTGAGGGCTCACTTTATGGCAAGTTTTCAGTTTTATTCCATATTTAATACTGATGTTTATTAAGAGTAAAGAACAAAGTGTTGCCAAATATTGTACTACTTTTTGGAGCAAATTGATGCAGTGGAAAAATCTTTCCATGCTGAAATCACTTATATTACTGCCATTTTAGACTATTCATACACATGTTCTACTGTGCTGCGAGGCAAGACAAAGAGTGCAATGAAATATTAGTATCACAGAGTCATTCAAGTAGAGTTGCTTTCATAGACTTACAGCATTTGCGGGGTAAAAAGCGGAGGACAGCGGGCGGTCGTGACAGTTGTAATGGAGGTAGAAGTGTCTTTCATTATATACAGGGCTTTAACCAAAGCTCTCTGTTTAACCAGACAACTACAAGCATTAAGTAGAGGATAGAGGAAGCCTGGCTGGCTGAGTAGTAAAGCTAGTTACCGTAGGTAATAAAAAGAGGCTTTGAGGCTCTGAGGTAAATGCTCGGTGTGTGGCATTGATAACACAAAACCACAGAGCTGATACAGAGGGAGAGAAGACAGAGGGAGCACTCTGAAGGAGAAGACATTTTCAGTCGAATCCTAACTTGAAATCAAAACACGTCACTGATGATTGCCGACTGATGCATGCATCGATTTCAATGGGAAATGTGTGTTTTTCCACACAAATGGAACTCAAGTTAGGAAGATTGTGTCCAGTGACGGTTAGAGAAGCCAGCGTTGGGGTTATGGTGATGTGTGTACCTGTGCCTGTGAAGCGTCCTACAGAGGTGAAGGAGTCACTGAAGAGCACGTCCACGTGACCGAGGAGAAACTCCACCACCACAGACTGGATCCGCACCTCCTTAAACGGGTCAGCACCACTCAGACCCACCGCCTCGATCGCCATAGACCTGCCACAGAGACAACACACAGCCACACCATGTTCATCAACTCCAGACAGAAATGTCATGAATAGAGCTGACATGATTCCTCACTGTACATGTCAGAGGCACACTTGTTCTGAACAATATATTTCTATATGAACGATCCACAACGCACACATGCAGGTACAGTAGGTAGGTACAGACACACACCTGAGCAGGTTGGGGGCCCAGACGATGGCCAGGTTCTTGATGTGCATGTTGGTCTCTCCGCTGCAGGTGGCCAGACCAGCCAGGTGTCTAATGAGGTACTCCAGGGTCCTGACAGAGAGAAAGACAACATTAGTCCACAATCTGGGATCTGTCTCCATGGCTGTGTATACCTGTAGTCTCTATCTCCATGGCTGTGTTGTGTATACCCGTAGTCTCTGTCTCCCTCCATGGCTGTGTATACCTGTAGTCTCTATCTCCGTGGCTGTGTTGTGTATATACCTGTAGTCTCTGTCTCCCTCCATGGCTGTGTATACCTGTAGTCTCTATCTCCATGGCTGTGTTGTGTATACCCGTAGTCTCTGTCTCCCTCCATGGCTGTGTATACCTGTAGTCTCTATCTCCGTGGCTGTGTTGTGTATATACCTGTAGTCTCTGTCTCCCTCCATGGCTGTGTTGTGTGTATACCTGTAGTCTCTGTCTCCCTCCATGGCTGTGCTGTGTGTATACCTGTAGTCTCTGTCTCCCTCCATGGCTGTGCTGTGTGTATACCTGTAGTCTCTGTCTCCCTCCATGGCTGTGCTGTGTGTATACCTGTAGTCTCTGTCTCCCTCCATGGCTGTGTTGTGTGTATACCTGTAGTCTCTGTCTCCCTCCGTGGCTGTGTTGTGTATATACCTGTAGTTTCTGTCTCCCTCCCAGGCTGTGTTGTGTATACCTGTAGTCTCTGTCTCCATGGCTGTGTTGTGTATACCTGTAGTCTCTGTCTCCATGGCTGTGTTGTGTATACCTGTAGTCTCTGTCTCCATGGCTGTGTTGTGTATACCTGTAGTCTCTGTCTCCATGGCTGTGTTGTGTATACCTGTAGTCTCTGTCTCCATGGCTGTGTTGTGTATACCTGTAGTCTCTGTCTCCATGGCTGTGTTGTGTATACCTGTAGTCTCTGTCTCCATGGCTGTGTTGTGTATACCTGTAGTCTCTGTCTCCATGGCTGTGTTGTGTATACCTGTAGTCTCTGTCTCCATGGCTGTGTTGTGTATACCTGTAGTCTCTGTCTCCATGGCTGTGTTGTGTATACCTGTAGTCTCTGTCTCCATGGCTGTGTTGTGTATACCTGTAGTGTGGTGGTGGGAGCTGCTGGATGACATCATGTACTTTCACCATGCGCTCGTCGTCCGTCATCTCTCCCATACAGTCCTACGGAGGAAGACCAGGGAAAAAAGAGATGGCAAGTTTAGCCTTTGACAATGGACAGCGCTTTCAGTTGGAGGGAGTTGTGTTGGGTTATGGCCATGTACTCACAGCAAACTTGTCGTAGAGCTGGTAGGTGAGCAGGGGGTTGGGCAGCTCTCTGAAGTAGAGCTTACACAGGGACCCCACACAGTGGATGTCCTGCATGTACATATCCTTGGTCAGGTCTGGAACGTTCTCACTGTCAAACTCATGTCTGGTGGGGAGAGAGAGTGTCAAATAGGGTTGAATGCCAAAAAAGTATTGCATATTTGCCTATATGTATTTTATGCATGCAGTCAATGATCTATGTAGTCCTAAGTCTTTACAGGTTCAGGGCCTGACATGCAGGGTTAGCATGAGCAGTGGTACCGGAGTTTCTGAATGTTGGAGGAGACTCCAGAGTGCCTGTAGATGCCGTCCACCACACCATGCTTCTCTATGAACTCTGAGCAGCTCTTCAGAACCTGTGGAACTGGAGAAGCACACAAAGATCCTTGTCACACGTTACAGTAGTACACCAAACCAGACCAGGCTCTCAAGGACACACAGAGATGACTCCCTGAGACTCTAGAATTAGAACTCTAACTAGGGCAATGGGCCCATTTCATCAACTCCGTAGCACTAATGTGATCCTAAAATGGCATGATTGATTTTAATATTGTTCTGAGTTCACTTGACACACCAAAACCGCTCACTCTCTGCAGCCAGCAACTCACTCTTACGTTACTATAAAAATAACAAGCCCAAAGATACTGACAACTAATTTGCATCCCCAAAAGGTTATGTGAGGATAAGTGTGTTTTATGTACCGTCCAGTCCTGAGTTGAGCAGGTGCTCTCCCAGGTCACAGCCGAACACCCTCTCCTTAAGAATGCCTCTCTGTTTGAGCTTCTGCTTGGTGGGCCTGGACTTCATAAAGGTGCGCAGGAATCCCATCAGCTTGCCGTGCTTCTTAGAAACTGTCAGAGGGGGGCGACAGAGAGCTGCTGAGTATTGACACTACAGTGGGAAAGAGAGACTATTGTGGTGGGTGAGGGGTCCATCTCTGTGAGGGGCGTGTCTTTGTGTGTGTGTACACGTGCCTGCAAATGTGTGTGTGTGTATCCATATGTGAATGTTTAACATAAATGTCATCATCGTCATCAAATATAAACGGATGAAAAGACATGAGAAAATAGGAGAGTTTAGTGGGAGCTGGAGCATGGACACTAGTAGGAGGCTGGGTCGTGTTCTGGACCAATGAGCCACGACCACCAACATCATTAGAACAATAAGCAGCAGCAGATTACTTGGACACATCGTGAAGATTAGGATTAAGAGCAAGGAAATAATGATTGTCATTGGTAATAATAGGCGGTGGCCCGTTCCTGTAGGTTCATGCTCTACAACATCCGCAGAGTACGACCCTGCCTCACACAGGAAGCGGCGCAGGTCCTAATCCAGGCACTTGTCATCTCCCGTCTGGATTACTGCAACTCGCTGTTGGCTGGGCTTCCTGCCTGTGCCATCAAACCCCTACAACTCATCCAGAACGCCGCAGCCCGTCTGGTGTTCAACCTTCCCAAGTTCTCTCACGTCACCCCGCTCCTCCGCTCTCTCCACTGGCTTCCAGTTGAAGCTCGCATCCGCTACAAGACCATGGTGCTTGCCTACGGAGCTGTGAGGGGAACGGCACCTCAGTACCTTCAGGCTCTGATCAGGCCCTACACCCAAACAAGGGCTCTGCGTTCATCCACCTCTGGCCTGCTCGCCTCCCTACCACTGAGGAAGTACAGTTCCCGCTCAGCCCAGTCAAAACTGTTCGCTGCTCTGGCACCCCAATGGTGGAACAAACTCCCTCACGACGCCAGGACAGCGGAGTCAATCACCACCTTCCGGAGACACCTGAAACCCCACCTCTTCAAGGAATACCTAGGATAAAGCAATCCTTCTGCCCCCCCCCCCCCCCCCCCCCCCTTAAAAGATTTAGATGCACTATTGTAAAGTGGCTGTTCCACTGGATGTCATTAGGTGAATGCACCAATTTGTAAGTCGCTCTGGATAAGAGCGTCTGCTAAATGACTTAAATGTAAATGTAAATGTAATAATAAACCTGTATCGTCTTCCTCTATAACAACGACTTGCTTCTCATTTATACAACAAGCTCCATTGTGTTCCTATGATTTATGGGTGACTCTAAAATACATGTACACTAATTCTACTCTAAAAACATCCTCACCACTCCTGCATGTGAACAGCCCTAGGCTTGGCTAGTTGTATAAATGGCTATTGTACGTTTCCTGGTTGGCTTAAAGGGAAATGTGTTATACAGGCCCTGCATTAAGGGGAGAGATGAGGCGTTAGGAAAGATAAGGACGGTGGAAGGACTCTGATTAGATGACAAATAGATTAATGAGAGAGAAATTCAATTTCAGTTGTTGTTACCAGCAAGTCTTAGGTACCAAGGCTGAGGAACTGAGAGAGAGAGAGAGAAAGAGAAAAAGGCAATAGATACAACAGGAAGGCGGTTGGAACACCAGCTAAATACATTGTTTTGGGAGTGCGAAGTACAGAACAGAGATATACTGTGGTCAGAGATACAAATATGAAGATTGCAAAGATGTTGTGGTGACCACATTAAGCAAGCAAAACAACCTATGGGCTGAGTAATTGTGAAACTATGTAATGTCACGTGATCCGCTGTGTGTATCTGGTTAACACCACAAGATCATGTATCCTTAAATAAAAAATTGTCTAGATGTTTACAAGACGAAGATACAAGGGAGAGGGAGGAAAAGTGGCTGTTATATACGGTTCAATTAAATATAATAAGCGATATGTGCTGCATGCCATAATGGAAAAAAGTAACCATGACAGTTAATACTACATGTTGTCAACCTCATTTCAAGCCAGCCCCTGCAAAACCTTCGACACGCTCTGTGGAGACTAAATACTCATACAGCAGTGATTGGTTGATTGCGTCTGTTTACCGGATGTAGGAGAGGGAGGTCCTGGTGCGCTGGAGTTGGCTGGATCTCCATCTGGAAACACAAACATCACTCAATACATCTGACATTGATCTGGTGACACAGTGCAGGTGTACAGTGCATTCAGAAAGTATTCATACCCCTTGACTTTTTCCACATTGTTACGTTACAGTCTGATTCTAAAATGGATTAAAAAAATATCCCTCAAACTACACACAGTACCCCATAATAACAAAGCAAAAACAGCTTTTTCTAAATGTTTACAAATGTATTAAATATTTAAAAAAAAACTGAAATATGACATTTACATAAGTATTCCGACCGTTTACTCAGTGCTTTGTTGAAGCACCTTTGGCAGTGATTACAGCCGAGTCTTCTTGGGTATGACGCTACAAGCTTGGCACACCTGTATTTGGGGAGTTTCTCCCATTTTTCTCTGCAGATCCTCTCAAACTCTGTCAGGTTGGATGGGGAGCGTTGCTGCACAGCTATTTTCAGGTCTCTCCAGAGATGTTCGATCATGTTCAAGTTCTGGCTCTGGCTGGGCCACTCAAGGACATTCAGAGACTTGTCCCGAAGCCACTCCTGCGTTGTCTTGGTTGTGTGCTTAGGGTCGTTGTCCTGTTGGAAGTTGAACCTTTGCCCCAGTCTGAAGTCCTGAGCGTTCTGGAGTAGGTTTTCATCAAGGATCTCTCTGTACTTTGCTCCGTTCATCTTTCCCTCAATCCTGACTAGTCTCCCAGTCCCCGCCACTGAAAAACATCCCCACAGCAAGATGCTGCCACCACCATTCTTCCCCGTAGGGATGTTGCCAGGTTTCCTCCAGAAGTGATGCTTGGCATTTAGGCCAAAGAGTTCAGTCTTGGTTTTATCAGACCAGAAAATCTTGTTTCTCATGGTCTGAGTCTTTAGGTGCCTTTTGGCCAACTCCAAGCAGGCTGTCATGTGCCTTTTACTGAGGAGTGGCTTCCATCTGGACACTTTACCATAAAGGCCTGATTGATGGAGTGCTGCAGAGATGGGAGAACCTTCCAGAAGGACAACCATCTCCACAGAGGAACTATAGAGCCCTGTCAAAGTGACCATCGGGTTCTTGGTCACCTCCCTGACGAAGGCCCTTCTCCACCAATTGCTCAGTTTGGCCAGCTCTAGGAAGAGTCTTGGTGGTGCCAAACTTCTTCCATTTAAGAATGATGAAGGCCACTGTGTTCTTTTGGTACCCTTCCCCAGATCTGTGCCTCGACACAATCCTGCCTCAGAGTTCTATGGACAATTCCTTCGACCTCATGGCTTGGTTTTTGCTCTAACATGCACTGTCAACTAGAGGTCGACCGATTAATCGGAATGGCCGATTAATTAGGGCCGATTTCAAGTTTTCATAACAATCGGAAATCTGTATTTTTTGGACACATTTTTTTTTTTACACCTTTATTTAACTAGGCAAGTCAGTTAAGAACACATTCTTATTTTCAATGACGGCCTAGGAACGGTGGGTTAACTGCCTTGTTCAGGGGCAGAACGACAGATTTTTACCATGTCAGCTCGGGGATTCAATCTTGCAACCTTACAGTTAACTAGTCCAATGCTCTAACCACCTGCCTCACGAGGAGCCCGCCTGTTACGCGAATGCAGTAAGAAGCCAAGGGAAGTTGCTAGCTAGCATTAAACTTATCTTATAAAAAACAATCAATCAATCATAATCACTAGTTAATCACATGGTTGATGATATTACTAGTTTATCTAGCGTGTCCTGCGTTGCATATAATCGATGCGGTGCGCATTCACGGAAAAAGGACTGTCGTTGCTCCAAAGTGTACCTAACCATAAACATCAATGCCTTTCTTAAAATCAATATACAGAAGTATATATTTTTTAAACCTGCATATTTAGCTAAAGGAAATCCAGGTTAGCAGGCAATATTAACTAATATTAATTAAGGTGAAATTGTGTCACTTCTCTTGTGTTCCTTGCACGCAGAGTCAGGGTATATGCGATAATAATAAAAGTTTTGTTTTCGAAATGATAGTTTCCGGATTCGACCATATTAATGACCAAAGGCTCGTATTTCTGTGTGTTATTATGTTATAATTAAGTCTATGATTTGATATTTGATAGAGCAGTCTGACTGAGCGATGGTAGGCAGCAGCAGGCTCGTAAGCATTCATTCAAACAGCACTTTCGTGCATTTTGCCAGCAGCTCTTCACTGTCATTCAAGCATTGCGCTGTTTATGACTTCAACCCTATCAACTCCCGAGATTAGGCTGGTGTAACCGATGTGAAATGGCTAGCTAGTTAGTGGGGTGCGCGCTAATAGCGTTTCAAACGTCACTCGCTCTGAGACCTGGAGTAGTTGTTCCCCTTGCTCTGCATGGGTAACGCTGCTTCGAGGGTGGCTGTTGTCGATGTGTTCTTCGTTCGAGCCCAGGTAGGAGCGAAGAGAGGGACGGAAGCTATACTGTTACACTGCAATACTAAAGTGCCTATAAGAACATCCAATAGTCAAAGGTATATGGAATACAATTGGTATAGAGAGAAATAGTCGTATAAATACAATATTAACTACAACCTAAAACCTCATACCTTGGAATATTGTAGTCTCATGTTAAAAGGAACCACCAGCTTTCATATGTTCTCATGTTCTGAGCAAGGAACTTAAACGTTAGCTTTTACTTTCTTCTCCAACACTTTGTTTTTGCATTATTTAAACCAAATTGAACATGTTTCATTATTTATTTGAGGCCAAATTGATTTTTATTGATGTATTATATTAAGTTAAAATAAGTGTTCATTCAGTATTGTTGTAATTGTCATAATTACAAATTAAAAATATATATATAAAAAAAATAATAATAAAATAAATCGGCCGATTAATCGGTATCGGCTTTTTGTTGATCCTCCAATAAATCGGTATCGGCGTTGAAAAATCATAATCGGTCGACCTCTACTGTCAACTGTGGGACCTTTATATAGACAGGTGTGTGCCTTTCCAAATCAAGTTGTAGAAACATCGCAAGGATGATTAATGGAAACAGGATGCACCTGAGCTCAATTTCAAGTCTCATAGCAAAGGGTCTGAATACTTATGTAAATAAGATATTTCTGTATTTAATTTTTTTTTAAATATTTATTTTTTAACCTGTTTTTGCTTTGTCATTATGGGGTATTGTCTGTAGATTGATGAGGAAAAACATGTATTTAATCCATTTCTGAAAAACGTAACAAAATGTGGAAAAAGTCAAGGGGTCTGAGTACTTTCCGAAGGCACTGTATGTGATAATATACAGTAAGTGGGATTTAGTATGGTGGTGTCATAACGTGTGTGTGTGTGTGTGTGTGTGTGTGTGTGTGTGTGTGTGTGTGTGTGTGTGTGTGTGTGTGTGTGTGAGCCACCTATTTTAGCGGCGGACTGAGGCTTCTCGTTGATGAGCTCCACACACTCACTGGGGAAGAAGCCCACCTAAAGTGAGGAAAGACCATCAAAGTAACTGAGGATAACAAGCACGGACACACAAAAACTTGGACACACACACACACACACACAATAGCTTACACATGACATAGGTTAAAAAACAAGAGCAAATGAGTTAAAAGAAAAGTAAAAGCTCAGTGAAAATAGAGAACAGTGAAAGAAAAAGAGGAAACAAAACGAGAAGGGAAAAGGAAGTACAGAAACATGAAGACGTGAGATAGTGAATGTAGCCATCATCTGGAGAACTGTTGTTCTGCAGTGGGACTCTTTAGAGAGGGTGAGGGAGACAGGCGTGCGCGTGAGGGAGACAGGCGTGCGGGTGAGGGAGACAGGCGTGCGGGTGAGGGAGGCAGGCGTGCGCGTGAGGGAGACAGGCGTGCGCGTGAGGGAGACAGGCGTGCGCGTGAGGGAGACAGGCGTGCGCGTGAGGGAGACAGGCGTGCGCGTGAGGGAGACAGGCGTGCGCGTGAGGGAGACAGGGGTGTGAGGGAGACAGGGGTGCGCACGAGGGAGACAGGGGTGCGCACGAGGGAGACGGGTGCGCATGAGGGAGACAGGGGTGCGCATGAGGGAGACAGGGGTGCGCATGAGGGAGACAGCCAGTGGTGGAATTCTCCAGTGATTGTGTTGTGTACCTGGAAGCCATGCTTCCCCCTCCACCAGTTGGAGTCCTCTTTGGGTGGCATATCAATTACAGACAGGATATCTCCCACCTGGAGAGAGACACACACACACATTAGACAAAGACATTAAACAACCTCCGACTTCAGACAAAGTCTACAGGCAAACGAGCCAGATGACTTCATTTAACATCGCACCCCCCCCCCAAAAAAAGTACATCAACACATAATACAGCCTCGGCAGTCAAAACACCAGCCCCAAAACTAAACATTATCCAGACACAACAAGCTGGATCAGGGCATAATGTATCCTGCCCGATTTGGCTGAACTCCTCACACTTATTTCAGATAACAGATAAGGAGAACAGATGAGATACAGTTGCCATTCCTCACTGTAAGGAGGACAGGACAGAGAGGAGATAAGAAACAGAGAGAGAAACAGAGAGAGAGAGCGCGAGAGAGAGACAAAATGAGAGTGAGACGGAAAGAGAGAGAGAGACAGAAGCGCTAAAATGTGCCTCGGTGTTTGGGTCACCCCATTCCGGGGTGCTGTGGCCCAGAAACAGAAAGAGGAGCAGTATGTAGAGCAGGAGGAGGAGATGAGGACAGGAATAGACAGAACAGGAAGATGGAAAAGGAAAAAAAGAAGAAAAAGGAAGGTGACAGCCAAACAGAGAGACCAAGGCCCAGACAGAGGTGACACAGAAATCTGAAAACTATGAGTGCCACTAATGAAAATCTCATTTGGTTCTGTGTATCCCTGCAGCAGCTCCATACCTCAATGGAGATCTCGTCGCTGGCCTGCGCCGTGTAGCGCTTGATGACATGAGCAGCGGCGATGGCGGGAACGTTGAGCGAAGCTTCCTCTTTCAGGAGGAACCGATTCCCACGGTTGTCAATCTGGGAGGAACAGCAAACACAAACCTCTGTTGTTTAAGGAATAGACGGGCAAATAATTACACCACTTTCTCAATATCCCTTAATTATAGTAGTAGGGCTAATGCACAGGTGGTAAGACAAAGCCTGTCTCTCTAGGTCTGTCTTTCTCTCTCCCACTCTTCTTTGGTCTTCCCCAACAATTGTCTTCTTTCTCTGGCCAATTTGTTATGTTTCCATGTTTTTAGAGCTTATTCTCACCTTCACTCTTTCTTTCAACGTCTTTGGGGGGAGGGGCAGCCCCCCGCCAAAAAAACAGTCCCACTATGTTTTATTTTTTAGCTTTATTGAAGAGATCGTACTACCGTGTGAAAAACGGGGGAGGGTGAATCAAAAGGCAGTGGGCCATATTCGAACCCATGCTGACTCTGGCATATATGTGAGCCGGGGTCAGCGGCTGTAACCACTGGACCACACAGTCCACTCTCTTATGTTTTTTAAAAACACTTTAATAGTCTCACCTCCATCCAGGTGAGCACAGGCCCACAGTTGAGCTTGTTGTCCACGATCATGGAGAGGCGGCTCAGGTACTCCGACAGCAGCGGGGTGAAGATCTGACAAACAACAAAAACAACTGACGCAGGACTTAACACACAGCTACTGTAGGAGCCGACAGCCATTTACATACATCTACTTCCAGATACCATAGATGAAGACAGGTGACCCAAATATCAACACCTGCTAGAATCAGAGAACAAAGGTGTACAGAGACAGACAGGTCACAGACAACGATGACTACATAACCTCGATGAAGGTAATTTCATGTCATTCTCAGAGGTCTTCATGCTAACCTACAGCAGTACCATCGACCTCCATACAGTACAACAACAAAAAACTTCTACAGCTAATTCAGTCAGAATGCTACATCACCCCCTCAACAAATAAGCTCTCCCACAGTCCCCACTCACCTCTACCCTGTCCCCGATCTCGCTGAGGGGTGGCAGGGGCAGCAGCTGGGAGTAACGCCGGTCGTAGATACACTGGTGGAGGTGAGCGTCCAGAGTACGGAACTCCTCATAGGAGCGCCGAACCATCCACGTCTTAGCCTACATCACACAGACAGACGGAGAGACAGAGAGAGAAAGAGAGAGAGCACGCGAGACAGCGAGAGGGAAAGAAGAGGGGACAGAAATATTAATGTGAGGAGGAGAGCAAGGAAGGGGGGGGAATAAGTCAGACAGGAGGAGAGAGGAAGAGAGAGGGGGAAATATATTCCCAATCTGTCAAAGTGTACGTGTTGGTGTGAATGTGTCTGGGTTAGATATAGCCCTGGCAAGGAGATGTGCGAGTGCGTGTGCACTCGTGTTTGGCGAGGGTATGTGGCCGTGCCCACTCACCTGGCAGGACACCTGCACCAGGAAAACCAGGTCTTTGGCAGAGCCCGAGATCCAGCTGGCATCGCTCTGCTCGTTCGCAAACTGCAACTGAGGAACAGAAACACACACACACACACACACAAGCATGGGTCAGAGGAACAGGTGGAGCAACTATACAAAACATATAGCCTACTGTACACCGAATAAGCAAACACATATACAAGGATACTGCAAAGCACCCTCCTATACCTACACACACGATCAGGATACATTATATCCAGGGAAATCGCAATCCTTGCCTGGTACCTTTTACAGAACCTCCCTCCTAGTCGCCCAGATTCTGCATCTTCTAATAAAGCAGCCAACTAAATCAGAGGAGATCTTTCAAAATGGCCGACAACATCTATGTGAAAGCTGTGAAAAGACACGCCTGCTAAACTAGTGACATCAGAGCCATGTGTAGCTAATAGAAAGCCTCGGGTGGAGCCGTAGGACACCCATGGGGTTCTGGTGGCCCGGATTTACAAACAAATGGGCTTCTACAAACAAGCACAAAAGGAAAACAGTCATGTGTTTTTTTGTCTTTTGTCTTTTTTGGGGAAGAGGAGGAAGAAGTGAGGGCGGTGTTGAGGCTCCAGGCAGATTAAAATAGAAAATACTTTCATCTGAAATGAGACAGGCAGTGTTGTGGACCTCGGACTTTCACATCACATCCACTACGACTAACGCCTCAGAGAAAGATACAGAGAGAGAGGGATAAAGAGGAGAGAGACTCAGTGGAGAGAGGTAGAAAGAGGGGGAGAGGGATAAAGAGGAGAGACTCAGAGGAGAGAGGTAGAAAAAGGGGGAGAGGGATAAAGAGGAGAGCGACTCAGTGGAGAGAGGTAGAAAAAGGGGGAGAGGGATAGAGGGGGAGAGGGATAAAGAGGAGAGCGACTCAGTGGAGAGAGGTAGAAAAAGGGGGAGAGGGATAGAGGGGGAGAGGGATAAAGAGGAGAGCGACTCAGTGGAGAGAGGTAGAAAAAGGGGGAGAGGGATAAAGAGGAGAGAGACTCAGTGGAGAGAGGTAGAAAGAGGGGGAGAGGGATAAAGAGGAGAGAGACTCAGTGGAGAGAGGTAGAAAGAGGGGGAGAGGGATAAAGAGGAGAGACTCAGTGGAGAGAGGTAGAAAGAGGGGGAGAGGGATAAAGAGGAGAGACTCAGAGGAGGGAGGTAGAAAGAGGGGGAGAGGGATAAAGAGGAGAGACTCAGAGGAGGGAGGTAGAAAGAGGGGGAGAGGGATAAAGAGGAGAGACTCAGAGGAGGGAGGTAGAAAGAGGGGGAGAGGGATAAAGAGGAGAGACTCAGAGGAGGAGGGAGATAGGAAGAGAAGGAGAGGTAAAGAGAAAGTAGCCAGAGAGACTTAAAAAAGAAAGCAAATGCAAGAAAGAGGAAGAATAGAGGGTTTGACGTGTGTTTGTTTCTGACTCAGAGAGCAAGGACAGTGAGATCTCTTTTCTTCAGGGGCTTCAGACACTAATGAGCAGTGCTCCCTCTGCACACACACACACACACACACACACACACACACACACACACACACACACACACACACACACACACACACACACACACACACACACACACACACACACACACACACACACACACACACGCTCCAGCACAGAGAAAGAGAGCACTAACAGCTGTGCTGGGTGGGGAGAGACATGGAGGTGATGATGTCACTCACTACATCAGGTGTATGGAGTTCATCATCATGACAGTGTTTAAAATGGCATTAAAGTTACAAAATCCTTGTTATAGGATGATGTTATATGATTTCTGTTGAAGTAGCGTATGTTTAACAGTGTGTGCGTTTAGATTGTTTTTAGGGGGGAATTGTACACGGTGTGTGCTTGTATAAGTAAACAAGTTTGTGAACATAAGAGTGTGAATATGAATTAACTAATTACGTTACAATGAAAAGTATCTAGAGAGGTATGAGAATGTGCTCAGTGTGAATGTCAGAGAAAAGGGAGAGTACTGCTGCTCTTCCACTCCGATGCCCATGGACATAAAATCTGACTGAGTTCGTATTTGTGAGTCCAGTTGTGGTTGTGTGCCCAGTAGCGTGTGTGTGTGTGTGTGTGTGAGAGAGAGTGTGTAGGTCAGGCACAAAGAAAGAGAGCCAGCCTCAGCCCTGGAGATGTTGCTGCTCTCATCTCTCCACTGTGCCCACCCCCTTCCACATCTAGCCCACAGTCCTGACGCATTCTGACAGAAACACCCACAGTACAGACATGCAGTAACACACACACACCCCCAGTACAGACATGCAGTAACACACACACACACCCACAGTACAGACATGCAGTAACACACACACACCCACAGTACAGACATGCAGTAACACACACACACACACAGACATGCAGTAACACACACAGTAACACACACCCATAGTACAGACATGCAGTAACACACCCATAGTACAGACATGCAGTAACACACACCCACAGTACAGACATGCAGTAACACACACACACACACACACACACACACACACACACACACACACACACACACACACACACACACACAGTACAGACATGCAGTAACACACACACACACAGTACAGACATGCAATAACACACACACACACACCCACAGTACAGACATGCAGTAACACACACACCCCCAGTACAGACATGCAGTAACACACACACACACACACACACAGTACATACATGCAGTAACACACACACACCCACAGTACAGACATGCAGTAACACACACACACACACCCATAGTACAGACATGCAGTAACACACACCCACAGTACAGACATGCAGTAACACACACACACACACAGTACAGACATGCAGTAACACACACACACACACACAGTACAGACATGCAATAACACACACACACACACCCACAGTACAGGCATGCAGTAACACACACACACCCCCAGTACAGACATGCAGTAACACACACACACACACCCATAGTACAGACATGCAGTAACACACACCCACAGTACAGACATGCAGTAACACACACACACACACAGTACAGACATGCAGTAACACACACACACACACAGTACAGACATGCAATAACACACACACACACACACACACACCCACAGTACAGACATGCAGTAACACACACACACCCCCAGTACAGACATGCAGTAACACACACACACACCCACAGTACAGACATGCAGTAACACACACACACACACCCATAGTACAGACATGCAGTAACACACACCCACAGTACAGACATGCAGTAACACACACCCACAGTACAGACATGCAGTAACACACACCCACAGTACAGACATGCAGTAACACACACACACACACACACACACACACACACACACACACACACACACACACACATGCAATAACACACACACACACACACACACACACACACACACCCACAGTACAGACATGCAGTAACACACACACACCCACAGTACAGACTAGAGGTCGACCGATTAATCGGAATGGCCGATTAATTAGGGCCGATTTCATAACAATTGGAAATCGGTAATTTTGGACGCTGATTTTGCGGATGTTTTTTTTACACCTTTATTTAACTAGGCAAGTCAGTTAAGAACACATTCTTATTTTCAATGACGGCCTAGGAACGGTGGGTTAACTGCCTTGTTCAGGGGCAGAACGACAGATTTTTACCTTGTCAGCTCAGGGATTCAATCTTGTAACCTTACTTACGGTTAACTAGTCCAATGCTCTAACCACCTGCCTCACGAGGAGCCCGCCTGTTGCGCGAATGCAGTAAAAAGCCAAGGTAAGTTGCTAGCTAGCATTAAACTTATCTTATAAAAAACAATCAATCATAATCACTAGTTAATCACATGGTTGATGATATTACTAGTTTATCTAGCGTGTCCTGCGTTGCATATAATCGATGCGGTGCGCATTCGCGAAAAAGGACTGTCGTTGCTCCAATGTGTACCTAACCATAAACATCAATGCCTTTCTTAAAATCAACACACATAAGTATATATTTTTAAACCTGCATATTTAGCTAAAAGAAAGGTGAAATTGTGTCACTTCTCTTGCGTTCATTGCACGCAGTCAGGGTATATGCAACAGTTTGGGCCGCCTGGCTCATTGCGAACTAATTTGTCAGAATTTTACGTAATTATGACGTAACATTGAAGGTTGTGCAATGTAACAGGAATATTTAGACTGATGGATGCCACCCGTTAGATAAAATACGGAACGGTTCCGTATTTCACTGAAAGAATAAACGTTTTGTTTTCGAGATGATAGTTACCGGATTCGACCATATTAATGACCTAAGGCTCGTATTTCTGTGTGTTATTATGTTGTAATTAAGTCTATGATTTGATAGAGCAGTCTGACTGAGCGATGGTGGGCACCAGCAGGCTTGTAAGCATTCATTCAAACAGCACTTTCGTGCGTTTTGCCAGCAGCTCTGCTGTTTATGAATTCAAGCCTATCAACTCCTGAGATTAGGCTGGTGTAACCGATGTGAAATGGCTAGCTAGTTAGTGGGGTGCGCGCTAATAGCGTTTCAAACGTCACTCGCTCTGAGACTTGGAGTTGTTGTTCCCCTTGCTCTGCATGGGTAACGCTGCTTCGAGGGTGGCTGTTGTCGATGTGTTCCTGGTTCGAGCCCAGGTAGGAGCGAAGAGAGGGACGGAAGCTATACTGTTACACTGGCAATACTAAAGTGCCTATAAGAACATCCAATAGTCAAAGGTATATGAAATACAAATCATATAGAGAGAAATAGTCCTATAATTCCTATAAATACAACCTAAAACTTCTTACCTGGGAATATTGAAGACTCATGTTAAAAGGAACCACCAGCTTTCATATGTTCTGAGCAAGGAACTTAAACGTTAGCTTTCTTACATGGCACATATTGCACTTTTACTTTCTTCTCCAACACTTTGTTTTTGCATTATTTCAACCAAATTGAACATGTTTCATTATTTTTTTGAGGCTAAATTGATTTTATTGATGTATTATATTAAGTTAAAATAAGTGTTCATTCAGTATTGTTGTAATTGTCATTATTACAAATATATATATATATTATTATATATATATATATATTTTTTTTAATCGGCCGATTAATCGGTATAGGCTTTTTTTGGTCCTCCAATAATCGGTATCGGCGTTGAAAAATCATAATCGGTCGACCTCTAGTACAGACATGCAGTAACACACACACACACACACACACACACACACACACACACACACACACACACACACACACACACACACACACACACACACACACACACACACACACACACACACACACACACACACACACACACACACACACACACACACACACACACACACACACAGTGTGACCTGTATTGTGAGGTCATTAGGAGAGTCCAGTCCTGTTCACATGTGATAATTACTACAGTAACATTACAGCATGAGGCTGGGGTCAACATCACTACAGTAAAATTACAACATGAGGCTGGGGTTGTCGTCACTACAGTAACATTACAACATGAGGCTGGGGTTGTCGTCACTACAGTAACATTACAACATGAGGCTGGGGTTGTCGTCACTACAGTAACATTACAACATGAGGCTGGGGTTGTCGTCACTACAGTAACATTACAACATGAGGCTGGGGTTGTCGTCACTACAGTAACATTACAACATGAGGCTGGGGTTGTCGTCACTACAGTAACATTACAACATGAGGCTGGGGTTGTCGTCACTACAGTAACATTACAACATGAGGCTGGGGTTGTCGTCACTACAGTAACATTACAACATGAGGCTGGGGTTGTCGTCACTACAGTAACATTACAACATGAGGCTGGGGTTGTCGTCACTACAGTAACATTACAACATGAGGCTGGGGTTGTCGTCACTACAGTAACATTACAACATGAGGCTGGGGTTGTCGTCACTACAGTAACATTACAACATGAGGCTGGGGTTGTCGTCACTACAGTAACATTACAACATGAGGCTGGGGTTGTCGTCACTACAGTAACATTACAACATGAGGCTGGGGTTGTCGTCACTACAGTAACATTACAACATGAGGCTGGGGTTGTCGTCACTACAGTAACATTACAACATGAGGCTGGGGTTGTCGTCACTACAGTAACATTACAACATGAGGCTGGGGTTGTCGTCACTACAGTAACATTACAACATGAGGCTGGGGTTGTCGTCACTACAGTAACATTACAACATGAGGCTGGGGTTGTCGTCACTACAGTAACATTACAACATGAGGCTGGGGTTGTCGTCACTACAGTAACATTACAACATGAGGCTGGGGTTGTCGTCACTACAGTAACATTACAACATGAGGCTGGGGTTCTAATGCAGGCCACTGGAACATCCATAAGGACCTATGACGTTAGTAATAGACATGGCTAAAACACACTTTATTTACAGTCAGCCAAGCAGGACATCTTTGTAGTTACATTTCTAAAATGGGCATTTTAGCTACCGGTCCCTGACCTGCTGTTTTCAACTCTCTAGAGACAGCAGGAGCAGTAGAGATACTCTGAATGACCGGCTATGAAAAGCCAACTGACATTAATCTCCTGAGGTGCTGGCCTGTTGCACCCTCAATAACCACTGTGATTATTATTATTTGACCCTGCTGGTCATCTATGAACAGTTGAACATCTTGGCCATGTTCTGTTATAATCTCCACCCGGCACAGCCAGAAGAGGACAGGCCACTCCTCATAGCCTGGTTCCTCTCTAGGTTTCTTCCTAGGTTCTGGCCTTTCTAGGGAGTTTTTCCTAGCCACCGTGCTTCTACACCTGCATTGCTTGCTGTTTGGGGTTTTAGGCTGAGTTTCTGTACAGCACTTTGTGACATCAGCTGATGTAAGAAGGGCTTCATAAATACATTTGATTGATTGATTGCCTGGAAACCTACCTGGATGGAGCCAAACTCCACATTGTCATAGTGGAAGTGGGCACAGTCAACGAGCTTAGGGAAGTGGCCTTTCACAACAGACAGCCTGAGATAGAAACAAACAGCAGTCAGATTAGATTAAATAACAGCATTATACAGTCACAGAGTGTGAGAGTCACAATACAGAGAATCTATTTGTCTTGAACAGCAGCAGACCAACACTGTTCTAACAGTTAGTGCAGTAGTAGAAGCCCTGTATACAGTGTCTATGTTTGGGTGAATTAGTAGGCCTACACTTAGGTTAGGAGTGAAGCTCCAGGACAAACAAAGCTGTAGCTATGGGAGCTTGACAGTGACCGTGGTTCTCGTATGAACAGAAACCACCCTGAGCAGACTGCTTTGCATGTCCCTACTCTCAAACGCACACACTGACTGTGGCAGTTCCATTGCATGGTGATTTTTGCAGCTCGATGTTTATCATGAATCTTGCCCTGCAGGCAGAAGTGAGCGACGTCTGCTAGATGGGCCAGCTGCAAAGTCAAATTTGGCTATATTGTAAAAATGTATGAAAACAAAAATGTGCTTTTGGTCTTAAATTTAAGGTTAGGCATTAGGTTTAGCGGTGTGTTTAAGGTTAGGTTTCATGCCAACCTGCGGTGACCAGGGCCAGACTTTATCAGTGACACCACTCACTCCTCTAAGCTTCACACCACATCAACCTCCCACTGTCAACTACCACATAACCTCACAGCAGCCAGGGGGAAATGAAACTGGGGAACTTCCTGTTTCACAGCACTGCGTGGTCTGTAAGGGAAGTTCTGAGGTTCCCTGTATGTGTTTGTGTATAAACTTCTCTCCGACCCGTGTCTCCACATAAGTGGTTTAAGACCTGACAGGGATGTCCATACAAGGGCATTCATCACAGAGCACAGCTAAAAAGTATAGTGAACCTGAAATACTACAGTATATATAATATACACCCTTCCTCTCAGTCTATGCTTGGCATCCCTTGTCTGGCACCAAAGTTCCATCGGTGCCTAATGGTTCACATTTCACACCACTTCTGCGTCCTGTAACTACACTGCAGCCACATTTCCCTCGTGCAGGTCAGCAGTGTACTTGTTCCACCCTCTGTGAAATGATCTTTAACTGTTCCAATCCACCCTCAGTGAAATGATTAAGACCCAGAGGGCAGTGTGCCAGTCTTAGTGGCAGTATCACCTCTTACTCATCTTCCCCCTCAAGTTGGCAGTGGTGCCCACGGAGCGGGTAGTGGGCTCCCCGGAAGTGTCCAGATTATCGGTGCTCCAAGCCTTAGGGAGGGAGATGAGGAAAGAGGAAAAAGACACAGTTAGTAAAACACGACAGTCAATAGGCCACGTTACATGGTGTCAGTCTGTCTCCAGGGGTGGTGGTCAAGACTGTACCTCAAAGGGAGATTGGTGTCCTCCCTGTCTTAAGACATCAACCAGGAGATATCTAGATATCTACTATAGTCAAAGTATGGTATATAGGCTACACCATCTACAAAATCTCTTCCTTCTTGACGGTGATTTGACTTCGTCAAAGCAACTTCCTCAGCCCCATGATGTCACTCCTGACTACAGTACATAACATGCAGAAGATACTTACACAAACACAGCACAACTAACACCACTGCAGAGGACAGAGCAAACTGTAGTAGTGGTAGCTGTGTCTGATTCTACTTCCCATGCTGTAGCCTATATAAGCTGTTAGTTAGTAAATCCCTGTCCCCCTGCGCGTATCCAGTCCTTCCTGTCAGGATCTGCATGACGATGCAGCAGCCGTCACACAGCGGAGCTGAATGCGCACTGACTCATACTGACTCAACAGCAGGTGGAAACACAGCTAACCATCACACGGTTCACACCTTCACAGGCCCTACGGCAAGCCAGACACACACCCCTCCTCTCCCTCTGGCTTTAGGTCTACCTTCACTCATCTCTAAAACCAGCATACAGCCATGTAACCGTCATCACAAATGAACGAATGACAAATATTTGTCCCTCTTTCCATTCATACCTCTCTCTTGCTCTCCCTCTCTCAATGTCAATATCCACCTCCTTTCCATATTATCCAGCTGATGAATGCAAACCAACACACCCACTCCTACACAAACAGGTAGCAGCACAGATGAGCTGTCAACCACCAGAGGGAACGAACATCAATCGCTCACTGTGTGTGTGTGTTTGTAAACAAGCCATTTTTCACACACGACCAGTGTATATTACACCCATAAGGCTTTGGTAGAGGTTAACTGAAGTCATTTGTCTGTTGTCAGGGAAATATGTCCCAAATAGACAGCAGGTAGCCTAGTGGTTAGAGTGTTGTAACCAAAAGGTTGCTGGATCGAATCCCCGAGCTGACAAGGTAAAAATCTGTCATTCTGCCCCTGGACAAGGCAGTTAACCCACTGTTCCCTGGTAGGCCGTCATTGTAAATAAGAATTTGTTCTTAAAACTGACTTGCCTAGTTAAATAAAAATAAATAAATAAAATGGGCAGGGTTGTCACCCCCATGAGATGAATTGGTGACAACCATCTCCATTCACAACATAGACAGTGAGAAATGGTTTTGCCCAGATGGGGGGAGGATGAGATGGGAATTAGGCTAAAAGTATGTGGATGAGTGACTCCCGATTCTCCTTCAAATACTCAAAATGGGATCAAATATCAAAACCCCATGTTCAGAAGCTAAAGGCCTCTACCTGAACAAGTGTAAGAGAATCTACCGCTTCCTCAGAGAGTTGGCCTATCTTACAATGTCTCACTCTCACATGCTGGATACAGTTTGGAAGGGTGCAAGCCAGGTTCAAGATCAGATTCTCCACTACTCGGCCTGTCATGGGCTTCTGCAACACCTTTAAAGGATACAGCAGCGAAAACTCCTGGGCTTTTAAAGCCTTCCCAGTTGTGAATCACTGTGATTGGGGACAGCGTGTCTGTTCACAGGTTATTCCTCAGCAGAAGCAGAGGATGCAGAGCTGGATAGAGTACTGCAGCTCCAGGGAAAAACATTACTCCTCAGAGTATTGGCCTAGGATCAGTACTACTCCTCCCGGGACTGACCTTACCCACACAAACCCAAACTGGTCCTGGTCAATCAGTTGGGGACAACTGACACCCTCACCGTTCCTGGGTGAGTGAGTGGGAGAGTGAGCACCTGGCATAGGCTGCTGAGGTAAATTGACTGTTAACAGTAAGCCTGGACAGCCCTGCCTCCACCTGGTGTGTGTGTGTGTACGCACTCAGCGGGGCCCTTAGAGGCTGAAGGCACTGGGGCTAAACTGGGCAAAGCTTCATCAGAATACATCAGCGCTGCATCACTTCAGCATTGAGTGTATCACACACCAAGATGTGTCTGTTCAGCCCTCAGTACAGCCCGGCCCCTTAAAGGGACTGAGTCGAGGCTGACAACGTGGCAACAGCAGAGAAACTCAACGAGCTGAGAGTCCATCATTACAAAGCAGGGGATAAGGTATTTATAGACAAGAACCCTGGCCTGTATCCAGTCTGCACTGACTGTCTGCAACATGCATTCATTCCATCTCCAACATTCTAAAACCTTAGTTCACCACCGACTGGTACATTAATGGATGCTAAAGGTCATTAGCGGACCACGTCATGTCGTTGCTCTTCCAGTAACTCCACACCCCTCTTCACTCTACACCAGGCTAGAGTGTCACGGGCAGCCGGTATGGAACAACAGGCACCTGGAACTGGATCTGCCATGGAAGCCACCGCTTCCAAACAACAGTTAGCTAGACGGTCAGAGACACAGGCAGGCGGTCAGAGCAGGGCAGTATCCACACACAACCTTCCGGGACAATACCAGCCGTTAATCCTAAGAGACTAGGCTCTAGGAGGTATTGTTGTACAGCAACAACACAGAGAGGTCTTCTTTAGACCAAAACCAAAGACATGACAATCCTAATGGCATTCAGGCAGGGTAATAACCCCTGCAGTCATTCACTCTCACACCCCCTCATTGATTCCACAGCAGCCCTCTTTCTCTCCACCTCCTGTTCTCTACCTTCTGCATCCTCCTCTTCTTGAACATATTGAGGACCCCTTTCAAGGGGGGCGGGGGTTCTTTTTAGATGTTGGTGTAGTCCATCTCCAGTGCTACGTATCTCCTCTGTCCATCCATCTGTCTGTCACCATCGGTCTCCCATGGTTACCTCCGCCCAGCCATCACTGTCCCTTCTCAGTGCATTCTGCTCAGAGGGACAGGTAAGTGGACCTAGCATACCTGGCGGTTACGTCTGTGTGCGTGTGCACAGACACATACTTGACTGTTGAATATTTCATGGTGTGAACACACACAGCGATCTGAACCCTGGGCCATTGCCAGAGCTCAGGCTTCTCAGCTGTTCTATGAGAGGGGCAGGAGACGGACTGAAGGGCGGTCGGTCGCTTTATATAAAAGCTTGGTTTCCTTCCTAATCTATCCAGCGACAACTGGCAGTTATACAGGGCAACACAACCTCCACATCATAGCAAAACCACATAAGGGGGATATAAAAAGGTGTCACGTTTAATGCTTCGACAAGGCCAAGAGGAGGGAGTCTTGGTGGTACAGAGAAGAACTGACCTAGAAAGCGTGTTCTGTTGAGTCTAGAGGATCCAGCATGCTATATAAACCCCCTCTCAGTTTAGACATCTTTAAATGATAAGCCCTGGTTCTCTCAGTAAGGCCGCTGTCATCAGATCTCACCTCATAGTTTGAATGTTTGTGCCCTGATCCAACAGCAACAGTCCATGTAATGCATGCCTGGTATTCCAGCCTCTCTTTAGGGACCGGGAAAACAGGAACTCTGATCTCTTGTTTGGGAAGAGCGGCTGCAGTGGTTCAGCAGCAACTCTACCCAGTGTCTACCCAGCGTCTACCCAGCGTCTACCCAGCCTCTACCCAGCGTCTACCCAGCGTCTACCCAGCCTCTACCCAGCCTCTACCCAGCCTCTACCCAGCCTCTACCCAGCCTCTACCCAGCCTCTACCCAGCCTCTACCCAGCGTCTACCCAGCGTCTACCCAGTGTCTACCCAGTGCCAAGCAGTGTCTACCCAGTGTCTACCCAGTGCCAAGCAGTGTCTACCCAGTGTCTACCCAGTGCCAAGCAGTGTCTACCCAGTGTCTACCCAGTGCCAAGCAGTGTCTACCCAGTGTCTACCCAGTGCCAAGCAGTGTCTACCCAGTGTCTACCCAGTGCCAAGCAGTGTCTACCCAGTGCCAAGCAGTGTCTACCCAGTGTCTACCCAGTGTCTACCCAGTGCCAAGCAGTCTACCCAGTGTCTACCCAGTCTCTACCCAGTGCCAAGCAGTGTCTACCCAGTGTCTACCCAGTGCCAAGCAGTGTCTACCCAGTGTCTACCCAGTGCAAAGCAGTGTCTACCCAGTGTCTACCCAGTGCCAAGCAGTGTCTACCCAGTGCCAAGCAGTCTACCCAGTGTCTACCCAGTGCCTACCCAGTGCCAAGCAGTGTCTACCCAGTGTCTACCCAGTGCAAAGCAGTGTCTACCCAGTGTCTACCCAGTGCCAAGCAGTCTACCCAGTGTCTACCCAGTGCCAAGCAGTGTCTACCCAGTGCCAAGCAGTCTACCCAGTGTCTACCCAGTGCCTACCCAGTGTCTACCCAGTGCCAAGCAGTGTTGGGGAGTAGTGAACTACATGTAGTTCAACAAGTAACCGAAACTACCACCAACTTCAAAATGTAGTTAACTAAATTCCAATCTTGGTAGTGTTTTAGTACATAGTTAATTACTTTTTTTTTTGCCATGTAGCGGTGTAGCTAACTACTGGAACTATACACTACTCTTCTTGCAAATAGAAAAGAAGGTATGGCTGAAGTAGACAAGTTTCCTTACTATTTTGGCATCAGCCCTTCCCCTAATTCTAATTTGAAAGACAGTTTTTGTGTTTAATATGCACATTCTGTAATCTTACTTCAGAGAGATCTGTTTTAACAAATTGTAGTCAATGACATTTCAGATTTTGATATGATAATTTATCAAAGTCGTTTGGATCTAGTGAACAACTTTTTCAAATGAACTCTAGTGTAGTTTTTCTTCCTCCAGTGTGAAGGAATTGGTAGCTTGGTAATCAATATTCTCAGACAATCTTCCCCAACACTGGTACAAAATCATCCATTGCTGGGTAGTTTCTGGTCCATAACTATGTGCCATAATGAAAATGTCCCACTGTTCTGTGGCAAACAGTGCCACACAGAGACATGACCACCATGGAGACATTCAGGGGAATAAGACAAAACAAGCATGCATACTATACAGGCCACAGAGATAACATAGATAGAATGTCTTCCCAGAATAGCAGATCACTCACACCACACTGGGTAAAGCCACACACACAGACATTATCGTGCTGACGACATACAGAGGTAGACAATACTTGTAATAATTGTTGACCGCATG
Organism: Salvelinus alpinus; assembly: GCF_045679555.1. Lineage (NCBI taxonomy): Eukaryota > Metazoa > Chordata > Actinopteri > Salmoniformes > Salmonidae > Salvelinus > Salvelinus alpinus. Next base: position 3,332,002 of record NC_092120.1, on the reverse strand, counting down.
CACAAGTATGTATATTTACACACACGTGCAGACAGACCACCACACCACACAGGCACAATAAGTACCCACAAACATAAAGAGGTGCATACAGAAAGTTTGGGTAGACGGAGACTTACCAGACATGACTGTCCGGCTCATAGCGCGTATAAACATGGTGCATTTCCCAACCCACTGGGGTCACGACACTTCACACAGAAAAAGAAAACGAAGGAAGCACATTTAATTTCCGTCCCTTCATACAAGAGTCTTAATGTGTGTAGACAAGAGACAATACACGCTAGACTGCTTCCTTGAGGGATTTGAGTAAGTTGAGTTCAAAGTTGATTCTGGAGAGAAAGTCAGACTTTTGTTTAGCCTAATTGTTTGAGGGTAAAAAATAAAATAAAAACATAAATAAATAAAAACAATTCTATTGAGCTTTGCTGTAACACCAAGTGGCCTGTGTTGAGAGCTGGAGCGAGAGGACTTGGCTGACTGTCCACGCTCCATCATAAAGAGCCAAACCCTAACCAACCAGCCCTGATCTAACGTAACAAGGCCATGCATCAACACCACTGCTCTGAAAGCCTTCTCCACTCTGACACAGTTAAAAGATCACTTGATTCCCATACAGAACCATCCCTATAATAGTGCCATCTAACCCATAACCCACAGTGAGAATCGTATCTCAAATGCCTATGCTGGTTTTGAATACTCCTCTTTGTTGACAACAACCCTTGGTATTTTCAGTCACATACCATTTCTAACAGTCTAACCTGTGAGGTTGTCAGCACGGACAGCATCATTGTGCTTGGGCTTCCCAGTATTACAGCAGAGTGAAGCGTTGGCACACTGTCTGTCTGTCTCAGGGGAGTTGGCTCATCTAGTTCGTTGGAGGTGGGAGAGGAGCAAACAGACATGGGTCACACACAGGGGTCAACACGCTGAGGAAATGGGTTAAATGTGACAGTTTTGTTCCTTCTAGAGTATGCCTAAGTCATGTGTGTATATAAGATTTGGCGTGGCTATGCTGTGTGTTTGCATGTGCGGGGGGGGGGGGGGGGGGGGCTTGAGGTTCAAGGCACATTAGAAAAGTTTCAAAGAGTATCAGTGAAGCTTTCTCTGGGAGGGGGAGTATTCTGCTGCTATGTAACAATGCCCCTAAATTTTTTTACAAAAACAATGCCATTGATTTGAATGTGTGTGTAGGAGGGAATTCTCTGCAAGTGAATCTGCCCAATGATCATTCTATTACAGCCTCTGCCATTCAACTCCTACAACGGTCCCAAGTCACATGGTTAGGCTTAGTAAATGTAGGGAGTTCGGCTAGGCCTACTCTACCCTATGAATCACACGAGTGAGGCTGTTCCATGAACCTTACTAAGTCACAGGCATCGAGTGTGTTTAAAATGTTGACTAGAGTCAGTGGGCAGCCTGTTGGTCTGTGCAGAGCAGACGTTGGTGTTTATGATGTGGGAGTGAGGCTCCATGCTTTGTAGTCAGCCAGAGCCTTACCAACAGTTGCCGAGATCTTCCGTCATGTGGGCAGCATCACTATAGTAACGCAGCGTGTTTTTGCATGTCAGGCCGTGAGGGAGATTGTGTGCTTTCTCGAGCTTATAAAAGGACTGCATGGATAAGATTTAGGTGGACAGGATGTCAGAGTAGGATAAGAGAGTGTGTGGATGTGCATGCTAGAGTGTGTCACAGGGAAAGAAAAATAATGGTGTGAGAGCCTGATTCAACTACTTCTGTCCTTGTGCGATTGAGAGGGTTTAAGTAGGATCAAATGTGCTTGACTATGTGGGGTGAACTGGACAGTGTGTGTGAGCAACATGAGTGTGTGTTTCTCTCATTCCTCTGACTCTGAACTTGACACATAAGTTGGTGTAGAGACAGTGGCCAGCAACTCTCTCATGCCTGTAGGTGTATAGAGTGAAGTGGGTCTCACACACACACAGATTTAACACATATGCACCATATACTTATGACGACTGAAAAACAAGCTCAAAACCACTCTGCATAAATCAATCCTGACAAATCTCTCATAACTAAATCCCTGGCTGGCTATTATTACGATGATTGTTTTGTCTCTGCCTCTCTGCTCTCTGAGGCTCAGCAGGAGTCCTGGATCTTGACCCCAAAAGAAGACAATAGGATAGAGGGTCAGTCAAGCAGAAGAAGAGCCATTTGTTATTGTCCCTTTTCTCCCACGGTCAGTAAACCCCCCCACTCCAAGCGACGCTGTCTTCACAGTCAAGGAGACTTTGGTCTGTCCTCTTCAGGTCACAGCACAATGTTGGCTTGGGTTGGTTGGCTGGGTGGGTTTGGCTTGGGTTGGTTGGGTGGGTGGGTTTGGCTTGGGTCCGGCTTGGGTTGGTTGGGTGGGTGGGTTTGGCTTGGGTCCGGCTTGGGTTGGTTGGGTGGGGTGGGTTTGGCTTGGGTTGGTTGGGTGGGGTGGGTCTGGCTTGGGTTGGTTGGGTGGGGTGGGTCTGGCTTGGGTTGGTTGGGTGGGGTGGGTTTGGCTTGGGTTGGTTGGGTGGGGTGGGTCTGGCTTGGGTTGGTTGGGTGGGGTGGGTCTGGCTTGGGTTGGTTGGGTGGGGTGGGTCTGGCTTGGGTTGGTTGGGTGGGGTGGGTCTGGCTTGGGTTGGTTGGGTGGGGTGGGTCTGGCTTGGGTTGGTTGGGTGGGGTGGGTCTGGCTTGGGTTGGTTGGGTGGGGTGGGTCTGGCTTGGGTTGGTTGGGTGGGGTGGGTCTGGCTTGGGTTGGTTGGGTGGGGTGGGTTTGGCTTGGGTTGGTTGGGTGGGGTGGGTCTGGCTTGGGTTGGTTGGGTGGGGTGGGTCTGGCTTGGGTTGGTTGGGTGGGGTGGGTCTGGCTTGGGTTGGTTGGGTGGGGTGGGTCTGGCTTGGGTTGGTTGGGTGGGGTGGGTCTGGCTTGGGTTGGTTGGGTGGGGTGGGTCTGGCTTGGGTTGGTTGGGTGGGGTGGGTCTGGCTTGGGTTGGTTGGGTGGGGTGGGTCTGGCTTGGGTTGGTTGGGTGGGGTGGGTCTGGCTTGGGTTGGTTGGGTGGGGTGGGTCTGGCTTGGGTTGGTTGGGTGGGGTGGGTCTGGCTTGGGTTGGTTGGGTGGGGTGGGTCTGGCTTGGGTTGGTTGGGTGGGGTGGGTCTGGCTTGGGTTGGTTGGGTGGGTGGGTTTGGCTTGGGTTGGTTGGGTGGGGTGGGTCTGGCTTGGGTTGGTTGGGTGGGGTGGGTCTGGCTTGGGTTGGTTGGGTGGGGTGGGTCTGGCTTGGGTTGGTTGGGTGGGGTGGGTCTGGCTTAGTTCAGTGGGTTGGCTTGGGTTGAATGGGATGATGATAAATGGGAAAACCCAGAAGATGGCCGCATGTTCCATCAAACATAGATAAGAGGAAGACTTTACTTCTTCTGTCTTCTGAGTGGCAACCTTGCCAACAGAGAATACTACAGCCCAAAGGGTGAATGTCTGTTTGCGTAACCCAGCTGCTCCAACAGTTTTGCGTGTTGTCTAGAACTCCCCCTGCTACTCCTCCATGCCCCATCCCCTGCTTCTCTCACTCCTCCATTTCACTCACTTTCTGTATGAAAGAGGACAATGAGTATCCCCTACCCTTTTACACCCTCCTTCCCTCTTTCTCCAGGGGGAAGAATAGGTTCAAAGAGTGTCCTTTCATGCTCACTCTCTCCCTCCTCCTCTCTTTCGTAGCGACCCAGTGTAATAGAAGTGTCAGCCCCTCTTTCTCTGAGGACTGAATAAGTGGGTAATGTTGGGAGATGGGTCTTGGGAGAATTCGGGGGGTGGGGTGAGGAGGAACGGCATCACAAATTTGCTCTTTTCGTTATTATCATCATCAAATCAAATGTATTTGTCACATACACATGGTTAGCAGATGTTAATGCGAGTGTAGCGAAATGCTTGTGCTTCTAGTTCCAACAATGCAGTAATATCCAACGAGTAATCTAACCTAACAATTCCACAACTACTACCTTATACACACAAGTGTAAAGGGATAAAGAATATGTACATAAAGATACAGTGGGGCAAAAAAGTATTTAGTCAGCCACCAATTGTGCAAGTTCTCCGACTTAAAAAGATGATTTTTCATCATAGGTACACTTCAACTATGACAGACAATGACAGACAAAATGAGAAAAAAAAATCCAGAAAATCACACTGTAGGATTTTTAATGAATTTATTTGCAAATTATGGTGGAAAATAAGTATTTGGTCAATAACAAAAGTTTCTCAATACTTTGTTATATACCCTTTGTTGGCAATGACAGAGGTCAAACGTTTTCTGTAAGTCTTCACAAGGTTTTCACACACTGTTGCTGGTATTTTGGCCCATTCCTCCATGCAGATCTCCTCTAGAGCAGTGATGTTTTGGGGCTGTTGCTGGGCAACACGGACTTTCGGCTCGGGTGGTTGTTGTCCTTGAGAGGGTACTAGACCCAGGGTCTCGAGCTTGATGACGAGTTTGGAGGGTACTATGGTGTTAAATGCTGAGCTGTAGTCGATGAACAGCATTCTCACATAGGTATTCCTCTTGTCCAGATGGGTTAGGGCATTGTGCAGTGTGGTTGCGATTGCGTCATCTGTGGACCTGGGGCGGTAAGCAAATTGGAGTGGGTCTAGGGTGTCAGGTAGGGTGGAGGTGATATGGTCCTTGACTAGTCTCTCAAAGCACTTCATGATGACGGAAGTGAGTGCTACGGGGCGGTAGTTGTTTAGCTCAGTTACCTTCGCTTTCTTGGGAACAGGAACAATGGTGGCCCTCTTGAAGCATGTGGGAACAGCAGACTGGGATAAGGATTGATTGAATATGTCCGTAAACACACCAGCCAGCTGGTCTGCGCATGCTCTGAGGACGCGGCTGGGAATGCCGTCTGGGCCTGCAGCCTTGCGAGGGTTAACACGTTTAAATGTTTTACTCATGTCGGCTGCAGTGAAGGAGAGTCCGCAGGTTTTGGTAGCGGGCCGTGTCAGTGGCACTGTATTGTCCTCAAAGCGAGCAAAGAAGTTATCTAGTCTGTCTGGGAGCAAGACATCCTGGTCCGCGACGGGGCTGGTTTTCTTTTTGTAATCCGTGATTGACTGTAGACCCTGCCACATACCTCTTGTGTCTGAGCCGTTGAATTGCAACTCTACTTTGTCTGTATACTGACGCTTAGCTTGTTTGATTGCCTTGCGGAGGGAATAGCTACACTGTTTGTATTCGGTCATGTTTCCAGTCACCTTGCCCTGGTTAAAAGCAGTGGTTCGCGCTTTCAGTTTCGCGCGAATGCTGCCATCAATCCACGGTTTCTGGTTTGGGAATGTTTTAATAGTTGTTGTGGGTACGACGTCGCCGATGCATTTCTAATGAACTCGCTCACCGAATCAGCGTATTCGTCAATGTTGTTGTTGGACGCAATGCGGAACATATCCCAATCCACGTGATCGAAGCAGTCTTGAAGCGTGGAATCAGATTGGTCGGAACAGCGTTGAACAGACCTGAGCGCGGGAGCTTCTTGTTTTAGTTTCTGTCTGTAGGCTGGACGCAACAAAATGGAGTCGTGGGCCGCTTTTCCGAAAGGAGGGCGGGGGAGGGCCTTATATGCGTCGCGGAAGTTAGAATAACAATGATCCAGGGTTTTACCAGCCCTGGTTGCGCAATCGATATGCTGATAGAATTTTGGGAGTCTTGTTTTCAGATTAGCCTTGTTAAAATCCCCAGCTACAATGAATGCAGCCTCAGGATACGTGGTTTCCAGTTTACATAGAGTCAAATAAAGTTCATTCAGGGCCATCGATGTGTCTGCTTGGGGGGGGGGAATATATACGGCTGTGATTATAATCGAAGAGAATTCCCTTGGTAGATAATGCGGTCGACATTTGATTGTGAGGGATTCTAAATCAGGTGAACAGAATGACTTGAGTTCCTGTATGTTGTTATGATCACACCACGTCTCGTTAATCATAAGGCATACCCCCCCGCCCCTCTTCTTACCAGAAAGATGCTTGTTTCTGTTGGCGCGATGCGTGAAGAAACCAGCTGGCTGCACCGACTCCGATAGCGTCTCTCGAGTGAGCCATGTTTCCGTGAAGCAAAGAACGTTACAGTCTCTGATGTCTCTCTGGAAGGCAACCCTTGCTCGGATTTCATCAACCTTGTTGTCAAGAGACTGGACATTGGCGAGTAGTATGCTAGGGAGTGGTGCGCGATGTGCCCGTCTCCGGAGCCTGACCAGAAGACAGCTTCGTTTGCCCCTTTTACGGCGACGTTGTTTAGGTTCGCCGGCTGGGATCAGATCCATTGTCCTGGGTGGAAGGCAAAACACTGGATCCGCTTCGGGAAGTCATATTCCTGGTCATAATGAAGGTGAGTTGACGTTGCTCTTATATTCAGTAGTTCCTCCCAACTGTATGTAATAAAACCTAAGATTACCTGGGGTACCAATGTAAGAAATAACACGTAAAAAAACAAAATACTGCATAGTTTCCTAGGAACGCGAAGCGAGGCGGCCATCTCTGTTGGCGCCGGAAGTTTGCTGGGTTTGCATCATCTGTAAGTGGTCGCGGCTGGGCTACTGTGACGTGAATGGGCCAGTTTGGGGCAAGTACAGTCGTGGCTACAAGTGTTGAACTGTCACGCCAGACACACTCCAGTGGGTGGAGGTAAGTGGAGGAGGTGACAGAGACAGACAGGGACTGTGTTGTTCAAATCCAGGGGCTACTACAGTGACAGGAGCTTGGGGACTGGACATGGGGGAGAAGCATCAGCCTGGACCCAGACATGAGGCCAGGGGTCAAGTCATTCAGCAGGTTGACAGCCCAATGGCACATGTGACTAACTGTACCTCACTGAGTGTGTTTACAACACAACACTAGACTACACATGATTACTTTTCATGTTTCACGCAACATTAGGCCCCTTGGTTATTGATGTAGTAACACTGTAGAGGTGTACCAGAGGGGTGCTTCCTCTGTCTCCCAGCCTCAATACAACTTTACTGGGAGTGTGTTTCTAATGCATGAGCTCCGTTAGTTCCCCCCCACTGCCCTTTGACCTTTCATAGAACAAAACAGGCCTTCCCATTCAGCCTTGCCACACCATCCCCTCACCTCTTATAGATCCCACCCAAACCCAACGACACCCCAAAAAAGGAACTGCATTCACCCATCCCTCCCTGTACTCCTTCAGGCTAATGCAGCAAACACTGCCCCCCAAATCTTCTCCCATCTCCCAGAGTAAGCATGGGAAGCCATAGCGAAGGCTAGCTAAGATGGAAGGCTGGGGAGGATCTAGGCTGTGTAAGATGGGAGCAAGGTGGGCTCTATCATGGACATTCCAGAAGAGGGTCCCTGGGAAACAGACAGTCCCCCTGTCACCCCCCACCGCCCGTTACCCAAAAAGCGCCTCTGGGAGCCCCGTCCTCTTTCTTCCACGCGACAGGAAAGACACAGAGCCACCGGCAGCATACTAAACACCAAACACCGCCCTCATCCCAGCTGCAGCCACGTGAGATAGAGAGATACAAGAGGGAGAGAAAAGACTAAAAAGAAAAAAAGAGAGGTGGGGGAAGAAAAAAGTAGAGAAAAGAAAAAGAAAGAGAGGGAGAATTCGTCAGAAGCCTGACTGTTGTGAACAAGTGTGTGTGTGTAGCGAGACATGAGGGACAGTGGAGGAGGGGGCCGTTTGTGTTGGTACGGAACAATGTGGGCATGGCTTCAGAACAGATGTTTCTATAGGGGCAGACAGCTGGCACCCAGAGCATCTGACTGCAGCGGTGAGAGAGGAAAAACCATAAAGGAATTAGGGAAAAAGAGAATGGCTGAATGAAAACACTAACAGGAAAAAAACGATCCATACGTGGAGCCTAGGTCTGGTGGGGGGAAATAAGGTCACTAGTCACGGTAAAGGGGAGGGGTTCTGAAGACATGCTTCAGCAATGTGGAGGATGTCAAGGCAACATGAAAGATTTTAAACTATAGAGCTAGCATGTATAGTATATGGACAGACAGAGGGCTACACTCCAGGATAGTGACTTGGTGGCTGTACTGCATAGGCAGGTATGCTGTCTGTTTAGTCAGTGTCTCTTCAAGCTGCTGTATATGGGCTTGGACAACCAGGATATGAATCATAATGCAAAACCGGTTAGTAGGCACTGACTGTACTGCAAGTCATGGATAGAAGGGTGAACCCATGAGGCAAACAGATATTGGCATAGCACACATTCCAGCCTCCAGGCCAAAACAGAGAGGAGTAGTGAGAGGGGGAAGGGAAGAAAGTCGTAGGTTTGTATACAGGTTAATGTACTGTAAATAAACCATATATAATCGTACACAGTATTAGCACAGAGATCTAATGTTAAGCACCCATTAAAGAGTATTTTTCCATCTCCAGGGTGAGTAGTGTGTGTGTGCACGTTGGGCGTGGCTGGTGCTGGCTGGCTTCTCCTCTATGAGGGCGTTAGAGGAGATGATGGGTGACAGGGCGTGAGGCAGTGCCCTCGCCCAGACCAGCCCTTCTCCGGCCTGAGGCGGGACTCTGTGACGCCCCTTGGCCCCAAGCTGTCAGCAGCAGCCGTGTGAGCCCAGTTCCAGCTCTCTAGCTCCAGCCGTTCAGGCTTTAGGCCCTGGGAAAGGGGTCAGGGACAGGGATGGTGTCCCCAATCAGGCCTTTTAGCTCAGCTTACAGCTCACCTCTCTAGACCTACCAGGGATCGATGATCCCTTTACTATTCACATGACATGAGGTACAGAAGTAAGAACCTGGTAATAACATAGTGTTGGCTCACATGAGACGCAGCACCTCTCTAAAGGGCCTGCTTTGAGAGCAGCTTGAAAGATGCTCAACATGTTAACATGCTCAGCGAAACAGCCCCCTGGCTGTAGCCTAGCGGTAATTCAATTCACCATTATCACTGTAGGAAAATATCCGAGGTGGTCAAACTAGATCTTTCTAAACATCTGTCCTCACGGTGAGTCCACATGCAGGGGGAAGTAGAGACGAGCAGAGAGTAGAAGCACTGAGCACACAGGAGGACTGTCTGACCGTTACCCCTGACAACGAGCTGTGCGCTGCCTAAACCAGCCCCCCCCCCCCCGCCTCTCTCCACATCCTCATTTCAGCTCAAACATAAACCGCTTGCTTTGTGACTGAACGTTGTTGCTAATGCAGCCAGGCTTGTTTAGTTTCTCATTACACGGTATGTGATAAAATAATGAGCGGTCAGTGAAGAACCAAACCAGTGGCCAATGACAGAGGTGGTGTGGCCAGAACGCCAGTGTTACAGAGTCCGTAAGCAGCCATTGATTTGTGTGTGTATTGTGTTTGTGCTCAGTTACAGGCAGATCCACACAGGTGTCACACAGGGAAGAGAGAGAGTAAGCAAGAGATGAGGGTAGAGGAAGGGAGTAGGAAGGGCCTCACAGTAAACAGGAAGCGATGGAGAGGATTATTGGTGGGCGTGGCCCTGCTGTGCCAACTCTCTTTGCTTTTTACCTTCCTCTCCATCTTCCTGTCTAGGGTCTCTTTCTATCCCTACCCAATTTGTACATTGAGGACATCTTTATGTAATTTGTACAGCCCAAGTGGCAGAGGGGGTGAAGGGAACAGTGGAATAGAATGTGACGTTATGTAACAACAGCAGTGCTGATTCTGACAAACATCAAAATCAACCATTCCTCTCATGTTTTCTTGCGATAATAACGCTGGTGCACCGAGGACACGGAGGGAGTGTGTCTGTGTACTGAGGCACTTCCCTTACCACTTCAACTCCTCAGGTCATCAATGGTAGCAAGAAGGGACAACAGCTGGGAACAATCTTCAATAGGATTAAATTAGCCAGAGCACATCAGAGCAACACAACTAACATGGGACCGGATGCATAAATAAAAAGGATGTATTATTAGTGAGTTCCTTTCTGTACAGTAAGAGCCCCCTATCATTCAGCTGTTGGCAGCCACAGGCCAAGCATTTCATTCTCCTGTTGGCAAGTGAGCATCCTAGGGGAGCATTTACATTAAATCAAGTGTGTTGAAAACAACTAGCATTTGAGTTCAGTTGGGGCTGGGCTAGGCTAATTTGTGCTGCAACGGAAGCCTAATCTTTATAATAGTCTTACTACAAATCCAAATGCGTACAGAAAAACTACACACACACATTGAACTGCAGCCGGCTGCACACTGCGCCAACAACGCAAAGGAAGCAGAATAACTCTTGTTCAGCAAATGTAATGTCCAAACGTAAAAGGCTCTTAACACAACATTACCATCAGTCTGCATTGATTTTCCTCTTACCGAACATTGCAAGTGACCATGAGATGATTAAACGGAAATCAATTAGGTACGTAGCCAGTGAGTCCATCCAACAGCTGTAAATAAACAGTCTGTCCGAAACAAAGACACACACACACAAAGACACACACACACACACTATTTTTCTGTCTCGGTCTCAGTCGCTCAGTCTCTGTATGGTATACACACAGACACACACTCGGTCTCAGGCCCTCAGTCTTAGTCTCATTCAATCTCTGTAACACACAGCTCCTTCCAGACAGTGTTATGAAGATGCTGGGTTTGTAATTAAACACCTTGATCGCCCACTGCTGCTCACACTGGAGGCAGAGCTAATCCTCAAACTGACTATTGGGGAGAGCAGGCCAAGATAAGCTACACCAGCTGGACATGGAATCAGAATGACAACATTCAAGGATACTGGAAAGGGTTCAGACTAGGGAGGTCAACGTAACCAATGGGTCTTGAGATTGTGAGATGGATCTAAACTATAGCCTTGAGCGAAGTTTTAGACTCAGGACTGACAACACAGTAATGCTTCTCTAGAACATGGAACCAACTATCTATCTGAAGCCAGTGAGTCAATCCAACAGAGCCACAATGAAGACCATAAGATTTAGTTCCATAAAGGAAAAAGCAGTAATGACACACATGCCTTGTTTGGCCAGGCATTAGAGAATACAGAAGCATAAAATAGGCCTGGCTTTTCCTAGTTTTCCAAGGGATATTTAATGTACAGTCTGAGAATAAACATAGGTGACATAATCTGAAGCTAAGCACCAGTTCAGCCTGTTTCAGCTGTAACATACTGGGTCCACTGCGGTTGGGTAGAGTAATGATGGATTGATCATTATTGACAGAAATACCCTGTGCTGTGGCAAAGAGACAGTCTTGGGACCTAACCCAGATTACTAATTGTCAGTCTTGAGAGTAGGAGACTCGTGGATGGAGGAGGATTTGTATCTGATCATAAACCACCACATTCTCTGGTAGAACGACCTGTTCCACTGGTATGCAAAACCCATGTCTATTGCAAACACAGCTGTATGTAAGAATAATGACACGTTCACGTGCTAGTCGGATATAGGAAGTCAGACATTTCCGAGTTTCCTAGATCTGACTAGCACTTGAACGCGGCATAACTCCAGGGAGTAGACAATATATCAAAATGGAGTTGGCAGGCCAATCACTCCATTCAATAAAATACAATTTCAAGTTGCACAGCACAGTTGGGACTAACCATAAAGTCTAAAGCGCGTTTACCTTAGGAAAACATGAATTCAGTGAAGTGATGTTATAGCGCGAGACGACAGCATAGCGTTGGAACGGTTTGAAGTGTTACTTCAGCACGCTGACGGCACAGTTACCTGGAACCGATTGTTTTCCCATTGGACTAATTGTATCTACACGCCGAGAGGGTCATTAACAATATCATATCTGAAAACGTTGCAGCCCGACAATGGGAAACAGATGAGTTGTATTATGTTGCGCATATAACATTCGTTTCTTTAGTACTAACTCATTTAAAATCATATTAGCTACATTAGTATCCCGTGCCTTTGTTATGAGAATAACGTTAGTTGGAAAAGAGCTGAACGCTGTTCATCACTGTGACTTGCGCGCAATTGATGAAATGGAAGCCCCGGCCGGAGTAGACAAAAGATGGTCCGTTTTCAAAACTGTTTTGAGCTGGCAATCTAGCAACTAACAAGGAAATCATAATAATATTAGCTAGCCTTGCTAGATTGTGTTAAACGATTACACGTTGTAGACAGCACGTAAATATTCGAATTAAGGCAAGTGATGAATGCCCAGTAAAACCGAATCACCCTGTCTGGCTGACAGACAACAACGCCATTCATGCTTGCATTTCAATTTCAAGGGAGGGGCGCGCGATGTAGCTAACTGGAGCTAGCTAGCAAACTAGATGAAATAAATAACGTAACTCACGTTAGTTAGCTAAATTGAGCTAATAAACGGCATAGCCACACGGGATCTGGCTTTATAGCATTAGCTATAAGATTTAGTTAGTTGGTCAGATAAAGAGAATAACCATATCAAATGACTTGAGCGAAGCAGTGATAGGCCAGGGTTCAGCAATGTCCCTGTAACTAATGGCAACAACGGACTGGACAGCATCTTCCGTTTCAGTTTGCCACAGACTAGCCATATGTGACAGACATGGTACGACAAACTAGCTAGCACATGTTTTGCTGCAAAACTAAAAAAAAACGTTTTTTTCACTTGCCTCATGTCTACTGACATATGCAGCCTGAACTAAAACAAAAATGATGACTTACCACCATTCCGATATCCAGGTTCAGGGGAAAGGGTCGGATGGGCTCCGTCTTCAAATTCCAATCTCACTGGCTTAAATTAATGTTTGATTGATGCATTCGTTAAAGTGGCCCTCCGCTTCTTACATTGATATGTAACGTTAGCAACAGTTTACCTCGCATTTAGAAAATGTCGAAGCATCATTGCTAGTTGTGAATCTAACACGAAAAAGGACCTCCTAACCAGCCCTCCAAGACAGGACTGTGAGGAGTGACTGGAACCACGAGGGGGTGGCGAAATCTAGTTTGTTGCCTTGACAAAAAACAAATTTTCAGCGAGATCCTGATGAAAATGTAGACAACTGTCTCCATATTATAGACGACATAATGTGCTTGTTAGAAATCTGAAGAAGTTCTCGGTTCATGCAAAATCGTCCTTTCTACATTGTTAGTAGGCTGCATTCATTGCCTCAGTTCAGGCAATGATATGTTTCTACACACGTGTGGATAAGCAGTGTCTATCCGCCGATACCAAAACTCAAAGGGATATGTGTATTTTATGGAAACGTAAAGATTGAGTGTAAAGCTCTAGTTAATCGTAAATAAGATAACATTATTTTAACGCCAACAATGATAAACAATTTTTGTATCTTCATTGATCAGCCAAAAATACTCGTTTAGGTAGAGCTCCCCTATTGTGTTTAAATGCTGAGGTCCAGTTGATGCCCCTGATCGGACAAAGGCGTAAGAAGCAGACTGGCTATCCTTTATTTATGCTTTCAAGTTAAATCTATTCAGCTAGCTGTCTTTTTCCTCGCATTATATTTAGATTGGTGAGACTCAATACAATCATTCTTTATCATCCAATTACTTCCCAAGACAGACATCCTAATCTGCTTTAACACATTGCCATTTCCTAGAAATTGTGCACTGTGAGGGCAAAAGGTTTTAGTTCCACAATACTTCTAATCTCAAATCGAATCCAACAGTATTATCCAATATTCTCCCCAATGTATGGCACAATTGAGAATGCCTTATCCCTCAGGCTATAGTAACGTTGAATACTCCAAATGGTAGTTGGACAAAATATTCAATATCAGTTATCTTAAAACCTGACCTTCTCATCCATTTTGTATGTTACAATTTAAAGCAAGGTATGTATATCAACCCTACCTTTCAACGGTCGGTTTATTAAAGAATCAAGATGGTATTGGAGCCCCATCTTGTGACCAATTTATGAACTATCCCACCTCACCTCAGTAAACGCTTTCATTGCCTGGGCTGGAGGAGACAGGAAAGGTGAGTGCCAGGCAAATATGTCAAGCCATTTGGTTTATTTTAAAAACTTTGCATTGGTTTGAATCCACTGCTTCAAAATAAACCACTTTAATGTACAAACATTTAGATTTTCCATAAAAAAAAAAAAATGGTTTGCTGTATGAATAACAGAGGCTATCCGGAAATACATAATTGCCATTGGAAGTAGTTTCCACAATAGCACAATAGATCACCAATCTCACACTTCAGACATCTGAGATGCATGGGAGCCATACCAACTAAGAAAATCTGAGTAATGTTCAGAATTTTTTTACAAACTAAAATGTTAAAATAAAAAAAACTGGAGATCAGTACATTCTAAACTTCATAAGGGCATGGTTCATAAGGGAAAGGTTCATGTCTAACCATTGCAACCAGGGCCAGTGTAATGTACAGTGTTTTGTAGCCTAGTTTAACCATGCTCTATGAGTAAAATGACATCCCTACTCTGTGGTAATTGAAAACATGTCAGATAGCTGGATGAGTGGCCTTCCAACTGGGCAATGGCAACTGTATTATGCCATCAGTGTGATTCTCACACACTCCCAGTCAAAAGAACACTTGCACATACATACAAAAGGGAAACATTGTCTATCTCAGTCCCAGTTTCTTTTTCTCCTTCTGTTTCTTGCGTACAACTTCCATGTTCCTGTCCTTCCACATGCTCTTTCTCAGTTTGATGGGTCTGCTGCCCACATACTTCCCTGTGGAGAAAAAAAGTTTAAGATCAGTTGAGAATTGGACTGGCGCCACCACACAGGTAGGTGTTAGGAAAGGAGAAGTCATTCTCAACACACACATAACTGCTCACCATTCATCTCACTCATGGTGCGGATGTAATCGTTAGGGTCCTTGAAGCTGACAAAGCTGTAGCCCTTGGCCGTGCATTTGTCACCTTCCTTAGCTTTCTACCTATGCTTTCTTGCTAAATTATGCAGCTAATCCTGTGTTTGCATGAAAAAAGAAAAGTCCATGTTCCCACGAAATATTACTTACTACGGAGCCTCAGAATTAAAAGATCCAGATCAGGAGTTACTCCCCATTTTAAAATGACATCTTGGGGATGGATACAAAACTTGTTGGGCCATTTCACACATACTATTGCTCACCGTTCATCTCCCTCATGGCGCGGACGTAGTCATTGGGGTCCTTGAAGCTGACAAAGCCGTATCCCTTGGTCTTGCCTGTGCGTTTGTCCCGCACCACCTTGGCTTTCAGGTAGGAGGGGTAGCGGCTGAATGCCCTTGCCAGGATGTCGTCGTTCACCTCATTGCCAAGGTCTCCACAGAAGATTCTGAAATCATCTGGATGGAGAAGGGAAAGTCAGATGAGGTGTGATATTGAGCAAAGAGGGAGGAACAAAAAGGGAATGGGACAGTCGCCTGTTTGTAGTGAAAACAAAAATTATACTATTCTCAATACAGGTAAGTAGGTAGCTGCTTTAGCAATGCTAGTATTTTACACACTAGTGTTGCTGGGAATTAGCTTGCGAAATAAATACAATTCAACGTACTCTGTTAATTGTCCTTATGGTCCTTATGCAGGGGGGAATTTGAAGAAGAAAAGCAAGAAATTGTGTGGGACTTATTTCACTTTTTAAGGATAGGGGGCAGCATTTTCACTTTGGATGAAGTGTGCCCAGAGTGAACTGCCTCCTACTCTGTCCCAGATGCTAATATATGCATATTATTATTACTATTGGATATAAAACACTCTGAAGTTTCTAAAACTGTTTGAATGATGTCTGTGAGTATAACAGAACTCATATGGCAGGCAAAAACCTGAGAAAAAATCCAAACAGGAAGTGAGAATTCTGAGGCTGGTCGATTTAACTCATCGCCTATTGAAATCCCAGTGGGATATGGATTTTTTTGCACTTCCTACGCCTTCCACTAGATGTCAACAGTCTGTAGAACGTTGAATGAAGCTTCTACTGTGATGTTGAGCCGGATGGGGCTGTTTGAGTCAGTGGTCTGGCAGAGTGCCAGGTCCTGGTCACGCGCATTCCACATGATATCGACTTGCGTTCCAATACTTCTATAGACACAAAGGAATTCTCCGGTTGGAACGTTATTGAATATTTATGATAACATCCTAAAGATTGATTCTCTACTTAGTTTGACAAGTTTATTCGACCTGTAATATAACTTTTTGAAGTTTTCGTCCGACGTTCACCTGGATCTGCGCGAGCGTTTGGATATGTGTACTAAACGTGCTAACGAAAGTAGCTACTTGGACATTATCGAACAAAACAACAATTTATTGTGGAACTAGGATTCCTGGGAGTGCATTCTGATGAAGATCATCAAAGGTAAGGGAATATTGATGTAATTTCGTATTTCTGTTGACTCCAACATGGCGGAGAAATGTTATTTCTATCTGAGCGGCGTCTCAGATTATTGCATGGTGTGCTTTTTCCGTGAAGTTTTTTTGAAATCTGACACAGCGGTTGCATTAAGAACAAGTGTATCTTTAATTCTATGTAAAACATGTATCTTTCATCAAAGTTTATGATGAGTATTTCTGTTATTTGATGTGGCTCTCTGCAATTTCTCCGGATATTTTGGAGGCATTTCTGAACATAGCGCCAATGTAAACCGATTTTTTGATATAAATATGCACATTATCGAACAAAACATACATGTATTGTGTAACATGATGTCCTATGAGTGTCATCTGATGAAGATCATCAAAGGTTAGTGATACATTTTATCTCTTTCTGCTTTTTGTGACTCCTATCTTTGGCTGGGAAAATGGCTGTGTGTTTTTTGGACTTGGCGGTGATCTAACAATCATATGTTGTGTTTTGGCTGTAATTGTTTTTTTTTTAAATCGGACACGATGGGTAGATTAACAAGATGTTTATCTTTAATTTGCTGTATTGGACTTGTTAATGTCTGAAAGTTACATATTTCTAAAAAATATTTTTGAATTTCCCGCGCTGCCTTTTCAGCGGAATGTTGTCAGGGGTTCCGCTAGCGGAACGTGTGTCCTAGAAAGGTTAACTGATCCACCTTTTGAAATTCTGTCGAACTATACATTCCTTTAGATGTTAATGGAAGATATAATTAAACAGGATTTCCAAACGTGGGTCTGTTGTAGACCCTGCAGTTCCTCAGAGGCCTCATTGCCTGCATCCGTAATGGGTCTGTGGTCAAACGACCACCCCTCATAACTGTCAAACGCTCCCTAAAACACTTCAGCGAGCAGGCCTTTCTAATCGACCTGGCCCGGGTATCCTAGAAGGATATTGACCTCATCCCGTCAGTAGAGGATGCCTGTTTATTCTTTAAAAGTGCCTTCCTCACCATCTTAAATAAGCATGCCCCATTCAAAAAATGTAGAACCAGGAACAGATATAGCCCTTGGTTCTCTCCAGACCTAACTGCCCTTGACCAGCACAAAAACATCCTGTGGCGCTCTGCATTAGCATCGAATAGCCCCCGTGACATGCAACTTTTCAAGTAAGTTAGGAACCAATATACGCAGGCAGTTGAAAAAGCTATCCTTAGCTTTCCTAAGCAGAAATTTTCATCCCGTAGCACAAACTCAAAAAAGTTCTGGGACACTGTAAAGTCCATGGAGAATAAGAGCACCTCCTCCCAGCTGCCCACTGCACTGAGGCTAGGAAACACTGTCACCCCCGATAAATACACTATAATTGAGAATTCCAATAAGCATTTTTCTACGGCTGGCCATGCTTTCCACCTGGCTACCCCTACCCCGATCAACAGCCCTGCACGCCCCACAGCAACTCGCCCAAGCCTCCCCCATTTCTCCTTCACCCAAATCCAGATAGCTGATGATCTGAAAGAGCTGCAAAATCTGGACCCCTACAAATCAGCCGGGCTAGACAATCGGGACCCTCTCTTTCTAAAATGATCTGCCGAAATTGTTGCAACCCCTATTACTAGCCTGTTTAACCTCTCTTTCGTATCGTCTGAGATCCCCAAAGATTGGAAAGCTGCCGCGGTCATCCCCCTCTTCAAAGGGGGGGACACTCTAGACCCAAACTGCTATAGACGTATATCCTACCCTGCCTTTCTAAGGTCTTCGAAAGCCAAGTTAACAAACAGATCACCGACCATTTCGAATCCCACCGTACCTTCTCCGCTATGCAATCTGGTTTCAGAGCTGGTCATGGGTGCACCTCAGCCACGCTCAAGGTCCTAAACGATATAACCGCCATCGATAAGAGACATTACTGTGCAGCCGGATTCATCGACCTGGCCAAGGCTTTCGACTCTGTCAATCACCACACTCTTATCGGCAGACTCAACAGCCTTGGTTTCTCAAATAATTTTCCTCGCCTGGTTCACCAACTACTTCTCTGATAGAGTTCAGTGTGTCAAATCGGAGGGCCTGTTGTCCGGACCTCTGGCAGTCTATGGGGGTGCCACAGGGTTCAATTCTCGGGCCGACCCTCTTCTCTGTATACATCAATGATGTCGCTCTTGCTGCTGGTGATTCTCTGATCCACCTCTACGCAGACGACACCATTCTGTATACCTCTGGCCCTTCTTTGGACACTGTGTTAACTAACCTCCAGACGAGCTTCAATGCCATACAACTCTCCTTCCGTGGCCTCCAACTGCTCTTAAATGCAAGTAGAACTAAATGCATGCTATTCAACCGATCGCTGCCCGCACCTGCCCACCTGTCCAGCATCAGTAGTTGTCCAGTAGTTGTCCAATATGTGGACAACTACAAATACCTAGGTGTCTGGTTAGACTGTAAACTCTCCTTCCAGACTCACATTAAGCATCTCCA
This sequence comes from Salvelinus alpinus, assembly GCF_045679555.1. Classification (NCBI taxonomy): domain Eukaryota; kingdom Metazoa; phylum Chordata; class Actinopteri; order Salmoniformes; family Salmonidae; genus Salvelinus; species Salvelinus alpinus. The sequence goes on along the minus strand of NC_092120.1, from coordinate 3,313,370 downwards.
ATCAAAAATTAAATCTAGAATCGGCTTCCTATTTCGCAACAAAGCATCCTTCCCTCGTGTTGCCAAACATACCCTCGTAAAAGTGACCATCCTACCGATCCTCGACTTTGGCGATGTCATTTACAAAATAGCTATCCGTTTTTTCACCAAAAAAAACATATACTACTCACCACTGTGACCTGTATGATCTCGTCGGCTGGCCCTCGCTTCATACTCGCCGCCAAACCCATTGGCTCCACGTCATCTACAAGTCTCTGCTAGGTAAAGCCCCGCCTTATCTCAGCTCACTGGTCACCATAGCAGCACCCACCCGTAGCACGCACTCCAGCAGATATATCTCACTGGTCACCCCCAAAGCCAATTCTTCCTTTGCCGCCTTTCCTTCCAGTTCTCTGCTGCCAATGACTGGAACGAACTGCAAAAATCACTGAAGCTGGAGACATATCTCCCTCACTAGCTTTAAGCACCAGCTGTCAGAGCATCTCACAGATCACTGCACCTGTACATAGCCCATCTGTAAATAGCCCATCCAACTACCTCATCCCCATACTGTATTTATTTATTTATCTTGCTCCTTTGCACCCCAGTATCTCTACTTGCACATTCATCTTCTGCACATCTACCATTCCAGTGTTTAATTGCTATATTGTAATTACTTCGCTACCATGGCCTATTTATTGCCTCCCTTATCCTACCTCATTTGCACACATTGACTGTATGTTTGTTTATTCCATGTGTAACTCTGTGTTGTTGTATGTGTCGAACTGCTTTGCTTTATCTTGGCCAGGTCGCCGTTGTAAATGAGAACTTGTTCTCAACTAGCCTACCTGATTAAATAAAGGCAAAATAAAAAATTAAATAAGAGGTCAGTTCCTCTGCTTACCTCATGTCAAAATAAGTCCCCCACAAGATCTTGCTTTTTTTGGTTGCAGGTATGGCGCACGTGCAGGACTTTTATTTTGACGTGAAGTAAGCGGGTCTACAACAGACCAACGTTTGGAAAGTCTTTAATTTATGTTCTATTAGATGTTTTTTCTCAATTTCCCCCTTGCATAAGGACCAACCCTATGGACAATTGGCAGAGTAAGTTGAAATTGAAGTTGATTGAACTTCTGGAATCCGGCGGGCTATTAATTGTTTTTGCACGCTAATTCCCAGCAACGCTAGTGTGTAAATACTAGAGTTGCAAATTTATTTTTTAACTAGGAATTAATCGTCTCAGTGTAATCTGAAGTCATTAGCCATCTTACCGGAGTCCCACTCCAGTAGACTCTGGTCCTCCCAGCTGGTGCCTGCGGCTGTACGGATACACTTCTTCGCCTTCTCTTGCTTACCCTTCTTCTTCTCCTCTGCTGTGCTATCCACTGGCTGCAGAGAAACCCAAGATTCTAGAGTCAGACATATTCTAGAGATTGCTGCAATACTGGCCCTTTGTAGGGTTTGGGTCAAGTCTATACCAACTGAATTGTACAAGCATTTTGAATGCAGAAAAGTTTAAACCCTTTAACTAGGGCCAGGGCTGATAAACTAGGCAGAGTGTTCTGTACCTCAGTGTGGACGGGCTCGGGCTCTGGCATGCTGGGTCCGATAACGTTGTCATCTGAGGCGGCCAGGCTGGCCTCCTTCTTAGCCTCCAGCAGTCCGGCGGCCATCACCGCTGCCTGCTGCTCTGCTACAGACGCTGCCAGCTCCTCCTGATGAAGTCAGAGGGAGACCAGAGAGAGAAAAAAACTAAATCAGAGATTTGATGATAGATGAGATTCAGTGTGAATTTGCAGCAAACAGCAGCAGACTTGGAAAGACTTGCAAATTTTAAGTAGTCGCTGAATTTTTTTTTAATGCAAAAGGCATTCAACTAAAAAGAGTAGAAGTGTGTGTGCTTACCATGCGAGCCTTTCTCTGGGCATGGATGTCTGGTATCTTGGGTCCGGAGGAGGGAGCCGTGTAGACAGTGGGGGCCGCAGAGATGATCGAGGGGGTGAGCTTGGGAGGGGCCTGGGTCACAGACCTGGAGGGTGCAGACACCATGGAGTGTCCCATGGGTGTACCATGGGTCGATCCCACCTGTAGATGGTAAGATATGGTAACAGCATATAGAGAAATGGAGATAATGAAGCACAACAGAACGAGGTAAGATTGACCAAGCTTGTTCACATTCCTAATTGAAGACAGTTAACACTGAATTTCCTTAAAGGCCTTCCCACACTGTACGTCGGATTCAGTCTTCTCCGATTATTACATGTCACACTGTGCGATTTTACCGAATTGAAATCTTTATCAACCTGGCCAGATTGTATGATTTGCTTCAGTACGGTCGACACATTCTGTGATTGGCTTGCGAGGCTACGTCAGCCGATGTATGCTACGTCAACTGCAGCAGTGTATTTGATCTGCACTTGAGCCAGCACAAGCCTCCCTCTGCTTATGTGTGAGTTCGGAAAAAACTGAAGGTATGCATCTTAGAAATAGTTTTACATACCAACTTGATATGTCTGAACTCAGAATCAAACACGCTTCCCAAAAAGCGGTAGAACGTTTATTTTGATTACCGATTGTGCATTTATCAAAATCCCATCAGGTAGCCTGATTTCAGATGTCAACATTTTCAGATGTAGCCTAAACAAGATTAGGGAAATTGTTCTTCTTGCAAAGCATTTAAATGTTTAAATCAAACTATTACATGGACAGTGAAGCATGTTTTCTTTTGGTTCTAAAAAATCGAACAATGACTATGGAGGTTAAAGTGCAGACTGACAGCTTTAATTTGAGGTTATTGGGTGAACCATTTAGAAATTACCACTTTTTGTACATAGTCCCCTCATTTTAGGGGAGCAAAAGTATTGGGACAAATTCGCTTGCGTGTTAAAGTAGCAAAAGTTACGTATTTGTTCCCATATTCATATCACGCAATGACTACATCAAGCTTCTGACAAAAATTTGTTGGATGCATTTGGTCTTTGTTTTGGTTGTGCCCAATAACATTTATGGTAAATATGTATTGTGTCATTTTAGAGTCACGTTTATTATAAATAAGAATAGAATGTTTCTACATACTTTAATGTGGATGCTACCATGATTACGAATCATCCTGAATGAATCGTGAATAATGATGAGTGAGAAAGTTAGACGCACAAATACCATACTTCCAAGACTAACCTCTCACCTTTACAATAACGGGAGGTTAGCATTTCAGGACTATCTGTAATCATGGTAGCATCCACATTCATGGAAAGTCACTGTATATTAATCTGACTATTCACAATAATCCTACTGTTGTGTGCATACTCAGTGCCGGCCGTGTTCCTATTGGTAAGTCACCGGGATCGGCTCGTGACACCAGCCACACTACACGATAAAGGCTCAACATTTCTGACACTGCCAGAACTTTGTCTGAGCCTATGACTGCGTGTAGTGGTACTCAAAATCGGCAGACCTAGACCATGTCACACTGAACGAGCAAAGAAAATCGTTTATGACCTAAGAATTTTCCAACAACGTAGAAATGTTGTCTGGGAGGGCCAAATCGTGGCATAAGATGGCTAAAAGCGTACAGTCTGTGTGGGCCTTTATGGAGAACATTGATATCCATTGTCCTAGGAGCCTCGGCGAGAGAAAAAGGCACTGTAGCAACTAACCGGGGGTCCTCCTGAGCTCATATGCCCCATTGGGTCCATGGGATGCTGAGGGGGTCCTTGCATGGGGGGTGCCATCATCATGGGCGGGGGAGGAGGAGGGCGTGGCAGTGGGGGAGCCATCATACCCTGTGGAGGGGGACCACGCATCATAGGCATCCTCGGACCCCCTGACAGAGATTTCAAAATTAGCTTCCCAATACATTGTTTTTAATTTGAAGACTAAATCGCTGTAGAGATTTGATCCTATTTCTTATTTCATTTAGCTAGCACTGAGGTGAAGTCAACAACAGTAGAGATAGATGACCTGGTCTCTGCAGGATGTGCGGCATAAACGCTGGTCTCATCATTGGCGGTGGTCTGACACCTGGGGTTATAGCTGAAGAGCAGAAAAAAAGACCAGCATAAACTGAAGAGACCTGTAGACGTGGTGGTGTAAATGATCAACATTGTTTTTGGGTAAAATAGGTATTTTAAGTATGTCTAGTAATGTACTATGTGGTCCTCTGTAGCTCAGTTGGTAGAGCATGGTGCTGGCATTGCCAGGATAGTGGGTTTGATTCCCGGGACCACCCATAATGAAAAATGTATTCACGCATGACTAAGTCGCTTTGGATAAATGCGTCTGCTAAATGGCATATACAGTGCATTCGCTAAGTATTCAGACCCCTTGACTTTTCCCACATTTTGTTACGTTACAGCCTTATTCTAAAATGGATTAAAAATAAATCCTCAATCTACACACAATACCCCATAATGACAAAGGAAAAACAGGTTACACATTTTTTTTTACAAATGTATATAAAAACTGAAATATCACATTTACATAAGTATTCAGACCGTTCACTCAGTACTTTGTTGAAGCACCTTTGGCAGTGATTACAGCCTTGAGTCTTCTTGGGTATGACACTACAAGCCTGACACACCTGTATTTGGGGAGTTTCTCCTGTTCTTCTCTGCAGATCCTCTCAAGCTCTGTCAGGTTGGATGGGGAGCATTGCTGCACAGCTATTTTCAGGTCTCTCCAGAGATGTTCGATCGGGTTCAAGTTCGGGCTCTGGCTGGGCCACTCAAGGACATTCAGAGACTTGTCCGGAAGCTACTCCTGCGTTGTCTTGGCTGTGTTCTTAGGATCGTTGTCCTGTTGGAAGGTGAACCTTCACCCCAGTCTGAAGTCCTGAGCTCTCTGGAGCAGGTTTTCATCAAGAATCTCTACTTTGCGCCATTCATCTTTCCTCAAGCGTGACTAGTCTCCCAGTCCCTGCCGCTGAAAAGCATACCCACAGCATGATGCTGCCACCACCATGCTTCTCCGTAGAGATGTTGCCAGGTTTCCTCCAGAAGTGATGCTTTGGCATTCAGGCCAAAGAGTTCAGTCTTGGTTTTATCAGACCAGAAAATCTTGTTTCTCATGGTCTGAGAGTCTTTGGGTGCCTTTTGGCAAACTCCAAGTCGGCTGTCATGCACCTTTTACTGAGGAGTGGCTTCCATCTGGCCACTTTATCATAAAAGCCTGATGGGTGGAATGCTGCAAAGATGGTTATCCCATCTCCATAGAGGAACTGGAGCTCTGTCAGAGTGACCATCATGTTCTTTGTCACCTCCCTGACCAAGGCCCTTCTCCCCTGATTTAAGAATGATGGAGGCCACTGTGTTCTTGGACCTTCAATGCTGCAGAAATGTTTTCGTACCCTTCCCCAAACATGTTCCCTGACACAATCCTGTCTCGGAGCTCTACGGACATTTCCGTCAACCTCACGGCTTGGTTTTTGCTCTGACATGCACTGTCAACTGTGGTACCTTATATAGACAAGTGTGTGCCTTTCCAAATCATGTCCAATCAATTTAATTTACCACAGGTGAACTCCAATAAAGTTGTAGAAACATCAAGGACGATCAATGGAAACAGGATGCACCTGAGCTAAATTTTGTGTCTCATAGCAAAGGGTCTGAATGCTTATGTAAATAAGGTACCAGTTTTTTTTTCTACTTAAATTTGCAAAACCCGGTTTTCATTTTGTCATTATGGGGTATTGTGTGTATATTGATGAAGGGCAAAAAGTATTAAATCAATTTTAGAATAAGGCTGTAACAAAATTTGGAAAAAGGGAAGGGGTCTGAATACATTCTGAATGCAAAGTATTATGTTAATAAACCTGAATCAAACCATGTCACCTGGGCCTACAAATGCAGGGGGTGGAGGTCCCACGAAAGTGGCAGCCCTTGCATCCAAGGTTTGCTGGACCTGAGAGAGAAAGAGGATTTGAAGGAGTTGGATGCCTCCGGCTAACACCACATTCTGTTTGCTTTTGGCAGAAGATAGGTTTGAGTTCGTTCATTCTACGGTTGATCTTTCCTATATCATGTTCAATCTATCTCTCCTCAAGATCTCAGTACCTGTCGGTAGGTGTTGGTGCCGATGATGGGCCGGATCATAGGAACAGCCATAGGAATACCCATAGGGAGCACCTCCATCACTACAGGGTCTCCTGCAGTCATTGCCACTTGACCCCCCAGGACCTCCTGCTCAAACCTGGATCAAAACCAACACAAGAGTTACCAATAGATGACGATTGTCATGAGCTATTGTTTGCCTGTCCTGATAGAGAAGAAAGACCATTTCGTAGAGGTTGTTTTGGCATAGTCACCACACACATCATTGCAATCTTATTGAAGGTAACCGAAGTGTCACGCCTCAACTCTTGTACTCACAGAGCCATTTCAGCCTCCATCTCCTTCAACCGCTCCTCTCCGGATTTCATCGCCATACTTACTGCAAAGACAAACGTTTTGTTGGTAGTCCATTCTTTGGTGTTAAACACATCTAGAGAGCTACTGAAAATGTGTACAGTCAACGTCTGGCTAACACCAAATGCATTGATAGTTGGCTTGTTTACGTTATAACTACTGTATTGGCTAGTAACGTGAACTGTTTGCTAATAGTTATCGCTAGTTGTCTGGCTAACGTTAACCAGGATGTCAAAATAAAAAAATTCAGCAAGTTAGTACAGAACGTATACGTACAAAACATCATTACCCTAAATCGTGACGTTCCAAAACTCTTGAATCTTAACTAGCTATTTAAATAAAGTATGAATTGTTGTATTTGTCCGTCCCTGCAAACCGAGGCCAACGTTGTCCAAAACAGCTAGTCGCATTATTATGACGTGGAGTCTTGGTTGCGTTCCATTCCGACGGTGTGGTTGGGTCTGTTCCAGGGGGTCTGATCTTCTTCGTGTGATTTTCCGGCACACTGTTGAATATTGTTGCCTTTCACAGTTCGGAAAGTGCATTGCACATTTGTTCACAAAAAAGGGAAATTGCACCACCATCTAACCCTATTTATAAAGTGGGTGGTTCGAGCCCTGAATGCTGATTGACTGACAGCCGTGGTATATCAGACCGTATACCACGGGTATGACATTTATTTTTACTGCTCTAATTATGTTAGTAACCAGTTTAAAATAGCAATAAGGCACCTCAGGGGTTTGTGGTATATGGCAATATCCAAGAACATCCCTTAGCTGTGCTATATTGGCCAAATACCACAGCCCCTCGTGCCTTATTGCGTAAATATATACCACTATACTCAACGCACCCCACCACCCCTCCCCACTACTTTGGCCCTCACAGATCCTACACCATGCCGTTGGCCAGGGAGCCTGTGTCCCCTTCTCTCAAAACCCCCTGTAGTTCTTCTGCAGTAAAATCTCTGACACCCAAAAACTTCTCTGCTTGTGCAGAGAACTGTTCAAGTCATTCTGTACAGGCCTACTACTCACAGGGATCCTCTCCCTCACGCTTTGTCCACTATCCTCTACTTTACTCACTGCCTCAGCATGACGCTTTCTGCACTGCTCTTGTAACAGTATAGCTTCCGTCCCTCTCCTCGCCCCTACCTGGGCTCGAACCAGGGACCCTCTGCACACATAGACAACTGCCACCCTCAAAGCATTGTTACCCATCGCACCACAAAAGCCACGGCCCTTGCAGAGCAAGGGGAACAACTACTTCAAGGTCTCAGAGCAAGTGACATCACCGACTGAAACGCTATTAGCGCGCACCCCGCTAACCATTTCACATCGGTTACACTCACCCCCCTTTTCCGAAGCAACCAGTGATCCGGGTCCCGGCACCAATGTAACAGTATAGCTTCCATCCCTCTCCTCGCCCCTACCTGAGCTCAAACCAGGGATCCTCTGCACACATAGACAACAGCCACCCTCGAAGCATCGTTACCCATCGCTCCACAAAAGCGATGGGTTGTTCCTCCTTGCTACTTCAAGGTCTCAGAGCGAGTGACGTCACCAATTGAAACACTATTAGCGCTCCTTTCAGTGGTGCTTTGTTCCGGAGAGCAAAGCAGGACACAGCTCTCATTCCGAGTCGCGAAGCGCGCAGCGCCCTCTCCCTCTGGGCAGCAGACACACAAAAAAATCAACACAAGTCCACTTCTGGATATTTTGACTTCTTCACCGAGCCAGATACCACAAACTGATCGGCCAAAAGGCATAGATCCACTTTCTAAATGAATCATACTCCCACTGGGCCAGAGCATCTTAGGCATTTTCCTGATCATGGGGGTGAGTCTCAAAAGCCTTCTCCTAACGGTACAGGTTCTTCCTCTTCACTTCTGTCAGGTTCAATTCGACTGCTCACGGTTTCAGGAGTGTAACGTAATTATCTCTCCTGTACTTGAGTCAAAGTACTCGGCTTGTATTTAGCAGATGTCGTCTTGGGTTTGAACCTCGCCCCCTTCTTTCTGCCTCACGTCATCTCGCAATTTTTTCTGCCTCGTGTCATCTCGCCATCCTCCATCTTGCCGCATGTCCACTAGCTAGCTTGCTCCAACTCCACCTCAAGCTGTCCACGTCTAGACAAAACTTTTTCCAGGGGGTCTGATAATCACACAGAAAGCTGTCAAGTTCAAGATGTATTGATATCCACATGGCAATCAATGAAACATAAAACTGAAATAAATGTTGCGGGTGTATACATACACTAGGGTTGCTCCCTATTGTATTGGGTTGCACAAAAACAGTCCTTGGGAAGCCAGAAGTTAAATACATTCCTATACAGGCTCCGGGGCCTGTGAGGATGGAGCATTCATCGCCACGATTCCTTCTGTAAAATCCCTGAGTCCCACAAAACGTTCAGCCACACTCACAACAATGCCTATTTCCTCAGATTTCCTCTCTCTTTGTGTACTTGTGCAGTTGATGATAACCAATGCAATCAACGTTACTACGTCCATCTTCTTAACATGCAACATGTCAGGGTCCCTCTATTGACAAGGAATATTCTCTGGTGTCAGTACTCCTACTACCATTATTTCTTCAACGGCACTCCTTTCTTCTACTTTTCTCACCGCCTACGGATAGGAGACATGCTGGACAGCCCTTATTCTTGCCACCTCCGTCTCCTTCACACTAACAGGGAACTTCAGGAATTCGGGCGCATGATCATCACCACAATTGCAGCATTTAGGCTCAGCTGGCATACGATAGTCCTCCTGTCTACATACACTTGACACATGGACAAATATTTTGCATTTATCACACTGCATGGGTTTGGGTACAAAAGCTTTCACAGGGTATCTCATAAAACCCAAATACACGTGAGAAGGAAGAATGGATGGAGTGGGATTCCTCTCTCCTTCCACCATGCGGGTCAATCGGTGTGCACCAACCACCTGATCCAATTTTTCACATACACTACCGTTCAAAAGTTTGGGGTCACTTAGAAATGTCCTTGTTTTTGAAAGAAGAGCACATTTTTTGTCCATTAAAATAACATAAAATTGATCAGAAATACAGTGTAGACATTGTTAATGTTGTAAATGACTATTGTAGCTGGAAACGGCTGATTTTTAAAGGAATATCTACATAGACGTACAGAGGCCCATTATCAGCAACCATCACTCGTGTTTCAATGGCACGTTGTGTTAGCTAATCCAAGTTTATAATTTTAAAAGGCTAATTGATCATTAGAAAACCCTTTTGCAATTATGTTAGCACAGCTGAAAACTGTTGTCCTGATTAAAGAAGCAATAAAACTGGCCTTCTTTAGACTAGTTGAGTATCTGGAGAATCAGCATTTGTGGGTTCAATTACAGATTAAATAACTTTCTTCTGAAACTTGTCAGTCTATTCTTGTTCTGAGAAATGAAGGCTATTTCATGCGAGAAATTGCCAAGAAACTGAAGATCTCGAACAGTGCTGTGTACTACTCCCTTCACAGAACAGCAGAAACTGGCTCTAACCAGAATAGAAAGAGGAGTGGGAGGCCCTGGTGCACAACTGAGCAAGAGGACAAGTACATTAGAGTGTCTAGTTTGAGAAACAGATACCTCACAAGTCCTCAACTGGCAGCTTCATTAAATAGTACCCGCAAAACCAATTGTGTTTTTTGTTCGTTTATTTGCGTTGTTTGCAACTTATGTTTTTACTTATTTTGTACATAATGTTGCCGCTACCGTCTCTTATAACTGAAAATAATTTCTGGACATCAGGACTGCGATTACTCACCACAGACTAGTAGAATCCTTTTTTTCCTTTCACGAGTCCTACGAGCAAGACGCCAAGGATATACTGCTTTCTCGGGAACAGGCCCAGATCCCCTTGATTTGCGTGAAGAGGCGCCTGAGAAAAAGGGGCCGAAGGGCGGGCTGCCTTCTGAGAATTCATTGGCGATCGAATAAACCCCCACTTCCTTCCATTCTGCTAGCAAACCTGTAATCTTTGGAGAATTTCTTCTTTTTTTTTACGCAGAAGATTAAACTAATTTACGCAGAATATTAAAACGAATATATTAAGCTTCACGGATTCGTGGCTGAACGACGACACTATCAACATACAGCTGGCTGGTTATACGCTGTACAAGGTGTCACGTCATTCGTGCTATTTGATGGGAACTAGCCCCTGTCCCCCTATACACCTCAAGTTTGCTCTTTCAGGCCCACAAAGACAACAAGAAAAATGCTCCTCTGGGATTTAAACTCTCAAACACTCCTTTGGAGATCAACCAACATAACCACTACTCTACCAGTCAGACAGATTTAACTTAGAGAATTTGGATGTATTGAGACTCCTTCCCTTTTTTTCACATGCTATTACCTTACAGCCTTATTCTAAAATAGATTACATTTTAATTTTCCCTCAATCTACACACAATACCCTATAATGACAAAGCGAAAATCAGGTTTATACATTTTAGCTAATTCATTACAAATAAAAACAGAAATACCTCATTTACATGATTAAACCAAGATTGAACTCTTTGGCCTGAATGGCAAGCGTCACGTCTGGAGGACACCTGGCACCATCCGTACGATGAAGCATGGTGGTGGCAGCATCATGATGTGGGGATGATTTTCAACAGCAGGGACTGGGAGACTAATCAGGATTGAGGGAAACACGTGCCTTTACACCTGCATTGCTTGCTGTTTGGGGTTTTAGGCTGGGTTTCTGTACAGCACTTTGAGATATCAGCTGATGTAAGAAGGGCTATATAAATAAATTTGATTTGATTTGATGAACGGAGCAAAGTACACAGAGATTTATGATGAAAATCTGCTCCAGAGCGCTCAGGACCTCAGACTGGGTCGAAGGTTCACCTTCCAACAGGACAATAACCCTAAGCACACAGCCAAGACAACGCAGGAGTGGCTTCGGGACAAGTTTCTGAATGTCCTTGAGTGTCCCAGACAGTGGAGGAACTAGAGTTTTATACATGGGGTGGCCAGGGGGTGGCCAAGGCTACTTCAGAGGGTCCATAGACTATGACAGAAAATGTGTGTGTAACCCTAACCTGGCATCTAAGTAGCATGAATGAATCCTATGATTGCTGATTAGAGGCAGAAGTGATAATTCACTTAACCCGGAGTTCTTCAATGTGGCAGATAGTCTGGTCCTAAAGGGTTACTTCACTAGAATTCTTTAACATACTTTGAATAGTCAGTGTCTCTACCTCGAAACTGCAGCTCAATTTCTTTCTCACACACACACACACACACACTGGAGAGACTTGGGTCACTTTGTTTTCATGAATATATAATCTGGGTCTATAAGTGTTGAACATCAAAATATTTTCAGAAAATAAAGCTAAAGCACCAAGGAAATAAGATAGCATTTGTGTGTTACATAAATTGCATAGTTTATTTACCAAAAAGTACATTTACAAAAAAAACACACTGCAATTTGACATACCAGGTATCAAGCAGAAATTGACTTATTATTATGTTAACTAATAGCAAAGAAACGTTTTGGAATTGGTTTAAAAATTGGTTTTAATCCGTTTTAAAGCTGAGAATCTTCTCTTGCAAGAAGCACTGCTGACTGGTGTAACTACAGAAATCTTACAAAGTCGAAATAGTTCATGGAAAACCTCTTTATAAGGTTCTAGAAACACAACAAAGTCAAGAAGAGTAGACGGTCTGTCCCTTCCACTTTTCTCTATCCTATTAACTTCTTGTGGCTGCAGGGGTAGTATTGAGTAGCTTGGATGAAAGGTGCACAGAGGTGCCCAGAGTAAACGGCCTGCTCCTCAGTCATAGTTGCTAATATATGCATATTATGATTAGTATTGGTTAGAAACCACTCTGAAGTTTCTAAAACTGTTTGAATTATGTCTTTGAGTATAACAGAACTCATATGGCAGGCAAAAACCTGAGAAAAAATCCAAACAGGAAGTGGAAATTATTAGGCTGGTCGATTTTCAACCAAGATCCCATTGAAATTACAGCGAGATATGAATGAGTTTTCACTTCCTACGGCTTCCACTAGATGTCAACAGTCTGTAGAACTTATTGCATGGTTTGCTTTTTCCGTAAAGTTTTTTTGAAATCTGACACAGCGGTTGCATTAAGGAGAGGTACTGTATATCTATAATTCCATGTGTATATAATTCCATTATCATCTACATTTATGATGAGTATTTCTGTTGAAACGATGTGGCTATGCAAAATCCCTGGATGTTTTTGGAACCAGTGAATGTAACGCGCCAATGTAAACTCAGATTTCTTTCTATAAATATGAACTTGATCAAACAAAACATACATGTATTGTGTAACATGAAGTCCTATGAGTGTCATCTGATGAAGATCATCAAAGGTTAGTGATTAATTTTATCTCTATTCGTGCTTTTTGTGACTCCTATCTTTGGCTGGAAAAATGGCTGTGCTTATTGTGGTTTGGTGTGACCTAACATAATCGTTTGTGGTGCTTTCACTGAAAAGCATATTTGAAATCGGACACTTTGGTGGGATTAACAACAAGATTACCTTTAAAATGGTATAAAACACATGTATGTCTGAGGAATTTTAATTATGAGATTTCTGTTTTTTTAATTTGGCGCCCTGCACTTTCACTGGCTGTTGTCATATCGATCCCGTTACCGGGATTGCAGCCCTAAGAAGTTTTAAGAAGCCGCGTGGTTTGATGAACCTCATGTTTGAGGTCCTCTAAATCTAACTCAAAGGTCTGAGCAAAGGCAAACAGAGGCTCCTCATTCAAGAATGTTGTACTCTTTGGGTTGAGAGACTGGACCTCTTGCATTATCTCGCAATTCTTCTTTGAAAAACGCCTCTGCAGCTCAGCTGTGAGACTGTCAAGCATGAAGCACCTGATAAAAGATAGCTCTTTGGAAGCTCTCACTACCACTTTGGTCAGTATTTTTCTGTCCTACATTGCTCATCATCAATGAGTCGTGAAATCTTAAGCTTATTTTAGGCTCTTTTACACACTGTTTGTACACTTATTTTGCAGTGCTCTGCAATCTCTTCAACCTCTTTCCATAGTTCTCCAAAGTAACCCTCTCTTCTGTAGTCCTGTAATGTGTCTGAAAGGGCACCTACTAGGTCCACAGCCCATGCTAGGTCAAGAAAGCTTGATTGGAGCATGTCAGAAAGACATTTGGCATCACCAAGCACTTTACAAAAGGTAACCAAAAGCCCTAGGAAATGTAAATCTATCTGAGAAAGAAGGCCCCTTGCCTCCACTGATATATCACCACTATTTTCAAGTGTGATATCCTGTAGCCCTCTCAGAACTGCTGGAAGCCTGTCCTTCAGATTACAGCATGCCAAGTACAGTTGAAGTCGGAAGTTTACATACACTGAGGTTGGAGTCATTAAAACTAGTTTTCAAACACTCCACACATTTCTTGTTAACAAACTATAGTTTTGGCAAGTCGGTTAGGACATCTACTTTGTGCATGACACAAGCAATTTTTCCAACAATTGTTTACAGACAGATTATTTCACTGTATCACAATTCCAGTGGGTCAGAAGTTTACATACACTATGTTGACTGTGCCTTTAAACAGCTTGGAAAATTCCAGAAAATTATGTCATGGCTTTAGAAGCTTCTGTTAGGCTAATTGACATAATTTGAGTCAATTGGAGTTGTACCTGTGGATGTATTTCAAGGCTTACCTTTAAACGCAGTGCCTCTTTGCTTGACATCATGGGAAAATCTAAAGAAATCAGCCAAGACCTCTGAAAAAAAATCGGAGACCTCCACAAGTCTGGTTCATCCTTGGGAGCAATTTCCAAACACCTGAAGGTACCACGTTCATCTGTACAAACAATAGTACGCAAGTATAAACACCATGAGTGTCACTCCCTGGCCTTAGTTATCTTTGTTTTCTTTATTATTTTAGTTAGGTCAGGGTGTGACATGGGGGATGTATGTGTTTTGTATTGTCTAGGGTTTTTTGTATGTTTATGGGTGCTGTGGTTTAGTTGGTTAAAGTGTCTGGTCTAGGTGTATGTATGTCTATGGTTGCCTAGATTGGTTCTCAATTAGAGACAGCTGTCTATCGTTGTCTCTGATTGGGAACCATATTTAGGCAGCCATATTCATTAGGTAGTTCGTGGGTGATTGTCTATGTGTAGTGTTTAGTGTCAGCACTATTTGTTCTATAGCGTCACGTTCGTCGTTTTATTGTTTTGTATAGTTTGTATAGTGTTCTTCGTTTCGTTTTCGTCTTCAATAAAAGAAGATGTATTGTTATCACGCTGCACCTTGGTCCTCCTCTCTTCCACAATACGACGATCGTGACAATAGGACCACGCAGCCGTCATACCGTTCAGGAAGGAGACGCGTTCTGTCTCCTAAAGATGAACGTACTTTGGTGCAAAAAGTGCAAATCAATCCCAGAACAACAGCAAAGGACCTTGTGAAGATACTAGACGAAACCAGTACAAAAGTATCTATATCCACAGTAAAATGAGTCCTATATCAACATAACCTGAAAGGCCGCTCAGCAAGGAAGAAGCCACGGCTCCAAAACCGCCATAAAAAAGCCAGACTACGGCTTGCAACTGCACATGGGGAAAAATATCCTACTTTTTGGAGAAATGTCCTCTGGTCTGATGAAACAAAAATAGAACTGTTTGGCCATAACGACCAACGTTATGATTGGACAAAAAAGGGGGAGGCTTGCAAGCCGAAGAACACCATCCCAACTGTGAAGCACCGGGGTGGCAGCATCATGTTGTGGGGGTGCTTTGCTGCAGGAGGGACTGGTGCACTTCACAAAATAGATGGCATGAGGCAGGAAAATTATGCGGATATATTGAAGCAACATCTCAAGACATAAGTCAGGAAGTTAAAGCTTGGTCGCAAATGGGTCTTCCAAATGGACAATGACCCCAAGCATACTTCCAAAGTTGTGGTAAAATGGCTTAAGGACAACAAAGTCAAGGTACTGGAGTGGCCATCACAAAGCCCTGACCTAAATCTTATAGAAAATTTGTGGGTAGAACTGAAAAAGTGTGTGCGAGCAAGGAGGCCTACAAATCTGACTCAGTTACACCAGCTCTGTTTGGAGGAATGGGCCAAAATTAACCAACTTATTGTGGGAAGCTTGTGGAAGGCTACCCGAAATGTTTGACCCAAGTTAAACAATTTAAAGGCAATTCTACCAAATACTAATTGAGTGTATGTAAACTTCTGATCCACTGGGAATGTGATGAAAGAAATAAAAGCTGATATAAATCATTCTCTCTCCTATTATTCTGACATTTCACATTCTTAAAATAAAGTGGTGATCCTAACTGACGTAAGACAGGGAATTTTTACAAGGATTAAATGTCAGGAATTGTGAAAAACGGAGTTTAAATGTTTTTGGCTAAGGTGTATGTAAACTTCCGACTTCAACTGTATCTGCATGCCCACCTTACATCCGTAAGTCTCTGTTGTTCCCTGAGCTGCTGCTGTTGATACAGCTCTTTCTGAACTGCAAGCTACTTGAGATGAACGTACGAACCAGATACCAAGTTATAAAGCTTCTGCAGTAGAACAAAGTTAACTGCCTCAGGCACTGATTTTACAGCATCGACAAGAACCAAATTCAAACAATGTGCATTACTGTGCACATAAAATGCAAATCTTGCATTGCTTTTAATCCGCGCACACACACCAGAATGCTTTCCACTCATGACAGATGCACCGTCATAGCCTTGCCCCACAAGATTCTTTCTGAAGTCCAGACCATGTTTTTCAAGGCAATCAATTATAATTTTTTGAGACCTGCTGCATCTAAGCTCCAGCTGACTGAAAGTGGAAAAGCTTTTGTGGAGGTCCCCGTTGTAATAGTACCTCTTAACTAAAGACATTGGTTTCATCAATTTAAAGTGAGGCTTAATCTGACAAATCATCTATTACAAGCTGAAGCTAAACTTAAATTCTGAACTGGGCATGTGACTGACTGCCTGATAGATGCTCTGACCTGATGGTGGTAGACTAGGTCCTTGTGAATGTAACAGTTTAACTTTATTGCGTCCCCTTCGCCCCGACCCGGGCGCGAACCAGGGACCCTCTGCACACATCAACAACAGTCACCCACGAAGCATCGTTACCCATCGCTCCACAAAAGCCGAGCAAGGGGAACCACTACTTCAAGGTCTCAAAGCGAGTGACGTAACCGATTGAAACGCTATTAGCGCGGACCACCGCTAACTAGCTAGCCATTTCACATCTGTTACACTCACCCCCCTTTCGACCTCCTCCTTTTCCGCAGCAACCAGTGATCCGGGTCACGGCACCAATGTAACAGTTTAACTTTATTGCGTCCCCTCGCCCCGACCCGGGCGCGAACCAGGGACCCTCTGCACACATCAACAACAGTCACCCACGAAGCATCGTTACCCATCGCTCCACAAAAGCCGCGGCCCTTGCAGAGCAAGGGGAACCACTACTTCAAGGTCTCAAAGCGAGTGACGTAACCAATTGAAACGCTATTAGCGCGGACCACCGCTAACTAGCTAGCCATTTCACATCCGTTACATGAAGTCTGACCACACTGACTCTGACTAGCCTCATGTAGGGAGCTGCTCTGGAGTCCGGTGGTGATGCAGTCTGATATCTCTCCCTTTCTTTTCATGTTTAATTGACCCTATGCAAAAATAAGACTATGCATGGATGCAGTCTATGCATCCAATTACCCTCATTTTAGTCCAATCTCAATCTTAATTACAAATCCCCATTATCATAACTGTACCTTAAAATCAACTACCAGCCTAAGTTACTAGTTAAATCATGGCTAGCCCTACTCTGCAGTAAGTAACTTAGCTAGCTATTATTTCTTACACCTTTACGATAGCAAACAGACTATCTGCAAATTGTGGTTAATCTTTTGAGTAACATTAACAGATTGATAATAACAATTGTTCGTTTTGAGTTCAAGTACGAAAATCTAACTGAGTTAATGGATTTCAAATTTATGAATGTTAACTTGCTGAACACTGACAGCTGTAGCCTACTAGTTACCCTACATTAGCTAAACATTCATATACTGTAACTTACGACACTGCACTGTATATTCGTGTATTACTAGGACAGATGTAAACATAATGTGAGGGTAAATTGGGAACCGATCTCTCTTATCTGATTAACTGTCTGTTAATGGAGCCAAAGGTCTAACATTAACTTACACAGCAACTCAACTTTCGTAAAAGTTGTTCAGGAAACCTAAACCTGATACTACCTTAAAACTTACTTGAAATATGATGATTTCGCCAATCGCGAAAAGAGCTTGTGGAGCTCCAACGTTAATATTCTCTCTTCCTCGTCCTCAATTTGAAAAATGCGCCGCCGAAGGTCAAAATAAATGCTTCTTTCAAAAAGAGGTGAAATGAGATGTCAATCAGCATCAAACTGCCAGTAGTGAATGAAATTTTGGGGTGGCACCCGAGGTGGCCAATCAGATGTCAGGGGTGTTCAGTGCCACCCCGGACACCCCTCAGGCTCCGCCCCTGGTCCCAGCCAGAACCCGAACTTGAAGCCGATCAAATATCTCTGGAGAGACCTGAAAATAGCTGTGCAGCCACACTCCCCATAGAACTTGACAGAGCTTGAGAGGATCGACAGAGAAGAATGGGAGAAACTCCCCAAATACAGGTGTGCCAACCTTGTAGCGTCAGAGTTTTATGCAAGAAATGTGCATTTCTAATCCTGTTTTTGCTTTGTCATTGTGGGCTATTGTGGGCTTTGTCATTGTGGGCTATTGTTTGTAGATTGATGAGAGAAAAACAATGTAATCAATTGTACAAATAAGGCTGTAACGTAACAACATTTGGAAAAAGTCAAAGGGTCTGAATACTTTCCAAATGCACTGTATATTGATTGATAAGTCACTTTGTATAAAATATTTTTTAAATCATATAGTTACATTCTGGAATGGTAAATTGAGACTAATACAGTCAGGATAGTATAACATATTCTATCATACCTAAGACTTAAGACATTTAGGAAATTGTTCCAATACATTAGATTAATCAAGAGTCATTGACTTTATACCATTATGGTAATTGAAACTGCCATTACCCATCAGGAAAAGTAAGGGTTTTTAATGCCACCGATAAACACCAACTTTGTGTTCAAATTCCTTTTTCATCAATATAATGGTTAACATTCTCTGTAGAAGTTGCAGAAACTAAAATATCTACTGTAGCTATGCAGGCTATCTATTGTCACTCAAAAGAAAAAAACAGAATACGTACACTTCCGTTCAAAAGTTTGAGGTCACTTAGAAATGTCCTTGTTTTCCATGAAAACATACATGAAATTAGTTGCAAAATGATAGGAAATATAGTCAAGATGTTGACAAGGTTCTAAATAATGTTTTTTAATTGAAATAATAATTGTTTCCTTCAAACTATGCTTTTGTCAAAGAATCCTCCATTTGCAGCAATTACAACCTTGCAGACCTTTAGCATTCTAGTTGTCAATTTGTTGAGGTAATCTTAAGAAATTTCACCCAATGCTTCCTGAAGCACCCATCACAAGTTGGATTGACTTGATGGGCACTTCTTACGTACCGTACGGTCAAGCTGCTCCCACACAGCTCAATAGGTTTGAGATCCGGTGACTGTGCTGGCCACTCCATTATAGACAGAATACCAGCTGACTGCTTCTTCCCTAAATAGTTCTTGAATCGTTTGGAGCTGTGCTTTGGGCCATTGTCCTGTTGTAGGAGGAAATTGGCTCCAATTAAGCACCGTCCACAGGGTATGGCATGGCTTTGCAAAATGGAGTGATAGCCTTCCTTCTTCAAGATCCCTTTTAGCCTGTACAAATGTCCCACTTTACCATCACATTGCCTCCATCATGTTTGACAGATGGCATCAAGCACTCCTCCAGCATCTATACATTTTTTCTGCGTCTCACGAAAGTTCTTCTTTGTGATTGAATTGAATTTATTTTGGGCAACAGACATATCCGAACACCTCAAACTTTTTCTTTTTCTTTTTCCCAATCTTCCTGTCTAGTGTCTGTTCTTTTGCCAATCTAAATATTTTATTTTTATTGGCCAGTCTGAGATATGGCTTTTTCTTTGCAACTCTGCCTAGAAGGCCAGCATCCCTGAGTCGCCTCTTCACTGTTGACATTGAGACTGGTGTTTTCCGGGTACTATTTAATGAAGCTGCCAGTTGAGGACTTGAGGTGTCCGTTTCTCAAACTAGACACTCTAATGTACTTGTCCTCTTGCTCAGTTGTGCACCGGGGCCTCCCACTCCTTTCTATTCTGTCTAGAGACAGTTTGCGCTGTTCTGTACACAGCATTGTACGAGATCTTCAGTTTCTTGGCAATTTCTCACATGGAATAGCCTTCATTTCTCAGAACAAGTATAGACTGACGAGTTTCAGAAGAAAGTGCTTTGCTTCTGGCCATTTTGAGCCTGTAATCGAAACCACAAATGCTAATGCTCAAGATACTCAACTAGTCTAAAGGCCAGTTTTATTGCTTCTTTAATCAGGACAACAGTTCTCAGCTGTGCTAACAATTGCAAAAAGGTTTTCTAATGATAAATTAGCCTTTTAAAATGATAAACTTGGATTAGCTAACACAATGTGCTATTGGAACACAGGACTGATGGTTGCTGATAATGGGCCTCTGTACGCCTACGTAGATATTCCATTAACAATCTGCCGTTTCCAGCTACAATAGTCATTTACAACATTAACAATGTCTACACTGTATTTCTGATCAATGATGTTATTGTAATGGAAAAATATATATATATTTAAAAAACAAGGACATTTCTAAGTGACCCCTAACTTTTGAACGGTAGTGTAGTTTTTTAAAATCCAAATTAAACAAGCATATATAAACTAGCAAATCCAAAATCATTCGCTTAGGCCAGCTCAACCATAAATACAGTGGAGTATTGCAATATTATGACATTATCTGTACTGTTACTTTATTTACATTTTACTGTAGTAAAAAACAACAAGTATCTCATTTCCAAAGTACTGAGTAAAAAGAGTTACTTTTTAAAAATCAAACATGGTGTAACGTCTGTTGTTAGGAGAAAGAGGAGGACCAAGATGCAGCGTGGTGAGTATTCATTTTAATTAGAATACTTGAACAAGAACCAAAACAATAAACGACAAAACAGTCCCATAACGTGAACACAAAACACAGGAACAATCACCCACAATACAAAACAGGCTACCTAAATATGGCTCCCAATCAGAGACAACAACTGACACCTGCCTCTGATTGAGAACCATATCAGGCCAAACACATAGAAATAGACAAACTAGACATACAACATAGAATGCCCACTCAGATCACACCCTGACCAAACAAAACATAGAAACATACAAAGCAAACTATGGTCAGGGCGTGACAGTTCCCCCACCCCCCCCCAAGGTGCGGACTCAGGCCGCAAAACCTAAACCTATAGGGGAGGGCCTGGGTGGGCATCTGTCCGCGGTGGCGGCTCTGGCACGGGACGTGGACCCCACTCCACCATAGTCATTGCCCGCTTCAGTGACCTCTTTGGAGCGGCGACCCTCGCCGCCGACCTTGGACTGGGAACCCTAATAAAGGGCCCCACTGGACTGAGGGGCGGCTCCGGACTGGCGGGCGGCTCCTGAGTGTTTAATAGCCTACTGATTCTGTGAGCGCCAAGCCTCATGCAACAGCCAAATTATTTAATCAAACAGTGTGCTTAAGCATCAGACAAGCTCAAAGCATATGTAGTGGGTTTCTTTAAACACATAGGGCGTATTTAAATACATTTGACCAATCGATTGGTCAAAAGAACAGGACTCAGTCGACCAAGATTTTTTTCTGTCGTTGACAGCCCTAAAACATCAATCAAATGTATTTATAAAGCCATTTTTACATCAGCCAATGTCACAAAGAGCTATACAGAAACCCAACCTAAAACCCAAAACAGCAAGCAATGCAGATGTAGCAGCACGGTGACTAGGAAAAACTCCCTAGAAAGGCAGAAACCTAGAGAGGACCAGGCTCTGAGGGGTGGCCAGTCCTCTTCTGGCTGTGCCAGGTGAAGATTATAACAGTACATGGCCAAGATGTTCAAACGTTCATAGATGACCAGCAGGGTCAAATAATAATCACAGTGATTGTAGAGAGTGTAACAGCTCAACACCACAGAAGTAAATGTAGGTTGGCTTTTATAGCCAAGCATTCAGAGTTAAAGTCAGCAGGTGCGGTAGAGAGAGAGATAGTTAAAAACAGCAGGTCCGGGACAAGGTAGAACGTCCGGTGATGTCACGACTTCCACCGAAGTCAGTCCCTCTCCTGGTTCGGGCGGTGTTCGGCTGTCGACTTCACCGACCTTCTAGCCATCACTGATCCATTTTTCATTTTCCATTGTTTTTGACTTGTCTTCTTTCACACCTGGTTCCAATCCCATCAATTACATGTTGTGTATTTAACCCTCTGTTTCCCCTCATGTCCTTGTCGGAGATTGTTTTATTGTATGTTATGTGCAAGTCATGTGTCGGTGTGCGACGGGTTTTGTACCCACTTCTATTATTTTTTGTATATTTTGGTTTTTGGAGTTTTATGCGCACTTATTAAACGACTCTGTTTATACCAAGTTCGTTTTCCTGCGCCTGACTTCATGCCACCGACACACACCCATTACAGGTGAACACGTCAGGGTTCCATAGGCACAGGCAGAACAGTTGAAGCTGGAGCAGCAGCACAACCAGGTGGACTGGGGACAGCATAGAGTCATCGGCCAGGTAGTCCTGAGGCATGGTCCCAGGGCTCAGGTCCTCTGGGAGGGGAGGGAGAGAGAGAATTAGAGAGAGCACACTTAGTCACACAGGACACCGGATAGGACAGGAGAAATACTCCAGATATAACAGACTGACCCTAGCCCCCCGACACAAACTATTACAGCATAAATACTGGAGGCTGAGAAACGAGGGTTCGGGAGACACTGTGGCCCAGTCCGACGATACCCGCGGACGATTCGACACAGTATGAATGCAATAGTAGCCTTGGTGTGCAGGTCTCCAGTGGTGGCAGGGTGGGCACATCCATTGTAAGGCAGGATTATCTCTGTGTTGATGGTAAATGGTGATGATAACCTAGCACAGGAGGTGTGATACCAACTGGAGCATGTGGAGCACTCCATCTGTGAAAGTAATTGTCAATTACGCCACTGATTCCATTATATGATGTCACAGTTAAAAGGATAGCGCAACAATCCACGATTGAGTTTTGTTTAACGGCCATTGCCATTAAATTATAGGTGAAATCATTGACCAACAATCCACACAAGAGATGATTTGGCCATGAATGTGGCAAAGAGAGGAGATTGACAGTTTGGTGAAGAAATTACAATAGCATTTGTTGGCAGTGGCTAGTTAAAAAACCTATAGATTGAAGTCACTACCTGCTTTAAATGTAAGAAAATATTTAAACGAGTGAAATTACTGAGCCATCCCTTTAAGGTTATAAACATATAATTACTACATAACTCAACACCCATCAGACCACAGTAATAGACAGACAACAGCAATTGCCTACCTTCCGGCCATTGTTCATAGAGCATTGAAAGGTTTGAACATTCAAACATTGAAAGGTCAAAGTTCTTATGGAATTGTCATGTCAACTGTGTGACAAGTTGGCATGCTAACTGACGGGCACTAAGGCTTGCTTTTGCCTAGCTTACATCAATGTGTAAAATAATACTCACCCAGTCTCCCCCCTCATCTGTTGCACAGAATCTGCAGTAGAGTTTCCGGTCAATTTCTGAAAGAAAAAAGGAAACATGTCAGCTATATCACCTCATGCCTTAGGATGATATACTATATACAGTTCTGGCCAAATATGATCACCCTTACAATTTTTTAAAGATTATTCCCCATTTCTTCTCAAAATGTTTAGGTGGGTGTAGGAAGTTCAGTTGGGCTTTGCGTCTCTTTCAGCAGTGGGGTCTTTCTATGTTTCCCAACAACAAAATGAATAATTCTAACAAAATAACAACCTCCCTACAATCAAACATGGGGGATGTTATGTTGGTTATAGGCCACTTAGGATTTATAATGTAGTCTGTCAGCTACTTTCACCTCCATGTAGGCTAAAATTACAAAACGTTGCCAACCTCAAAAATGGCAGGTAAAACAATAGTGCTATCGAACACTATTAATCGTCTATTAAAGTGGGGCCAGGACAATGTAGCAACAGTAAATGAGATAAGCCAGCAGTGACTTGGGCTTGACTGCTGCGCTGTAGCACCTTATATCCCATCACATGGTAATGACACAAGGAGCAGTGTATGATGTAGACTAGGCTACAATCCTTCAACTTTACATTGTCAGATTTTTTAAGTGATAGACAATCTCACCTTTGTACAGGATCTCTTTCGCCACCTCCATTCTTGCCACACCGATGTTAACATGCATTGGGACAGTTGGGTCATTTAGTGCCTTCTCCCTCTGCATTAACTCTGGCCATCTAGGTAGTACATAAACAGACAATGGGATAAATAATGTCTACCATCTATAGAGCCATTGGGAAATATAATATAATGTGAAAGGCCTCCAACTGCCTTGTCATCTTAACAATAGTAATCAGCTGATTCATTGTGGTAGTCTAACACTTTGGAAAACCTTTTTTGCCTGGCTGTAATCATGAAAACAAGCCAGCACACTGGTGATATTGAAGCTCCACTGATTTGACGATATTACACCAACATTTCATATAGTGTCACATAGCAACCAGGTTCTCCATTGACCTGGGTCAAATGATTTAGTGCACACCATAGCACATCGGTTACCAACATAATTACTTTTTCTCCTTGAACACGTGCACATGGGTTCCTTCCCATTTCAGACCATTTTCTTAGGTGTGCACATGACAGGTGTGAAATTGACTAATTTGTTATGCTAATCTAATCCTTTCAATGGAATGACTTTGGCTAAACGCTCAGAAAGATCTATGCATATGAACATTGGGTGCATTTGCTTTTGACCCACTTTGGGTGGCCTACCCTTAAAAGGTTACCCACAGATTTCTAACATAACACATTTGTCTACTGAATTATTCTTGGAACTAATAAGCATATGAACTCACCAGCACATGAATGGCTGCTCAGGATTGAGACAGCATGCTTGAACGGAAATCAATAATGCTTCATAATTATCTCTTCATAGCCTACAACATTCCTAACATGAATACACAGGCTAATTGAGGCATTAATATGCATAAAATACTACTTGATTAAAAGTCTAACGTTTTAAATATACTTAAGTATCAAAAGCAAATGTAATTGGTAAAATATACTTAAGTAACAAATGTAAAAGTTAAAGGATAAATAATTTCAAATTCTTTAGATTAAGCAAACCAGAAGGAAAGATTTTTTATTTTTTTTTAATTTACAGATAGCCAGAAGCACATTCAAACACTCAGACATAATTTACAAACAATGTGTGTAGTGAGTCCCCCAGATCAGAGGCAGTAGCGATGACCAGGGATATTCTCTTGATAAGTGCATGAATGCTAACATTTTCCTGTCCTGCTAAGCATTCAAAGTGTAACCACTACTTTTGGGTGTCAAGGAAAATGTATGGAGTAAAAACAGCATTATTTTCTTTAGGAATGTAGTAAAAGTAGTCAAAAATATAAATAGTAAAGTAAAGTACAAATACTCCAAAAAACTACTTTCAAGTATTTTTACACAACTGGATTTACCAAACCTGATGTGCTTGACCAGGTTCTCGCTCACATGGCACTCTGCGTTAGGGGAACCAATAGGGTCCAGGACAATGGCAGAGTGGGTCCTTGTGATTGACATACTAAGCGCAAGCAGTAATACCAAGTCAGTATATCAAAATGGCCTCAATCATAACATATTCAAGTATAGTACTGTCCAATCTCTTACAGTACAGTAGATGGTCCATCGTGTGCAGCTTACCAAGAGTATCCAGTGGTAGTTTGCCACGTTGCAAGCTCCAATCAAGCAACTGTGCTGCTCCAGACTGGTCTACAGGAAGAGGAATGAAGATGCATTTATATGGTGTGGCAGGCCATTTTCTGTCAGGAAGGTGGCACCTCTCCACACATTGACCCCTCTAGCCTCTTATTTAGAACCATGACACAAAAGTAACTCTGCGGACATGCATTTACCTTTGACAAGGTGTTCTTGCGCATCACCACCTTATTCTCATGCAGGATATTCCCTGCCAGAAGGTGATCCACAATAAAAACATCCCTCTCCACTTGAAAGTCAATCCTCTTCAGTTGGGGGTAGAAGTCAATGACCTAAAGCAGAATGGCATATGGTTGGTCAAAGTTGACATGATTCCCAGGCAATACAGTCTAATTGTACTTTATACCAACTGCACCCATGGAAATGTCATACAATTCAACCATAACATGTGGGCAACCTGAACATACCTCCCCACTAAGCCACTCATTGGGCTTCAACGTAAGGAAGTCATGGATGTGCAGGAATGCAATGGATCCCTCCAACAAAATCCTTGCGGTTGCCCTGTCCACGCCATCCGACGACATTGCCCACAGTTTCTTCACATATACAAACAGAATATGGTCATAAAAATGGTGTCCAAACTGCCTGACTGTACAGATGCAATCAACATGCAATAGGAAAACATGCAGAATGTAACCAAAACAGTCACATTCCACTTACTCTATTCTCCAATTCGTCATCCCTGCTGGGGTGTTTCAGAGACTGTTGGAATTGGTCACCCTATTGAATAATGGTGACAGTTCAGTTTGGGACAAGCCTGCATTTTGTGTTCATGGATATACATAAAACCCATGAGGCCCACATGGCTTAGTAAAATGGTCAACATTTTGTGACGTACCCAAATAAGACTAAATCTAGGAACAAGTAAGACCGACCTGTTGATCAACTGTTGATTGTTCTTCCTGGCGTTAGACGTCCAACATGCTCCTTGGTGGCACACTTCTGGCCAGAGCGTTTTGCGCTCATATGCCTTGTCCTTAGCTTTATTGGCATAGGACTGTCCACACTTCCGCCAATGGCCAGTACAGCTGCCAGTCGGTGGACACACCTCTGAGCACTATCCGATGCAGAGCAGGAGCTCGTCTCCATTGGTAACAGAGTAACGCCGTGCTGCTTGTCTGAGAAGCCCTGGTAGAGGAATGATTGGGTGCTTGGCACCAGGAGGAGTCGTCCCTTTGCCACAATCATCCTGGCCAAGGCCTCCGCTCCAGTTTCTGCCACGTCATACTCTTCCTGTGCCACACAGGACTGGATGCCTTCAGCAAAGGACACCATGTCGTCCTCCGACATGTGGTAGGGGAAACTGGTGGTGGGCATTCATCTGGAAAATTGTTCATGGTACTCAGAGGTCAGGTGGAAATTCCTAGGTTACAGTAGCCCTGCAGAACCTCCCTCAAGGCATTGGTTTGGAGTTGGTAGAGTAGATAAACCAATTTACCATCCAACCTTTGCCTTGAGAACAGCATTGAAACTCTGAGCAGTTGTTTGTAATTCCGTCTGACTGGATGCCCAAGCTGTTTAGCACATATTGTGCGCTCGTCCAAGGCGTCAGACAGCGACTGATGGAAATAAGCCCTGAGATCAGGGCTCCAGTGGACACACTCTCCAGTGTGCATTCGTAGTCACGCATTGATTTCGAGGCCAAGATCTTTGATGGCCTGCTGGTAATCGGCCACAGCTTGGGCACTCTCTGACCCCATCTTGTGCTTCACATTGTTTGAGATGTGGTTCCAGCAATTGACAATCCTGGCTTGCGGCATCACAGACTGGATTGCTCCCTTATTAGCCACCTCACGGTCTGTGCAGAAGTTTGCTGTTGATAGTTGGGGAAGGAGTGAAAGGATGGTGCAAAATAACTGTTCGTGGTTTTCCATGTGCCGGTGGTGTGAATGAGGAAGGCCAGGGGAAGGACAGGTATCTCTTGAAATGGTACATGATGGAAAACAAGGGGTGAATCATAAATTGCCCAGGTAAAATGTGGTGTCATAGTGAAAAATGTGTGCTCCTTGGTGTTTGCTTTTAATGACTGCCTTGGCCTCTTCAACCATTTCTGGTGCTGCCACCACCAGAAGGGTTGCGGGTCGAGTCTCCATATGTGTGACAAATCCGAGGAGAATGTCACCCATCATATGTGTTGACACCAACTCACCTCGGTCCAAAACAGTGACGTCCCTTGCACGACGAATTGTGTTCTTCAATTGTGCCAAGTTGTGAGGTTGGTACTCTGGCATGAATGATGCATTTGGGGGTGGTGGTGGGTTATTGGTCATGTCTGAGTGTACTTTGCCAGGTGTTTCTGTCTTTCGCCTGGACATTTCATAATTGAGGGAGCCGATCAGATGAAATCCCTTGCTTGCTCCTGTTGGCTGTTGCGGTGGGGGACAGCAGAGTGTGCCTCCTCACCAAAGTAGTGAATGAGCACAGTATGAGACTGATGCAGCAACTCGTACTCCCTTTATGAAGCCCTGGTGCTTCCTTCCCTGCATAGTACCGCACCCTTAGTTTTGGTGAACGGCGAGGAAGGTTTTGGGATCCCTTCTGAATCCATCTCTTTGTCCGCCTTCCGGTACTCACATGACGAGGAACTACCCGCAAACATAAAAATGTCTCCAGGCTTGGGGTGGAGTGGTGGAAGGTGGGATACGTTAGCAGGATCAACCGTTTCAAACATTTCAGCTGCTTGTGCTGGTGTTAAAGGCAGCAGGCGTGTGGTGTATACTTGCTGGGGTATTGATTGGGGGACCTGGGGTAGAGATGTGGCAATCTGGGAGACGGAGGTGGGTTGTGCATTGGCTACCCTTCCCTTACTCCACACGTCGTAGAGTTGACGACGATAGCTGAGGGTGTTCGACCTTTCCAGTTCAATGACCAGCACAGAAAATAATAAATGTTCTTGATGGTAGCCCGCTGCTGTAACTTCGTCTGGTGAGAGGCCTTTTAACAACTGAGGCAATGTCATCAACAGCTGGGGCCCTCTTCCTTTTTGGCATTCTGATGAGGGAAATTACATTGGGATAAGTATGGAGAGGACAAGTTTTCCAGACAGTTACAGGCTAACTATATGGAATGTTACAGTACATTGAAAAATGTCCCCTAGTGCTTCAAATAGTTTACCAAGCCAGATTGGGGTCCATTCAGAATTAAATTAGACCTGTTACATTCTACATCAGTTACTTAATTTTGAATGGAAATAATCAGTGTGCAGA
The DNA here is from genome assembly GCF_045679555.1 of Salvelinus alpinus. NCBI lineage: Eukaryota > Metazoa > Chordata > Actinopteri > Salmoniformes > Salmonidae > Salvelinus > Salvelinus alpinus. The sequence goes on along the minus strand of NC_092120.1, from coordinate 3,284,766 downwards.
ATTTGACATTGAATGTAAAGAACATGGATTGAAAGTGAATTACATTAGTAAAAAAAAACATATCCCCCTGTAATTAATGATAATTTCTAAATACATGACTTGCCCAATCATGTCTAAGCAATGATTACTTCCAGGGAGGATGGAATTGCGCTATGACACAACCACAGCGGGCTGCAGGCATAATCCACATAGGCAGTAGCTAGGTGGCCACTGACCATTACTATAATTTGTATTAAATTTTTAACAACGGTCAGTTACTGTTGTGTTACAATAGTAAAATACACAAGGTGAAATTTAGAGATTTGGTTGTGCATCAGCAGTTGGTTAGCAAATAAAAGTTTGTCACATACACATATGTTATCGCAGGGGCAGCAAAATGTTGGTTTCTAGCTCCAATGTTACACTACAATGTTTTGCCAGAGACATGGGGAGCCCCCAAACCAAATATCGGTTAGGGCCCCCAAAAGGCATGTTAAGATCCAAATGAACAACATAAAATGGACAGAGGGGGACCTGGGACTTCAACCACAAATCATCTCAGAGTCAGTGCTTATCTAGGATGCGTCTAATCTTGTTCTTGTTGTAAACTGCAAAACTGATCCGAGAGGAACACTCCTACTCTGAGACACTTGATATGTAAGGCCCCAGGTTAGATTGAATGTTGACACTTGGCCCCTGGGGTTGAGTGGGGTTATATGGGTATCAAACTTCATGCTAATGAATTTACCTGGAGTAGGAGTGATGAGTTATTGCTGACGTGGACGAGGCAGAGGCTCAAGTGTTTCCACTGTACGAGATATCTGTGGAATGGTTACAGACAGTATACAGGTCAGAAGTCAAAAGTATATTACATGCAAATAACAGGATTGGGTTGTGCAGCTGACAATAGTGGCTTGCTCAATCTTTTACATCTTTCCCTCCTTTCTTCCTCCCTAGAAGTAATCACTGATTAGACGTGTTAAAGCCATGTGGTGGAGGCCTTGGTTTTACGTCAAGAAGGGAGGAAGGAGTTGTGCAGTAATTTGTACCAAACATCTCAGTTCTTCTAAAGTGCCCTAAAGTCTAATTCTCTGCATGAACAGGAAGTAAGGTGGAAACTCCTTTTGGCCCATGCATACGCCAATCTAATGCTTTTACATTCGTGGCGAATAGTGAATCATATGTGCGCCCTTCAGGAGAAGTGAGTGATGTCATTACACTAAATTGAAATAATGATCATCATAAGTGATTTCTTACAGACATCCCACCAAATGATGTTAAAATATTTGCAGGCCACTCAAAACGACAAATTAAAGACTACAAAGGAAATGCTTCACCCACATATTAAACATATTCAAAGTGTCTACATGAACAAATATAGCGATGTGCAGAATAAATTAGCAATTTCATTTGTCATTGATTGACATTTCCCCTCATCCCAAATCACATGTCATGTCTAAGTCATGTAGCACCTTTCCATTTAACTGCATAGAAGGCCAGCCAACATGGGACAAGTGCTGGGGGAAAAAATAGTCAGTCACACACACTAGATCAAACAATGAAATGTGATCATGGACTATAAGAAAAGGAGGGCCAAACAGGCCACCATTAACATCAACGGGGCTGAAGTGGAGCAAATCGAGAGTTTCAAGTTCCTTGGTGTCCTCATCACCAACAAACTATTATGGTCAAAACACACCAACACAGTTGAGGGCACGACAAAATCTTTTGCCCTCCAGAAGACTGACAATATTTAGCATGGGTCCCCAGATCCTCAAAAGCTTCTACAGCTGCACCATCGAGAGCATCCTGAGAGGTTGTATCACTGCCTGGTATGGCAACTGCTTGGCATATGACCATAAGGCACTACAGAGGGTAGTGCCTACGGCCCAGTACATCACTGGGGCCAAGCTTCCTGCCATCCAGGACCTATATAATAGGCGGTGTCAGAGGAAAGACTCCAGTCACCCACGTTATACACTGTTCTCTCTGCTACCGCACGGCAAGTGGTACGGGAGCGCCAAGTTTAGGACCAAAAGGCTCCTTAACAGCTTCTACCGCCAAGCCATAAGACTGCTGAACAATTAATCAAATGGCAACCCACACTATTGACAATATCTATGCATAGTCACTTTACAAATGACCTCAACTAACCTGTACCCCCGCACATTGACTCAGTACCGGTACCCCATGTGTATAGCCTCGTTATTGTTACATCATTTTCTTGTGTTACTTATGAATTTACATTTTTTTTTTTAAACCTTAGACTATTTAGGAAATATTTTCTTAACTCTATTTCTTGACCTGCATTGTTGGTTAAGGGGCTTGTAAGTAAGCACTTCACGGTAAGGTCCACAGCTGTTGTATTCGGCGCATGTGACAAATAAAATGTTGTTTGATTTGGCTTGGTTTTTGCTGTGGGGTGCACTGTCAACTGTGGAGCCTTATATAGACAGGTGTGTGCCTTTCCAAATCATGTCAAATCAATTGAATTTACCACAGCTGTACTCCAATCAAGTTGTAGAAACATCTCTAGGATGATCAATGGAAACAGGATGCACCTGAGCTCAATTTGAGTCTCATAGCAAAGGGTATGAATCATTACGTAAATGAGGTATTTCTGTTTTTATTTGTAATGAATTAGCTAAAATGTATAAACCTGGGGCCTGTTGCACAAAACTAGGATAAGGGATTATCCAGGATATCTTGGTGATCCTGGCTCAATTGATCCGTAATCCGGTTGCACTAAAGATGGATAGGGGGCAGGAGGATATGTTATGGTATAAATTACCATGGAGATTTATTCTGTGGAGCTAGCCTGCTCCAGACCAGGCTAAATTCCAGGATCTATTTAATCTCATCCCTAATGTCAGTCAGCAGTCACCACAAATGGAAACCAATAGTTATTTCACTGCTCACTATACATTGTTATCACATATAACTAGACCCACTGTTATTATTTAAACGTTTGTGATCATTAATTTCAATGATTTTGGATAAAAAATGATTTTTAGATGATGTTGCTATCACTAGATAATTTACAGTTTCCCATAGACTATAAGGCTATATATAAAATTATAGAATATTAGGGCCACAGAGGGGAAAAAAACACAAGTCATAATATTGTAACCAGTTGTTTTAAAGGAGGACAGTTGTTAAAATGACAGATGTGGGGCATTTCGTGAAATTGTACTTCAGTATGGTTTCATAAACAAAGACATGCTGATGTGCCAGAATATTAAGTATCACATTGTCATAAGTATCAAAACTGTAAAAACAATATGTAGCTTTTCTGCAGAAAGAACCAGCCTCATAAATTTATGACTTTATCCTTTTTCTTCAGTGTGGCCCTAGTACTCTGTCATATAAACAAATACACATTCCATATGAATATAAAAACACAATGTGTAACATTATGTTCCTTTATTGAATAAGGACAAAACAAAGCAGGTAAACCATCAGCTCCTTTCGAAACTGAAGTCACAGTGACTCTACAAGATGGAAAGCACAGAATCCAAGCATATTATACAAAATGATACATACACATTCAAAGATCTGTATATAACACACCCTGCATGTCTGCACACTAAAATAAATGCAGGACAAATCCATACACATCAACTGAACAGACAAATGAATGGATGCAGTAGCCTCCCTGCAGCCTTGTATTACACACAGTATACCGCACAAACATCATAAGAGGCCAAATTCGTCAAAAAACGAACCCAAAAAAACCCAAATTCCTCTGCCACCGCAGGACATATTTAACCAAAATTGAAAGCACACATACTAACTAAAATAATTCAACACATATTGGTCCCTCAGCAGCCGACCACTGTCGTCATCAGGGAAGATTGCCGGATTGTCCCAGTCCATGGCTGGTGGCACTCTGGGGGCCCTCTCCTTCCTCAGGCAGGCCACATTGTGGAGGACAGCACAAGCCACAGTAATATCACATGCCCTAACAGGGCTGACCCTTAATTTGTGAAGGCAGTGAAAGCGTGCCTTCAGGAGGCCAAAGGTCATTTCAACTCTGGCCCTGGTCCTGGCATGGGCATGGTTGTAGGCCTGCTGTGCTTCCTGGGGGTCTGTGAAAGGTGTCAGGAGAAAAGGCTGGCAGCCATACCCCCTGTCTCCCAGCAACACACCAGAGAATTCACCTGTCAACACAAAATCTCATCATTACTACCTCATAAACACAGTGATATTCTTGACACAGCCATGATGGTTATAAATAGGGGTTGTGTGGCTTACCTTGTGATAGGCACTGATAGATTTCAGAGGCCCGAAAGATTCTGGAGTCATGGACTGAGCCAGGCCATTTTGCCACAACATTGCTGATCACACAGTCAGCATTGCAGACCATCTGAAATCATAAGATGAGGAATATTACACCAATCAATGCACATCACTGGCAATGCAGAGTGTTCGTCAATGGACAATATCAAAAAGTTATGTTCACCTGAACATTAATGCTGTGAAAGGATTTCCTATTCACAAAATCGGCCTCATGGGCACCTGAGGGGGCTTTTATCCTTATGTGTGTGCAGTCCACTGCACCAATGACATTGGGGAAACCTGTCACACAAAGTAATGAGTATCCTACTATGTGTTAACAGTTGTCCTGTAATTTGTAGATCCTCTTACCTGCAATCCTATAGAACTCCTCTTTGATGTCACAGAGTCTTCTGTGGCCAGGGAAGGAGATGAAGACATCTGCTAATGCTTTGATAGCCAGACACACACTCCTTATTGTGCGGCAAATTGTGGCCTTGTTCAGCTGTTCTGCATCCCCCACTGAGTACAGGAAGGCTCCACTAGCAAAAAAGCGCAAGGCCACACAAACCATTTGCTCCACACTCAGTGCATGGCTCCGTGCAGTGCGGTGCTTAATCCTGGGACCCAGTAGTCTGCATAGATACCTGATGCCATCTGCAGAAAACCTGTATCTTTCATATAGATGGTCATCAGGGAAGGCCAGTGGGTCCAACCGGTCCCTGAAGACCCTTTCTCGCCTGAAGGCTCTCCTCAGCACAAGTGCTTCTTCATCCACCACATCTCGCACGAATGGGCATGCCATTGTCAGAGCAGAAAGGAACACACAATTTTGGGCCTTCATATAGGCTAGTGGCCACACCTGGTGCTGGGGGGGTGGGCAAAAGAGGGCGATGCCTTATAACGATGACTTGGTTGTACTGATTGCTGGGAAAATAAAAAAAACCTTAGAAAGATGCCACCGTCCTGTGTGCTCACAATAAGAGCTCATATGTCATGGCTCACTTGACTTTACGAGAATATACCTAATTTTTATTTTGAGCTGTGTCATCTTCTTGGAGCTGGGGGAGGAAAGAAAAATAATGATTAATACATTTGTGTTACAGTTAGCATACAGTGTACATTGAAGGCATATCTCACCTCCCTCTCAAGTTTTTTTATTTCAAGGTCCAGTTTCCTAATTGTCCTCTTTTTTATTTCGGACTCCAGTGCAAGATTTTCCATCTTTTTCTTCTTGTACTGAATGTCTATGTCTGCCAGTTCTATTTGGCGCCGGAGGTGGTTGCCATACAACTTTCTGATAGCTTGTGAGCTCTGTGAACACAATACAATTAGCGCAGCTGGAATTTGGCAGGATGTGGTGTCCTTTTATTAATACGCACTATGTTGCCAGGCTGGTTTTCCCACTGTATAGCATCTGGGTCCTGTAAAAGAAATTAGATTTTTTGATTTTGATGAGGACTCCTCACCATTGTAGAGTAAATAGTACTTTCACAGTCTTAACATGATACCTCATGCCTTCTGGAATCCAGAGAGATGGTCTCCTCCTCATCATCGTCTCCATCATGTGCTGTTGCTGCTGCACTGGGGCCTTCACCCTATCACATTTAATCGGATTCATATTGAAGCTAGTAGACAAGACATGCCAGGCCTACAGTATGCCTTTGATGGAGTACTCACTGGATCAGCATCGTCTGGTGCTTGTGCTGGTGGCTCTAACAGGAACACAGTGCTGCCAGACACTGCAAGGCAATAGGTAAACCAAAGTCAGACAGTCCAAATTGATTCAATATGAATGTGGTTGTATCCCATGTAGAGATGGAAGGACATACCTTGAATGAAGCGGGTGGCATCTTGGGAGGAACCTATGCTCGTCTCTTTCCCCCCAGGGATCCCCTCTAAGACGGGCCTGCCTTTATTTAGCTCCAAGGCCATGTCCTCTGCTGGGGTAAGGTCAGCCTTTGGTGACCCACCACCCGTGCCTTGTCTGTGGGTATTCTTTTTCACTGCTAAAACAGTACAGACAATGTGTGAGCAGGCACCTTCTGGGTACAATATATGCTTGTGCTTTGTTAAATATTAGTCAGGGACCATACCATTCTGCAGAATGTTCTTGTATTTGATTTTGACCTGCTGCCATGTCCGTTTTGGCCCGTTCATGTTTAATCTACACACACACACACACACACACACACACACACACACACATTTAATGGAGTCACACTGCAAAAAATTACTTGGTATTTTTGTCTTGTTTTCAGTAAAAATATCAAAAAATGTATCATAGCTTTATACAGTGTGATGGAGTTACTTTACACAATTTCACTCATATCTGCAGTGCATTTCAATTAAAAATTTAACCGTTTCATAATTACAGTACAACTGCATTCTTGGAGATGTGAATTAAATATTTGAATTGTAATTGTGATGTTTCAGCGGAGCGGTGAGTGTGTAATTGTGCACTACTTACGCATTCAGGCGGTCTGCAATACTTTGCCACGCTTTTTCTCTTTGCTTTATCACTGTGGCGGTGTTGCCTTTCTTCTTAATTATATCTTTTACCTCCTCGTATGCCTCCATGAGGATTTGTGCTTCCGACGGGGAAAAGTACGCGGCTCTAGTTGCCATGGTAAATCAGTTAATCTGTGATCTGTGGCGGGGTCTATTTGAGTGAGCCGTGAGCGCGCACCTATCCAGGATTGGTTTCACCTGGCTTAATGAATCCGTGTCTGCTCATCCTGGCTTGGTCTTTGTGCAATCAATTAAGCCTGGACGCACATGTTTTGGCTTCATTGAGCTCAGCTGAGTCATTTATCCCGGATGTCTTAATTCTACTTTTGTGCAACAGGCCCCTGATTTCCGCTTTGTCATTATGGGGTATTGTGTGTAGATTGAGGGAAAATTTAAATGTAATCTATTTTAGAATAAGGCTGTAAGGTAATAGCGTGTGAAAAGGGGAAGGAGTCTCAATACATCCAAATTCTCTAAGTTAAATCTGTCTGACTGGTAGAGTAGTGGTTATGTTGGTTCATCTCCAAAGGAGGGTTTGAGAGTTTAAATCCCAGAGGAGCAATTTATGGGGCAACATTTTTCTTGTTGTCTTTGTGGGCCTGAAAGAGCAAACTTGAGGTGTATAGGGGGACAGGGGCTAGTTCCCATCAAATAGCACAAATGACGTGACACCTTGTATAGAATGTCCTTTTAATAGAGTTGTGATAACATATTATGTCGTGGAGTAACAATATAACCCTTCTCTGCAAAAGCCTACTTTTACCTGGGGGCATGCTTTGTAGACTATTCAAAGGCGTTCTGATTCCTGGTCCCCGTGAAGAAACCCACATGTTATGATAGCTTAGAAACAGTAGTAGGCAAATGAAGGGAAAAAGGTAAAATAATACAGTATGATGATGGTATAATATTTCTTGCGTCTATTTGCTCGTAATTGGAAACATGTAACTTTCGAATTGCGTCCCCCATTCCTAAACACATCCATCCTATAGTGTAGGTTTTGAAGGTTCATAATATATGCTTGTAGTCATCAGAAGAAGACTGAGGAATGGTTGATGGATTTCTATACCCAGAAATGCTAACCAGATCTTAGTTCAGCACTCCTACTTCAAGCCACCAAGTGAACGTTGGGTCTGGGGTGCTAAATGTCTTGAACAGTGGTGGAAAATGTACACAATTGTCATACTTGAGTAAAAGTAAAGATACCTTACTAGAAAATGACTCAAGTGAGTCACCCAGTAAAATACTACATTAGAAAAAGTCTAAAAGTATTTGTTTTTAAATATACTTAAGTATCAAAAGTAAACATCATTGCTAAAATATACTTAAGTATCAGTGGTAAAAGTATAAATTATTGGACATTCCTTAAATTAAGCAAACCAGACGGCACGATTTTCTTGTTTTATATTTAAGAAATAGCCATGGGAACACTCCACTCAGACATAATTTACAAACGAAGCATGTGTTTAGTGAGTCCGCTAGATCAGAGGCAGTAGGGATGACCAGGGATGTTCTCTTGATAAGTGTGTGAATTGGAACATTTTCCTGTCCGGCGAAGCATTCGAAATGTAACAAGTGCTTTTGGGTTTCAGGAAAACTGTATGGAGTAAAAATAAAATTTTCTTTATGAATGTAGTGGAGTCCCAAGGCCAGTAGTTGAGAAGCATTTCCCTCTAGCAATGTAAAAATGTTCATGTCCTTGAATGTACATGACCCATCTGAATGTGTGTGTATATATATATATATATATATATATACACATACAGTGGGGAGAACAAGTATTTGATACACTGCCGATTCTGCCGATTTTGGTTTTCCTACTTACAAAGCATGTAGAGGTCTGTCATTTTTATCATAGGTACACTTCAACTGTGAGAGACGGAATCTAAAACAAAAATCCAGAAAATCACATTGTATGATTTTTAAATTATTAATTTGCATTTTATTGCATGACATAAGTATTTGATACATCAGAAAAGCAGAAGTTAATATTTGGTACAGAAACCTTTGTTTGCAATTACAGAGATCATACGTTTCCTGTAGTTCTTGACCAGGTTTGCCCACACTGCAGCAGGGATTTTGGCCCACTCCTCCATACAGACCTTCTCCAGATCCTTCAGGTTTCGGGGCTGTCGCTGGGCAATACGGACTTTCAACTCCCTCCAAAGATGTTCTATTGGGTTCAGGTCTGGAGACTGGCTAGGCCACTCCAGGACCTTGAGATGCTTCTTACGGAGCCACTCCTTAGTTGCCCTGGCTGTGTGTTTCAGGTCGTTGTCATGCTGGAAGACCCAGCCACGACCCATCTTCAATGCTCTTACTGAGGGAAGGAGGTTGTTGGCCAAGATCTCGCGATACATGGCCCCATCCATCCTCCCCTCAATACGGTGCAGTCGTCCTGTCCCCTTTGCAGAAAAGCATCCCCAAAGAACAATGTTTCCACCTCCATGCTTCACGGTTGGGATGGTGTTCTTGGGGTTGTACTTATCCTTCTTCTTCCTCCAAACACGGCGAGTGGAGTTTAGACCAAAAAGCTCTATTTTTGTCTCATCAGACCACATGACCTTCTCGCATTCCTCCTCTGGATCATCCAGATGGTCATTGGCAAACTTCAGAAGGGCCTGGACATGCGCTGGCTTGAGCAGGGGGACCTTGCGTGCACTGCAGGATTTTAATCCATGACGGCGTAGTGTGTTACTAATGGTTTTCTTTGAGACTGTGGTCCCAGCTCTCTTCGGGTCATTGACCAGGTCCTGTCGTGTAGTTCTGGGCTGATCCCTCACCTTCCTCATGATCATTGATGCCCCACGAGGTGAGATCTTGCATGGAGCCCCAGACCGAGGGTGATTGACCGTCATCTTCAACTTCTTCCATTTTCTAATAATTGCGCCAACAGTTGTTGCCTTCTCACCAAGCTGCTTGCCTATTGTCCTGTAGCCCATCCCAGCCTTGTGCAGGTCTACAATTTTATCCCTGATGTCCTTACACAGCTCTCTGGTCTTGGCCATTGTGGAGAGGTTGGAGTCTGTTTGATTGAGTGTGTGGACAGGTGTCTTTTATACAGGTAACGAGTTCAAACAGGTGCAGTTAATACAGGTAATGAGTGGAGAACAGGAGGGCTTCTTAAAGAAAAACTAACAGGTCTGTGAGGTAGGTAGGTAGGTGATCAAATACTTATGTCATGCAATAAAATGCTAATTAATTACTTAAAAATCATACAATGTGATTTTCTGGATTTTTGTTTTAGATTCAGTCTCTCACAGTTGAATTGTACCTATGATAAAAAATTACAGACCTCTACATGCTTTGTAAGTAGGAAAACCTGCAAAATCGGCAGTGTATCAAATACTTGTTCTCCCCACTGTATATATACAGTAATCCCTCGTTTATCGCGGGGGTTACGTTCCGAAAATGACCCGCGATAAGTGAAATCCGCGAAATAGAAAACTTTTTTTTTTTTTTCAATTAGCAACTATTACATGTATACAAATACAGTGACTCACGTGTAGGCCGTTTCGTCGACATTATGGGTTTAGGAGATGTTCGAAATTACAAGATAATTTGGCCAACTTAATGTAAATTTGCCAAGCTGTTTTATGTACGTACACATAACTGCACGAGACGACAAAATGATAGCACAATTCGTAGCATGTTTTGATACAAGAAGCGGGAGTGAGTTTTTAGCGAATCAGAATGCAGAGCACAATGCACCAAAAAAAAAAAAAAAATGCATTATGAAAATCCGCGAAATAGCGAATCCGCGATAAGTGAACCGCGAAGTGGCGAGGGATCACTGTACACACATACACACACACTGTATGAAACGATTTGATATTGTAAACTATGAAATGTAGATGAAATATTTGTGAAATGAAAACTGCAGAAAAATACAGTATGTATGTATATATATTTTTATATGATATTATTATTATTGTTATTATATATACATACACACTGTATTTTTCTGCATTATATATATAGACATATATAAACGGAAGGTAGTGGAGTACTTTAAATACATTTTTGTTAAGTAATTTACACCACTGGACTTGAAAGGAACACCTCAATTACCTCGACTAACCGGTGCTCCCGCACATTGACTCTGTACCGGTACCCCCTGTATAAATCCTCGCTATTGTTATTTTACTGCTGCTCTTGAATTATTTGTTACTTTTATTTTTTATTTTTTAATTAACACGCATTTTTCTTAAATCTCAATTGTTGGTTTAGGGCTTGTAAGTAAGCATTTCACTGTAAGGTCTACACCTGTAGAATTCGGCGCATGTGACAAATACAATTTGATTTGTTACACATGGTAACATGTGAACCTGGTGTGGCATTATTGAAACTGTGCTGACACCAAGTGGACATCAACAGAAACTACACCACACACACTAACCTTAAAACAGAGGGGATGCTTTACATACATTGCTATTTTTTATTAGACACTAATATATATGTTCAACAAAGACATTCAAAATTCGGAATGTAAAGCACAAACGACCTCAAAGTTCTTCAAAAGCAGCTGTAGTGAGTCAAGCATCTTGAGGACAGAGACACAAGTTACCTGCCATATGGGCAACAGGATTAACACAGAGGAGACAGAGTTCAGTGTGTCAAATCGGAGGGCATGTTGTCCGGACCTCTGGCAGTCTCTATGGGGGTACCACAGGGTTCAATTCTCGGGCCGACTCTTTTCTCTGTATATATCAATGATGTCGCTCTTGCTGCGGGCGATTCCCTGATCCACCTCTACGCAGACGACACCATTCTGTATACTTCTGGCCCTTCCTTGGACACTGTGCTAACTAACCTCCAAATGAGCTTCAATGCCATACAACACTCCTTCCGTGGCCTCCAACTGCTCTTAAACGCTAGTAAAACCAAATGCATGCTTTTCAACCGTTCGCTGCCCGCTCCCGCCCGCCCGACTAGCATCACCACCCTGGACGGTTCTGACCTAGAATATGTGGACAACTATAAATACCTAGGTGTCTGGCTAGACTGTAAACTCTCCTTCCAGACTCATATTAAACATCTCTAATCCAAAATCAAATCTAGAATCGGCTTTCTATTTCTCAACAAAGCCTCCTTCGCTCACACCGCCAAACTTACCCTAGTAAAACTGACTATCTTACCGATCCTCGACTTCAGCGATGTCATCTCCAAAATAGCTTCCAACACTCTACTCAGCAAACTGGATGCAGTCTATCACAGTGCCATCCGTTTTGTTACCAAATCACCTTATACCACCCACCACTGCGACCTGTATGCCCTAGTCGGCTGGCCCTCGCTACATATTCGTCGCCAGACCCACTGGCTCCAGGTAATCTAGAAGTCTATGCTAGGTAAAGCTCCGCCTTATCTCAGTTCACTGGTCACGATAACAACACCCACCCATAGCACACGTTCCAGCAGGTATATCTCATTGATCATCCCCAAAGCCAACACCTAATTTGGCCACCTTTCCTTCCAGTTCTCTGCTGCCAGTGACTGGAACGAATTGCAAAAATCTCTGAAGTTGAAGACTTTTATTTCCCTCACCAACTATAAACATCAACTATCTGAGCAGCTAACCGATCCCTGCAGCTGTACATAGTCCATCTGTAAATAGCACACCCAATTTACCTACCTCATCCCCATACTGTTTTTATTTGATTTACTTTTCTGCTCTTTTGCACACCAGTATCTCTACTTGCACATCATCATCTGCTCATTTATCACTCCAGTGTTAATCTGCTAAATTGTAATTATTCGCTCCTATGGTCTATTTATTGCCTACCTCCTCATGCCTTTTGCACACACTGTATATAGACTTTCTTTTTTCTACTGTGTCATTGACTTGTTTATTGTGTTATTGGCTTGTTTATTGTTTACTCCATGTGTAACTCTGTGTTGTTGTCTGTGTCACACTGCTTTGCTTTATCTTGGCCAGGTCGCAGTTGCAAATGATAACTTGTTCTCAACTAGCCTACCTGGTTAAATAAAGGTGAAATAAAAATACAAAAATAAAGAGAGAATTTGGCAAAATACTATATGTTTCTGTATTACGAGTAGGCTGATATATACAGTATCATCGGTAACAATTGTTTTCAAACAACCTAACTAATAAAATATTGGCGCTAGCAGTCATTAGTTAAGTTACATGTTAACCATAGCGATAGCCTACATGAGGCGCAGTAGAGTTCACCCGCCGAATGCCGACACACCGGAAATAACTAAAACAACAAACGATAAACGGTGGAGGCTACCAGAATGAAGACAGATATTCTTTCAGAATAAACGTGGTGAAACTGAATTACATAGCCCACTCCCTACCCGGAATCTCATTCTACCGCTATACGACTTTGTATGCGTTGTTTGTTGGCAACCTTGTTATTTCCGAAGTGTTTGGAACGTATTCCTGTTGGAACGTTCCACAAATTATACCCACCCCCTTTTTAAATTCGTTAATATCGGTTTAAATCTTATTGACGGTCCCCTTTAGCTTGCCTTTGTTGATATCACAAGTTTACTGGAGAACTGAGACGAAGTAGAGACTCTGGACAGGGTGGATAAGGTTTAATTAAAAGCAATTTATTCAGAGGTAAAGATATCTGAAATAGCGTGCACGGACCCTTTCATCAAGCTCAAATGGAACTATCCGAAAGAAGCCCAGATAACAGAGTGCATAGACATTTTATACAAAGATAGAAAGTAGGTTGAGTCTGGAAGTTCTTGTCCTCTGGTTGGTCCTGATGAGTTGGGCGAGGTCCCCTTCAGGCTAGTATCACTGTCTCATTGGCTCTGAGTAGATTTCTTTGTCTTCAGAAATGTTCAGCTAAAACAGGAGATTAGGTGTGTGCGTAGATGTTCCTATTTTGACATTTCTGTGTGTCTCTGTAAAATGTTCAGACTGAAGAGGAGATTTTGTGTGTGCGTAGATGTTCCTGTCTTATCAGTGTTTATGAAAGGTTTGCGTCAGCCCTCTGTCCTTGGGTATGTGTGTGTCTCAGTATCTCGTGATATGCAGTACCAAGCACTCTTTTCTTATCAGTGTTTATGAAAGGTCTGTGTCAGCCATCTGTCTCTGGGTGTGTGTGGGTCTCAGTATCTGCTTATGAGTTTGTGAGAAACCCTGTTTGGAAAGAAGTTAGTTATAACAACGTAATAGCAAATATGCTTGTGTTATAATAAATGATATTTATTACAAATCCCCCTCTTCACGTCTCATAAGAGACGTGACAAAAGCTAGGACAAAAGCTACAAGTGGCAAAAAATAGAGTAAACTTTATCAGAAGATAAAGTTTTGATTCCCCCTCTTCACGTCTCCAAAGAGACGTGACATAAACTAGGTAAAAGTAAGAAAAGCAAAAGTAAACAACCAGGGAAACTTTCTCAGAGAGAAAGTTTTAATTCCCCCTCCTCACGTCTCCAAAGAGACGTGACATAAACTAGGTAAAAGTAAGAAAAGCAAAAGTAAACAACCAGGGAAACTTTCTCAGAGAGAAAGTTTTAATTCCCCCTCTTCACGTCTCACCAGAGACGTGACAAAAGCTATAAATGGCAGAATAGGGTAAACTTTATCAGAAGATAAAGTTTTGATTCCCCCTCTTCACGTCTCACCAGAGACGTGACAAAAGCTATGAATGGCGTTTAATTAGTCATCAGTCCAATAGCCTGGCTCAGCATCCTCCAGGGCAAGCATAGGAAACATCTGTCCCTTCTCTGCCTGGTTGGGATCAATAGCATTAGTTATGATCCTAGTGGTCAGTGTTCGAATACATGGAATGCAGCAGCATCCACAAAGCACCAGTATCGCAGTGAAGACAGATATAGATACCAGTATGGAGGAAACAAGCATCTTATATTTACCAAACGCATCCATCCAAGAGTCCCACATAGAGGTGTCAACCCCGGAGTGGTGCTTCATCTTCTCATTAAGTGTACGAAGACCCTCTAAGGCAACAGTAAGACTACCATCAGTTGCTGTGTTATTGGGAATGAAAGTACAACATTGCTCCCCGAACATGGCACAAACACCTCCGCGTTCAGCCAACAACATATCCACCGCGATTCTATTTTGGAATGCCATCAGGCTAGTTGCAGCCAACTGGCCATGAACCGCTTCAAAACCTTGTTGAGTCCAATTACCTAATTTTTAACCAAAAAACGAGAAAATGTTAAACCCTCAGGTCCATCCCTCTATACAACCTGTACCAGGTGGGCTCGTCGCCACCCGGGAACTTCAAACCTTCACAACAGGGAGGACAAACATCACTTTTTATTCATTCGACAACCTCTACTACAGCAAACCAAGGGTCCTCCTCTGTCAGGCCCACTCTCCTGCGAAAGCTTGATTCCGTATCAGCCTCTCCAACTGGAGCATCAAGCAACGGCATCATACCAGAGGTCCTTGCCACATCTGTAACAGACTTCTTCAAACAAGGTATGATACAGGTACGACAGCACATGAGCATAAGAAAAACAACAACTAGAGTCAGAAATCCAGTAACCATCATTGTAGTGCACTTACCAAACCAACCACCCAGCCAGGGGAACAGTCCACTCTCCTCCACACCTGCAAGACCCTTCATCTCCACTGTTACCTTGCCAACCCACTCAGAGCTTTTGAAATGCTCCCATCCGGACTAGTATTGTTTAGGGACAAACGTGCAACACTGTTCTCCAATCATTTTACATACACCTCCCTGGTTGGCCAGAATCATGTCCAGTTCTAGTCTATTTTGTCTACTGGTTTGAGAGGTAGCATCCAATCGTTCAGCCATCCCCGTAAGTACTGTGTGGGTGTAGTTAACAAATCATTGTTGATTATAGTAGATATAATTGATCCAGGCATTCTGCTTAGCATCAACAATAGCTGGGCCAAAAATGGGCAATAAATGCCACAGGCCATCATTCCTGTTTGATGTCTGATATTCGTGGGGGACCCCTATTGGGACCCCAACAGGTTGGTGTGCATGTTATCTGTACCCTCGGACCAAGGAGCGTCACGGTTCTGCCGTCTCCTGGGTTGGTACCGAGTCTCTGTGTCATGTGCTGCTCCCAGAAGTTGGTTAGCTGTAACCTCAATAATAGGCAATGGTGTTATCAGACTGGCCAAAGCACATGTGCAACGACAATATCCTTTCAAAATGGGGTCAATCGCCTGGCAGGTCCCCACATCCACCATACATCAGCAACACCTCTAGTTAATAGTGACATTAGTGATGCAGGCAGTAGTAGGGAGCCTCCCATAGTCTATACTCCTACCTGTACCAGTGATACAGCTGTAATATCCCCCATATGCCTTAACTCCCCACGGTACCTTCTGGGGAGTGACTTCTGGGAACACAAGACTCAGAGTTTTACACAGGGTTGAATTTGGCTTAAACTTTCCAATGTACACATCCAACCTTCCCCATTACTTAGGGCAAATGGGTGAGCAGCCAGAATAGGTCTGGCATGTCCACATACGACACAGTCCTTTCTATTTATTGTTTTGTAGGCCAACCACATATTCTCCCTTTCCTCATATTCAGTTTCAGTCCCCAATTGGTCACTATCTGAGATGTCTTTTACATTTATTACCTGTCCCAGATTGGAGAGCTTAGGTGGTGGTGTGGGACTTGGTCTTGAAGTGGTGGAGGAGGCCGGCTGAATCCCTGGTCCGTTGGAACTGGTGGTGGTTCTGGCAGCACTGTGATGGTAACATCCCCATCGTATCCTAATCAGACAGCTCAGGACCACAAGCAGTCCTGTAAAGCCCCATCCTCTCCCAGAGAACACATCATCAGCTAGAGATCAAGCAACACTTTCACTTCTATGAACGTACACAGTGAGGAAAGGTCGGGGTCAGGGAATTCTTCATTAAGGAGTTGACCCCTGAGCTTTATTAGCAACAGTTCTTCTCCTTAACTCTGTGATCATTCGGCAGTGTCAGTGTGTCTCACCCTCCAAGTGCGATATGCCCCCAGGTCGAGTGAATCACCTTCTCCTTTAATTCATCTGTAATGCATAAAATCTTGGACATACAGGTTTGGTTAACAAACAGTTTCTCATTTGTTCTATCTGATTATATATTTAACTTCTATGCCTATTTTTTAGCTAGAATTTTTTAAATTTTAAATTAGTTTATTATTCAATAGGCCCCATCCTATCCTAGACCACAATGTACCCCTCCCCCGTTTGATACCTGGCCCTGGCCAGGTAACAACCTTACCTACTCTAAATAATGACTTACACCAATTTACCTCAAAACCAGTATACCAGATGACCATAAATGCATTATTTACATGGCCCTCCCCCGAAGCTGATCAGACTTCAAGAGACAGCCATGATGCAGGTCAAAGGTTACAACACCCCCTTATATTCGTGTTCCATACCATGTCTAGACCTATTAAAGAACCCCTTATCTTTAAAAATTAAACATTTCCTTGTCTAATTAAAACTCAGAAAATAAAACTCAGAATATTCCATAAGTGAGTGTGCCCCTTTAAGATACCTTGTCTCTGGGAACATGTAAATCCCCTTAACCCAAATGTTTACTACAAACAAAACATAATAATTATGATAATACCCTCAAATCATTCGTTTTAAATTTCCTCTATGTTTCATGTAACTGTCTGCCTTCTCCCAATTCCATGAACCTCCACAAGTTGACCAATGGCGCCCTCTAGTGACTTTTCATGTAACTCATTCAGTCCTTCTCCAAATTTTCTCCCCAAAATACTTTATACCCTGCCATTGGACCTTGTGAATCTGTTTGGAGAGAGCTGCAGAAAGTTCCGTCAGTTTTCTCACATAGTCAGACATTGCAATTTGTTGTACATCAAGAGCGGGCATATGACCTCCCTCTCTTGGTGGACCAGACATCACCCTCCCTGTCATGATCTCATGAGGAGACAGATGAGTCCCTGCCCCTGGAGAGGCTCTCATGGCCATCAGCGCCAGGGGAAGGGCCTCTACCCACGACAGTTTGGACCCAGCACATACCTTGGCTATCTTAGCCTTCAAAGTCTGATTGGCCCTCCCACGAGGTCTTGAGATTGGGGCCTGTACATTTATATTGTTCCTTTCCCCCTGCCCTGTCCTGTATTTTTTGTTCTAGGTATTCATTGAACTTTAGTTTTGGGCCATTAGCGGCTGCCATGGTAAATTTCAGTATCAGGTTTGACTATCTTAGTGCACTTAGCCCGTCACTGGCCGAGGCCAGCAATGTATTCTCGGTGCTGACACCGACTTATCTCTGGTGCCCCACACTCGTACACAAATAATTATTTACAGCAGTTATTACTGTTAATCAGTTTTTCGAGTTGTTATATATTTTCCCAGAAGGTATCAGAATCGCCCTTCTGGAACAATATATCTACGAACTCAAGCGCTCCCAAAATAATTATCAATTCAATTTTAGGAATTATTTTGCAAAAGTTATCAGCGTTTTTCAGTTTTTCGAGTTGTTATATAATTTCCCAGAAGGTATCAGAATCGCCCTTCTGGAACAATATATCTACGACCTCAAGCGCTTCTAAACTAATTATCAATTCAATTTTAGGAATTATGGAAATACCAACATCACAATAGAGGAAAAATACAAGTCAGTTTTCAGCTCGGCGGCTGCACCACGGGCCAAAAGAAAACTCAGCTGTCCTCCCAAAAGTTATCAACTAGTGAGTCTCGTGAAAAGGCCAATCTTACACAACATTTCAATTTAACATTTCCACATTTGTATTTTATTACATAACAACATTAATACATTGATCTCAGGTTAAGTTCTTCACAGTGCATCTAGTTAAGTGCCAAGTCAACCATTGCCCGACTATCTGAACTTGTATTTTTATTTTATTTTGTGGATTCCCCCTAGGTAACTTCCAAGTGTTTTAACCAATCAAATGTTGTTAAGTCTGGGGAACCTTTTCTAGACTTGGATTCTCACGGAATTCTCACTCAACCCGACTATCTGAATCTTTTTATCAAGTCAGTTACAATTATAACACAATACATTGGATTCTCACGGCTTCTACCCGACTATGTGGATCTATTACAACACACATTTACTTAGATTCTCACGGCTTCTACCCGACTATATGAATCTGAGTCTCACGGCTTCTACCCGACTATGTGACTCTCTATAAGTTATTTGGATTCTCACGGCTTCTACCCGACTATGTGAATCTCTCTTTAATTACTTTAGAGTCTCACGGCTTCTACCCGACTATGTGACTCTGAGTCTCACGGCTTCTACCCGACTATGTGACTCTCTATATCTCAGATATCTTTACATGTTTACTTTTACATTTACAATAGACATTTATCATAAATTTGACAGTAACCCATACTCAACCTCAGTACTTCTGATCTTTAATTTGGATTTTCCTAATATACAATATGCAGATTTTTGATTTAACAGGTTTCTGCTTACCTTTGTTTTGTAGGCCTTATAGATCAGTTTCCTGAGGTGAGCTGGATTCCCGGCTGCTCCTTCGGACAGGTCACCCTTCCTTTCTGATCCGTCTCTCACTTGTCTCTTTTCTCAATCAACTTTTTATGGACCGAATTCAGAGAAGAAAACCATCCTCTGCTACCAATTTGTTGATATCACAAGTTTACTGGAGAACTGAGACGAAGTAGAGACTCTGGACAGGGTGGATAAGGTTTAATTAAAAGCAATTTATTCAGAGGTAAAGATATCTGAAATAGCGTGCACGGACCCTTTCATCAAGCTCAAATGGAACTATCCGAAAGAAGCCCAGATAACAGAGTGCATAGACATTTTATACAAAGATAGAAAGTAGGTTGAGTCTGGAAGTTCTTGTCCTCTGGTTGGTCCTGATGAGTTGGGCGAGGTCCCCTTCAGGCTAGTATCACTGTCTCATTGGCTCTGAGTAGATTTCTTTGTCTTCAGAAATGTTCAGCTAAAACAGGAGATTAGGTGTGTGCGTAGATGTTCCTATTTTGACATTTCTGTGTGTCTCTGTAAAATGTTCAGACTGAAGAGGAGATTTTGTGTGTGCGTAGATGTTCCTGTCTTATCAGTGTTTATGAAAGGTTTGCGTCAGCCCTCTGTCCTTGGGTATGTGTGTGTCTCAGTATCTCGTGATATGCAGTACCAAGCACTCTTTTCTTATCAGTGTTTATGAAAGGTCTGTGTCAGCCATCTGTCTCTGGGTGTGTGTGGGTCTCAGTATCTGCTTATGAGTTTGTGAGAAACCCTGTTTGGAAAGAAGTTAGTTATAACAACGTAATAGCAAATATGCTTGTGTTATAATAAATGATATTTATTACACCTTCAACTCCAATGTCGCAGCTGTTTCGTCACTCATCTCGAGGCTTGCCTTCAACTCCTTTCTATATTTACTGATTCATTCAAGTATGCCCAGTTTGTCATGTATTGATTTGAACAGATCGGTTTCGACCTTTACCATTCCAGCTGGTGAAAATAATTAATCCTCTGTGTCTGTAGAAGAGTCACGTTTTCGTTTTGGGATTGGTTCCACTGTTTTACTCTCCGTCATGTTTGGGTGTTGCTTGTTTTTGTAATATTTGTCGATACATTTCTCTAGTCTTATGATTTGTGTTGTTATCCAGATTGAAGGTTATAGCCCACCAGTTTGTGAAGTGCTACTATTTAGTCTAATTTACCGATATTGAATATTTCGTTTTTATCTTGAGGTGATCTACACTGCTGTATTCAGTCCGCCATCTATTGCATCCAGCAGCAAGTTTGCACATAGTTTAGTGAGTCCACCAGATCAGACAGAGGCAGTGATGACCAGGGATGTTCTCTTGATAAGTGTGTCAATTAGACCATTTTCCTGACCTGCTAAGCATTCAAAATGTAACGAGTACTTTTGGGTGTCAGGGAAAATGTATGGAGTAAAAAGTACATCATTTTATTTAGGAATGTAGTAAAGTAAAAGTTGTCAAAAACTACTTAAGTAGTACTTCAAAGTATTTTTACTTACGTACTTTACACCACTGGCTGTTCACGGTACATAGGTTTATGGTTCAGTTCCTCTCTCTTAAGATTTCACTTAAGGGCCAATGGAATGGTTTAAAATGTGAAACACCCGCCCACCCAGAGTAAAACGAACTCACCCACTGCAGTACTTCCTTTATGCTTCCTTCTCGGCACATGGGGTATGCGCTAGAATGTCATTCCTTCACCACAAAGTTGAAAGAAAATAAACGATAAAGTCAGTACATGGATTATTAGAAGCCAATTTCAAACAGTATGTGTCTCTCTGTATATATTTGTTTTTCAGGCTGCATGAGGTCTCAGTACTGTTTATTACCAGTAAGTAAAAACGACGTATTTTTATGTGTTGGCATCCCTCATCGACGATCACGTGTACATTGATTAGTGCATTAGTGTGCAGTACTCAATTCTGTTATTGGTTTACTACATATTCAACACTGTTTGATGAAAACAAATAATACATGCATAAACAAGCCCAGGACAACAGATATCATGGATTGTGTAATTTAAACCATTCTGTCCTTTCTTGGTTACACAGCAAAGAAGTAGGGATACAATATTGGAACAATGATTGATTTTCTGCAATTATTACTGTAATAAGTTAGAATGGCTGCGCAAAAAGTAATATTGTGATAAATGTAACTATTTCGTAAGATAACAATAAATGGCCTACAATGATGAAATAATTTTTTTAATGGACAGTTACTTTACATTACATTATTAGCGGCAAGGCTCTAGACATTTTTTCCCAGTGCCAAGTACAGTACGCTAAATCAACTCAGATGGTAGTCTGGTATTTATAAAGTCATCTGTTTCATCTAAAATACCCAGGGAATGCATGATATTTTGATGTTCAACCTGCCAAAATAGGATCCAGATTCATCAGATAAATGTTTTGCTCTTCATAGAATTTGCTGACATTTTTGTGCATATATACTATAGGCTATATTATTCACCACCTGAGGAAGTGGGACCTCAAAAAAGTTAACTAGATTGCTAACTCACAATATATTGTTGCTATACATGTAGGATAATTGATCTATCAGTCCTACTACAACTTTCCAGAGCTAGGCCTAGGCTATTTGATGTACAACAAGAGCTCATGGTTTTACCAATTTGAATGTTATGTAATGTGCAAAGTGCGAGGGAGTTTAGTGGCTCAGGACAGCAGCCGACAGCCTCCTGGGCAAATACTTTAATAGCAGGAGTCACTGCCACTCACCAAGTAGGCCTATAGACCGGAGTTTCCTAAACTTGGTCTTTAGAGATGTAAAGAAATTGTGTTTCTTAAAAAAAAGAGACATTTAATGCCCACTGAATTGACTAAGAAAAGTAACATAAGTAGGTTTTCACACAGTTTATCGTACCAGCTCTATTAAGAGCGAGAATTGTAGGTAAGGAACATTTAATTAGTAGGCTAATGCCTGGCATTTGTCTATGAATTCTTGTCTTTCACCGAAATTATTGAGATGGTGGTTGCTTCTAGAGAATAAGACCCATTTTGTAGAGCTGGTCTTAATGTAGTCGATTAAACTCAACTCCACGATTTATGATGGAGTTGAGCTGAGACTAGTGTGGGCAGACTGGAGCTCCGATGTCACATAAAATGACCTTTTTATCAAAAGACTGATTTCAGAACCCCAAAAACATGCTGCAATTACACACAACATTTGTCTGTGTAATTGTGGGCTATTCTTTGGGTACAGAAATCAGTCGTTTTTTATTAAAAAAAAACAATTTTATGTGTCGTCGGCGCTCCAGTCTGCCCACACTAGTCGCCGCTCAACTCCATCGTAAAGTTGAGTTTAGTCGGCTAGATAGCTAGTCTTAACTTTCATTATAGTTGACCTTCCACTCTGAATCCTCCAAACAGCGCATTACATTACCAATATAACTCTCCCTTTCTCAAACCTCTCTTTCCACCTATTCCATATATCAGTGATCTCATCAGTGGTAACTACAACAAGTCTACAACCCTGAGAAGTGGCAGCTCCGGGCAGTGACTTCACCCTTAATTGCTCTTTCCCTTCGTCTAAAAACCTGAACCTCAACAACCTGGTCATCAACTGGCAGCGTGGAGAATCAGAGGTGGTCCACAGCTATTACCATGGGGGAGATCAGCTGGAAAGACAGAGTGTTGTTTACAAGGGACGCACTCATCTGTTTGAAGACCAGCTCATTGTGGGAAATGCCTCACTTAGACTAAGTGGTGTGCAGCCGAGTGACCAGGGCCAATACACCTGTGATGTGACAGATGAACAGGGAGGCACCCAGGAAAAGCTACAACTTCTAGTGGCAGGTAAGTTCCATTGGTGCTGCATCTATATTGTATAGTTTAAATTATGATAACTGCCCCTACAAAATATTTTTTAATATCTCAAACCAGTCCCTTATGATGAGCCCAGGATATCCGCCCAAGCCACCTGTGATGGCTTCATTGTCACCCTCCATGCCTCTCAGGGGTTTCCCCAGCCAGAGTTAGTGTGGAAAGGTGTGATGGACAGTAACACCACTATGGAATTGGACAGCAGGGGGCACTATGAGCTGAAGAGTGAGGTGACACTGTGGTTGAACAGCACTCTGACTGTTACAGCCGAGTTGAGACTGAGGGTTCTGGACCAGAGTTTCACCAAGTCTCTCACACTCCACCCACCACCAGGTAAAATATCAGGGTTCCAGAGTTTGTTCCTTGACTCAATGATGTTTTCAGATACTTTTAACATTTGTTTACAGTTCTTTTGGAGTTGGGTATTTTTTGATTGGATATTTTGGATTATTGATCATACAGTACATGTGTTCTTATTATCATTCTTCTGGTGTAGTTTGTACCTAGTCCATTGGGATGTGATGAATGATGATACCATACTTGCACAATGGCCTTTGACCATGGGCTTCTCTGAAGCAGCCTGTGAGTGGTTTTCACATTTTACATTACATTTACATTTAAGTCATTTAGCAGACGCTCTTATCCAGAGCGACTTACAAATTGGAAAGTTCATACATATTCATCCTGGTCCCCCGTGGGGAATGAACCCACAACCCTGGCGTTGCAAGCGCCATGCTCTACCAACTGAGCCACACGGGACCATAAAGTACCACAATACTTTGTTACAGTTCATGATAAAACTCTTGTCAGATATAGAGGGGAATGTTGCTTATTTCAGTGACTGAGGTTGAGTATTCCTTTCTTCTCTCCTCCCTTCCACAGTGTGCTGTGTGATGCCTGCTGAGAAGAGGAGCAGATTTTTTATGTATCCACTGCTGATAATGCTGCTGGGATTGGTGCTCCTGTTGTCCTGGAAGAGGTCTGAGCAGGAGACCAAAAAGGATAAGAAAACACAAGAATAGAATGACCTTCAGTCCATGGTCACTCAACAGGCTTTATGCCAGAGCAACTATCATTGCTTGTTTACAGAGAAAACATAAAGGGAGGAAAGCCTTTTATTCTAAAGTCCATTTTCATGGGAAGTCATTTTGTAAAATCTGAACTACACTACAATACTTTATACACAAAGTTAAACATGATAGAGTTGACACACTGTATTGTCAAACAACACAGTTGACACACTCACTAAATATAAACAATGGGAGTTGCACACCACACCACTAGAGAGTCATATGTACCTCTACTCCGAATCTACTTCCTCTTAAGGTTTCTTCTATGTAGCGAGTTTTTGCTTACTGCTACTTGCTCAGGGATTTAGCCCAGGTTACTGTGTAAATCACCTTTTTTCATCTGAAGTTGTCTTACTGGGCTTTATAAATTACATGTATTTATTGATTGAAATTATGGCAGCTATAGCGTCTAATGAAAGTTGTTACATGTATGTTCCAGTCAGTGTATCATACTTTCCAGAATTTGTTATTTTGTAATAAAAGGAGATGAAACCCCAATTGTGATGTATTTTTTCTAAATCTATTTTACAGGAAAGAAATGGCATGTTGGCAGTATACCAGCAGTACAGGGAGAGTGTCATTTTCTCCGGTAACATTTCTTATTTTAGTAGAATCCTCTTGGTCAAATAATGACATGGAACTCTATAGTTTTATTTCATTATACCCAGAGCAAATATATTTGTTTTGGTGTTCCAGTGGGATGCAGGGGGCAACATTGATCAAAGCCAGGGAATTTCTCATTCTCATGTGCTTAGACTGCACAGGGGAGAATTCCAATTCATGTAGGGATGCCTGGATTTATTTTCCACTGTAGCAGCATGATGTACAGTACTCATCATCTAAAAAGCAGAAAGATAGTCCAACATAGCCTCCAACAGCTACTCTATAGTTGAACAGGCTACCAATTACTTCTCACTAGAAGAAGTTAAGCTACACCGGCATTTCCAATGTTTAGTTTTTTGCCCTAGCACTACAGAGCTGGTACAAATAATCAAAGCTTGATGATTAGTTGATTATTATCCCCAGGACTGTCACGTGTGCTCCCTCTCCAGCCTCTAGGTCACCAGGCTGCTGATTATTATTCCGCACACCTGTCACCTTCGTAACGCGCATCAGCACCTAATAACACATCAAATCAAGTTTATTTTATATAGCCCTTCGTACATCAGCTAATATCTCGAAGTGCTGTACAGAAACCCAGCCTAAAACCCCAAACAGCAAGCAATGCAGGTGTAGAAGCACGGTGGCTAGGAAAAACTCCCTAGAAAGGCCAAAACCTAGGAAGAAACCTAGAGAGGAACCAGGCTATGAGGGGTGGCCAGTCCTCTTCTGGCTGTGCCGGGTGGAGATTATAACAGAACTATGCCAAGATGTTCAAAATGTTCATAAGTGACAAGCATGGTCAAATAATAATCATGAATAATTTTCAGTTGGCTTTTCATAGCCGATCATTAAGAGTTGAAAACAGCAGGTCTGGGACAGGTAGGGGTTCCATAACCGCAGGCAGAACAGCTGAAACTGGAATAGCAGCAAGGCCAGGCGGACTGGGGACAGCAAGGAGTCATCATGCCCGGTTTGCCGTGACGTATGGTCCTAGGGCTCAGGTCCTCCGAGAGAGAGAAAGAAAGAGAGAAGGAGAGAATTAGAGAGAGCCAAGATTTTCAAAATGTTCATAAATGACAAGCATGGTCAAATAATAATCAGGAATAAATATCAGTTGGCTTTTCATAGCCGATCATTAAGAGTTGAAAACAGCAGGTCTGGGACAGGTAGGGGTTCCATAACCGCAGGCAGAACAGCTGAAACTGGAATAGCAGCAAGGCCAGGCGGACTGGGGACAGCAAGGAGTCATCATGCCCGGTTTGCCGTGACGTATGGTCCTAGGGCTCAGGTTCTCCGAGAGAGAGAAAGAAAGAGAGAACGAGAGAATTAGAGAGAGCATACTTAAATTCACACTGGATAAGATAGGAGAAGTACTCCAGGTATAACCAACTGACCCTAGCCCCCCGACACATAAACTACTGCAGCATAAATACTGGAGGCTGAGACAGGAGGGGTCAGGAGACACTGAGGCCCCATCAGAAGAAACCCCCGGACAGGGCCAAACAGGAAGGATATAACCCCACCCACTTTGCCAAAGCACAGCCCCCACACCACTAGAGGGATATCTTCAACCACCAACTTACAATCCTGAGACAAGGCCGAGTATAGCCCACAAAGATCTCCACCACAGCACAAACCAAGGGGGGGCGCCAACCCAGACAGGAAGATCACGTCAGTAACTCAACCCACTCAAGTGATGCACCCCTCCCAGGGATGGCATGAAAGAGCACCAGTAAGCCAGTGACTCAGCCCCTGTAATAGGGTTAGAGGCAGAGAATCCCAGTGGAGAGAGGGGAACCGGCCAGGCAGAGACAGCAAGGGCGGTTCGTTGCTCCAGAGCCTTTCCGTTCACCTTCACACTCCTGGGCCAGACTACACTCAATCATATGACCTACTGAAGAGATAAGTCTTCAGTAAAGACTTAAAGGTTGAGACCGAGTCTGCGTCTCTCACATGGGTAGGCAGACCGTTCCATAAAAATCAAATCAAATCAAATCAAATTTTATTAGTCACATACACATGGTTAGCAGATGTTAATGCGAGTGTAGCGAAATGCTTGTGCTTCTAGTTCCGACAATGCAGTAATAACAACAAGTAATCTAACCTAACAATTCCACAACTACTACCTTATACACACAAGTGTAAAGGGATAAAGAATATGTACATAAAGATATATGAATGAGTGATGGTACAGAACGGCATAGGCAAGATGCAGTAGATGGTATAGAGTACGGTATATACATATGAGATGAGTACTGTAGGGTATGTAAACATAAAGTGGCATAGTTTAAAGTGGCTAGTGGTACATGTATTACATAAAGATGGCAAGATGCAGTAGATGATATAGAGTACAGTATATACATATACATATGAGATGGGTAATGTAGGGTATGTAAACATTATATATTAAGTGGCATTGTTTAAAGTGGCTAGTGGTACATTTTGACATAATTTCCATCAATTCCCATTTTTAAAGTGGCTGGAGTTGAGTCAGTATGTTGGCAGCGGCCGCTAAATGTTAGTGGTGGCTGTTTAACAGTCTGATGGCCTTGAGATAGAAGCTGTTTTTCAGTCTCTCAGTCCCTGCTTTGATGCACCTGTACTGACCTCGCCTTCTGGATGATAGCGGGGTGAACAGGCAGTGGCTTGGGTGGTTGTTGTCCTTGATGATCTTTATGGCCTTCCTGTGACATCGGGTGGTGTAGGTGTCCTGGAGGGCAGGTAGTTTGCCCCCGGTGATGCGTTCTGCAGACCTCACTACCCTCTGGAGAGCCTTACGGTTGTGGGCGGAGCAGTTGCCGTACCAGGCGGTGATACAGCCCGACAGGATGCTCTCGATTGTGCATCTGTAGAAGTTTGTGAGCGCTTTTGGTGACAAGCCAAATTTCTTCAGCCTCCTGAGGTTGAAGAGGCGCTGCTGCGCCTTCTTCACAACGCTGTCTGTGTGGGTGGACCAATTCAGTTTGTCCGTGATGTGTACACCGAGGAACTTAAAACTTTCCACCTTCTCCACTACTGACCCGTCGATGTGGATAGGGGGGTGCTCCCTCTGCTGTTTCCTGAAGTCCACAATCATCTCCTTTGTTTTGTTGACGTTGAGTGTGAGGTTATTTTCCTGACACCACACTCCGAGGGCCCTCACCTCCTCCCTGTAGGCCGTCTCGTCGTTGTTGGTAATCAAGCCTACCACTGTAGTGTCATCCGCAAACTTGATGATTGAGTTGGAGGCGTGCATGGCCACGCAGTCGTGGGTGAACAGGGAGTACAGGAGAGGGCTCAGAACGCACCCTTGTGGGGCCCCAGTGTTGAGGATCAGCGGGGTGTAGATGTTGTTACCTACCCTCACCACCTGGGGGCGGCCCGTCAGGAAGTCCAGGACCCAGTTGCACAGGGCGGGGTCGAGACCCAGGGTCTCGAGCTTGATGACGAGTTTGGAGGGTACTATGGTGTTAAATGCTGAGCTGTAATCGATGAACAGCATTCTCACATAGGTATTCCTCTTGTCCAGATGGGTTAGGGCAGTGTGCAGTGTGGTTGCGATTGCGTCGTCTGTGGACCTATTGGGTCGGTAAGCAAATTGGAGTGGGTCTAGGGTGTCCGGTAGGGTGGAGGTGATATGGTCCTTGACTAGTCTCTCAAAGCACTTCATGATGACGGAAGTGAGTGCTACGGGGCGGTAGTCGTTTAGCTCAGTTACCTTAGCTTTCTTGGGAACAGGAACAATGGTGGCCCTCTTGAAGCATGTGGGAACAGCAGACTGGGATAAGGATTGATTGAATATGTCCGTAAACACACCAGCCAGCTGGTCTGCGCATGCTCTGAGGACGCGGCTGGGAATGCCGTCTGGGCCTGCAGCCTTGCGAGGGTTAACACGTTGCAATCCCTGATGTCTCTCTGGAATGTTACCCGTGCTCGGATTTCATCAACCTTATTGTCAAGAGACTGGACATTGGCGAGTAGTATGCTAGGGAGTGGAGCGCGATGTGCCCGTCTCCGAAGCCTGACCAAGAGACCGCTACGTTTGCCCCTTTTACGGCGTCGCATAGGGTCCCCGGCTGGGATCAGATCCATTGTATTGGGTGGAAGGCAAAACACTGGATCCGTTTCGGGAAAGTCATATTCCTGGTTATAACGATGGTGAGTTGACGTTAATCGTATATTCAGTAGTTCCTCCCGACTGTATGTAATGAAACCTAAGATTACCTGGGGTACCGATGTAAGAAATAACACATAAAAAAACAAAATACTGCATATTTTCCAAGGAACGCGAAGCGAGGCGGCCATCTCGGTCGGCGCCATCTTTTCTATGGAGATCTATAGGAGAAAGCCCTGCTTCCCGCTGTTTGCTTAGAAATTCTAGGGACAATTAGGAGGCCTGCGTCTTGTGACCGTAGCGTACGTATAGGTATGTACGGCAGGACCAACTCGGAAAGATAGGTAGGAGCAAGCCCATGTAACGCTTTATAGGTTAACAGTAAAACCTTGAAATCAGCCCTTGCCTTAACAGGAAGCCAGTGTAGGGAAGCTAGCACTGGAGTAATATGATCAAATTTCTTGGTTCTAGTCAGGATTCTAGCAGCCGTATTTAGCACTAACTGAAGTTTATTTAGTGCTTTATCCGGGTAGCCGGAAAGTAGAGCATTGCAGTAGTCTAACCTAGAAGTAACAAATGCATGGATTAATTTTTCTGCATCATTTTTGGACAGAAAATTTCTGATTTTTGCAATGTTACGTAGATGGAAAAAAGCTGTCCTTGAAACAGTCTTGATATGTTCGTCAAAAGAGAGATCAGGGTCAAGAGTAACGCCGAGGTCCTTCACAGTTTTATTTGAGACGACTTTACAACCATCAAGATTAATTGTCAGATTTAACAGAAGATCTCTTTGTTTCTTGGGACCTAGAACAAGCATCTCTGTTTTGTCCGAGTTTAAAAGTAGAACGTTTGCAGCCATCCACTTCCTTATGTCTGAAACACAGGCTTCTAGCGAGGGCAATTTTGGGGCTTCACCATGTTTCATTGAAATGTACAGCTGTGTGTCATCCGCATAGCAGTGAAAGTTAACATTATGTTTTCGAATAACATCCCCAAGAGGTAAAATATATAGTGAAAACAATAGTGGTCCTAAAACGGAACCTTGTGGAACACCGAAATGTACAGTTGATTTGTCAGAGGACAAACCATTCACAGAGACAAACTGATATCTTTCCGACAGGTAAGATCTAAACCAGGCCAGAACTTGTCCGTGTAGACCAATTTGGGTTTCCAGTCTCTCCAAAAGAATGTGGTGATCGATGGTGTCAAAGGCAGCACTAAGGTCTAGGAGCACGAGGACAGATGCAGAGCCTCGGTCTGACGCCATTAAAAGGTAATTTACCACCTTCACAAGTGCAGTCTCAGTGCTATGATGGGGTCTAAAACCAGACTGAAGCATTTCGTATACATTGTTTGTCTTCAGGAAGGCAGTGAGTTGCTGCGCAACAGCTTTTTCTAAAATTTTTGAGAGGAATGGAAGATTCGATATAGGCCGATAGTTTTTTATATTTTCGGGTCAAGATTTGGCTTTTTCAAGAGAGGCTTTATTACTGCCACTTTTAGTGAGTTTGGTACACATCCGGTGGATAGAGAGCCGTTTATTATGTTCAACATAGGAGGGCCAAGCACAGGAAGCAGCTCTTTCAGTAGTTTAGTAGGAATAGGATCCAGTATGCAGCTTGAAGGTTTAGAGGCCATGATTATTTTCATCATTGTGTCAAGAGATATAGTACTAAAACACTTAAGTGTCTCTCCCGATCCCAGGCCCTGGCAGAGCTGTGCAGATCCAGGACAGCTAAGCCCTGGAGGAATATGCAGATTTAAAGAGGAGTCTGTAATTTGCTTTCTAATGATCATGATTTTTTCCTCAAAGAAGTTCATGAATTTATTACTGCTGAAGTGAAAGCCATCCTCTCTTGGGGAATGCTGCTTTTTAGTTAGCTTTGCAACAGTATCAAAAATAAATTTTGGATTGTTCTTATTTTCCTCAATTAAGTTGGAAAAGTAGGATGATCGAGCAGCAGTGAGGGCTCTTCGGTACTGCACGGTACTGTCTTTCCAAGCTAGTCGGAAGACTTCCAGTTTGGTGTGGCGCCATTTCCGTTCCAATTTTCTGGAAGCTTGCTTCAAAGCTCGGGTATTTTCTGTATACCAGGGAGCTAGTTTCTTATGACAAATGTTTTTCGTTTTTAGGGGTGCAACTGCATCTAGGGTATTGCGCAAGGTTAAATTGAGTTCCTCAGTTAGGTGGTTAACTGATTTTTGTCCTCTGACGTCCTTGGGTAGGCAGAAGGAGTCTGGAAGGGCGTCAAGGAATTTTTGTGTTGTCTGAGAATTTATAGCACGACTTTTGATGCTCCTTGGTTGGGGTCTGAGCAGATTATTTGTTGCGATTGCAAACGTAATAAAATGGTGGTCCGACAGTCCAGGATTATGAGGAAAAACATTAAGATCTACAACATTTATTCCATGGGACAAAACTAGGTCCAGAGTATGACTGTGGCAGTGAGTAGGTCCAGAGACATGTTGGACAAAACCCACTGAGTCGATGATGGCTCCGAAAGACTTTTGGAGTGGGTCTGTGGACTTCTCCATATGAATATTAAAATCACCAAAAATTAAAATATGATCTGCTATGACTACAAGGTCTGATAGGAATTCAGGGAACTCAGAGAGGAACGCTGTATATGGCCCAGGAGGCCTATAAACAGTAGCTATAAAAAGTGATTGAGTAGGCTGCATAGATTTCATGACTAGAAGCTCAAAAGACGAAAACGTCATTTTTTTTTGTTGTAAATTGAAATTTGCTATCGTAAATGTTAGCAACACCTCCGCCTTTGCGGGCTGCACGGGGGATATGGTCACTAGTGTAACCAGGAGGTGAGGCCTCATTTAACACAGTAAATTCATCAGGCTTAAGCCATGTTTCAGTCAGGCCAATCACATCAAGATTATGATCAGTGATTAGTTCATTGACTATAACTGCCTTTGAAGTGAGGGATCTAACATTAAGTAACCCTATTTTGAGATGTGAGGTATCACGATCTCTTTCAATAATGGCAGGAATGGAGGAGGTCTTTATCCTAGTGAGATTGCTAAGGCGAACACCGCCATGTTTAGTTTTGCCCAACCTAGGTCGAGGCACAGACACAGTCTCAATGGGGATGGCTGAGCTGACTACACTGACTGTGCTATTGGCAGACTCCACTAAGCTGGCAGGTTGGCTAACAGCCTGCTGCCTGGCCTGCACCCTATTTCATTGTGGAGCTAGAGGAGTTAGAGCCCTATCTATGTTAGTAGATAAGATGAGAGCACCCCTCCAGCTAGGATGGAGTCCGTCACTCCTCAGCAGGTCAGGCTTGGTCCTGTTTGTGGGTGAGTCCCAGAAAGAGGGCCAATTATCTACAAATTCTATCTTTTGGGAGGGGCAGAAAACAGTTTTCAACCAGCGATTGAGTTGTGAGACTCTGCTGTAGAGCTCATCACTCCCCCTAACTGGAAGGTGGCCAGAGACAATTACTCGATGCCGACACATCTTTCTAGCTGATTTACAGGCTGAAGCTATGTTGTGCTTGGTGACCTCTGACTGTTTCATCCTAACATCGTTGGTGCCGACGTGGATAACAATATCTCTATACTCTCTACACTCACCAGTTTTAGCTTTAGCCAGCACCATCTTCAGATTAGCCTTAACGTCGGTAGCCCTGCCCCCTGGTAAACAGTGTATGATCGCTGGGTGATTCGTTTTAAGTCTAATACTGCGGGTAATGGAGTCGCCAATGACTAGGGTTTTCAATTTGTCAGAGCTAATGGTGGGAGCCTTCGGCGTCTCAGACCCCGTAACGGGAGGAGTAGAGACAAGAGAAGACTCGGCCTCAGACTCCGACTCGCTACTCAATGGGGAAAACCGGTTGAAAGTTTCTGTCGGCTGAATGAGCGACACCGGTTGAGCATTCCAACAGCATTTCCCTCCAGAAGCCATGAGAAAATTGTCCGGCTGCGGGGACAGTGCGGGGGGATTTATACTAACGTTACTATCTGTACTTACTGGTGGCACAGACGCTGTTTCACCCTTTCCTACACTGAAATTACCCTTGCCTAACGATTGCGTCTGAAGCTGGGCTTGCAGCACAGCTATCCTCGCCGTAAGGCGATCATTCTCCTGTATATTATGAGTACAGCGAATGCAATTAGAAGACATCATGTTAATGTTACTACTTAGCTTCGCCTGTTGAAGGTGCTGACGAACCATGTCCAGATAAAGCATCCGGAGGAGTGAAAAAGTTGAATGAGGGAAAAAAGTTGTGATGGAAAAACAAAAAATATAAACGGTAATTAAAAAGAAACAAAAAACGTAAAGTTGTCAGCTAGCAAAGCAAAGCTAGCAAAGTAAAGTTGGCAACAAAACGCACAGCAACACGTCTGCAAATTCAAGAGGAAGTGACGTGGAAGTCTGAACGGCCAGTCTGGACATACCTGGACTTCATCACCTCCTCGATTACCTGCCCTATTTATGTAAATCTCTTTGGTTCTTTCCAAAGGTGCTATTGTTTCTGGTTTGTGGGTTGTTCATGGTTTGTATTATGTTTCGTTCATTTATTAAATGATTCACTCCCTGAACTTGCTTCCCAGCGCACACGTTAGAGAATAACACCTCACATAAGGGAAGCATCAGGGAGTGTTTTTTGGTGTTGGAAGGGATGTTGGGTCCGGGTGTCAGTACCGGAGCTACCGGGGAGTCCTCAGCGGCTTGTTGGACTCTCAAGCCTCAGTTGGTTCATCGGACTCTCACACCGCAGTTGGTTCGTCGGACTCTCACACCGCAGTTGGTTCGTCGGACTCTCACGCCTCAGCCGGTTCGTCTGGTTTCCGCCCCTCAGCTGAGACAAACGGTCCACTCCTGATCCCCGGGATCGTCCCCTTGGTCGGCGTCCTGCGGCTGGAGCTGCATGCCAGGGAGGGGTACTGTCACGTATGCTCCCTCTCTGGCGCTCTAGGTCGCCAGGCTCCTACGCCTCAGCCGGCTCGACAGTTTCCCGCGCCTCAGCAGAAGTGACTGGTCCGCTCCTGATCCCCGGGATCGTCCCTTTGGTCGCCGTCCTGCGGCTGGAGCCATGCATTGGGGAGGGGGTACTGTCACATGCTCCCTCTCCGGCGCTCTCGGTCACCAGGCTGCTGATTATTGCGCACACCTGTCATGCGCATCAGCGCCTCATCTGGACTCCAACACCACATAGTACACAACCCGAACGTTGTGGACTATGTCACAAATGTTCAGATATGCTTATCACGTCATTGCTCTCTCTGCTGTGTCCCTGAGCCATTGGGCCTGCCCTATAACCTCATTGGATAACGCTGGGCAGCCCTCTTGCTAGTTGTCACTCAAATACGAGGAGCTAGAACTTGAATTGCTAAGGGGGTGGCCCACATGCGGAGATATTTAGGGAAAATAGCGCAGCTTCAAGAAAACAGTCGCTTTCAAACTAGGGATTTCGTGGCTAGTTGAAGTTAAACAGTAAGTCTGCTCATAGATTATGCATGTATGAACTACACATTGACACATCCAGCCCAAAGCGGCAGGTTTAAAAAATACGTTCTTAGTCGCCAAAGTACCAGAGCAAGTCTTTAAGAAAAAGATAAGTAAAACTAACTAGTTACTTTGAAAAAGTAGTTCACTACATCCAAACTACATTGTGAAAAATGATATCTGAAATGTCATAAACTAGGTTTCCATGAACTTATCCAGTGATGTTTGTCGACATTTAGAAAGTTTGCATGGCTAGTAGATGCGAGAATTGCCTGTTCACGGTGCATTTCCATTGAACTGTCTTGTCTATAAGAACAGTTGGACGTAATTGCATTACACCCCCCAAAATAAATTGTGCCTTGATAAATGTCAACAGCCTGTTTGACCTGCCCGGCAATGGGTAACTTCCAAAATAAAGGAAACACCAACATAAGGTGACATGATAGGGCGTTGCGTCACCACGACAGAGCAGGTTGGGCGTGATGTAGCGAGCAGAATGGGGGATATCACAAGAATGGTAGATATGCAAAAGGTTGTTACATTTGTAACAGCAGCTACAGTGGGGAGAACAAGTATTTGATACACTGCCGATTTTGCAGGTTTTCCTACTTACAAAGCATGTAGAGGTCTGTCATTTTTATCATAGGTACACTTCAACTGTGAGAGACGGAATCTAAAACAAAAATCCAGAAAATAACATTGTATGATTTTTAAGTAATTAATTTGCATTTTATTGCATGACATAAGTATTTGATCACCTACCAACCAGTAAGAATTCCGGCTCTCACAGACCTGTTAGTTTTTCTTTAAGAAGCCCTCCTGTTCTCCACTCATTACCTGTATTAACTGCACCTGTTTGAACTCGTTACCTGTATAAAAGACACCTGTCCACCCACTCAATCAAACAGACTCCAACCTCTCCACAATGGCCAAGACCAGAGAGCTGTGTAAGGACATCAGGGATAAATTGTAGACCTGTACAAGGCTGGGATGGGCTACAGGACAATAGCCAAGCAGCTTGGTGAGAAGGCAACAACTGTTGGCACAATTATTAGAAAATGGAAGAAGTTCAAGATGACGGTCAATCACCCTCGGTCTGGGGCTCCATGCAAGATCTCACCTCGTGGGGCATCAATGATCATGAGGAATGTGAGGGATCAGCCCAGAACTACACGGCAGGACCTGGTCAATGACCTGAAGAGAGCTGGGACCACAGTCTCAAAGAAAACCATTAGTAACACACTACGCCGTCATGGATTAAAATCCTGCAGCGCACGCAAGGTCCCCCTGCTCAAGCCAGCGCATGTCCAGGCCCGTCTGAAGTTTGCCAATGACCATCTGGATGATCCAGAGGAGGAATGGGAGAAGGTCATGTGGTCTGATGAGACAAAAATAGAGCTTTTTGCTCTAAACTCCACTCGCCGTGTTTGGAGGAATAGAAGGATGAGTACAACACCAAGAACACCATCCCAACCGTGAAGCATGGAGGTGGAAACATCATTCTTTGGGGATGCTTTTCTGCAAAGGGGACAGGACGACTGCACCGTATTGAAGGGAGGATGGATGGGGCCATGTATCGCGAGATCTTGACCAACAACCTCCTTCCCTCAGTAAGAGCATTGAAGATGGGTCGTGGCTGGGTCTTCCAGCATGACAACGACCCGAAACACATAGCCAGGGCAACTAAGGAGTGGCTCCGTAAGAAGCATCTCAAGGTCCTGGAGTGGCCTAGCCAGTCTCCAGACCTGAACCCAATAGAAAATCTTTGGAGGGAGCCGAAAGTCCGTATTGCCCAGCGACAGCCCCGAAACCTGAAGGATCTGGAGAAGGTCTGTATGGAGGAGTGGGCCAAAATCCCTGCTGCAGTGTGTGCAAACCTGGTCAAGAACTACAGGAAACGTATGATCTCTGTAATTGCAAACTAAGGTTTCTGTACCAAATATTCAGTTCTGCTTTTCTGATGTATCAAATACTTATGTCATGCAATAAAATGCAAATTAATTAATTAAAAATCATACAATGTGATTTTCTGGATTTTTGTTTTAGATTCCTTCTCTCACAGTTGAAGTGTACCTATGATAAAAATTACAGACCTCTACATGCTTTGTAAGTAGGAAAACCTGCAAAATTGTCAGTGTATCAAATACTTGTTCTCCCCACTGTATCAATTGCACAGAAAAGGGCCATCTAAGACTGAGCTACAGTTCATTGTGGATGAGGCTGTGAAGTATCTTGTGATCACAGGACTGACATGGGAAAATGTACAGGATGACCTCAATGAGATTGAGAATCAGTCCACCCAGGAATCATGTCTTGGTTAGTTTTATAATGGTGTTATCCTCCAATCGAATGTGAGAAGTTTGATAGCCAATGGGCAAGATTTCAAACAGTTTCTTGAGGATTTACCAGATAAACCATATGTGATATGTCTCCCATAGACAGGGATTAAAACGACCCTAGATTTTGTAATTCAAGGTTAAATTGAAGTCCATAGAAATGGGGTGGGAGTGGGAGGGGCAGGGTGTGCTACCTTTTATAAAGTGGGGGATCCCATATAGGCTTGTGGGAGAAAGAGTTGAGCAGGAGTATGTAGTGGTAGAAGTGTGGTCGGGAGAGGGGAATCTGCTAATAGTGAACTTTTACAACCCATGTAAGAGTTGATGGTCCTTGGGAGTGTAAAAGGTCAAGATATGAGAATGGTGATGTGGTGTGGGGATATCAGACTGATGTAAATGGACAAGTGTTTGAGGAACTCCTGGATGAGAAAGGGCTTATGTGCCTTAATGATGGCTGGGGAACCAGGATTGACCCAGTAACTGGAATTGAATCTGCTCTGGATCTTACTCTGATCTCGAGTTCAATGGCAGGCAGATGTAGTTGGGAGGTACGGGAGGAATCTACAGAGAGTATTGATCACTACCCTATCATTAATGTACTGTAGGAATGCGGGTGGGAGATAGAACAGGAAATTGATTGAGGAGATGGATATTTGGCAAAAAGTGGAGTGTGGTCAGTTTCAGGAGATGAGTGAACAGGGGCTGTTTCGGATTGATCTCCGTGCAGATATAGAAAAAGTGAATGATGTAGTAAGACGAGCAATAGTACAGGCCTCAAGGCAGGTGATACCCACAGGTACAGGGGGAGAAGGAGAAAGGCAGTTCCTGGTGGACTGAAGAGTGCAGAGAAGCTGCAAAGAGTAGGAATGGTCCAATAGTTATTGGAAAGGTCCAATAACTACTAGCACCTGATACAGCAAGCACACGCAGTAGTAAGGAGGACCATTAGGACAGAAAAGAGGGAGTATTGGCACCGGTTCTGATGAAACATAGGCAGGACTACCCCAGTGGGAGAGGTATTGGGGATGATTAATAGTGGGGAGAGGGGACAGACGATATTGGAATCTCCCTGTGCTGAAAAGTGGGGAAAATTGTTGCATTGAGAAACATGGAGAAGGCAGAGATTTTAGCCCAGGCATTTGTGAAGGTGCACAGATCAAATAATTTGGCAGAGAAGGGACAGTTTGTGAGAGAGAGAAGGTCAGAAGAGAACATCTGGGGGTCCTGGATCAGAGAGGTGGTGGAGGAGGCATTGCCTGCACCTTTTACATTGGCTGAGATGAAGAGAGCGATAGCTAAAGCTGGGATAACATCTCCTGGGAAGGATGAGATTTTTTATTTTATTTATTTTTTATTTCACCTTTATTTAACCAGGTAGGCTAGTTGAGAACAAGTTCTCATTTGCAACTGCGACCTGGCCAAGATAAAGCATAGCAGTGTGAACAGACAACACAGAGTTACACATGGAGTAAACAATAAACAAGTCAATAACATGGTAGAAAAAAAAGAGAATCTATATACAATGTGTGCAAAAGGCATGAGGTAGGCAATAAATCGAATAATTACAATTTAGCAGATTAACACTGGAGTGATAAATCATCAGATGATCATGTGCAAGAAGAGATACTGGTGTGCAAAAGAGCAGAAAAGTAAATAAATAAAAGCAGTATGGGGGGTGAGGTAGGTAAATTGGGTGGGTAGTTTACAGATGGACTATGTACAGCTGCAGCGATCGGTTAGCTGCTCGGATAGCAGATTTTTAAAGTTGTTGAGGGAGATAAAAGTCTCCAACTTCAGAGATTTTTGCAATTCGTTCCAGTCGCAGGCAGCAGAGAACTGGAAGGAAAGGCGTCCAAATTAGGTTTTGGCTTTAGGGATGATCAGTGAGATACACCTGCTGGAGCGCGTGCTGCGGGTGGGTGTAGCCATCGTGACCAGTGAACTGAGATAAGGCGGCACTTTACCTAGAATAGCCTTGTAGATGACCTGGAGCCAGCGGGTCTGACGACGAACATGTAGCGAGGGCCAGCCGACTAGGGCATACAGGTCGCAGTGGTGGGTCGAATAAGGTGCTTTAGTAACAAAACGAATGGCACTGTGATAAACTGCATCCAGTTTGCTGAGTAGAGTATTGGAAGCTATTTTGTAGATGACATCGCCGAAGTCGAGGATCGGTAGGATAGTCAGTTTTACTAGGGTAAGTTTGGCGGCGTGAGTGAAGGAGGCTTTGTTGCGGAATAGAAAGCCGATTCTTGATTTGATTTTGGATTGGAGATGTTTGATATGAGTCTGGAAGGAGAGTTTGCAGTCTAGCCAGACACCTAGGTACTTATAGATGTCCACATATTCTAGGTCGGAACCGTCCAGGGTGGTGATGCTAGTCGGGCGTGCGGGTGCAGGCAGCGAACGGTTGAAAAGCATGCATTTGGTTTTACTAGCGTTTAAGAGCAGTTGGAGGCCACGGAAGGAGTGTTGTATGGCATTGAAGCTCGTTTGGAGGTTAGATAGCACAGTGTCCAAGGAAGGGCCGGAAGTATATAGAATGGTGTCGTCTGCGTAGAGGTGGATCAGGGAATCGCCCGCAGCAAGAGCAACATCATTGATGTATACAGAGAAAAGAGTCGGCCCGAGAATTGAACCCTGTGGTACCCCCATAGAGACTGCCAGAGGACCGGACAACATGCCCTCCGATTTGACACACTGAACTCTGTCTGCAAAGTAGTTGGTGAACCAGGCAAGGCAGTCATTAGAAAAACCGAGGCTACTGAGTCTGCCGATAAGAATATGGTGATTGACAGAGTCGAAAGCCTTGGCCAGGTCGATGAAGACGGCTGCACAGTAATGTCTTTTATCGATGGCGGTTATGCTATCGTTTAGTACCTTGAGCGTGGCTGAGGTGCACCCGTGACCGGCTCGGAAACCGGATTGCACAGCGGAGAAGGTACGGTGGGATTCGAGATGGTCAGTGATCTGTTTGTTGACTTGGCTTTCGAAGACCTTAGATAGGCAGGGCAGGATGGATATAGGTCTGTAACAGTTTGGGTCCAGGGTGTCTCCCCCTTTGAAGAGGGGGATGACCGCGGCAGCTTTCCAATCCTTGGGGATCTCAGATGATACGAAGGAGAGGTTGAACAGGCTGGTAATAGGGGGTGCGACAATGGCGGCGGACAGTTTCAGAAATAGGGGGTCCAGATTGTCAAGCCCAGCTGATTTGTATGGGTCCAGGTTTTCCAGCTCTTTCAGAACATCTGCTATCTGGATATGGGTAAAGGAGAAGCTGGGGAGGCTTGGGCGAGTAGCAGCGGGGGGGGCGGGGCTGTTGGCCAAGGTTGGAGTCGCCAGGAGGAAGGCATGGCCAGCCATTGAGAAATGTTTGTTGAAGTTTTCGATTATCACGGACTTATCAGTGGTGACCGTGTTACCTAGCCTCAGTGCAGTGGGCAGCTGGGAGGAGGTGCTCTTGTTTTCCATGGACTTTACAGTATCCCAGAACTTTTTGGAGTTAGAGCTACAGGATGCAAATTTCTGCTTGAAAAAGCTGGCCTTTGCTTTCCTGACTGACTGCGTGTATTGGTTCCTGACTTCCCTGAACAGTTGCATATCGCGGGGGCTCTTCGATGCTATTGCAGTTCGCCACAGGATGTTTTTGTGCTGGTCGAGGGCAGTCAGGTCTGGAGTGAACCAAGGGCTATATCTGTTCTTGGTTCTGCATTTTTTGAACGGAGCATGCTTGTCTAATATGGTGAGGAAGTAACTTTTAAAGAATGACCAGGCATCCTCAACTGACGGGATGAGGTCAATATCCTTCCAGGGTACCCGGGCCAGGTCGATTAGAAAGGCCTGCTCGCAGAAGTGTTTTAGGGAGCGTTTGACAGTGATGAGGGGTGGTCGTTTGACCGCGGACCCGTGGCGGATACAGGCAATGAGGCAGTGATCGCTGAGATCTTGATTGAAGACAGCAGAGGTGTATTTGGAGGGCAGGTTGGTCAGGATAATGTCTATTAGGGTGCCCATGTTTACGGATTTAGGGTTGTACCTGGTGGGTTCCTTGATGATTTGTGTGAGATTGAGGGCATCAAGCTTGGATTGTAGGACTGCCGGGGTGTTAAGCATATCCCAGTTTAGGTCACCTAACAGAACAAACTCTGAAGCTAGATGGGGAGCGATCAATTCACAGATGGTGTCCAGGGCACAGCTGGGAGCTGAGGGGGGTCGGTAGCAGGCGGCAACAGTGAGAGACTTATTTCTGGAGAGATTAATTTTTAAAATTACAAGTTCGAACTGTTTGGGCATAGACCTGGAAAGTATGACAGAACTTTGCAGGCTATCTCTGCAGTAGATTGCAACTCCTCCCCCTTTGGCAGTTCTATCTTGACGGAAAGTGTTATAGTTGGGTATGGAAATCCCAGAATTTTTGGTGGCCTTCCTAAGCCAGGATTCGGACACGGCAAGGACATCAGGGTTGGCAGAGTGTGCTAAAGCGGTGAGTAAGGCAAACTTA
This sequence comes from Salvelinus alpinus, assembly GCF_045679555.1. NCBI lineage: Eukaryota > Metazoa > Chordata > Actinopteri > Salmoniformes > Salmonidae > Salvelinus > Salvelinus alpinus. Next base: position 3,243,651 of record NC_092120.1, on the reverse strand, counting down.
GGGAGGAGGCTTCTGATGTTGACATGCATGAGGCCAAGGCTTTTTCGATCGCAGAAGTCAACAAATGAGGGTGACTGGGGACATGCAGGGCCTGGGTTTACCTCCACATCACCCGAGGAACAGAGGAGTAGTAGGATGAGGGTGCGGCTAAAGGCTATCAAAACTGGTCGCCTAGAGCGTTGGGGACAAAGAATAAAAGGAGCAGATTTATGGGCGTGGTAGAATAGATTCTGGGCATAATGTGCAGACAGGGGTATGGTGGGGCACGGGTACAGCGGAGGCAAGCCCAGGCACTGGGTGATGATAAGAGAGGTTGTATCTCTGGACATGCTGGTCTCAATGGGTGAGGTCACCGCATGTGTGGGGGGTGGGACAAAGGAGGTATCAGAGGTACGGAGAGTGGAACTACGGGGTCCATTGCAAACCAAAACAATGATAATGATAACTAGCCTGAACAACAGTATGCAAGGTATATTGATATTTGAGAGAGACATACAATAAGGCATAAAGTGATTGCAGGTCTTGATTGGGAGAGCTAGCTAAAACAACAGGTAAGATAACAGCAGCAATAACAGGGTGCTAGTCTAACACAGCAACAACAGGTAAAAATGGCGACGACTAGGCAGAGAGGGTCGGATTAACTACACACAGATCCTGAGTTAAAGCACAGAGCCGACAGATAAAACACAAATAAACAGAATGGAGTACCGTGAATTAATGGACAGTCAAGCAGGCATCAGCTATGTAGCCAAGTGATCATAGTGTCCAGGGGGCAGCCGTAGATGGAGCAGGGAGGCCTCCACTAAGCTAGCACGCGGCGTTTAAAGTTAGTAGCCCGGGGGGTGGTCTGCTCAGACGGAGGGGGTCTGCTCAGACGTGGTCGTGTCGACAGAGAATCCAAGCCGGATGGCGATGGCGAAAGAGAGGTTGTGAATTGTAGAATTGTGTTTGCTAACTGGTGCTAGCTTCGTGGCAGTGGCGCTAGCTGCGCTAGCTGCAAGCTAGCTGTGAGGATCAGAAGTAGTGGCTCAGGGATTACGGCAGGAATCCGGCGTTGTTGTCGAGAGACAGTCCGATGCTGGTAAATTGGTGAGTAATATCCAGGCTAATAACAGGGCTGGTGTCTGTGCAGAAGGTAAAAGCTGCTAGCAGCGGCAAAAAATGGCTAAATTAGCTTGTAGCTGATTTAGACCAGTTGTGATGGATTGGCAGGGCTCTGTGTCGGCAAAAAAAGGTCCAGTCCAATTGGCAAAAGAGGTATTGTAGCCCAAGAATTCGCTGGTAGACCTCTTCGGCTAGCCGGCAGATGGGCCTAGCTCGAGGCTAGCTCAAGGCTAACTGGTGCTTGCTTCGGGACAGAGGTGTTAGCCAGTAGTAGCCACTCGGTTGCAGCTAGCTAGCTGTGATGATACGGTGTAATTGTCCAGAGCTTGCGTCAGGAATCCGGTGATGTGGTAGAGAAAAAGCAGTCCTATATGCTCTGGGTTGATATCGCGCTTGCAGACTGGCAGGTATTGGCCCGAGCTGAAGCTGGCTGTGTCCGAGTTAAGGGTGAAGACCGCAGCAGTGGCTAACTGACTACTAGCTAGTAGCTAGTTATCTGGCTAGCTTCTGATTGGGGTTACGGTTCTAAAGTATAAAAAATAGCAGGTCCGTACCACATTGGGTGAGGCGGAATGTAGGAATGTATATTCAGTTCCTAGATGGAAAGTGAAATTAAAATATATACGAAATGTATACGAAAAATACGAGGACTATTTACACGGGACAAGACAAACACACGTCCGACTGCTACGCCATCTTGGATTACATCTCAGTTGTGTTACATCATGATGGCTCATCTCAGTGACACTGTAATTGGGGAAAATATTGTGCCCTTACTATAAGGTGTGTCAGGAACGGACCAGGCTGTGGTGGTGCCGATATGGACACCAGGGAAAGACCCTACTAATCCATCAAGCTATAGGCTGATAGTGTTAACATCTCTTGTCTGTAAATGTATGGAATGGATGATAACAGAAAGGCTCACTTACTTCCTGGAGAGTAGAGGCCTATTGTCACGAGACCAAAGTTGGTTCAGAAAAGGTGACACTGTAATTGGGGAAAATATTGTGCCCTTACTATAAGGTGTGTCAGGAACGGACCAGGCTGTGGTGGTGCCGATACGGACACCAGGGAAAGAGGTGGATAATGGTATCCCCCAGGGAAGTGTCATTAGGACTTTTTTGTTCTCCATTATATAGACAATGTATTCTCCAAGGTTAGACCAAATAATGGGTGTAAGGGGTGCGTGTTGGTGGAAGGGAAGTCAGGCGCAGGAGAACGAACTTGGTATAATTGGAGTTGTTTAATAAATGCTGACCAAACTACAAAACAATCAAAATGTACAAAATAACAAAGTGGGTACAAAACCCGTCGCACACCAACACTAAATAGCACATCACATACAAACAAAACAATCTCCGACAAGGACATGAGGGGAAACAGAGGGTTAAATACACAACATGTAATTGATGGGATTGGAACCAGGTGTGAAGGAAGACAAGACAAAAACAATGGGAAATGGATCAGTGATGGCTAGAAGGTCGGTGATGTCGACCGCCGAACACCGCCCGAACAAGGAGAGGGACCGACTTCAGCGGAAGTCGGGAGGTCTTTGTTTGCCGATGATGGGGCACTGTGGAAGAGAGGGAGAAAAATTCCCGATATAGCTGGGAAAGTTCAAGAAGCGATAAGACAAGTTGATCAGTGGTGCCTCAGGTGGGTCTTCAAGTTCACCATTGAGAAAGCACAATGAAGACTTTAGAGAAGGAAGTTTGGGGAGGAAATATGCCTGAAGCTGTACGGGCATTTAGGTTCCTGGGGGTCTGGTTTGACACTTGAATGACGTGGATGGAGCATATTAACAGAGTAGTTGTCAAAGGAAATAAAATATTCAATGTGATGCATTGCCTGTCAGGAATGGAGTGGGGGCTGGATAGAATGGCGTTGAAAATGCGATATATTGCGCTGAATACAATTTTGGGTGGAAAGGTAGGTGTTGTTATGGCGAGAGAGATGGGACTGTTTGAGAAGGAGTTCAGCCCCTCTGTGGTTCTTCCTGCTATCCCACCTTGGTTGATCCCTCAGCCAATGCTTGACCTAGGGTTGCATGAGAGGGTAAAGGTTGGTGAGGAAGGAGTAGATCCAGTAAATATTGTAAGTGAACACTTTAGAACACAGTACTATGCTTTCTTGAATATACTGTATTCGCTGATGGCTCTAAGGACCCTCAAACAGGCAGGATAGGTGCATGTTGTAGTGTTCCTGGGTTTAAGGTTGCAGTGACAAAAATGATAATTTATCTCAAATCAATCAAAATCAAATCAAATTTTATTTGTCACAGGCGCCGAATACAACAGGCTTATTTACAAGCCCTTAACTAACAATGCAGTTTTAAGAAGAAAAAAATATATAGAAATATAACAAATAATTAAGGAGCAACAATAAAATAATTATAGCGAGGTTATATACAGAGTCAATGTGCGGGGGTACCGGTTAGTCGAGGTAATTGAGGTAAAACGTACATGTCGGTAGAGGTAAAGTGACTATACATTGATAATAAACAGAGAGTAGCAGCAGTGTAAAAATGGGGGGTGGGTGGGGACAATGCAAATTGTCCCTGTAGCCATTTGATTACTTGTTCAAGAGTCTTATGGCTTGGGGGTAGAAGCTGTTAAGAAGCCCTTTTGACCTAGACTTAGCGCTCCGGTACCATTTGCCGTGCGGTAGCAGAGAGAACAGTCTATGACTAGGGTGGTGTCACGACTTCCACCGAAGGTAGTTCCTCTCCCTGTTCGGGCAGCGCTCGGCGCTCGGAGTCGCAGGTCTACTAGCCATCACCGATCCCTTTTTCATTTTCTGTTTGTTTTGTCTTTGGTTCTTTTCACACCTGGTTTCATTTGCCTTAATTTCTGTGTATATATATTTACCCTGTTGCCTGCCTAGGTTTGTGCGGGATTATTATTTTATTGTGATGTGCTCGGTGAGGTTATGCCATTTTCTTGTTTTCACGGATTTATAAGAGTGTGTTATTGTCCGAGCTTTGTTTGTTCCTCCATGCGTTTGTACGGGTTCTCTGTTGTCGAGGGCGTTTTACTTTTTTGATTGTGCCATACCTGTGTTGGTGGACTTGCCAATTAAAGTACGCTTCTCAGACATCTCTGCTCTCCTGCTGCGAGGGCGACTGGAGGAGGGGGCCTTTCCTGTACCAGCTGTGGTCGTAGAGGGCACACTGCTGACCGGTGCTGGAGGGGTCCTTCAGTGAGTCGAGACACCAGGCCGAGCACTGCTCGGACACCTCAGGTGAGTCGGCACCAGGCTCACCCAGAGCCCCCTGTTGGTCACATGTATGTGTTAATTTCTTTTCCTGAATTTTCCCCTCATTCTTGGCATAAGGCGCTAGTAGATTCAGGCGCAGCAGGGAATTCTATTGACCGCGGTTTAGCGCATAGTTTAGGGATCCCCCTTGTTCAGCTTGACAAACCCTTCCCAGTGCACGCCTTAGATAGCCGACCATTAGGGTCAGGACTAGTCAGGGAGGCCACGGCTCCACTGGGCATGGTTACGCAGGAGGGTCATGAGGAGAAAATTAGTCTCTTCCTCATTGATTCTCCTGCGTTTCCAGTGGTGCTGGGGATCGCCTGGTTGGCCCATCACAACCCCAGGATTTCGTGGCAACAGAGGGCTCTAAAGGGGTGGTCAGAGGAGTGCTCAGGCAGGTGTGTAGGAGTTTCCATCGGTGCTACGACGGTGGAGAGTCCAGACCAAATCTCCACCGTGCGCATTCCCTCAGAATATGCCGATTTGGCTATCGCCTTCTGTAAAAAGAAGGCGACCCAATTACCACCTCATCACGCTGCACTTCCCAGGAGTCACGTGTATCCCCTGTCACAGGAGGAGACGGTGGCTATGGAGACATATATATCTGAATCTCTGGGGCAGGGGTACATTCGGCCCTCCATATCACCTGCCTCCTTGAGTTTCTTTTTTGTGAAGAAGAAGGAGGGAGGACTGCGTCCGTGCATTGACTATAGAGGTCTAAATTCCATCACAGTGGGGTACAGTTACCCGCTACCTCTCATTGCCACGGCGATTGACTCATTTCACGGGGCGCGCTTTTTCACAAAACTGGATCTCAGGAGCGCGTATAACTTGGTGCGTATCCGGGAGGGAGATGAGTGGAAGACAGCGTTTAATACCACATCCGGCCATTATGAGTACCTCGTCATGCAGTACGGGTTGAAGAATGCTCCAGCAGTCTTCCAATCTTTTGTAGACGAGATTCTCAGGGACCTGCACGGGCAGGGTGTGGTGGTTTATATCGATGACATTCTGGTCTATTCCGCTACACGCGCCTCGCATGTGTCTCTGGTGCGCAAGGTACTTGGGCGACTGTTGGAGCATGACCTGTACGTCAAGGCTGAGAAATGCTTGTTCTTCAAACAGGCCTTCTCCTTCCTTGGGTATCGCATTTCCACTTCAGGTTTGGTGATGGAGTGTGACCACATTGCAGCCGTGCGTAATTGGCCGACTCCAGCCACGGTAAAGGAGGTGCAGCGGTTCTTAGGGTTTGCCAATTACTACCGGAGGTTTATCCGGGGTTTTGGGCAGGTGGCTGCTCCCATTACGTCACTGCTGAAGGGGGGCCGGTGTGTCTGGGGTGGTCGGCTGAGGTGGACAGGGCTTTTGGTCGCCTGAAGGCTCTTTTCACCTTGGCTCCCGTCCGGGCGCATCCGAATCCTCTTTGGCGTTCATAGTGGAGGTGGACGTGTCCGAGGTTGGGATTGGAGCTGTGCTCTCACAGCGCTCGGGTACGCCACCGAAGCTCCGCCCCTGTGCTTTCTTTTCGAGGAAGCTCAGCCCGGCGGAGCGAAACTATGACGTGGGGGATCGGGAGTTGCTGGCTGTCGTCAGGGCCCTGAAGGCGTGGAGATATTGGCTTGAGGGGGCTCAACACTCTTTTCTCATCTGGACTGACCACCGTAATCTAGAGTACATCCGGGCAGCGAGGAGACTGAACCCTCGTCAGGCAAGGTGGGCTATGTTTTTCACCCGATTTAGGTTCACCATCTCCTATAGACCAGGCTCCCAGAACACTAAGGCAGACGCACTGTCCCGACTGTGCGGTGGTGTGGGAGGTGGACGCATCGAGCGAGCATCGTCGTATTTCCAGGACCGGCCAGGGGAGTGGGCGAAGTATATCCCTTGGGCAGAGATGGCCCAGAACTCACTCCGCCACTCCTCTACGAACCTATCGCCCTTCCAGTGCGTGTTGGGCTATCAGCCGGTTCTGGTACCATGGCAATAGAGCCAGAACGAGGCTCCTGTGGTGGACGATTGGGTGAGGCGCTCAAGGGAGACCAGGGAGGCCGCCCACGGGTACCTTAAACGGGCTGAAGGGCGGCAGAAGGCAAGTGCTGACCGCCACCGCAGCGAGGCCGTGTCTGGCTCTCGACCCGAAACCTGCCCCTCCGCCTGCCCTGCCGGAAGCTGGGTCCGCAGTTTTTGGGGCCGTTTAAAGTCCTGAGGAGAATAAACAAGGTGTATTATAGGTTACAGCTCCCCCTTATTACCGTATTAACCCCTCGTTTCATGTGTCTCTCCTCAGACCGGTGGTGGCTTGTCCACTTCAAGAAGCTGAGGTGCCATACCTGTGTTGGTGGACTTGCCAATTAAAGTACGCTTCTCAGACATCTCTGCTCTCCTGGGCCTGACTCCTTCACCTACCTCCTAACGCAACATTATCACAGGTGGCTGGAGTCGTTGACAATTTTTTGGGCCTTCCTCTGACACCGCCTGGTATAGAGGTCCTGGATGGCAGGAAGCTTGGACCCAGTGATGTACTGGGCCATACGCACTACCCTCTGTAGTGCCTTGATGGTGCCACTGTAGAATTTTTGAGGATCTGGGGACCCATGCCAAATATTTTCAGACTCCTGTGGGGGAATAAGCAGTGTCGTGCCCTCTTTACGACTGTCTTTGGACCATGATAGTTTGTTGCGGATGTGAACACCAACTTGAAGCTCTCAACCAGCTACACTACAGCCCCGTCGATGAGAATGGGGGCGTGCTCGGTCCTCCTGTTTCTGTAGTCCACAATCATCTCCTTTGTCTTGACCACGTTGAGGGAGAGGCTGTTATCCTGGCACCACACTGCCAGGTCTTTGACCTCCTCCATATAGGCTGTCTCATCGTTGTCAGTGATCAGGCCTACCACTGTTGTGTCGTTGGCAAACTTAATGATGGTGTTGGAGTCGTGCTTGGCCATGCAGTCATGGGTGAACAGAGAGTACAGGAGGGGACTGAGCTTGGGTCCCTGTGTTGAGGATCAGTGTGGCAGATGTGAGGTTACATACCCTTACCACCTTGGGGCGGCATGTCAGGAAGTCCAGGATCCAGTTGCAGAGGGAGGAATTTAGTCCCAGGGTCCTTAGTTTAGTGATGAGCTTTGATGGCAATATGGTGTTGAACGCTGAGCTGTTGTCAATGAATAGCATTCTCACGTAGGTGTTCCTTTTGTCCAGGTGGGAAAGGGCAGTGTGGAGTGCAATAGAGATTGCATCATCTGTGGATCTGTTGGGGAGGTATGCAAATTGGTGTGGGTCTTGGGTTTCTGGGATAATGGTGTTGATGTGAGCCATGACCAGCCTTTCAAAGCACTTCATGGCTACAGACTTGAGTGCTACGGGTCAGTAGTAATTAGGGCAGGTTACCTTGGTGTTCTTGGGCACAGGGACTATGGTGGTGTGCTTGAAACATGTTGGTATTACGGATTTGGTCAGGAACAGGTTGAAAATGTCAGTGAAGAAACTTGCCAGTTGGTCAGCGCATGCTAGGCGTACACGTCCTGGTAATCCATCTGGCCCTGCAACCTGTTTAAAGGTCTTAATTACATCGGCTACGGATAGTGTGATCACACAGTCGTCCGGAACAGCTGGTGCTCTCATGTATGCTTTAGTGTTGCTTGCCTCGAAGTGAGCATAGAAGTTATTTAACGCGTCTGGTAAGCTCGTGTCACTGGGCAGCTTGCGGCTGTGCTTCCCTTTGTAGTCCGTAATAGTTTGCAAGCCCTGCCACATCCTACGAGCGTCGAGCAGTACAATTTAGTCTTAGTCCTGTATTGATGCTTTGCCTGTTTAATGGTTTGTCGGAGGGCATAGCAGGATTTCTTATAAGCGTCCAGGTTAGAGCTGCCGCTCCTTGAAAGCGGCAGCTCAGTGCGGATGTTGCCTGTAATCCATGGCTTCTGGTTTGGGTATGTACGTACGGTCACTGTAGGGACGGCGTCATCGATGCACTTATTGATGAAACCAGTGACTGATGTGGTGTACTCCTCAATGCCATCGGAAGAATCCCGGAACATATTCCAGGCTGTGCTGGAAAAACAGTCCTGTAGCTTAGCACCTGCGTCCTCTGACAACTTCCTTATTGAGTGAATAACTGGTACTTCCTGCTTTAGTTTTTGGTTGTAAGCAGGAAAAGAGGATAGAGGTATGGTCAGATTTGCCAAATGGAGTGCGAGGGAGAGCTTTGTACGCGTCTCTGTGTGTGGAATAAAGGTGGTCTAGATTTTTTTTTCTCTGGTTGCACATTGAACATGCTGGTAGAAATGATGTAAAATGGATTTCAGTTTCAGTGCATTAAAGTCCCCAGCCACTAGGAGTGCCGCCTCTGGATGAGCATTTTCCTGTTAGCTTATGGCCCTATTCAGCTCGTTGAGTGCCGTCTTAGTGCCAGCATCGGTTTGTGGTGGTAAATAGACAGCCTCGGAAAATATAGATAAAAACTCTCTTGGTAAATAGTGTATACACAATGGAGTTGCTGGCCATACTCTTGGCTACAGAGTGGGTGGAGGATGTGAGGACACAGCAATATGCTACTGTTATTTTTCACTGTCTATTTACTGTTGTTTTTTTATTTCTTTACTTATCTATTGTTCACCTAATACCTATTTTTTTAAACTTAAATTGCACTATTGGTTAGGGCCTGTAAGTAAGCATTTCACAGTAAGGTCTATCTATACCTGTTGTATTCAGTGCACGTGACAAATACACTTTGATTTGATTTGACAGACAGGCGGGGGAAGAGGTAAGGCCAGACAGGGTAGTCATATTTTCTGACTTCTGTGCAGCACTGATGAGCTTAAATTAATTTATGTCGGAGCAGACAAGATGTCTTGTATGAGATTTTGCAGTCTCTGTTTAGATTGAAACACATGGGGGGGGGGGGGGGGGGGTATGGGTTCCTCTGGGTGTCAGCTCATGTGGGAGTAGAGGGGAATGAGGAGGTGGATGTTCTTCCCAAGTAGGCTCTCAAACATCCTAATGTTGACATGGAAATGTCAGTAAGAGAAGCAGAAGCCAAGGGACTAATAAGAACATTAGTCAAAAACAAATGGAATAGGGAGGGAAAGGGAAGACACCTGTGTAAGATCCAGGAAAAGGTGGGGGCAGGGAGGTCCTCAGGTCGAGAGAGAACTTTTAAAAAGATTAGTTCCTTGTTTATTTCACTTTTGTATATTATCTACTTCACTTGCTTTGGCAATGTTAACCTATGTTTACCATGCCAATAATGCCCCTTGAATTGAATTAATGACAAATAAAACTCTAATATACCTTGATTAGATAAGTATTCACCCACCTCAATACATGTCAATACATGGTAGAAACACATTTGGCAGCGATTGCAGCTGTGAGTCTTCCTGGGTAAGTCTCATAAGAGCAGATTTATGCCAAAACTGTAGTTTGGCCACTCAGGAACATTCACTGTTTTCTTGCTAAGCAACTCCAGTTTAGATTTGGCTTCGTGTTGCAGGTTATAGTCCTGCTGAAAGGTGAATTCCTCTCCCAGAGTCTGGTGTGAAGCATTACTTAAGCAGGTTTTCTTCTAGGATTTTGCCTGTGCTAGCGCCATCACGTTTATTTTCAATCTGAAAAACTCCCCAGTCTTTGCTGATGTAAAGCATACCCATACCATGCTTTTACATATCTACACTGCTTGCTGTTTGGGGATTTAGGCTGGGTTTCTGTATAGCACTTTGTGACATCTGCTGATGTAAAAAGGGCTTTATAAATACATGTGATTGATGATGCAGCCACCACCATGCTTGAAAATAAGGAGGCAGTTACTCAGTGATGTGTTGTGTTTGCCTCAAACATAAAGCTTTGCATTTAGGCCAAAAAAGTGTATTCCCTTGCCATGCTTTTTTTCTCTCCCAGTATTACTTTAGTGCCTTGTTGCAAAGATATGCATGTTTTTGAAGACTTTTATTCTGTATATTTGTATTCTTCTTTTCACTGACATCTGTTGTGGAAATTCTAACCTAGTGGGAGAGACACAGTGATTTCTTCAAACAATGAATCATTATTTAATTATTGCAATAATGAAGCTGGTTAGCAGCACACTGAGGTGAGTGGGTGAGAGCTCGGCAATACAGAGAACGCAAGGGGTTTATATAGAAACCCCAAAACTGCTTAGTCATGGCTGATTCCGGCCTTCCCTGGCGCACCTGAGCTCCACAATCCCTTTGTGTCAACCTTGTGGTCGAATGCACCGGGTGTTGATCACCCCACCCTGGCTTAGTTTTGCAGGAAGAGGATGCTTTAGAACAATAACGATTCTGTTTCTGCTCCTTGAGCTATCTATGGTTGCCAGATGTGTCCTTGGCTGTACGCTCAGAACGGCTGTGGGGAGTGAAAGTGGGAGAGCGGAACCAGCCCTGAGGCAGGGGAAGTGGTGAAACTATCTTGTAGTTACACCCCTCCATATGTGCACAGCAATATGCCTTATTCATTCCTTTAAGCAGAGAGCTCTTTACCATTACTAAGCTCCAATACTAAGCTCCTATTATAAATGTCATGATGTTGCCCTCTTTGGACACAGAGAGCACAATCCCCCTACTTCTGCACCATCCCCCTCTCTCTCTCTCCTACACTCAGGCTGCTGTGGCCAGAGAGGTCGTAAATTCCTGGAGGAGATTCTTCCTCATGGCCAGACAGTATAGAGAGAGAGTGAGTTTTCATAGAGAGAACAAAGGAATTTCTTCCACCTCACAGAACTTGACAACCGAACAATATTCATGTTCTGGTGAATGTATAAAAGATCGGTGAAGTAACGAGCTACGAACTGGTCCGTTTGGTACAATTTTGTGAAACTCATGAGAGACAATACAGCCACCTTACCATAACCCTGTTTATACAAGAGTCTCAGTTATGAGGCTTACATCTAATTGTTGTATAAAATGAATGAGTAAAGATGAAACTATTTGTGAAATGATGTAATGTGATTTTAGACTGTTTAATGAAGGAAACTCCAATTCCCTTTGGAGTTTCACTAAATCAGAGGCCCACCCATGAGTGCAGACATTGAGCTGGTGTCATGGGACCGGCCCTTTCTGCTCCTCCGAATAAAACCCCCACCTTGGGAATTTATCTTCAGACCAGCTTACCTCGATAACCACGAGAGGGTTAAGGTTTGAGTAGAGACCAGCTTACCTCGATAACCACGAGAGGGCTAAGGTTGCAGACCATGCATTTCTCTTGCTGAATTCTTAACCATACCACGTGGTTAAACTCTTAGACTATCGATACCGACAGAATAAGAACAAATGTTTGATACTAATTACTAGTCTGCAGCTAGGAATTATGTACCCGTGAATGCGAGGACCGACAACCGCCGAAACATCTATTTTATAACGACATTCATGAATGTTACTCTGAACTATCCATTCTAACCACGTCAGAGAGAGAGAGGGCAGACAAACTCTCCAACAGAAACAAACTTTTCAACAGAGATCCCAACGACACACTGAGCGTAAATATATATGTTGAATGCAATTAGTCCCGAATGAGTGAGCGTTCATGTGCAAAGGGTTAGCATTTCAATTGTTATAATTATCAACTTTATAAGGGTCTTATCTCAGTCGACCCACACTTCCCCTTTGTCCACCAAGCCGCGATACCGGTTTATCCCACTAGGGAAACTCCGCTATCATTTCCTTGTAACTATCTACTGTTTGTTTATGCATCTCAATTTTTGCCACCCATAAGTGAGAAATGTACATGCCAAGAATACCCGGAGGTGAGACTGACCATGACCCGCAGGCGTTCCATGAATGCTTTCCATACACGTGAGGTGAACTGAGGGCCACGGTCTGACAGAATGTCCTCCGAGATATCATACTAACCATAACCCCTAGCCTAGCTAACGTTAGCCAGCTAGATAACATTAGCCACCTAGCTAGAATTTGTAACATATACATTTTAAAATGTGTAACATATTGTACGTTTTGCAAATTTGTAACATATTGTACAAATTGTAATTCATAACATATCATATGAAATGGGTGATGGACAGCCACAAATTAATATATACCAGACGAAACAAAACACATCATAATAAATGGAATGTCTCGGATATACGTACAGAATAATTCTAAATGCTCTGAGACCAGGTTGGATGTGCCACCTTCATAAAGCAAGGACTTCCTTACAGGATGCTAGGCAAAGGTATTGAACAGAAATATGTGGTGGTGGATGTGTGGTTGAGAGGATGGGTACTAGTGCTAGAGAACTACTATAATCCCTGTCAGATATTGGACCTGGAAGTGCTGGAGAGGGTGGAGGGACAAGATAGAAGTAAGGTTATGTGGTGTGGGGATTTTGGCCAAGTGATGGAAAATCTGATGGAAATTAAAGATATGGTGTGTCTGAATGATGACCAAGGGACCATGATTGATGTAGCAACAGGGAAAGAGTCTGCCTTGGACCTCACTCTGGTATCTAGTGTGATGGCAGGAATCTGTGAGTGGGAGGTATGGGAGGAGTCGACAGTAGAGAGTGATCATTACCCCATAGTATACACAGTAGACTGGAGGGAGGAGGACGTGTCAGTGGATGGAGTAGGCAAGTGAGTGTTTGGAAGGGCAAAGTGGGATCAGTTTCAGGAGCTGAGTGAGCAGGTGATGGCTCAGGTGGATATGAGAGGGGATGTGGATAGTATGAATAACTCGGTGAGAACAGCATTAGTGGGGGCAGCTACTGAGGCTAATCCTAAGAGTTCAGGGAGGAGGAAGAAATCAGTCCCATGGTGGACGGAGGAGTGTGGAGCATTGGTGAGGAAGGAAGCAGTAGAGGTACCAATCCGGAAGCCAGGGAAGGGCCCAATGAGGCCAACAAGCTATCGGCCAGTAGCTTTAACATCACATGTACGTATGTAAGATTATGGAACGTATGATTACGGAGAAGCTAAATGACTTCCTGGAGAGCAGGGGGCTAGTATCACCACATCAGAGTGCGTTCAGGAAAGGTAGGGGAACTATGGACCCAGTGCTCTGCTTAGAAGCAGAGGTCAGGAAGGCTCAGGTGAACAAGGAGATTGTTGTTGCTGTCTTTTTTGATGTGGAGAAGGCGTATGATATGATGTGGAAGGAGGGTTGTTAATCAAGATTGATATTATGGGGATAGGAGGAAATACGTACACCTGGATAAAGGATTTCCTGTTTGGAAGGTCCATCCAGGTGAGGGTGGGGAAGTCTCATCAGGCAGCTACCTAGTGGATAATGGAACACCACAGGGGGCGTGATCTGTCCTCTGTTGTTCTCAATCATGATCAATGATGTTTACTCTCCAGTACAGCCGGATATTGGGAGGTTGTTATTTGCAGATGATGGGGCCTTATGGAAGAGGGGAAGAAATGTGCCATACATAGTCAGGAAGGTACAGGAAGAAATTGATGAGGTAGAGCAGTGGGCATTAATGTGGAGATTCAGGTTCTCTGTAGAGAACTCAGATAGTGTTCTTTACCAGGAGGAAGGTGGGAGATGAGGTATGCTTGAGGTTAAACTTGGAGAGGGTGGTGGCCTTCATGTTCCTTGGGGTATACCTTGACACTAGACTGACTTGGGCAGAACACATTGAGAGAGTGGTTTGGGCAGAACACATTGAGTGGTTTGGGCAGAACACACTGAGAGAGTGGTTTGGGCAGAACACACTGAGAGAGTGGTTTGGGCAGAACACATTGAGAGAGTGGTTTGGGCAGAACACACTGAGAGAGTGGTTTGGGCAGAACACACTGAGAGAGTGGTTTGGGCAGAACATATTGAGAGAGTGGTTTGGGCAGAACACACTGAGAGAGTGGTTTGGGCAGAACACATTGAGAGAGTGGTTTGGGCAGAACACACTGAGAGAGTGGTTTGGGCAGAACACACTGAGAGAGTGGTTTGGGCAGAACACACTGAGAGAGTGGTTTGGGCAGAACACACTGAGAGAGTGGTTTGGGCAGAACACACTGAGAGAGTGGTTTGGGCAGAACACATTGAGAGAGTGGTTTGGGCAGAACACACTGAGAGAGTGGTTTGGGCAGAACACACTGAGAGAGTGGTTTGGGCAGAACACACTGAGAGAGTGGTTTGGGCAGAACACATTGAGAGAGTGGTTTGGGCAGAACACACTGAGAGAGTGGTTTGGGCAGAACACACTGAGAGAGTGGTTTGGGCAGAACACACTGAGAGAGTGGTTTGGGCAGAACACACTGAGAGAGTGGTTTGGGCAGAACACACTGAGAGAGTGGTTTGGGCAGAACACATTGAGTGGTGGGAAAGTGTAAGAAGATGCTAAATGTGATGCGCTGTCTGATGGGGAAGGAGTGGGGGGCTGGGCGTTCCTCATTGAGGACCATGTATGTTGCGTTGATCCGATCTGTAATAGACTATGGCAGTATAGCATATGGTTCGGCAGCCCGGACCTCATTGGAAAGACTAGATGTCATATAGGGGCAAGGACTATGTAAAATATGTAGTGGGGCGTTTCGGACGTCCCCTGTGGTTGCACTACAGGTGGAGATGGGGATATGCCATTGCAGATTAGGAGACAACAGCTGGCAATTAATTATTGGGTCAACCTACAGGGACATGTTGTGTCTCATCCTGCGTAATGGATTTTACAGGCTTGCTGGGAACTTGAGCGAAGACTGAACATGAGCTTTGGGTGGGTAATACCCAGGCGAAGGAGATGGGACTGTATGGATGAAGTTTAGTCCAACGGTCACTATTCCTGTAAATCCAGCATGGCTACTCCCGCCTCCAGTAGTTGATCTAGAAGTTTTGGAGAGACTACAGAAAGATAGGGAGGGTGTTGATCCATATTATTTGTTTAAGAGACGCCTGTATACTGTGTATCAGGATTTTGTGGCAATTTACACAGATGGTTCTAAAGATCCAAGGATAAAACATACTGGGTCAGCATTTGTAGTGCAGGAATGTGGGGTGGATGTCAGGAAACGTATTACAGATCATCTGGCTGTATATACGGCAGAGCTGATGGCCATACTGTTGGCCTTTCAGTGGGTGGAGGAAGTCAAGCCAGACACAGTAGTTGTTTGCGCTGATATGTGCAGTGTTAATGAGTCTACAGTCATGTAGCTCACGTAGCAGACAAGGCCTGCTGTTTGAGGTGTTACAAACCCATTGCAGGATTAGACAGATGGGTATACAGATAAGATTTACTTGGGTCCCAGCCCATGTGGGGGTGGAGGGGAATGTGGCAGTTGATGTACTGGCTAAACAAGCACTTAGTAGTGGGGATTTGATGTTGTAGTTTCAATGAGCAAGGCAGAGGAAAAAAGCCTGATATGGATAGTGATGGTGCAGAGATGTCAGGATCAGTGGAATAGAGATAATAAGGGAAGGCATTTATTTCAAGTACAGAGGAAAGTCGGGGAGGGAAGGGACAGAAAGGAAGGGAAAGAGCCATCTTTTTTTTTACAAGATTAAGGATGGGACACAGTCAGTTGAATAAGACCTTAAATGTGATAGGAAAGTGTGATTATTGCCAGGAAACAGAGACTTTAGAGTATTTATTGCTACAGTGTGGGCAGTTTCAAAGGGATTTTTGTATTTATTTAACTAGGCAAGTCAGTTAAGAACAAATTCTTATTTTACAATGACGGCCAAACCCTCCCCTAACCCGGACCAATTGTGCACAGCCCTACGGGACTCCCGATCACGGCCGGTTGTGATACAGCCCGGGATCAAACCAGGGTCTGTAGTGATGCCTCTAGCACAGAGATGCATTGCCTTAGACCGCTGCGCCACTCGGGAAAGAGAGAGCCTGTCCTCTATGTTATATATAATCCACATAGTTAATATTGTCTTAGTCGACCTGTGAGTCTACAAAACGTAAGTAGTATACAGTAACAGATGTACTGGATGATGTAGTCTATGCGCGTATGAAACGCATTAAAATGTATACCATGAAAATGTTTAACCTTTGTGGGGTTTCTTCTTCTTGTAGTTAGTTAGCCAATCTCTTTGTAACATTATTACATTTCACCTACAACGCAAACTAATACTTTATCAATGAAATTAAGTTATCATGAAATTGATGTCTGCCTGAGACAAGTAGGCATGTTTAACTCAAAGCATATAGTATTTAGTTTAAAATATGGATGTGATCCCTCCCATTGTTTTTGAGTCTGGTGAGGACCTGCCTTACAAAAGGCCTACAAGCCCCCAGTCCAGCCTCTCTCAGCCTATTGTGGACAGTCTGAGCACTGATGGAGGGATTGTGCTTTCCTGGTGTAACTCGGGCAGTTGTTTTTGTCATCCTGTACCTGTCCAGCAGGTGTGATGTTCGGATGTACCGATCCTGTGCAGGTGTTGTTACACATGGTCTGCCACAGCGAGGATGATCAGCTGTCTGTCCGGTCTCCCTGTAGAGCTGTCTTAGACGTCTCACAGTACGGACATTGCAATATATGTCCCTGGCCACATCTGCAGTCCTCATGCCTCTTTGCAGCATGCCTAAGGCACGTTCACGCAGATGAGCAGGGACCCTGGGCATCTTTCTTTTGGTGATTTTCAGAGTCAGTAGAAAGGCCTCTTTGGTGTCCTAAGTTTTCATAACTGTGACCTTAATTGCCTACCGTCTGTAAGCTGTTAGTGTCTTAACGACCGTTCCACAGGTGCATGTTCATAAATTGTTTATGGTTCATTGAACAAGCATGGGTAACATTGTTTAAATCCTTTACAATGAAGATCTGTGAAGTTATTTGGATTTTTACGAATTATCTTAGAAAGACAGGGTCCTGAAAAAGGGACGTTTCTTATTTTGCTGAGTTTAGAATTTAGTTGAAAATATGGATGTGATCCCTCCCATTGTTTTTCACATTGAAGCTTTCTTTTTACAGGTCTACTCAAAAGCATGTAGGATGAAGACAAGCCATCTCAAAGCTTTATTTGGCTTCACAGAATTTCTCAGGTAGCTATAGCTATCATATTCCATAATTGTATCAAGTGTAAACATGCAGGGTGTGTCAGATATTGCGCTGCAGTTTAGGTAAACTCTGACATCATTATAACTGGATGATGCCCACACTCGTATGTATCCTTCTTTAAATGATATGTTTAATCTCTTTAAGTAAGCCATGCTATTCAATTTTAATTCAGTTCACATGGGCTCTGATTGCACTCAATGATGATATTTCTAAGATAAAGTTAAGTTACAAAACCCAAAGTTTGGATACAGGTAACTGCTGAAATAATGGAAACACCAATATAAAGTGTCTTAATATGGTGTTGGGCCCCCATGCAGCCTGGTGTCATAGACTAGACGTAACATAGTAAAAGTAAATCTGGGATACAAATTATACTGAACAAAAATATAAATGCCACAATTTCAAAGATTGTACTGAGTTACAGTTCACATAAGGAAATCAGTTAACTGAAATAAATTCATTAGGCCCTAATCTATGGATTTCACATGACTGGGAATATTGATATGCATCTGTTGGTCAGACACCTAAAAAAAAAAAAGGTAGGGGCGTTGATCAGAAAACCAGTCATATCTGGTGTGATCGCCATTTGACTCATACAGCGCGACACATCTCCTTCGCATAGAGTTGATCAGGCTGTTGATTGTGGCCTGTGGAATGTTGTCCCACTCCTCTTCAATGGCTGTGCGAAGTTGCTGGATATTGGCGTCGTCTGGGTTAGGGGAGGGTTTGGCCAGGGGGGGGGCTTTACTTGGCTCATCGCGATCTAGTGACTCCTTGTGGTGGGCCGGGCGCCTGCAGGTTGACTTCGGTAGTCAGTTGAACACTGTTTCCTCCACACATTGGTGCGGCTGGCTTCTGGGTTAAGCGGGCGGGTGTTAAGAAGCGCGGTTTGGCGGGTCATGTTTCGGGGGACACATTACTCGACCATCGCCTCTCCCGAGCCCATTGGAGAGTTGCAGCGATGAGACAAGATCGTAATTGGATTGCAATTGGATATCATGAAATTGGGGAGAAAAAGGGGGTTAACCTATTTAATCCCATCGGTCACAATAGTGACCGTAAAAAACGTTTTCAGTTATAAGGCTCTAAAACTTTTACTGAATGATCTATCAATGTATTTCCAGCAAATATTGAAATAATAAAGGGTCTCAATGAAAGATGTGCAGTGTCACATGTTTAGTGTGAATTGTCACATGACCAGAGCTGTTTACTTCCTGGTTGCACCATGAGAAGAGGATGACTGCATCAAAGCTCCCAAACAAAAGGTTAGTAAAGTATGTTAACATAAAGTTAGGACAAAGATTTTTGGTACACATCATCTTTAAGGTGTCTAGTATTGATACATTCATTTGAAATTACTCAACTTTGTTCAGTGTGGTCATAGAATGTGTAAACATGTTGACGGCAACAATAGTGACCGGCGGGATAACACAGTGCGTCTAGGTATACACATAGTTATACACATACATAGTTCTTGTTTTACCTAACTTTCTACTCTGTTCTTTCTTTTAGTTTCACTTTGAGTCAAGTTCTGGATATGTTGGATCTAGGTGACTGCCCAGACAAGGCATGCAACATTGCAGTTATCCCTCAAAATGAGAAAGATGCTGTCCTGAGTGATTGTGATAGCGATGGGTCAGATATGGACTATGGAAAGGCCATTTGCCAGCCAGGCTGTTGAATGCATATAATGAACATATGCAAACAGATCATGACAGGAACAACGTTATCAGTGATGATGACCTACCCCTCACCCCCCCCCATCCACAACCTCCCCCACCCCCCTCCATTGTTGATAATGAAGAGCCAAGGGCCTCTACCCGCCAGAGGGTCCAGTCAGAAGAGCCAAGGGCCTCTACAAGCCATAGGGGTCAGCCAGAAGAGCCAAGGGAAAAGCTGCAGGTGGTCAAAAATAAAGATTGAGTGTTCAAACAATCGAAGAGGCCTGCCACTGATGTGATTCCAAAACACATAGTATACAGCCCAAATATGCAAAAGTTTGGCACGAAACCACTGAGCCACGGAAGGAGATCTTTACTGACTGCTACTGTTGAAGATCAGGCAAGATATGACAAAACTTCTCACTGGCCAATCAAGACGATGCACCGGTTCCAGAGAAGTCGTCATTGTGACAAACGTACTACCTATGGATGTGAGAAATGCAAAGTGCCACTGCACATTGAGTGCTTCAAGATATACCATGGACAGTAGAAAAGGAGATAAGATCGAATGAAAAAGGGCTGAAAAAGACAATAAAAGAAAAATAGAAAAGTCGATAAAGGGCGAGGAGAAGCAGTACAACGGACTCTAGGAAGAAAAGAAAAGTCGACGAAAAAGACAATCAAAATGACTGAAATGTTTTTGGAAAAGGTCAATTGATTCAAGACATACTGTATGACAGTAGGACTGACTGATCACAGTTCAAAATAGTGATGCACAAACTAATTTTGCTCTTGGTTCTGAAGCCTAACTCTATGATATACTGTATATATATATATATATATAAGCACTCATTGTGCAGTGGTGCTTTTTAAATATACAGTGAGGGAAAAAAGTATTTGATCCCCTGCTGATTTTGTACGTTTGCCCACTGACAAAGAAATTATCAGTCTATAATTTTAATGGTAGGTTTATTTGAACAGTGAGAGACAGAATAACAACAAAAATATCCAGAAAAATGCATGTCAAAAATGTTATAAATTGATTTGCATTTTAATGAGGGAAATAAGTATTTGACCCCTTCTCAATCAAAAAGATTTCTGGCTCCCAGGTGTCTTTCATACAGGTAAGGAACGGAGATTAGGAGCACACTCTTAAAGGGAGTGCTCCTAATCTCAGTTTCTTACCTGTATAAAAGATACCTGTCCACAGAAGCAATCAATCAATCAGATTCCAAACTCTCCACCATGGCCAAGACCAAAGAGCTCTCCAAGGATGTCAGGGACAAGATTGTAGACCTACACAAGGCTGGAATGGGCTACAAGACCATCGCCAAGCAGCTTGTTGAGAAGCTGACAACAGTTTCTGTGATTATTCGCAAATGGAAGAAACACAAAAGAACTGTCAATCTCCCTCAGCCTGGGGCTCCATGCAAGATCTCACCTCGTGGAGTTGCAATGATCATGAGAACGGTGAGGAATCAGCCCAGAACTACACAGGAGGATCTTGTCAATGATCTCAAGGCAGCTGGGACCATAGTCATCAAGAAAACAATTGGTAACACACTATGCCGTGAAGGACTGAAATCCTGCAGCGCCCGCAAGGTCCCCCTGCTCAAGAAAGCACATATACATGCCCGTCTGAAGTTTGCCAATGAACATCTGAATGATTCAGAGGACAACTGGTTGAACGTGTTGTGGTCAGATGAGACCAAAATGGAGTTCTTTGGCATCAACCCAACTTGCCGTGTTTGGAGGAGGAGGAATGCTGCCTATGACCCCAAGAAACCATCCCCACCGTCAAACATGGAGGTGGAAACATTATGCTTTGGGGGTGTTTTCCTGCTAAAGGGACAGGACAACTTCACCGCATCAAAGGGACGATGGACGGGGCCATGTACCGTCAAATCTTGGGTGAAAACCTCCTTCCCTCAGCCAGGGTATTGAAAATGGGTCGTGGATGGGTATTCCAGCATGACAATGACCCAAAACATACGGCCAAGGCAACAAAGGAGTGGCTCAAGAAGAAGCACATTAAGGTCCTGGAGTGGCCTAGCCAGTCTCCAGACCTTAATCCCATAGAAAATCTGTGGAGGGAGCTGAAGGTTCGAGTTGCCAAACGTCAGCCTCGAAACCTTAATGACTTGAAGAAGATCTGCAAAGAGGAGTGGGACAAAATCCCTCCTGAGATGTGTGCAAACCTGGTGGCCAACTACAAGAAACGTCTGACCTCTGTGATTGCCAACAAGGGTTTTGCCACCAAGTACTAAGTCATGTTTTGCAGAGGGGTCAAATACTTATTTCCCTCATTAAAATGCAAATCAATTCATAACATTTTTGACATGCGTTTTTCTGGATTGTTTTGTTGATATTCTGTCTCTCACTGTTCAAATAAACCTACCATTAAAATTATAGACTGATAATTTCTTTGTCAGTGGGCAAACGTACAAAATCAGCAGGGGATCAAATACTTTTTTCCCTCACTGTATATACATATAATTGTATTTTGTTCAGTGTAGGCCTCTACTTGAATGCATATTCTACAGGCTACCTCTATCCTAAATGTTACCTTTATGTTCAGTGGGAATGAATCACACGACTGCTATACAGTTGTTAGTGAATGTTGCACTAAAATGTCACAATGACAATGTTACAATGAATATTGCACTAAAGTACAAGTTCAAATGTTACAATAAAGTTACAATATTAATGTTTCAATACATGTTGCACTAAAGTAACAATGTTACAATAAAGTAACAATGTTGAAATACATTGATGGTTGTTTTTTTGTCTTTGCTCTCAGTATTCATATCGATGTAGTGTAATGGTTTTTGATGTGTAAAATAGTCACACTAGAATGTGACGGGGCATTCTAGTGGCAATGCTGGGGACTGCTAGTGACAGAGTTTTAAATGTGTTAATAACTGGGTTGGGATATATAAGAACTTTGATAACTGCATAGGAGAAATATGTTAATTCAGTATACGTAACATTATCCCACCGGTCACAATTGTGACCGACCATAAAACACACTTTTTCACCTACTTTTCCATTAAAATTTCAAAAAATAATGATTGATTACTTCAAAGGGTTACTAATGGCACTTGATTTGGATATTTTCATGTCTGGGAAAATAAATAAAAAAGAAGATGTAGGTAGGCTAGAAGCTATCACAATGCTATATTTCAAGTCGGATGGCCAGGAATCAGATTTGTATCTGACTTCAAACCATCTATGATGGTGGTTTGAAATGTGGCTTGACATATCTGATTCCATGTGCGTTTTTGACTGTTCAGACTGCACGAAAAAGCGCAGTTTCTAAACGGATATGCAAAAAAATTGGATTTGAGTCACTTCAAACTGCCAATGTGAAGAAGGCTATATGTGGGACGGTAGCGTCCCACCTGGCCAACATCCAGTGAAAATGCAGAGCGCCGAATTCAAATACATTTCTAGAAAAAATTAACTTTCATGAAATCACACATTCAATATACCAAATTAAAGCTACACTTGTTGTGAATCCAGCCAACGTGTCAGATTTCAAAAATGCTTTACGGCTAAAGCAAACATTTCTATTATCTGAGGATAGCACCCCAGCAAACAATCACAGACCATCATATTTCAACCCCCCCCGGCACAACACAAAACGCAGAAATAAAGATATAATTCATGCCTTACCTTTGAAGAGCTTCTTCTGTTGGCACTCCAATATGTCCCATAAACATCACAAATGGTCCTTTTGTTTGATTAAATCTGTCGATATATATCCAAAATGTCAATTTATTTGGCGCGTTTGATCCAGAAAAACACCGGTTCCAACTCGCTCAACATGACTACAAAAGTTACCTGTAAGCTTTGTCCAAACATTTCAAACTACTTTTGTAATAGAACTTTAGGTATTTTTTAATGTAAATAATCGATAAAATTGAAGACGGGATGATCTGTGTTCAATACTGGAGGAAAACAATGTGTAGAATGCTTTCTGGTCACGCACCTCTAACAAACAGTACACTTCACTGGAGCCTCATTCTGAACATGGCTACTTCTTAATTTCTCAAAGGAAAAACCTCAACCAATTTCTAAAGACTGTTGACATCCAGTGGAAGCGATAGGAACTGCAGGAAGGTCCCTTAGAAATCTGGATCACCAATTGAAAAGAGAGTGACCTCAAAAAGAAAAATCTGAATGGTTTGTCCTGCCAAATAAGTTCTGTTATAGTCAGACATGATTCAAACAGTTTTCGAAACTTCAGAGTGTTTTCTATCCAATACTAATAATAATATGCATATATTAGCATCTGGGACTGAGTAGGAGGCAGTTTACTCTGGGCACGCTTTTCATCCAAATGTGAAAATGCTGCCCCCTATCCATAAGAAGTTTTAACCAACCTCTTGACATGTTTCACCAACATATAACTGATAAAGTTGAAATAGGCCTACTTCATCAGTTATCATGACTAGACGTTGACCGATTATGATTTTTCAACGGCGATACCGATACAGATTATTGGAGGACCAAAAAAAAAAGGACCAAAAAGATGATACAGATTAATCGGACAATTTTTATGTATATATATATTTGTAATAATAACACTTACAACAAACCTGAATGAACAATTACATTTTTATTTTAACTTAATATAATACATAAATAAAATCTATTGAGTGTCAAATAAATAATGAAACATGCTCAATTTGGTTTAAATAATGCAAAAACACAGTGTTGGAGAAGAAAGTAAAAGTGCAATATGTGCCATGTAAAAAAGTAAAGTTTGAATGAATGCTTACGAGCCTGCTGCTGCCTACCACCGCTCAGTCACACTGCTCTATCAAATATCAAATCATATACTTAATTATAATAAACACAGAAATACAAGCCTTTGGTCATTAATATGGTCAAATACGGAAACTATCATTTAGAAAACAAAACGTTTATTCTTTCAGTGAAATACGGGACCATTCCATATTTTATGGAAAGCGTGGCAACCCGAAGTCTAAATATTGGTGTTACATTGCACAACCTTCAATATTATGTCATAATTATGTAAAATTCTGGCAAATTAGTTCGCAACGAGCCAGGTGGCCCAAACTGTTGCATATACCCTGACTCTGCTTGCACTGAATGCAAGAGAAATGACACAATTTCCCTTGTTAATATTGCCTGCTAACATGAATTTCTTTTAACTAAATATGCAGGTTTAAAAACATATACTTCTGTGTATTGATTTTAAGAAAGGCATTGATGTTTATGGTTAGGTACATTTGTGCAAAGATTGTGCTTCTTTCGGCAATGCACTTTTGTTAAATCATCACCCGTTTGGCGAAGTTGACGTAGGCTGTGATTCGATGGTAAATTAACAGCCACCGCATTGATTATATGCAATGCAGGACAAGCTAGTTAACCTAGTAATATCATCAACCATGTGTAGTTAACTAGTGATTATGTGATGATTGATTGTTTTTTATAAGATAAGTTTAATGCTAGCTAGCAACTTACCTTGGCTCCTTGCTGCACTCGCGTAACAGGTGGTCAGCCTGCCACGCAGTTTCCTCGTGGAATGCAATGTAATCGGCCATAATCGATTGTTATGAAAACTTGAAATCTGTCCTAATTAATCGGCGGTGTTGATTAATCGGTCGACCTCTAATCATGACTCTTGGTACATCTGACACCGGCAGGTATAACCATGCATGGTGTAACTCAAGGCATATAGTATTTTCAATATATGGATGTGATCCCCATTGTTTTCCCACATATAAGCTTTCTTTTTACAGGTCCACTCAAAAGCATGTGGGATGAAAAGACAATTGTCATCTCACAGCTTCATTCGACTTCATTGCTTTTCTCAGGTAGCTAGTTATCATATTCCATCTTCTTATCATGTGTTCATTTGTATACTAACATTTAGTAAAGCATTATTAGAATGTTGGTTTTACAACAACCGTCACCAAGAAGCACACAAGTATCACAGTATCTTTGGTGATCTAATACTAATACAAGAGAATTTAAGTTTCTCCCTAATCCATGGCTGTATTGTCTGTCTCCTTCCTTAGTCATTATTGAGGTTCAGTTGCCTATTTCACCTATGGGAGTGTCAGCTCCAGGTAGTGACATCACCCTTAGATGCTCTTTACCTCCGTATGAACCTCAACCACCTGATTGTCAACTGACAGTGTGGAGAATCAGTGGTGGTCCACAGCTATTACCATGGGAGAGATCAGCTAGAAACACAGTGTTGTTTACAAGGGACCCACTCATCTGTTTGAAGACCAGCTCGCTGTGGGAAATGTCTCACTTGGACTGAGTGGTGTGCAGCCGAGTGACCAGGGCAAAAATACTTGTGATGTGACAGGTGAACAGGGAAGCACCCTGGAAAAGCTAATACTTTTAGTGAGATGTTAGAGAGTGTATTTTTGTCCGTTCAGATTTTTTGGGGGAATCTTTTGTCATTGGGAGATTAAGAGACATAAAAGTATTAAGCTATCTGCACAAAATCAACTTAGTCATCTACTTGCCTAAAGCCCTTTGCAGTCAGAATTCTCCTTTGTTAAGAGCTGAATATGAGTATTGTTGTTTTTGTTTACCCCTGGCCCCCTTCAAGAATCCACAGCTCAGCTGTCTGTACAGTCATCCTGTGACAGCTTCATCATCACCCTCACCTCCTCCCAGGGTTTTCCCCAGCCTGATGTGTGGTGGACGGACTCTCCAATTAGAGCCACGGCCGTATCGGTCTGGACAGCAGGGAGCGCTATGAGGTCCACAGCTCCATGGAGGTCAGGCCAAACAGTACACTCACCATCATTGCTGAAATGAGACTGGATCTCAATCAAAGCTTCACCCGCTCGCTCACCCTCCACCCACTCCCAGGTAAAGGTGCGACCTACCAACAGGTTTAGGGGTAGAGCAATGTGACCAAGTATGGATCACTGATTTAGTGATGAAATATTAAACCATTGCATAATCACTAATGGCTAAACCCTGACAAGAGATTACTCCTACACAAGTTCTGCAATGTATGAATTCTAGACAAAATTTGTAGTCAAACACCCATCCTAAATATGGATTTGACATTTCACTTTGAGGGCAAATGAGTCATATGAGCATTGTGTATAGATGTACTGCATGCAAGAATAACATCATTGCAGAGTGCAACTTTCCATGACAGGAACTGTTTACAATGCCCTCAATGAAAGGTTCAGTGACCAGGCAGTACTACTAGAGGAACAGGTCTTTGGGATGTGAAGCTGAAAGCCTGTCTCTTTCTCTCTTCTCCTCCTCTTCAACAGAATGCTGTGAGGTGCCTCTTGCAACCGCGGGCAGACCTGCTTCGACATTATTAGGGATAGTTCTCTTAGCAGCGTTAGCAATGCCACTCATTTTGTACTTCAGACGCAGGCCTGAAACACACCAACACCAGCTGGTCCCACAATACTATACAACTGGACAAGATGAGGCTCATGAAACAGAGACTTGATAGATCATGAACAAAAACGAGTTATAAAAGTCTAAGCTTACAGGACTGTTTCAATGTCACAAATATAGGTGTGTGTGTTGCTGCCTTCTGAAATATTTCCACTCCCTCTTGGTCATGTATTATAGAGTACTGCTAGCAGTAGACTTTGCTACTCTCTGCAGCCCTATGTAATCCAGACTACTTTGTTTTTTTTGGGGATGCAGAGCTGTCATGAAGGTGAAGGGTGGCTGCTTTGAAGAATCTCCAATATAAATTTATTTTGATAACACTTTTTTTGGTTACGACATGATTTCATATGTGTTATTTCATAGTTTTGATGTCTTCACTAGTATGCTACAATGTAGAAAATAGTAAAAAATAAAGGAAAACCCTTGAATGAGTTGGTGTGTCCAGACATTTGACTGGTACTGTCCATTTGGTACAATGTTATTGTCAAAGGTGGCCTGGTAACAACAACTGGGAAAAGTACTATCCCCCTTACAGTTGGGCTGGTTGAAAAGTTGATGCTACATGACGAGGTGGATGTAACTGCAACGTCTGGGGCATATTACAGACATATTTCACGTTATTACATGGTACTTGGAGTCACTCTGTGAGACAGTTCATTACATTACCAATTTACTGTTGCTGCAACGCAGGCATTTTGAAAAGCAACTGTTCAACCAGCATATCAACCAATAGTTGTTACAAGCTGTTGCAACAAGACATGTTTGACAAATCTTGAGCCACCCACAGAAGGTACATATACAAATACAACACACCTACTCCTCCATCCCCACCTTAAGTATATTTGTTTTGTAAATTCGTACGTTGACCCAACAGGAAAAGGTTACTAATAGGAACTTTTCATTTCATGGGAGGAATTTGCATTGTCACTTAGATAAAGAATGAAATACAACCCTGAATGTACCCTGATAGCAGTTCAAAAAGACACCCTCTTACACATCACCCTCAGAGCTAGACTGTGAACCCATACACCAGCCTTCACACCACCACTACCTGCCTTCGTCCCATCTAAGCCGGTTCGTGGAATACCCCTGTCCCTCCCAGAGGACTTTGACGGCGCGTCATCGACCTGTACCTTGCCTGCTACGCCGACGCTATCTCCGGGAGAGACAGGTTTGCCACGTCATCACGGCACTGACCAGACAGGACCTGAACTGGAGTGCCACGGTCTGGGAGATGGGCGGACCCGAAGTCGAGTCCTATGAGCGCTTCACCCTCCTCTTCCGCTTGGTGTTCGATCATCCTGTGGAGGTCCGAGAAGGGGGTGAGCGCCTACTACGAGTACACCAGGGATATAGGACCGTCCTGGAGTTCCGGACCATCGCGGCCAGAGTCAACAGTAGGGAGTGAACATTACCCCATAGTATACACAGTAGGCAGGTGGGTGTTTGGAAGGGCAAAGTGGGATCAGTTTCAGGAGCTGAGTGAGCAGGTGATGGCTCAGGTGGATATGAGAGGGGATGTGGATAGTATGGATAACTGGGTGAGAACAGCATTAGTGGGGGCAGCTACTGAGGCTAATCCTAAGAGTTCAGGGCAGAAGAAAGCAGTCCCATGCTGGACGGAGGAGTGTGGAGCATTGGTGAGGAGTAGGAAGGAAGCAGTAGAGGTACCAATCCGGAAGCCAGGGAAGGGCCCAATGAGGCCAACAAGCTATCGGCCAGTAGCTTTAACATATGTACAGTTGAAGTCGGAAGTTGACATACAGTTTAGCAAAATAGATTTAAACTCAGTTTTCACAATTCCTGACATTTAATCCTAGTCAAATTCCCTGCCTTAGGTCAGTTAGGATCACCACTTTATTTTAAGAACATTAAATGTCAGAATAATACTAGAGAGAATGATTTATTTCAGCTTTTATTTCTTTCATCACATTCCCAGTGGGTCAGAAGTTTACATACACTCAATTAGTATTTGGTAGCAATGTCTTTAAATTGTGTAACTTGGGTCAAACGTTTCGGGTAACCTTCCACAAGCTTCCCACAATAAGTTTGGTGAATTTTGGCCCATTCCTCCTGACAGAGCTGGTGTAACTGAGTCAGGTTTGTAGGCCTCCTTGCTCACACACACATTTTCAGTTCTGCCCACACATTTTCTATAGGATTGAGGTCAGGGCTTGTGATGGCCACTCCAATACCTTGACTTTGTTGTCCTTAAGCCATTTTGCCACAACTTTGGAAGTATGCTTTGGGTCATTGTCCATTTGGAAGACCCATTTGAGACCAAGCTTTAACGTCCTGACTGATGTCTTGAGATGTTGCTTCAATATATCCACATAATTTTCCATCCTCATGTTGCCATCTATTTTGTGAAGTGCACCAGTCCCTCCTGCAGCAAAGCACCACCACAACATGATGCTGCCATCCCGTGCTTCATGGTTGGGATGGTGTTCTTCGACTTGCAAGCCTCTCCCTTTTTCCTCCAAACATAACGATGGTCATTATGACCAAACAGTTCTATTTTTGTTTCATCAGACCAGAGGACATTTCTCCAAAAAGTATGATCTTTGTTCCCATGTGCAGTTGCAAACTGCAGTCTGGCTTTTTTATGGCGGTTTTAGAGCAGTTGCTTCTTCCTTGCTGAGCGCCCATTCAGGTTATGTCGATATAGGACTCGTTTTACTGTGGATATAGATACTGTACTTTTTTACCTGATTCCTCCAGCATCTTCACAAGGTCCTTTGCTGTTGTTCTGGGATTGATTTGCACTTTTCGCACCAAAGTACGTTCATCTCTAGGAGACAGAACGCGTCTCCTTCCTGAGCGGTATGACGGCAGCGGGGTCCCATGGTGTTTATACTTGCATACTATTGTTTGTACACATGAACGTGGTACCTTCAGGCATTTGGAAATTGCTCCCAAGGATGAACCAGACTTGTGGAGGTCTCCAATTTTTTTTCTGAGTTCTTGACTGATTTATTTAGATTTTCACATGATGTCAAGCAAAGAGGCACTGAGTTTGAAGGTAGGCCTTGAAATACATCCACAGGTACACCTCCAATTGACTCAAATGATGTCAATTAGCCAATGTCGTGGTAATTTCCTGTATTACTAAATGAGGAGAGTTATAAACCACACACAAGTCAGAGTTTTACTTAAACTTCATCCTTAATTATATGAGCTTCACCATAGCCCTTTGACTCTCAGATCAATTCAGTGTCTATAAATGAATTCTGAGAGTGCTTACAAAAGAATACTAGTATCTTTTATAGCCAAGATACACCCCTCTCAACTCACATGACGAACCACAGTTCTCAGGAACTTCACAAAGGGCCTTTTACTTGAGAGAGGAGTATCCCATAGTCAGATAGCATTAGCTATAAATTATCGTTCAGTTTGGTCTCTAAGACGAGGTCCTAATCTCGTTCTTGGTACTTCATAGTACAAAAACATTACCTCATCCAATGGCATATATCAATTGTCAACTATAGATACTCCCATCTCAAATACACCCCCTCTTCTCTCCACTCCTGGACAAGCTCACTGAGGGGAGTGACTTGTGCACAGACATTGTGGAGCCAAGGTAATTGGTTCCCCCTTAATAATCCCTTCACATGGTTTAACAGATACATTCACATATGAAGACAATGTTCCATTCTGTCCTCCTCCCCTTCTGATATTCTGCATAGCACCAGACATGTAAAAAACAAGCCTGACCTCTCCCCTCTCTGGGCCCCAAGTTACTTTTCCCTAGCAGAGAAGGGAAAAGTCCAACTGCCAACAGTATAGTCCAAAAGGAGACATTCTAATGACAAGTATCTCACATAAGCATATTATGAAAGTAAATAAAACATCTTATTTATCTATGTTACCCAACTAATTCTGATTCATCCCCAACACCTTGTCACGAACGTCTTGAGGATAATGAGTGGACCAAGGCGCAGCGTGTGAAAAATACATTCTCTTTTATTAGAGATGAGTGAAACACGAAACGAACACTTAAAACAAAACTAAACAAAACAACAAACGACCGTGAAGCTACAAACGTAAGTGCAATACAAAAGCTACAAACGTTCGACATAGACATTTACCCACAAACGCATAATGCCTATGGCTGCTTTAAATATGGCTCCCAATCAGAGACAAATGAAAGACAGCTGTCTCTGATTGAGAACCACTCAGGCAACCATAGACATACCTAGACACATTCACTAAACACAACCCCAGACACTAAACCCAACACCCCCTTTACCATATAACCACCCAAGACGAGACAAAACAAAAACATTCCCCATGTCACACCCTGACCTAACTAAAATAATAAAGAAAACAAAGAATACTAAGGCCAGGGCGTGACAGTACCCCCCCCCCCAAAGGTGCGGACTCCGGCCGCAAAACCTAACACAGAAGGGGAGGGTCCGGGGTGGGCCTTCCTATGGCGGCAGCTCGGGTGCGGGACGTGACCCCCACTCCACCATTGTCATTACCAGCTTTGGTGTCTCTGGTAGATCCTGGCTGACTGGCGGCTCTGGAAGATCCTGGCTGGCTGGCGACTGGCTGCTCATGGCTGGCTGGTGACTCTGGCTGCTCATGGCTGGCTGGCGACTCTGGCTGCTCATGGCTGGCTGGCGACTCTGGCTGCTCATGGCTGGCTGGCGACTCTGGCTGCTCATGGCTGGCTGGCGACTCTGGCTGCTCATGGCTGGCTGGCGACTCTGGCTGCTCATGGCTGGCTGGCGACTCTGGCTGCTCATGGCTGGCTGGCGACTCTGGCTGCTCATGGCTGGCTGGCGACTCTGGCTGCTCATGGCTGGCTGGCGACTCTGGCTGCTCATGGCTGGCTGGCGGCTCTGGCTGCTCATGGCTGGCTGACGGCTCTGGCTGCTCATGGCTGGCTGGCGGCTCTGGCTGCTCATGGCTGACGGGCGGCTTTGAAGGCTCAGGACAGACGGGCGGCTTTGAAAGCTCAGGACAGACGGGCAGTTCAGGCGGTGCTTGGCAGACGGACAGCTCAGACGGCGTTAGGCAGACGGGCAGTTCAGGCGCCGCTGGGCAGACGGCAGACTCTGGCCGGCTGAGGCGCACTGTAGGCCTGGTGCGTGGTGCCGGAACTGGTGGTACCGGGCTGGGGACACGCACCTGAAGGCTAGTGTGGGGAGAAGGAACAGGGCATACTGGACCCTGGAGACGCACATTAGGCCTAGTGCGTGGTGCCGGAACTGGTGGTCCCGGGCTGGGGACACGCACCTCAGGGCTAGTGCGGGGAGCAGCAACAGGACGCACAGGACTCTGGAGACGCACAGGAGGCTTGGTGCGTGGTGCCGGAACTGGTGGTACCGGGCTGGAGACACGCACCATAGGGTGAGTGCGTGGAGGAGGGACAGGGCTCTGGAGACACACTGGAAGCATGGTGCGTGGTGTAGGCACTGGTGGTACTGGGCTGGGGCGGGGAGGTGGCGCCGGAAATACCGGACCGTGCAGGCGTACTGGCTCCCTTGAGCACTGAGCCTGCCCAACCTTACCTGGTTGTATGCTCCCCGTAGCCCGACCAGTGCGGGGAGGTGGAATAACCCGCACTGGGCTGTGTAGGCGAACCGGGGACACCATGCGTAAGGCTGGTGCCATGTATGCCGGCCCGAGGAGACGCACTGGAGGCCAGATGCGTTGGGCCGGCTTCATGACATCCGGCTCAATACTCAATCTAGCCCTGCCAGTGCGGGGAGGTGGAATAACCCGCACCGGGCTATGCACACGTACAGGAGACACCGTGCGCTCTTCCGCATAACACGGTGTCTGCCCGTACTCTCGCTCTCCACGGTAAGCACGGGGAGTTGGCGCAGGTCTCCTACCTGACTTCGCCACACTCCCTTTTAGCCCCCCCCCCAATAATTTTTTTGGGCTGCTTCACAGGCTTCCGTGCTAGCCGATCGATCGACCAGTGCTCTATTTCCTCCCAGGTTGTATAGTAATGGGCCGCTGCTGCTGCTGTCGCTAGTGCCCATTACCACGCTGCTTGGTCCGATTATGGTGGGTAATTCTGTAACGACTCTCGTCGTTGGTTGAAGGAAAGGAGGACCAAAGCGCAGCGTGGTACGTTTCCATATTTATTTGAACACTTACTTTAACACGAACAAAACAATAAACAAAACGAAACCAACGACGCTACAGTCTTGAACGAGAGAACATAAAACACATGAACGCACGAACAGGAACAATCACCCACAAACAAATAGTGAGAAACAGCCTACCTTAATATGGTTCCCAATCAGAGACAATGACAAACACCTGCCTCTGATTGAGAACCATATTAGGCCAAACAATAAACCCAACATAGAAACACAAAACATAGAATGCCCATCCAGCTCACGTCCTGACCAACTAAACAAAGACTAAACAAAGGAAATAAGGTCAGGAACGTGACATCACCGAATTTCTCAGGTAGCTATAGCTTTCATATTCCATAATTGTATCAAGTGTAAACATGCAGAGAGTGTCAGATATTGCGCTGCAGTTTAGGTAAACTCATCTGACATCATTATAACTGGATGATGCCCACACTAGTATATATCCTTCTTTAAATTATATGTTTAATCTCTTTAAGTAAGCCATGCTATTCAATTTTAATTGAGTTCACATGGGCTCTGATTGATCTCAATGATGATATTTCTAAGATAAAGTTAAGTTACAAAACCCAAAGAATGGATACAGGTAACTGCCGAAATAATGGAAACACCAATATCAAGCCTCCTAATATGGTGTTGGGCCACCATGCAGCCGGGTGTCATAGACTAGACATAGTAAAAACATAGTAAAAGTAAATCTGGGATAGAAATTATACTGAACGAAAAAATAAATGCCACAATTTCAAAAATTGTACTGAGTTTCAGTTCACATAAGGAAATCAGTTAACTGAAATAAATCCATTACCCCCTAATCTATGGATTTCACATGACTGGGAATACTGATATGCATCTGTTGGTCAGACACCTAAAAAAAAAGTTAGGGGCGTTGATCAGAAAACCAGTCATATCTGGTGTGATCGCCATTGGAATCATGCAGCGCGACACATCTCCTTCGCATAGAGTTGATCAGGCTGTTGATTGTGGCCTGTGGAATGTTGTCCCACTTGCTGGATATTGGCGTCATCTGGGTTAGGGGAGGGTTTGGCCGGGGGGGGGCTTTACTTGGCTCATTGCGATCTAGTGACTCCTTGTGGCGGGCCGGGTGCCTGCAGGTTGACTTCGGTAGTCAATTGAACACTGTTTCCTCCACACATTGGTGCGGCTGGCTTCTGGGTTAAGCGGGCGGGTGTTAAGAAGCGCGGTTTGGCGGGTCATGTTTCGGGGGACACATTACCCGACAATCGCCTCTCCCGAGCCCGTTGGAGAGTTGCAGCGATGAGACAAGATCGTAATTGGATTGCAATTGGATATCATGAGATTGGGGAGAAAAAGGGGGTTAAATAAAAAAGAAGATGTAGGTAGGCTAGAAGCTATCACAATGCTGTATTTCAAGTCGGATGGCCAGGAATCAGATTTGTATCTGACTTCAAAC
This sequence comes from Salvelinus alpinus, assembly GCF_045679555.1. Taxonomy (NCBI): domain Eukaryota; kingdom Metazoa; phylum Chordata; class Actinopteri; order Salmoniformes; family Salmonidae; genus Salvelinus; species Salvelinus alpinus. The sequence continues at coordinate 3,209,707 of NC_092120.1, read as the reverse complement.
AATCTACGATGCTGGTTTGAAATGTGGCTAGACATATCTGATTCCATGTGCTTTTTGGCAGTTCAGACTGCAGGAAAAAGCGCCGTTTCTAATCGGATATGCAAAAAAATCAGATTTGAGTCACTTCAAACTGCCAATGTGAAAAAGGCTATAGTTAGCCAACCTCTTGACACGTTTCACCCACATATAACTGATAAAGTTGAAATAGGCCTACTTCATCAGTTATCATGACTCTTGGTACATCTGACACCGGCAGGTATAACCATGCATGGTGTAACTCAAGGCATATAGTATTTTCAATATATGGATGTGATCCCCATTGTTTTCCCACATATAAGCTTTCTTTTTACAGGTCCACTCAAAAGCATGTGGGATGAAAAGACAATTGTCATCTCACAGCTTCATTCGACTTCATTGCTTTTCTCAGGTAGCTAGTTATCATATTCCATCTTCTTATCATGTGTTCATTTGTATACTAACATTTAGTAAAGCATTATTAGAATGTTGGTTTTACAACAACCGTCACCAAGAAGCACACAAGTATCACAGTATCTTTGGTGATCTAATACTAATACAAGAGAATTTAAGTTTCTCCCTAATCCATGGCTGTATTGTCTGTCTCCTTCCTTAGTCATTATTGAGGTTCAGTTGCCTATTTCACCTATGGGAGTGTCAGCTCCAGGTAGTGACATCACCCTTAGATGCTCTTTACCTCCGTATGAAAACCTGAACCTCAACCACCTGATTGTCAACTGACAGTGTGGAGAATCAGTGGTGGTCCACGGCTATTACCATGGGAGAGATCAGCTGGAAACATAGTGTTGTTTACAAAGGACACACTCATCTGTTTGAAGACCAGCTCGTTGTGGGAAATGTCTCACTTAGACTGAGTGGTGTGCAGCCGAGTGACCAGGGCCAAAACACTTGTGATGTGACAGATGAACAGGGAAGCACCCTGGAAAAGCTACTACTTTTACTGAGATGTTAGAGAGTATGTATTTTTGTCCATTTCAGATTTTTTAGGAATCTTGCATGTATGGGGGATAAAGAGACATAAAAGTATTAAGCTATCTGCACAAAATCAACTTAGTCATCTACTTGCCTAAAGCCCTTTGCAGTCAGAATTCTCCTTTGTTAAGAGCTGAATATGAGTATTGTTGTTTTTGTTTACCCCTGGCCCCCTTCAAGAATCCACAGCTCAGCTGTCTGTACAGTCATCCTGTGACAGCTTCATCATCACCCTCACCTCCTCCCAGGGTTTCTCCCCAGCCATATGTGTGGTGGACGGACTCTCCAATTAGAGCCACGGCCGTATCGGTCTGGACAGCAGGGGGCGCTATGAGGTCCACAGCTCCATGGAGGTCAGGCCAAACAGTACACTCACCATCATTGCTGAAATGAGACTGGATCTCAATCAAAGCTTCACCCGCTCGCTCACCCTCCACCCACTCCCAGGTAAAGGTGCGACCTACCAACAGGTTTAGGGGTAGAGCAATGTGACCAAGTATGGATCACTGATTTAGTGATGAAATATTAAACCATTTCATAATCACTAATGGCTAAACCCTGACAAGAGATTACTCCTACACAAGTTCTGCAATGTATGAATTCTAGACAAAATTTGTAGTCAAACACCCATCCTAAATATGGATTTGACATTTCACTTCGAGGGCAAATGAGTCATATGAGCATTGTGTATAGATGTACTGCATGCAAGAATAACATCATTGCAGAGTGCAACTTTCCATGACAGGAACTGTTTACAATGCCCTCAATGAAAGGTTCAGTGACCAGGCAGTACTACTAGAGGAACAGGTCTTTGGGATGTGAAGCTGAAAGCCTGTCTCTTTCTCTCTTCTCCTCCTCTTCAACAGAATGCTGTGAGGTGCCTCTTGCAACCGCGGGCAGACCTGCTTCGACATTATTAGGGATAGTTCTCTTAGCAGCGTTAGCAATGCCACTCATTTTGTACTTCAGACGCAGGCCTGAAACACACCAACACCAGCTGGTCCCACAATACTATACAACTGGACAAGATGAGGCTCATGAAACAGAGACTTGATAGATCATGAACAAAAACGAGTTATAAAAGTCTAAGCTAACAGGACTGTTTCAATGTCACAAATATAGGTGTGTGTGTTGCTGCCTTCTGAAATATTTCCACTCCCTCTTGGTCATGTATTATAGAGTACTGCTAGCAGTAGACTTTGCTACTCTCTGCAGCCCTATGTAATCCAGACTACTTTGTTTTTTTGGGGGATGCAGAGCTGTCATGAAGGGTGGCTGCTTTGAAGAATCTCAAATATACATTTCGATTTGATAACACTTTTTTTGGTTACGACATGATTTCATATGTGTTATTTCATAGTTTTGATGTCTTCGCTATTATTCTACAATGTAGAAAATAGTAAAAATAAAGAAAAACCCTTGAATGAGTTGGTGTATCCAGACATTTGACTGGTACTGTACATTTTGTCCAATGTTATTGTCAAAGGTGGCCTGGTAACAACAACTGGGAAAAGTACTATCCCCCTTACAGTTGGGCTGGTTGAAAAGTTGATGCTACATGACGAGGTGGATGTAACTGCAACGTCTGGGGAATATTACAGACATATTTCACGTTATTACATGGTACTTGGAGTCACTCTGTGAGACAGTTCATTACATTACCAATTTACTGTTGCTGCAACGCAGGCATTTTGAAAAGCAACTGTTCAACCAGCATATCAACCAATAGTTGTTACAAGCTGTTGCAACAAGACATGTTTGACAAACCTTGAGCCACCCACAGAAGGTACATATACAAATACAACACACCTACTCCTCCATCCCCACCTTAAGTATATTTGTTTTGTAAATCCGTACGTTGACCCAACAGGAAAAGGTTACTAATAGGAACTTTTCATTTTATGGGAGGAATTTGCATTGTCACTTAGATAAAGAATGAAATACAACCCTGGTTGTACCCTGATAGCAGTTCAAAAAGACACCGTCTTACACATCACCCTCAGAGCTAGACTGTGAACCCATACACCAGCCTTCACACCACCACTACCTGCCTTCGTCCCATCTAAGCCGGTTCGTGGAATACCCCTGTCCCTCCCAGAGCACTTAGACGGCGCGTCATCGACCTGTACCTCGCTCGCTACGCCGACGCTAGCTCGCTATGCCGACGCTATCTCGCTACGCCAACCCTAGTGATAGCAGTTCAAAAAGGTGCCTTCTGACACGTCACCCTCAGAGCTAGACTGTGAAACCATACATGCATTTGAAGCCCTTTACTTATATTGATGACAGGGATAAGGCCAGCCTGTGCCCATCCTTTCAAAGTGCCAAAGAAACTAAGCAAGAGGAGTGTTTTGTCTGTGAGCTGCAATGCCATGTGGGCCTACTGTTGGTTACAAGAGGAGACATTTTAAAGTTTAATAAATATGTCAGCAGCTCTGTAATGCATTTCAGATACTCACCTCCCCCCTTAAACTATACAAACACGCCCATGACATGATGTGTATTTAAGACAAATAAATCCTCACCCCTTTCGTCACACCCCCAAAATCCTCATGAGGTTCTATAGTCAATTCTTGTTCAGACCTCTGTCACCCTATTCTTTATTGAGCTGACAGTAAATATGATCTGGCTCTCAGATCCTGTTTCAATAACAATGTTTCTGTAAAGGTGTCCATGGTTTGTGTAAGCTCTCCTCGTCCGTCTCCCATACACCTAAAACATCCACGTGTATGTAATGAGCACTTCTTCTAATCCATGTTTAAATAATTCCATAAAACAATTAATTAAACGCCCATGATATTTTGAATAATTTGAAAATACATTGTTATTTTATATGGTCCCAATTTTTATTCAGTTTTTATTTAACCTTTATTTAACCGGCCAAGTTAATTAAGAACAAATTATTATTTACATCACTACACAGTGATGCTAAAAACTATATAATAATTACATGGTTTACATGCCTTATAAGAGGTATAATAGTTGATAGTACTATGTAACAACTACCCACACTTGTTACATTATGCTGCTATATTAACATTATGTGATACGTAATATAAAGTGGGACCTTTTTTAAAGTTTTATTCTATTGCAAAAAAATAAATAATTGTTTCTGGTCAGTAGGCCATAGTTTGGCAATATTATTTACCAGGTCTCTCTTACAAAATCTAAATGGGACAAACCTGCTTAAATAAATTTTTTATTTTATATATGTTGAGGTAGATTGAGGTAACATTTTATGAAACAGATGTTTGTTTCCAACTTCTTTTAAAAGTATTGCTTATGAGGAAAAATACTATGTAAATGTTTTGGTTAGATGGAAAATTCAGACACGCAGTTGTCAATATATGCATTACAGTCATGCATACGCTATGTTGACTTAATAAGTACGGTATTTCAATATTTTGTCAAGGATGTGTTTTTTTTTTACCCATCCTCTTCACAATATAAGACACCCTCTCATCCCTCCCTGTCTGTTATATCCTTCATGGTCCCACCAACAGGTAAAGTATGGACATCAAATCAGTCTTTTGGATTAGAAATATTGGTGAATAGTATCAGTTGAAGACCAAATTATTACGGAGATGAAAGTGAATTGAAATAAACTATTTCCTGTCTTTGTAGATACATGTACAATGTATTAATGCAAGCTAATTTATATTTACAAAACATTTATGTAATTTATTGATGGATATAAACGAATTAAAGTAAATGCATTTAATATGATTTATATATGTTTTCTCTCCTGTCAGTAGCTACTCTATAATCTAATCTAAAACAAAACTGATTTAGTTTTTACATCTATTTTCCATTTTTTTCCATGTCATTTGTTGACTGTGCATTTTAGTTTCCAGCCATGGGGAAAACGTTCCTGCTTTGTGTGGCTGTCAGCCTATTCATAGGTAAGAATCACAGTTTACCTTTCAATATTCCATGTCATGTAATCCCTGCCAGAATTGAACAAGTTGATCATTTATTATTATCTAACATTATGGGGAAACATAAACCTACAGTAGCTTTGCAAATGAAATCTTTCTAGCCTCCTCTATTTAGATAGTACATTTATGTTGTTTGTTCTGCAGGGCACACTATATAGACATAATACTGGTTAGAAAGCTATACAGGGGGAAGCGACAGCATGTGTATTGTTATGTACACAAACATTTGTATAAGGTCATGTCATTCAAGCAAAAACAAATTATTTTGTGCCTTACTAAATTGACACTTGACAGTCAGTGAATTCAGCAAGAGCAGTCGGCGCAAGACAATTGTACTGTACTTAATTAAGCTATAGTATATGTTTCATTATTAAACTGATATTACATTCGTCAAATGGTTGCGAAAAGAATGCAGGTGCTCATCTGTAAAATTGTCTTTCTTCCTTTATGTTTTAGTGGTCAGCGGATCATGCCCAGTGGGGCGGGAGTTCATTACTGCCTTTATGCCTAACTATTTGCTGAGCTACCATGATGATCAGAGTCTTCAACTGGCCATAACCACACAGGATTATCCAGCCATTGTTCAAATTCAGGTCAATGCAATCGGCTTCTCGACCTCAGTGAAAATAGAGAAACAGAACACCAAATGGATCGCCATACCTGGTACCGCTGAAATTGGGGGTCCAGGAGCTTCCACCAAAACAGTGCAAGTCACCTCCACCTCTGACATCTCGGTGGTGGCCTTCAACTACAAGTTCTCGACCGGAGACAGCAGTGTGGTCTTTCCAACTGACCAGCTGGGTACTGACTATGTGGTCTTCACCCCCGATGAGGGTCCAAGCAACATGCACAAGCTTATGTCTATTGTCAACGGCAAAGAGCCCAACAAGATCACGATCATCCCTGTCTCCAACATAAATCTCAGTGGCTTGGATTCCTGGAAGCAAAGAAAGGCGGTGATTGTTACCATGGAACCATACCAGGTCTACCTCTACCAAAGCTACACCACTTTCACTGGGACCAGGGTCAAAGCCAAGCTCCCTGTGGCGGTCCTGGGGGGACACGAGTGCATTGCAGATGGAGGCCGCTGCAATCACGTCTACGAACAACTGCTACCAGTACAGAGCCTCTCCACCAACTACTTGGTTCCCTCCATGCACATGACCCAATCAACAGACTTTGTCAACATTGTGGCCTCAGAGGACAACACTCTAGTGAAGATCTTTGAGGGAAAGGTATCCACTGCTAAAGAGCTGAATGAGGGGCAGGCATATGTGGTTTCTGTCCAACCCAAATGTCCGCTGATCATCAAAAGTGATAAGAAGGTCATGGTGATGTACTTCAGCAACAACAAGCCCTACGATCCGTTCCTCACCAACATCCTCCCAACGTCTGATCTAGCCAACGAGTGGTCGGTGGACACGCAGAGCAAATTCGAGAGCACATTGGTCATTGTCTCCGAGGGGGAAGGGATCAAAACCGTTAAAGTCTGTGAGAAAAATAATTGTGTGAAATCTCTCCAATGGACATCATTCAACTCAGACCCTAAGTACGTGTGGGTCAATATTCCATTGGGAGAGCAGCAACAGCATTTCTCCATCAAAGGCGACTCCCTCATGGCTGTTTACGTTTATGGTGGCATGCCAAGAGACGGCTACGCTACAACAGGAGTATGTTCCAAAGGTACGCTGTTTAATTGACACATCCACTTAACTGGCCTATCAACTGCCCATCCACACCTCCCCTGTTAAAGAACTCTTCAACAACCCAATGCAACGCAACACATTGCAATTCTACGCAACACAATAAAACAAAATGCAACACAACACAACAAATGCACTGAATGTAAACTAGTGTTAGTCTTGAATGTTGCTTCTGTTCTCACTCAGGCACTGCACCACCCACTCCACCACCAGACCCCTGTGAGAACGTCAAATGCAGAGAAAAGGAAGAATGTACAAAGGGGGTTTGTGTGGCCCAGTCCAAGGCCACCTGCAGGGCTGTGGGCGACCCCCACTACCTCACCTTTGATGGGGAGCGATTTGACTTCCAGGGCACCTGCTCTTATGTCATGGCCACGGTTGTTAAATCTGAACCTGGCCTCATCCCGTTCACTGTCCTGACCAAGAACAACCACAGAGGGAACAAGAGGGTGTCTTTCGTAAGGAAAGTCTCAGTCACGGTCTATGGGCTGACTGTTGTGATCAGCACGCATAAAGGGAAGGTTGAGGTAAGTAACAAGAGACCAGAGGGAAATGATCATGACTGGGGTCAGTTCCATGGTAAATTTGGTCAACCCAGGAGGTGAACTGAGTGGTTTTTCCATATGCTTATTGATCTTTTCTTAGGTGAATGGTGAGAATGTCTACCTGCCTGTGACCCTAGCCAGGGGAAACCTAACGGTGGTGTATAGTGGCAGCTATGCTGTTCTGAAGACAAACTTTGGCCTGAAGGTTATGTACGACTGGAACATGAAGTTCTACATCACTGTCCCCAGCAGCTACTTCCGCACCCTGGGTGGGCTCTGTGGGAACTACAACGGGGATCGCAATGACGAGTTCACTAACCCCAAAGGTAACAAGGAACCCACAGTGGTGAAGTTTGCCCAGAGCTGGAGAACTGAAGACGGCGACTTGTTCTGTCATGATGACTGCCAAGGGGAATGTCCTAGCTGCACTCCGGCTCTCCAACAGAAATACAAGGGAGAGAAGTTATGTGGTCTATTGGCCAAAAAAGATGGCCCATTCGCCAGCTGCCACAAGGTCCTGGACCCAGGCATGTTCATGGACAACTGTGTCTATGACGTCTGCATCAATAAAGGCATCTATCAGTTCCTCTGTGAGAACATGAAAAGCTACAATGATGCCTGTTTGGCCGAGGGGGTCAAAATTAGCCCTGAGTGGAGGACAATCACTGGATGCTGTGAGTTTTCCTCTTTCCAGACATTTCATGCAGATTTTTAGATTGCACTTTTCACTATTATTTAAATCTATTTCTCATTTCACATTTGCAGCACTGGAATGTCCGTCAAACAGCTACTACGAGGCGTGTGGCACAGCTTGCCCTGCCTCTTGTTCAGATCTAGATGCCGAAGCAAAGTGCAAGGAACCCTGTGTGGAGACCTGTCAATGCAACAAGGGCTTTGTCCTCAGTGGAGACAAATGTGTCTCCAAGGAGAGCTGTGGCTGCTCATATGAAGGACGATACTACCCGTCTGGAATGAAGTTCTGGGAAGATGACAAATGCACAAAGCAGTGTGAATGCAAACCAGGAACAGCCAAGGTTGAATGCAAAGCAACAGCATGCAAGAAGTCAGAGATGTGTGGCCTGCAGAGTGGTAAGAGAGATTGCTACCCAACATCTTATGCCACTTGCCAAGGTTCAGGCGACCCCCACTACCGCACGTTTGATGGCAAGAGGTTCGACTTCCAGGGAACATGTACTTACGTTCTCTCCAAATTGGTCAGCAAAGATGACAAGTCTCTGGTGCCCTTTGAGGTGCTTGTAAAGAATCAGAATAGGGGGAGGAACACGGCAGTGTCTTACACAAAGACAGTCACCATCATTGTCTTCAAAAACATCATCACCATGAGTAGGGACAACCCTGGCAAAGTATTGGTAAGCTACCTTAAAATGTTATCCATTCCAAATGAATGACATAATTGCATTCCGGGTTTACTTGGTCAATGAGCTTTTATGATTATACTACTTAATGTAAGAGGAAATATCAGGACAGTATCATCCTTCGTGTTTCATTAACGTTTCTTTCTCTCTTCCCAGGTCAACAACCAGTACGTGAACTTGCCATTTGATGTAGAAGATGGCCAACTGTCCATCTTCCGCAGTGGGTATTTCGGGGTGGTGAAGACCAAATTTGGCCTGACACTGAAGTTCAACTGGAACAGCCACGTCTCCCTAACCCTCCCCAGCTCCTACTCAGACCTCATCAGAGGGCTCTGCGGAAACTGGAACGGCCAACGGAACGACGACCTCCTCAAACCAGACAAGAGCCCTGCCAACACCCCAACAGTATTTGGGGACAGCTGGAAAGTGGGGAACGACCCGGGCTGCTCCAGCGACTGCGACGGCAAGAAGTGCCCCACCTGTGACCACAGCCTGATGCTTGATTACCAAACAGGGAAGTATTGCGGCAGGATCACAGACAAAAACGGTCCGTTCAAGCACTGCCACGCCAAGGTGGACCCCACAGAGTACTATGAGGACTGTGTGTTTGATATGTGTCTGTACCGTGGCCATGCCTCTGCCCTCTGTAACGCCCTCAGCACCTACACCACTGCCTGCCAGGATGCCCCTGCCAAGGTGGAACAGTGGAGGTCGGACAGCTTCTGTCGTAAGTAGTGCACAGACACACCTCATCAGATGTGTATTTCAAAACAACGACTGTAACAATTATGGTCATTACAATAAGTCAGAAGTGGCTTGTCTAGCTAACAGCTCCTGGTTCCGACATTATTCAATTGTATCATGTTTGACCTAATGTGTTGTAGCATCTTCCTGCAAGGCCAACAGCCACTATGAGGTGTGTGCCTCAGGCTGCCCCCAGACCTGCAGCGGCCTCGATGAGCCCGAGAGCTGTGAGAACTCCCTGTGCACCGAGGGCTGTGTCTGTGACGACGGCTTCATACAGAGCGACAGCGAGTGTGTGCCGCTGGCTGAATGTGGCTGCATTCACCAAGGCCAATACTACCTGATGGGCCAGGTGTTCTTCCCCAACGGCCAGTGCAAAGAGCGCTGTGTGTGTAAAAAGGATGGACACATGGAGTGTAATGTGAAGTTTGCCTGCGGTCCCAATGAGAAGTGCCAGGTCCAAGACGGGGTGCAGGCTTGTATACCCATGAGCACAGGCACCTGCCATGTGAGCGGGGCCAGGAGATTCCACTCGTTCGATGGCAGCTGCTTCAGCCTACACGGGGACTGTGTGTACAAAATGTCGGAGGTTGTGGAGAAAGACGGATCGATGGCTCCGTTTGTTGTGTCAGTGCAGCAGTTGACCAAGATGGATGATGCAATGGTCACCAGGAGGGTTGAAATACAGGCCTACAAATACAAGATATCTATGTCTCCCAGAGTTATATGGGAAATAACGGTAGTTTTCTGTCTTGATCTACTCATTTCAGTATTAAAAAGCAACACTTGATTAGAAAAACTGATGTTTTCAATCTTTCCTCCTTTCCCAGGTGGATGACGTTGCAACAAATCTCCCACTGTCACTCGGAGATGGAAAGGTCAGGGCCTACCAGAACGGCATTAACATCATCGTGGTAACAGACTTTGGCTTGATGGTGACCTACGACACCGTTGCTGGCGCCATCATACAGCTTCCATCCACTTACAAAGGTGTTACCGGTGGTCTCTGTGGCAACTATAATGACAAGAAGGAGGATGACTTCCTGCTGCCCAGTGGGCTGCAGGAGCCGTCTGTGGAGAAGTTTGCAGTGGGGTGGTTAGTGGTTCAGGAAGGGGTCAAATGTCAGACAGGATGTGACGGTGGCTTGAAGTGTCCTCCCACCAGTGGACCCCCGCCGGCTTGTAGCATCATAAAGTCAACCAAGGGTCCATTTGCCCAATGCCATGCTGTTGTGCCACCACAAGAGCACTTTGAGGAGTGCATGAAGGAGGGAGAGGGTGGGGATGCCCTGTGCCGCCACTTACAGACGTATGTGACTTTCTGTCAGGCATCCGGTGGCCTTGTCAGCAGCTGGAGATCTGACCAGTTTTGTCGTGAGTAAATTTTGATATTGAAAGTTGATTTACCTTATCCTGGTTTATCTTAGTGTGCAATATTTCTCTGACCTAATGCTCTGCTGAAAAACAATTGAAGCTGAAGCTGATTTCAGTTTTTTGATAACATGCATCTCCTCCCATTTCCATCTGTCCTCTAGCTCTGACGTGTCCAGCTAACAGTCACTATGAGTTGTGTGCCGACACCTGTTCTTCCACCTGTGGCTCTCTGAGTGAGTCTCCCAAATGCCCACTATGCCAGGAGGGCTGCCAGTGTGACGATGGATTTGTGTTTGATGGTGGCAAGTGTGTCCTACTGGAGAACTGTGGCTGTGTGGTTGATGGACACTATTACAAGGTGATTACTGATTTATTGACAAAAATTGCCATTTCATATCCCAGAAATGCAATAATATACTAAAGTCATTATTACAATTATAGGCCTATATCTGTTCTACGCTAAATGCAAAAATATATAATCAATCTCTATTCTTGGTAAATATTTATTGTTTACAATCATCCTATGGTTTCCACCATAGTATAAACACTCAATGATATCACTGACATGTTTTGCTGGTTTTCAGTCTGGCCAGTCTGTGATGCTTGGCAACTGTTCTGAGACCTGCAGCTGTGCAGCAGGAGTATTCACCTGCAAGAACTCACAGTGCAAAGAGGGTCAGAAATGTGGGTTGAAGAATGGAGTCATGGACTGCTACAGCACAGGTAAAAAACATGAATAATAATGCAACCAAACAGATATGGCTTTGTGTTAGTACATTTGGATGTGGAATTTTGGACTTTGTTGATGTTTCTATTTTGATATTGCAATGAGCAAGATATGTTAACATCTCTAATACCCATTTTGTCAGACCCCTGTGAGGGTACTGTGTGCCGTGAGAAGGAAAACTGTGTGGTGAAGAACAATAAGGCGGTATGTGTGGCCCAGTCCAAGGCCACCTGCAGGGCTGTGGGCGACCCCCACTACCTCACCTTTGATGGGGAGCGATTTGACTTCCAGGGCACCTGCTCTTATGTCATGGCCACGGTTGTTAAATCTGAACCTGGCCTCATCCCGTTCACTGTCCTGACCAAGAACAACCACAGAGGGAACAAGAGGGTGTCTTTCGTAAGGAAAGTCTCAGTCACGGTCTATGGGCTGACTGTTGTGATCAGCACGCATAAAGGGAAGGTTGAGGTAAGTAACAAGAGACCAGAGGGAAATGATCATGACTGGGGTCAGTTCCATGGTAAATTTGGTCAACCCAGGAGGTGAACTGAGTGTTTTTTCCATATGCTTATTGATCTTTTCTTAGGTGAATGGTGAGAATGTCTACCTGCCTGTGACCCTAGCCAGGGGAAACCTAACGGTGGTGTATAGTGGCAGCTATGCTGTTCTGAAGACAAACTTTGGCCTGAAGGTTATGTACGACTGGAACATGAAGTTCTACATCACTGTCCCCAGCAGCTACTTCCGCACCCTGGGTGGGCTCTGTGGGAACTACAACGGGGATCGCAATGACGAGTTCACTAACCCCAAAGGTAACAAGGAACCCACAGTGGTGAAGTTTGCCCAGAGCTGGAGAACTGAAGACGGCGACTTGTTCTGTCATGATGACTGCCAAGGGGAATGTCCTAGCTGCACTCCGTCTCTCCAACAGAAATACAAGGGAGAGAAGTTATGTGGTCTATTGGCCAAAAAAGATGGCCCATTCGCCAGCTGCCACAAGGTCCTGGACCCAGGCATGTTCATGGACAACTGTGTCTATGACGTCTGCATCAATAAAGGCATCTATCAGTTCCTCTGTGAGAACATGAAAAGCTACAATGATGCCTGTTTGGCCGAGGGGGTCAAAATTAGCCCTGAGTGGAGGACAATCACTGGATGCTGTGAGTTTTCCTCTTTCCAGACATTTCATGCAGATTTTTAGATTGCACTTTTCACTATTATTTAAATCTATTTCTCATTTCACATTTGCAGCACTGGAATGTCCGTCAAACAGCTACTACGAGGCGTGTGGCACAGCTTGCCCTGCCTCTTGTTCAGATCTAGATGCCGAAGCAAAGTGCAAGGAACCCTGTGTGGAGACCTGTCAATGCAACAAGGGCTTTGTCCTCAGTGGAGACAAATGCGTCTCCAAGGAGAGCTGTGGCTGCTCATATGAAGGACGATACTACCCGTCTGGAATGAAGTTCTGGGAAGATGACAAATGCACAAAGCAGTGTGAATGCAAACCAGGAACAGCCAAGGTTGAATGCAAAGCAACAGCATGCAAGAAGTCAGAGATGTGTGGCCTGCAGAGTGGTAAGAGAGATTGCTACCCAACATCTTATGCCACTTGCCAAGGTTCAGGCGACCCCCACTACCGCACGTTTGATGGCAAGAGGTTCGACTTCCAGGGAACATGTACTTACGTTCTCTCCAAATTGGTCAGCAAAGATGACAAGTCTCTGGTGCCCTTTGAGGTGCTTGTAAAGAATCAGAATAGGGGGAGGAACACGGCAGTGTCTTACACAAAGACAGTCACCATCATTGTCTTCAAAAACATCATCACCATGAGTAGGGACAACCCTGGCAAAGTATTGGTAAGCTACCTTAAAATGTTATCCATTCCAAATGAATGACATAATTGCATTCCGGGTTTACTTGGTCAATGAGCTTTTATGATTATACTACTTAATGTAAGAGGAAATATCAGGACAGTATCATCCTTCGTGTTTCATTAACGTTTCTTTCTCTCTTCCCAGGTCAACAACCAGTACGTGAACTTGCCATTTGATGTAGAAGATGGCCAACTGTCCATCTTCCGCAGTGGGTATTTCGGGGTGGTGAAGACCAAATTTGGCCTGACACTGAAGTTCAACTGGAACAGCCACGTCTCCCTAACCCTCCCCAGCTCCTACTCAGACCTCATCGGAGGGCTCTGCGGAAACTGGAACGGCCAACGGAACGACGACCTCCTCAAACCAGACAAGAGCCCTGCCAACACCCCAACAGTATTTGGGGACAGCTGGAAAGTGGGGAACGACCCTGGCTGCTCCAGCGACTGCGACGGCAAGAAGTGCCCCACCTGTGACCACAGCCTGATGCTTGATTACCAAACAGGGAAGTATTGCGGCAGGATCACAGACAAAAACGGTCCGTTCAAGCACTGCCACGCCAAGGTGGACCCCACAGAGTACTATGAGGACTGTGTGTTTGATATGTGTCTGTACCGTGGCCATGCCTCTGCCCTCTGTAACGCCCTCAGCACCTACACCACTGCCTGCCAGGATGCCCCTGCCAAGGTGGAACAGTGGAGGTCGGACAGCTTCTGTCGTAAGTAGTGCACAGACACACCTCATCAGATGTGTATTTCAAAACAACGACTGTAACAATTATGGTCATTACAATAAGTCAGAAGTGGCTTGTCTAGCTAACAGCTCCTGGTTCCGACATTATTCAATTGTATCATGTTTGACCTAATGTGTTGTAGCATCTTCCTGCAAGGCCAACAGCCACTATGAGGTGTGTGCCTCAGGCTGCCCCCAGACCTGCAGCGGCCTCGATGAGCCCGAGAGCTGTGAGAACTCCCTGTGCACCGAGGGCTGTGTCTGTGACGACGGCTTCATACAGAGCGACAGCGAGTGTGTGCCGCTGGCTGAATGTGGCTGCATTCACCAAGGCCAATACTACCTGATGGGCCAGGTGTTCTTCCCCAACGGCCAGTGCAAAGAGCGCTGTGTGTGTAAAAAGGATGGACACATGGAGTGTAATGTGAAGTTTGCCTGCGGTCCCAATGAGAAGTGCCAGGTCCAAGACGGGGTGCAGGCTTGTATACCCATGAGCACAGGCACCTGCCATGTGAGCGGGGCCAGGAGATTCCACTCGTTCGATGGCAGCTGCTTCAGCCTACACGGGGACTGTGTGTACAAAATGTCGGAGGTTGTGGAGAAAGACGGATCGATGGCTCCGTTTGTTGTGTCAGTGCAGCAGTTGACCAAGATGGATGATGCAATGGTCACCAGGAGGGTTGAAATACAGGCCTACAAATACAAGATATCTATGTCTCCCAGAGTTATATGGGAAATAACGGTAGTTTTCTGTCTTGATCTACTCATTTCAGTATTAAAAAGCAACACTTGATTAGAAAAACTGATGTTTTCAATCTTTCCTCCTTTCCCAGGTGGATGACGTTGCAACAAATCTCCCACTGTCACTCGGAGATGGAAAGGTCAGGGCCTACCAGAACGGCATTAACATCATCGTGGTAACAGACTTTGGCTTGATGGTGACCTACGACACCGTTGCTGGCGCCATCATACAGCTTCCATCCACTTACAAAGGTGTTACCGGTGGTCTCTGTGGCAACTATAATGACAAGAAGGAGGATGACTTCCTGCTGCCCAGTGGGCTGCAGGAGCCGTCTGTGGAGAAGTTTGCAGTGGGGTGGTTAGTGGTTCAGGAAGGGGTCAAATGTCAGACAGGATGTGACGGTGGCTTGAAGTGTCCTCCCACCAGTGGACCCCCGCCGGCTTGTAGCATCATAAAGTCAACCAAGGGTCCATTTGCCCAATGCCATGCTGTTGTGCCACCACAAGAGCACTTTGAGGAGTGCATGAAGGAGGGAGAGGGTGGGGATGCCCTGTGCCGCCACTTACAGACGTATGTGACTTTCTGTCAGGCATCCGGTGGCCTTGTCAGCAGCTGGAGATCTGACCAGTTTTGTCGTGAGTAAATTTTGATATTGAAAGTTGATTTACCTTATCCTGGTTTATCTTAGTGTGCAATATTTCTCTGACCTAATGCTCTGCTGAAAAACAATTGAAGCTGAAGCTGATTTCAGTTTTTTGATAACATGCATCTCCTCCCATTTCCATCTGTCCTCTAGCTCTGACGTGTCCAGCTAACAGTCACTATGAGTTGTGTGCCGACACCTGTTCTTCCACCTGTGGCTCTCTGAGTGAGTCTCCCAAATGCCCACTATGCCAGGAGGGCTGCCAGTGTGACGATGGATTTGTGTTTGATGGTGGCAAGTGTGTCCTACTGGAGAACTGTGGCTGTGTGGTTGATGGACACTATTACAAGGTGATTACTGATTTATTGACAAAAATTGCCATTTCATATCCCAGAAATGCAATAATATACTAAAGTCATTATTACAATTATAGGCCTATATCTGTTCTACGCTAAATGCAAAAATATATAATCAATCTCTATTCTTGGTAAATATTTATTGTTTACAATCATCCTATGGTTTCCACCATAGTATAAACACTCAATGATATCACTGACATGTTTTGCTGGTTTTCAGTCTGGCCAGTCTGTGATGCTTGGCAACTGTTCTGAGACCTGCAGCTGTGCAGCAGGAGTATTCACCTGCAAGAACTCACAGTGCAAAGAGGGTCAGAAATGTGGGTTGAAGAATGGAGTCATGGACTGCTACAGCACAGGTAAAAAACATGAATAATAATGCAACCAAACAGATATGGCTTTGTGTTAGTACATTTGGATGTGGAATTTTGGACTTTGTTGATGTTTCTATTTTGATATTGCAATGAGCAAGATATGTTAACATCTCTAATACCCATTTTGTCAGACCCCTGTGAGGGTACTGTGTGCCGTGAGAAGGAAAACTGTGTGGTGAAGAACAATAAGGCGTTATGTGTGGCCCAGTCCAAGGCCACCTGCAGGGCTGTGGGCGACCCCCACTACCTCACCTTTGATGGGGAGCGATTTGACTTCCAGGGCACCTGCTCTTATATCATGGCCACGGTTGTTAAATCTGAACCTGGCCTCATCCCGTTCACTGTCCTGACCAAGAACAACCACAGAGGGAACAAGAGGGTGTCTTTCGTAAGGAAAGTCTCAGTCACGGTCTATGGGCTGACTGTTGTGATCAGCACGCATAAAGGGAAGGTTGAGGTAAGTAACAAGAGACCAGAGGGAAATGATCATGACTGGGGTCAGTTCCATGGTAAATTTGGTCAACCCAGGAGGTGAACTGAGTGGTTTTTCCATATGCTTATTGATCTTTTCTTAGGTGAATGGTGAGAATGTCTACCTGCCTGTGACCCTAGCCAGGGGAAACCTAACGGTGGTGTATAGTGGCAGCTATGCTGTTCTGAAGACAAACTTTGGCCTGAAGGTTATGTACGACTGGAACATGAAGTTCTACATCACTGTCCCCAGCAGCTACTTCCGCACCCTGGGTGGGCTCTGTGGGAACTACAACGGGGATCGCAATGACGAGTTCACTAACCCCAAAGGTAACAAGGAACCCACAGTGGTGAAGTTTGCCCAGAGCTGGAGAACTGAAGACGGCGACTTGTTCTGTCATGATGACTGCCAAGGGGAATGTCCTAGCTGCACTCCGGCTCTCCAACAGAAATACAAGGGAGAGAAGTTATGTGGTCTATTGGCCAAAAAAGATGGCCCATTCGCCAGCTGCCACAAGGTCCTGGACCCAGGCATGTTCATGGACAACTGTGTCTATGACGTCTGCATCAATAAAGGCATCTATCAGTTCCTCTGTGAGAACATGAAAAGCTACAATGATGCCTGTTTGGCCGAGGGGGTCAAAATTAGCCCTGAGTGGAGGACAATCACTGGATGCTGTGAGTTTTCCTCTTTCCAGACATTTCATGCAGATTTTTAGATTGCACTTTTCACTATTATTTAAATCTATTTCTCATTTCACATTTGCAGCACTGGAATGTCCGTCAAACAGCTACTACGAGGCGTGTGGCACAGCTTGCCCTGCCTCTTGTTCAGATCTAGATGCCGAAGCAAAGTGCAAGGAACCCTGTGTGGAGACCTGTCAATGCAACAAGGGCTTTGTCCTCAGTGGAGACAAATGTGTCTCCAAGGAGAGCTGTGGCTGCTCATATGAAGGACGATACTACCCGTCTGGAATGAAGTTCTGGGAAGATGACAAATGCACAAAGCAGTGTGAATGCAAACCAGGAACAGCCAAGGTTGAATGCAAAGCAACAGCATGCAAGAAGTCAGAGATGTGTGGCCTGCAGAGTGGTAAGAGAGATTGCTACCCAACATCTTATGCCACTTGCCAAGGTTCAGGCGACCCCCACTACCGCACGTTTGATGGCAAGAGGTTCGACTTCCAGGGAACGTGTACTTACGTTCTCTCCAAATTGGTCAGCAAAGATGACAAGTCTCTGGTGCCCTTTGAGGTGCTTGTAAAGAATCAGAATAGGGGGAGGAACACGGCAGTGTCTTACACAAAGACAGTCACCATCATTGTCTTCAAAAACATCATCACCATGAGTAGGGACAACCCTGGCAAAGTATTGGTAAGCTACCTTAAAATGTTATCCATTCCAAATGAATGACATAATTGCATTCCGGGTTTACTTGGTCAATGAGCTTTTATGATTATACTACTTAATGTAAGAGGAAATATCAGGACAGTATCATCCTTCGTGTTTCATTAACGTTTCTTTCTCTCTTCCCAGGTCAACAACCAGTACGTGAACTTGCCATTTGATGTAGAAGATGGCCAACTGTCCATCTTCCGCAGTGGGTATTTCGGGGTGGTGAAGACCAAATTTGGCCTGACACTGAAGTTCAACTGGAACAGCCACGTCTCCCTAACCCTCCCCAGCTCCTACTCAGACCTCATCGGAGGGCTCTGCGGAAACTGGAACGGCCAACGGAACGACGACCTCCTCAAACCAGACAAGAGCCCTGCCAACACCCCAACAGTATTTGGGGACAGCTGGAAAGTGGGGAACGACCCTGGCTGCTCCAGCGACTGCGACGGCAAGAAGTGCCCCACCTGTGACCACAGCCTGATGCTTGATTACCAAACAGGGAAGTATTGCGGCAGGATCACAGACAAAAACGGTCCGTTCAAGCACTGCCACGCCAAGGTGGACCCCACAGAGTACTATGAGGACTGTGTGTTTGATATGTGTCTGTACCGTGGCCATGCCTCTGCCCTCTGTAACGCCCTCAGCACCTACACCACTGCCTGCCAGGATGCCCCTGCCAAGGTGGAACAGTGGAGGTCGGACAGCTTCTGTCGTAAGTAGTGCACAGACACACCTCATCAGATGTGTATTTCAAAACAACGACTGTAACAATTATGGTCATTACAATAAGTCAGAAGTGGCTTGTCTAGCTAACAGCTCCTGGTTCCGACATTATTCAATTGTATCATGTTTGACCTAATGTGTTGTAGCATCTTCCTGCAAGGCCAACAGCCACTATGAGGTGTGTGCCTCAGGCTGCCCCCAGACCTGCAGCGGCCTCGATGAGCCCGAGAGCTGTGAGAACTCCCTGTGCACCGAGGGCTGTGTCTGTGACGACGGCTTCATACAGAGCGACAGCGAGTGTGTGCCGCTGGCTGAATGTGGCTGCATTCACCAAGGCCAATACTACCTGATGGGCCAGGTGTTCTTCCCCAACGGCCAGTGCAAAGAGCGCTGTGTGTGTAAAAAGGATGGACACATGGAGTGTAATGTGAAGTTTGCCTGCGGTCCCAATGAGAAGTGCCAGGTCCAAGACGGGGTGCAGGCTTGTATACCCATGAGCACAGGCACCTGCCATGTGAGCGGGGCCAGGAGATTCCACTCGTTCGATGGCAGCTGCTTCAGCCTACACGGGGACTGTGTGTACAAAATGTCGGAGGTTGTGGAGAAAGACGGATCGATGGCTCCGTTTGTTGTGTCAGTGCAGCAGTTGACCAAGATGGATGATGCAATGGTCACCAGGAGGGTTGAAATACAGGCCTACAAATACAAGATAT
This sequence comes from Salvelinus alpinus, assembly GCF_045679555.1. Lineage (NCBI taxonomy): Eukaryota > Metazoa > Chordata > Actinopteri > Salmoniformes > Salmonidae > Salvelinus > Salvelinus alpinus. The sequence continues at coordinate 3,190,272 of NC_092120.1, read as the reverse complement.
CTATGTCTCCCAGAGTTATATGGGAAATAACGGTAGTTTTCTGTCTTGATCTACTCATTTCAGTATTAAAAAGCTGAAAAACTGATGTTTTCAATCTTTCCTCCTTTCCCAGGTGGATGACGTTGCAACAAATCTCCCACTGTCACTCGGAGATGGAAAGGTCAGGGCCTACCAGAACGGCATTAACATCATCGTGGTAACAGACTTTGGCTTGATGGTGACCTACGACACCGTTGCTGGCGCCATCATACAGCTTCCATCCACTTACAAAGGTGTTACCGGTGGTCTCTGTGGCAACTATAATGACAAGAAGGAGGATGACTTCCTGCTGCCCAGTGGGCTGCAGGAGCCGTCTGTGGAGAAGTTTGCAGTGGGGTGGTTAGTGGTTCAGGAAGGGGTCAAATGTCAGACAGGATGTGACGGTGGCTTGAAGTGTCCTCCCACCAGTGGACCCCCGCCGGCTTGTAGCATCATAAAGTCAACCAAGGGTCCATTTGCCCAATGCCATGCTGTTGTGCCACCACAAGAGCACTTTGAGGAGTGCATGAAGGAGGGAGAGGGTGGGGATGCCCTGTGCCGCCACTTACAGACGTATGTGACTTTCTGTCAGGCATCCGGTGGCCTTGTCAGCAGCTGGAGATCTGACCAGTTTTGTCGTGAGTAAATTTTGATATTGAAAGTTGATTTACCTTATCCTGGTTTATCTTAGTGTGCAATATTTCTCTGACCTAATGCTCTGCTGAAAAACAATTGAAGCTGAAGCTGATTTCAGTTTTTTGATAACATGCATCTCCTCCCATTTCCATCTGTCCTCTAGCTCTGACGTGTCCAGCTAACAGTCACTATGAGTTGTGTGCCGACACCTGTTCTTCCACCTGTGGCTCTCTGAGTGAGTCTCCCAAATGCCCACTATGCCAGGAGGGCTGCCAGTGTGACGATGGATTTGTGTTTGATGGTGGCAAGTGTGTCCTACTGGAGAACTGTGGCTGTGTGGTTGATGGACACTATTACAAGGTGATTACTGATTTATTGACAAAAATTGCCATTTCATATCCCAGAAATGCAATAATATACTAAAGTCATTATTACAATTATAGGCCTATATCTGTTCTACGCTAAATGCAAAAATATATAATCAATCTCTATTCTTGGTAAATATTTATTGTTTACAATCATCCTATGGTTTCCACCATAGTATAAACACTCAATGATATCACTGACATGTTTTGCTGGTTTTCAGTCTGGCCAGTCTGTGATGCTTGGCAACTGTTCTGAGACCTGCAGCTGTGCAGCAGGAGTATTCACCTGCAAGAACTCACAGTGCAAAGAGGGTCAGAAATGTGGGTTGAAGAATGGAGTCATGGACTGCTACAGCACAGGTAAAAAACATGAATAATAATGCAACCAAACAGATATGGCTTTGTGTTAGTACATTTGGATGTGGAATTTTGGACTTTGTTGATGTTTCTATTTTGATATTGCAATGAGCAAGATATGTTAACATCTCTAATACCCATTTTGTCAGACCCCTGTGAGGGTACTGTGTGCCGTGAGAAGGAAAACTGTGTGGTGAAGAACAATAAGGCGGTATGTGTGGCCCAGTCCAAGGCCACCTGCAGGGCTGTGGGCGACCCCCACTACCTCACCTTTGATGGGGAGCGATTTGACTTCCAGGGCACCTGCTCTTATGTCATGGCCACGGTTGTTAAATCTGAACCTGGCCTCATCCCGTTCACTGTCCTGACCAAGAACAACCACAGAGGGAACAAGAGGGTGTCTTTCGTAAGGAAAGTCTCAGTCACGGTCTATGGGCTGACTGTTGTGATCAGCACGCATAAAGGGAAGGTTGAGGTAAGTAACAAGAGACCAGAGGGAAATGATCATGACTGGGGTCAGTTCCATGGTAAATTTGGTCAACCCAGGAGGTGAACTGAGTGGTTTTTCCATATGCTTATTGATCTTTTCTTAGGTGAATGGTGAGAATGTCTACCTGCCTGTGACCCTAGCCAGGGGAAACCTAACGGTGGTGTATAGTGGCAGCTATGCTGTTCTGAAGACAAACTTTGGCCTGAAGGTTATGTACGACTGGAACATGAAGTTCTACATCACTGTCCCCAGCAGCTACTTCCGCACCCTGGGTGGGCTCTGTGGGAACTACAACGGGGATCGCAATGACGAGTTCACTAACCCCAAAGGTAACAAGGAACCCACAGTGGTGAAGTTTGCCCAGAGCTGGAGAACTGAAGACGGCGACTTGTTCTGTCATGATGACTGCCAAGGGGAATGTCCTAGCTGCACTCCGTCTCTCCAACAGAAATACAAGGGAGAGAAGTTATGTGGTCTATTGGCCAAAAAAGATGGCCCATTCGCCAGCTGCCACAAGGTCCTGGACCCAGGCATGTTCATGGACAACTGTGTCTATGACGTCTGCATCAATAAAGGCATCTATCAGTTCCTCTGTGAGAACATGAAAAGCTACAATGATGCCTGTTTGGCCGAGGGGGTCAAAATTAGCCCTGAGTGGAGGACAATCACTGGATGCTGTGAGTTTTCCTCTTTCCAGACATTTCATGCAGATTTTTAGATTGCACTTTTCACTATTATTTAAATCTATTTCTCATTTCACATTTGCAGCACTGGAATGTCCGTCAAACAGCTACTACGAGGCGTGTGGCACAGCTTGCCCTGCCTCTTGTTCAGATCTAGATGCCGAAGCAAAGTGCAAGGAACCCTGTGTGGAGACCTGTCAATGCAACAAGGGCTTTGTCCTCAGTGGAGACAAATGCGTCTCCAAGGAGAGCTGTGGCTGCTCATATGAAGGACGATACTACCCGTCTGGAATGAAGTTCTGGGAAGATGACAAATGCACAAAGCAGTGTGAATGCAAACCAGGAACAGCCAAGGTTGAATGCAAAGCAACAGCATGCAAGAAGTCAGAGATGTGTGGCCTGCAGAGTGGTAAGAGAGATTGCTACCCAACATCTTATGCCACTTGCCAAGGTTCAGGCGACCCCCACTACCGCACGTTTGATGGCAAGAGGTTCGACTTCCAGGGAACATGTACTTACGTTCTCTCCAAATTGGTCAGCAAAGATGACAAGTCTCTGGTGCCCTTTGAGGTGCTTGTAAAGAATCAGAATAGGGGGAGGAACACGGCAGTGTCTTACACAAAGACAGTCACCATCATTGTCTTCAAAAACATCATCACCATGAGTAGGGACAACCCTGGCAAAGTATTGGTAAGCTACCTTAAAATGTTATCCATTCCAAATGAATGACATAATTGCATTCCGGGTTTACTTGGTCAATGAGCTTTTATGATTATACTACTTAATGTAAGAGGAAATATCAGGACAGTATCATCCTTCGTGTTTCATTAACGTTTCTTTCTCTCTTCCCAGGTCAACAACCAGTACGTGAACTTGCCATTTGATGTAGAAGATGGCCAACTGTCCATCTTCCGCAGTGGGTATTTCGGGGTGGTGAAGACCAAATTTGGCCTGACACTGAAGTTCAACTGGAACAGCCACGTCTCCCTAACCCTCCCCAGCTCCTACTCAGACCTCATCGGAGGGCTCTGCGGAAACTGGAACGGCCAACGGAACGACGACCTCCTCAAACCAGACAAGAGCCCTGCCAACACCCCAACAGTATTTGGGGACAGCTGGAAAGTGGGGAACGACCCTGGCTGCTCCAGCGACTGCGACGGCAAGAAGTGCCCCACCTGTGACCACAGCCTGATGCTTGATTACCAAACAGGGAAGTATTGCGGCAGGATCACAGACAAAAACGGTCCGTTCAAGCACTGCCACGCCAAGGTGGACCCCACAGAGTACTATGAGGACTGTGTGTTTGATATGTGTCTGTACCGTGGCCATGCCTCTGCCCTCTGTAACGCCCTCAGCACCTACACCACTGCCTGCCAGGATGCCCCTGCCAAGGTGGAACAGTGGAGGTCGGACAGCTTCTGTCGTAAGTAGTGCACAGACACACCTCATCAGATGTGTATTTCAAAACAACGACTGTAACAATTATGGTCATTACAATAAGTCAGAAGTGGCTTGTCTAGCTAACAGCTCCTGGTTCCGACATTATTCAATTGTATCATGTTTGACCTAATGTGTTGTAGCATCTTCCTGCAAGGCCAACAGCCACTATGAGGTGTGTGCCTCAGGCTGCCCCCAGACCTGCAGCGGCCTCGATGAGCCCGAGAGCTGTGAGAACTCCCTGTGCATCGAGGGCTGTGTCTGTGACGACGGCTTCATACAGAGCGACAGCGAGTGTGTGCCGCTGGCTGAATGTGGCTGCATTCACCAAGGCCAATACTACCTGATGGGCCAGGTGTTCTTCCCCAACGGCCAGTGCAAAGAGCGCTGTGTGTGTAAAAAGGATGGACACATGGAGTGTAATGTGAAGTTTGCCTGCGGTCCCAATGAGAAGTGCCAGGTCCAAGACGGGGTGCAGGCTTGTATACCCATGAGCACAGGCACCTGCCATGTGAGCGGGGCCAGGAGATTCCACTCGTTCGATGGCAGCTGCTTCAGCCTACACGGGGACTGTGTGTACAAAATGTCGGAGGTTGTGGAGAAAGACGGATCGATGGCTCCGTTTGTTGTGTCAGTGCAGCAGTTGACCAAGATGGATGATGCAATGGTCACCAGGAGGGTTGAAATACAGGCCTACAAATACAAGATATCTATGTCTCCCAGAGTTATATGGGAAATAACGGTAGTTTTCTGTCTTGATCTACTCATTTCAGTATTAAAAAGCTGAAAAACTGATGTTTTCAATCTTTCCTCCTTTCCCAGGTGGATGACGTTGCAACAAATCTCCCACTGTCACTCGGAGATGGAAAGGTCAGGGCCTACCAGAACGGCATTAACATCATCGTGGTAACAGACTTTGGCTTGATGGTGACCTACGACACCGTTGCTGGCGCCATCATACAGCTTCCATCCACTTACAAAGGTGTTACCGGTGGTCTCTGTGGCAACTATAATGACAAGAAGGAGGATGACTTCCTGCTGCCCAGTGGGCTGCAGGAGCCGTCTGTGGAGAAGTTTGCAGTGGGGTGGTTAGTGGTTCAGGAAGGGGTCAAATGTCAGACAGGATGTGACGGTGGCTTGAAGTGTCCTCCCACCAGTGGACCCCCGCCGGCTTGTAGCATCATAAAGTCAACCAAGGGTCCATTTGCCCAATGCCATGCTGTTGTGCCACCACAAGAGCACTTTGAGGAGTGCATGAAGGAGGGAGAGGGTGGGGATGCCCTGTGCCGCCACTTACAGACGTATGTGACTTTCTGTCAGGCATCCGGTGGCCTTGTCAGCAGCTGGAGATCTGACCAGTTTTGTCGTGAGTAAATTTTGATATTGAAAGTTGATTTACCTTATCCTGGTTTATCTTAGTGTGCAATATTTCTCTGACCTAATGCTCTGCTGAAAAACAATTGAAGCTGAAGCTGATTTCAGTTTTTTGATAACATGCATCTCCTCCCATTTCCATCTGTCCTCTAGCTCTGACGTGTCCAGCTAACAGTCACTATGAGTTGTGTGCCGACACCTGTTCTTCCACCTGTGGCTCTCTGAGTGAGTCTCCCAAATGCCCACTATGCCAGGAGGGCTGCCAGTGTGACGATGGATTTGTGTTTGATGGTGGCAAGTGTGTCCTACTGGAGAACTGTGGCTGTGTGGTTGATGGACACTATTACAAGGTGATTACTGATTTATTGACAAAAATTGCCATTTCATATCCCAGAAATGCAATAATATACTAAAGTCATTATTACAATTATAGGCCTATATCTGTTCTACGCTAAATGCAAAAATATATAATCAATCTCTATTCTTGGTAAATATTTATTGTTTACAATCATCCTATGGTTTCCACCATAGTATAAACACTCAATGATATCACTGACATGTTTTGCTGGTTTTCAGTCTGGCCAGTCTGTGATGCTTGGCAACTGTTCTGAGACCTGCAGCTGTGCAGCAGGAGTATTCACCTGCAAGAACTCACAGTGCAAAGAGGGTCAGAAATGTGGGTTGAAGAATGGAGTCATGGACTGCTACAGCACAGGTAAAAAACATGAATAATAATGCAACCAAACAGATATGGCTTTGTGTTAGTACATTTGGATGTGGAATTTTGGACTTTGTTGATGTTTCTTATTTTGATATTGCAATGAGCAAGATATGTTAACATCTCTAATACCCATTTTGTCAGACCCCTGTGAGGGTACTGAGTGCCGTGACAAAGAGAACTGTGTGGTGAAGAACAATAAGGCGGTGTGTGTGGCCCAGTCCAAGGCCTACTGCTGGGCGTTCGGTGACCCTCATTACACCACATTCGATGGCCAGCCCTTCTCCTTCACGGGCACCTGCTCCTACATTCTGGTGAATACGACCGGCAAAGATCCCTCCCTGCCTCAGTTCAGCATCCAGACCAAGAACGAGCTGCGCGGCAACTCCGAGGGCTCCTTCGTCAAGTCAGCCAACATAGACCTGAGTGGTCACAGGATCACCATTCTCAGTGGCCAAAGAGGGACAGTGGAGGTGGGTGGCTTCAAGTTATACTTGATACAGATTTTCCATGTTGAAGTTGAATGTAAGAATCCTCTATGCTCTCCATCCGCTTTAAGTCCTCTTTAAATCCTCATCTCTCTCGTCTCAGATTGATGGCATTAGGTCTGACCTCCCTGTGAGTTTAGAGTCTGGCAGCATCAGAATCACAGAGTCTGGTATTCGAGGGACCATCCAGTCAGATGTTGGCCTGGAGATCACTTTTGACTGGACCAGCCTCTTCATGGTGACCATCAGCAGCAGTTACTACGACAACCTCGGTGGCATCTGTGGCAACTACAATGGTAACAAAGCAGATGACTTCACCACTCCCACAGGTGTGCTTTCAGCAAATACCACGGCGTGGGTGGCATCCTGGAGTGTTGCCGACGGTGACCCATTCTGCTGGCACGTCTGTAACAGCAACTGCCCCACGTGCTCAGATGCAGACCGGGCACTTTACACTGGACCACAGTACTGTGGTTTGATGACAGACGGAGGGGGTCCATTTGAACAGTGTCATAAGAAAGTGCCGGTGAAGGAGTTTGCCTCAAACTGCCTCTATGATGTGTGTCTGAATGAGGGTCGACAGGAGGTGTTGTGTGAGGCCTTGGCTAACTACGTGGCCGAATGTCAGCAGGCTGGGGCTGTAGTCTCACCGCTGTGGCGAAAGGCCTCCAACTGCCGTAAGTACTCAGCTATTACAAAACATCACATTTAGGAACTCAGACATCTTCAAATGTGTATAATGACACGATAGACCAACTTGTGCATTTGCAGAATGTATTAGGACTACATTTGTGATGTTTGTTTTTTCTCAACTCGAACAGCCCTGGCTTGCCCATACCACAGCCACTATGAGCTATGTGGCACTGCCTGCCCTGCTACCTGTGCCGATCTCAAAGTCTCAGAGATCTGTTCCAAAGTCTGTGTGGAGGGCTGCCAGTGCGACAAGGGTTACGTGCTCAGTGGTGAACAATGTGTCGTCAAGGAGACAGGGTGTGGCTGTACACACAATGACCACTACTACCTGCCCGAAGAAACCTTCTGGGAGGGAAACACATGTCAGAGTAAGTGTGTGTGCGACGGAGCCACACAGAAGGTGATGTGTATGCCCAGGAACTGCAAGGCTAGTGAGCACTGTGCAGTGGTCAATGGGGTTCAGGACTGCTACCCCCTCAGCTTCAAGACCTGCTCAGCACAGGGGGACCCCCACTTCCGCACCTTTGATGGGAAGCGCTTCGACTTCCAGGGAAACTGTATCTACAAGCTGGCGGGGGTCTGCTCCAAAGATTCCGATCTGGAGAAATTTGAGGTGACTCTGGAGAACAACAACAGAGGCAGCACCAGAGTCTCCTACGCCAAGGTGGTGACTGTCATTGTGTTGGGAAGTAGTTACACCATCACAGGTGATTATCACGGCAAAGTCCTGGTGAGTAATACAGGTCCTTTACTAGTTGTTGTTATTAACTATTTTGTATAATATATTGTTTTGAAAAAAAATCACTCTTTCGGAATTCCACTCTCTTTTTTCACTGGACTGTATTTTAGGTGAACAATGTCCTGACGTCTCTGCCATACTACTCCAACAACACTGAGGTTCAGATCTACAGAAACAGACGTTTTGCTGTTCTGGAGACTCATTTCGGTCTCACGGTCTCCTTCGACTGGTCCGGCGAGGTGAGGGTGAAGGTCCCGAGCACCTACCACAACGCCATCTGTGGTCTCTGTGGCAACCTCAATGACAACCCTGATGATGACCTGCTTCTGCCCAACGGGAAAAAGCCCATGGGTCCCAAGGAGTTTGGAAACAGTTACTGGGTAGCTGACGTACCGGGCTGCTCCCACGAGTGCAAAGATTGTGCCGTTGTAGACATCCCCCTTATAAAGCCCAAATATGTCAGCGCCTGTGATGTCATTGTGGATAAGAGTGGTCCCCTCAGAGACTGCATTGGTAGAGTGCAATCTGATGAGTACAAAGAAGACTGCATCTATGACATGATCCTCAACAACGGCCTACTGACGGCAGCCTGTGACATCATCACCAACTATGTAGAAGAGTGTCAGGAGAAGGGAGGGAAAATTGGGGCCTGGAGGAGTAAAGACTTCTGCCGTAAGTCCTCTGGTTTTGTATCACTAATCTTCAGGTTTATGATGAGTCGCAATTAATAAATTCTTCAAAACAGGAATCTGACAATAAAATAAGACTGTAAATTCTAAACCCTACATTTTAAATGAAATCCTGAAATTTTTAAATTGTAACTGATTCCACAGACCTCTCTTTCTCCCTGTGTGTTTTCAGACCTCCCCTGTCCAGAGAACAGTGTCTACAGCCTCTCGGCCTCCGGGTGCCCGGCCACATGCTATTCCATGACCTCCGCCCCAGGATGCACCACTCCTCCAGGGGAGGGCTGTCAATGCAAACCTGGTTTCCTGCTGAGTGATGACAAGTGTGTTCATGTGAAGAACTGTGGCTGTCACCACAAGGGTCGCTACTTTGTGTCCGGCGAGGTCTTCTATAAGGAGGAGAACTGCCACCACCGCTGCAGCTGTAACTCCGGCGAGATGGCCTGTGAGGTGGCGCCCTGCGGTCCGAAGACCACGTGTGCGGTGGTGAAGGGGGTCAGGGGCTGTTACATTATCAGTAGCACAGATTCAAACAACCAGTCATGGATTGAAAAACTCCTTAACAAATATGTAAAACCTGTACATATCAAGTTTGGAGGCTAGAACATTTACATTTTCAAATAAGATCTCATGGCTCTAAAATATCCTTTAAAAACTTCCCTTTCATGTCCAGGTTGTAGGCTAAAGCATTTCAACATAAAATCGCAAAATTACCTTAATATTACCTTCTGTATGTGATAACATATTCCGAACCATATAATGTTGTGAGGGGTTATGAGTATTCATGCATGGAATTGTTATTGAACTGTATTCATAATAATCCAAATATAATTCCATAATTGTGTATTACTAAAACTGAGATTATCTCTGTACGCGTGTATCTGTGTCTATCCTTTACAACTTTCAAAAGCCTAATAATAAACATATTGCAGCAAAATGAGTCTGTGTCATCTGTTTATCCAGCATTTAGTAGTAATGGTGGAATTACTACAGTTTTGATTTAATCAGATAACTCAAAACCTCCCAAGTAATTCATTCAAACAAAACTGTTGAGTATATTACTCTTGTATATGCCATGCCAATTTATATACTGCCTCTGCCCACTGGGCACAGATGTCAGTTCAACGTCTAGTTTTGAATTATTACTTGCGAGGTATTGAGTTGTCAACTGATGTGAATTCAACGTGAAATCAACAACACATGTCACCATATCATTGGATTTAGGTTAAAAGTTTGGTGAAAAAAGACAATCCCCTTACATTGATGCCTTTTTGCAAATCCAATTAGTTTTTCACTTTGATTCAATATCATGATATTGATTTTTGGGGATTGAAATGACATGGAAACAACATTGATTCAACCAGTTTTTGCCAGTGGGTGTTATTGCAAAATAACAGAAATCAGTTTGGTTGGTTGGCTATGATATTGTTGTGGCTGTTGGAATTTTTTCTCTCTCCATAAAGCAGAAGTTTGACAGTAATTTCAGCGAAATAGATGTTTTATGTAGACATCAGTACTCCTCTACAACCCCCCAGTCCTCAATAAGAAGAGTTTGCCCAGACACTGCTGGTCAGATAACACACAGCAGAGATGTTGGTACTACGTTCTTGAATCAAAGATTGTATTGATGATATATTTTCTGGAACACAACTCTCCTTCCTACAGGGCTAAAGCCGCTATGCACTGTCAATACATTCTACAGATATCTCTGTTAACTCTACTCTCCCTGCCAGGTACGTTTTATCTTTGTTTCAGTTAATAATATCCATCAGTGTTTTTTCTCATCACAAGGGCAATGACATTTTCAATCGCTGTTTTCAGGCACACTGGCCCAGAACTGGTCTGTTTGGTACCGTGACAGGGACAGGACTACCTTTATCTGTGCATCAAAAGGCTCATCAGTGGTATTTGACTGTACATACAGCTACCCAGCTACCCAGATAGTTAGAAGAAGGATATGGTTCACTCCGAGAGGCAATACAAAACTAGACAGCTCACAGCAAGGAGATGGAGTGTATAACACATCTGGACTGATTAAGGCAAGATACAATGGAAGAACAGTTTTATGACCAAGACAATAACTGCACACTGAAACTCAACAATGTGACTGAAGATGACAGTGGAAGATTTTTCTTCAGATTTAAGTCATATACAAGTATTCACGCCCCTCAGGGATTTACAGGATCATTGGGTGTGGACCTGAAAATATCAGGTAAAATAGATTTATGTACAGTTGAAGTCGGAAATTTACATACACTAGGTTGGAGTCATTAAAACTCGTTTTTCAACCACTCCACAAATTTCTTGTTAAAAAACTATAGTTTTGGCAAGTCAGTAAGGACATCTACTTTGTGCATGACACAAGTAATTTTTCCAACAATTGTTTACAGACAGATTATTTCACTTATAATTCACTGTATCACAATTCCAGTGGGTCAGAAGTTTACATACACGAAGTTGACTGTGCCTTTAAACAGCTTGGAAAATTCCAGAAAATGATGTCATGGCTTTAGAAGCTTCTGATAGGTTAATTGACATCATTTGAGTCAATTGGAGGTGTACCTGTGGATGTATTTCAAGGCCTACCTTCAAACTCAGTGCCTCTTTGCTTGACATCATGGGAAAATCAAAAGAAATTAGCCAAGACCTCACCGAAAGAATTGTAGACCTCCACAAGTCTGATTCATACTTGGGAGCAATTTCCAAATACCTGAAGGTACCACGTTCATCTGTACAAACAATAGTACGCAAGTATAAACACCATGGGACCATGCAGCCGTCATACCGCTCAGGAAGGAGACGCGTTCTGTCTCCTAGAGATTAGTGTACTTTGATGTGAAAAGTGCAAATCAATCCCAGAACAACAGCAAAGGACCTAGTGAAGATGCTGGAGGAAACAGGTACAAAAGTATCTATATCCACAGTCAAACGAGTCCTATATCGACATAACCTGAAAGGCCGCTCAGCAAGGAAGAAGCCACTGCTCCAAATCCGCCATAAAAAAAGCCAGACTACGGTTTGCAACTGCACATGGGGACAAAGACTGTACTTTTTGGAGAAATGTCCTCTGGTCTGATGAAACAAAAATAGAACTGTTTGGCCATAATGACCATCGTTATGTTTGGAGGGAAAAGGTGAATGCTTGCAAGCCGAAGAACACCATCCCAACCATGAAGCACGGGGGTGGCAGCATCATGTTGTGGGGGTGCTTTGCTGCAGGAGGGACTGGTGCACTTCACAAAATAGATGGCATCATGAGGATGGAAAATTATGTGGCTATATTGAAGCAACGTCTCAAGACATCAGTCAGGAAGTTAAAGCTTGGTCGCAAATGGGTCTTCCAAATGACCAATGACCCCAAGCATACTTCCAAAGTTGTGGCAAAAAGGCTTAAGGACAACAAAGTCAACATTTGACCCAAGTTAAACAATTTAAAGGCAACGCTACCAAATTCTAATTGAGTGTATGTAAACTTCTGACCCACTGGGAATGTGATGAAAGAAATAAAACCTGAAATAAATCATTCTCTCTACTATTATTCTGACATTTCACATTCTTAAAATAAAGCTGTGATCCTAACTGACCTAAAACAGAGAATTGTTACTAGGATTAAGTGTCAGGATTTGTGAAAAACTGAGTTTAAATGTATTTGGCTAAGGTGTATGTAAACTTCCGACTTCAACTGTACATTAAGGTAACCAGATTTCTGAAATGAAAACCGGGGACATTTCCAGTTCGGCTGTCAATATATAATTAAAATATCCAATGTTATTATTTATGAAATAAAAAAGGGGGACAATTCCGGTTTCATGTATTTAGTCTAACAGTCACACTGTGATAGAGAAAACAACTATATTACAGAAACACTACAGACAAGACAGAACTGTCCGATCTGAACAGCCATTCAGTGGTCCTGGTAGAATAAGAGACATCATCAAAATTGAAAAAACAGACAATAGTATATGTGAAATACTTAACAACATAATAAAGAAATAAGACGATGATGAGATTGGTAACTACATAATATACTTATACCAACCTAATCTGTATATTTCTCAGAAGAATGATTTTTCTTCAGGTCTTTGGCCAGCTTCTCCATGAATTCCTGGCAGGGGAGGTTAAAGTTTGTCTTCACAATAAGCATGGCCTTGATGGTAGGAACAGTGAACCTATTTCTTGCTGCTGTCCATAGATCATCCATTTGGGAGAACACTCTCTCGACTGGTACATTACTTCCAGGTAAGCACATAACAACAGACGCTAATCTAGCCAGGTTAGTGTGTGGGATGTCATTCTATTTGAAGTGGGTAACCACCGTGCTCCATCTCTGACTAAGCGGTGTCTCAGATGTTTTCCATTCTTCAAGCGATTCCCCCTTTAGGAACTCTTGCAGGCCAGTAACCTCGTCACACAATGCATCCTCATTGATGGTCACATTGGGGCATTTGTCCTGCAGTGTGGCTGCTGCCTTCTGGATCTCTTCATGCTGAGGTTGCCTTTTAAAAAGGAGACCATGTAAATCTTTTAGATTATCTGTGTGCTTTCCCCATGCTTGCAAGTAGTTCACAGCCATAGGGAAGAATGATTGGAATGTTTTGAGAAAGCTCTCTTTAGACATGGCTCCATTTTCCTCTAGCTCTCTCAGAAGTCCTCTGACCAAAACTGGAATGAAGTTGTCATCCCGTTATGCAGTCAATTTTGCCTCAACGTTTCTCAGAATTGCAGCGGAGTCCACAGCACAGTGGTCCTGGCCTCCAAGCATCTTGATCGTGTCACTGAATACAGTCAAGTTTCCATGGACAAAGGCCAGCCAAAGTTCAGTCAGTGGATCTTCGAACATTGTTCGCAGGACAACAGGGCATTTGTCTTCAGAAATAAAAAAGGATTTCAATGGCACATACATTTTCAGCACTCTTTCTAGAGCAGGGAGCATGGACATCCAGCGAACATTGCTGTGTCCTAAAATGTTATGGTACTCCTGGCCAACAAACTCACAAAAGCCCCTCAGTCTTTCTACTCTGACGGTGAAAATATGAGCATATTCAAATATCTGTGAGCAGATACTCAACATCATATCCAAAGCTGTTCTGGCCATGTTATGAATGATGTGGGCAGGAAAACCTAAGCCAATCCCCTCCCGCTGCAGTACATTTTTAACTTTGGTATGGACATTGACCCTCCCCAGCCTATTCAGTCCTCCAAAGTTGGTATTTGTTGTCGGCAGAGAATGTTTTCCAGGTTACATTTTTGGATGACCACCAGGACCTCAGCTGCAATTTCCTCTGCTGTTTCTCCATTCAATTCAACAAAATCAAGCAGTTTTGTTTCCACAGATGTGCTGCCATCATATATCTTACAATATCTGACTACTATTGGCAGCAGCTTTACATGTCCATGATTGGACGCATCAATGGACAGGGACACAAATTCAACCTGGTCTAGGTCCTGTGTTACCAAAGTAGTTGCCCATGTTACTAACACTTTACTCACTATGGCGTCACATTTTGTCCTAGCACATGTAAACTTTGGCTCATAAAGCTTCCGTGTCAGTTGTGCTGTGCAGTCCATAGATCTGTAACTATGATTGTGTATCATAGTGTGGTATGCAAAGACACCCTCCTGCACAGCTAAACCATATTCTTCTTGGGAAGGCTCTACCTTCTTGAAGAATGTGGTGACAGAGGACCAACATGGGCAATCAGAGAGGCTTTATACTTTTTCGTCTGCTGATGTTCTACCACTGCCATTCTTCCCCGGCTGCCAATTGAAAGAGAGGATGCAGTGAACCATTCTATCTTCTTGACCTGAACGTATTACATGGAAATTCTCTCATCATGTTTATCATAAAAAGTGCATTTCCGTTTCTTGGAAAGAGTCATTGTGTCTCCTCTGTCTGCTCTTCTTCACTCTCCTTGTGCCACTCTTAATTACTCTCTTAACTTTTTATTCTCCTCCAATCTTTCTCCTCCTCTTTTCTTCACTCGTCTTCCTTTCCTTCTCTTCACCTTTCCACCTCACTCTTCTACACTCTCCTTGCTTCACTCTTTTTACCCCCTTAATTTTTCCATCTTCTTTCTCTCCAATCGGTATTAATAAATAGCATACTATTAGATAACCAAAGTATTTTAACAGATTCCCATTGTTTGCCTCATGTTTGTATTTTATCTCAAAAACATTGTTTGGAATAATAAATTGTCAGGCTCTGTAACTATATCTTTACCTTTCCTCCTCTGTCTCCTTCACTCTTCTTCCTATCCAGTCTTCCTCCTCTCCTTCCTCTCCACTGCTAATGCTATCCATGAACATTTCTAAATATATCTTCACACTACTTATTATAATGCCAAACCATTAAAATTGTAATCTACAAAAATATTCTCTGAATTAATTGTGCATTCATTTAATATAATCATATTTTCAAAATAGCCCGTCCACTGCATGTTTACATGTGCACGTTTTTTAACCTAGCTACCATAACAGTAGCTAGCTAACCTAGCTAGCTAACTTAGTCTACATAGCTAACGTTAGCTAGGATAACCTATTTAAAAGCTTATAGAGCAGATCATCTATCTATTACATTCATGTTATATTTCAGTACATTAAGGGTGCTGTAAATTGTCAGGGAGACCATCGTAGTTCATGAATTTAATCATAACTCATTATTTATTGAAGTCTATATTCACTTTAATCTGCAAAAAATCTGTAAGTGACATACCATTATTTAATAAGGACATTTTGTCCTAACATATTAACATATTTTAACATTGAATGTACAGTATATTGCATAATCTCATTATCAAATAACGACGTGTCAAAATTACATCTCTTCAAGTGTTGTAATCATGAGAAATATACAGAGCTCTTATATATTACAGAACTATATGAAATGCTTATTTTTTTATAACCTGTTGTTAAATGGCATACCCTGTGTTCTCATGTAATCATTTTATGTTTGTATTTGTATAATTATCCACTTTTTACTGTTTATTTGTACATTGTACACTGTACATTGTTTGTACATACACATACAGTATATCAGCTATGTATTTTGCTATTTAAAAAATTTGACTTAAAAACATGCTGTTTTTCATTCACTTTTCTTGAGTTTACCATACTGTAGGCCTTGTGGTCTAGATATCAAAGTTCTCTGACCACCTCAGTGTGTTTGTAGTTGGCTGTAGTTAACTGCATCGTGATCCTCTGCCTTGTTATTCCGCTGCCTCCTTTTAAGGGGAACAAGTTTTAGTGCAGAGCTATATTTGTATTTACCTAGTAGTTATTACTATATTACAGATACTACGTAATGTAAGCCTGTTGTTGAATTGTTGGATACATGTTTTTTTGCAAGTTATTATGCAATTGTTTTGATACACATTATTTTCCTTGTGGAATTCACTTTGAGCGTCTCACTCACTCTGTGGTTATTTACCTGTGTGAAGGAGCAGGCCTGATATTGAGCTCTGCGTAGTTCATGTCATTAGGATCAGTGATCGGCTTGGCTGACCGTCTCATGTTTTCATAGATGTCCTCTGGTGTAGACAATGTTGCTTTCTGTATATAACAGTCAGAATACAGTCAAAATACTGAGCACTGGCCCCAGGCATAGAATGACTCTCTTTCTACTCTGGCATACTTTAACTAACTCAAAGTTCAATGAGATTGATTTTCACATTTACCATTCACTTTCATGCGCGCTGGTTTTTATTTTCGAAGAAAAAAAGAACAATAAATGTCATGTGTAAGGTTTGTTTCGCTATGACAACATAGCCCATTGCATCGCTTTGAACTGACTCTCCACAGTTACCGATTTAGTAATTTCCCTTCAGACAACAGGGCCTGGTGAGCAGACTGACTGAGTTGATGCCCTTCGAACAGTTTTGAATGAAACCACTCAATGCAATAATGTTATATTCCAAAAGCTGCAGACCAAAGACGATCAGTTAATGAACACAATGATCAAGTTGGTTGACAAAACAGCAGAACTCCTTGAAGTCGCTGATTTAATGAAGGATGAGAATGACTAGTTGAGAAAGATGGAAAACTCGACCTCTAAGCAAAAGGAGGACATCTTATCAATGGATTGCTCGCTCCACACTCGAGACCTCTCCATGCAAGCCATGACAGATAAGTATGAGGCCGAACGGAGCAAGTGTGACACCTACATGTCTAAGATAAACACCCTCAACTCCCAGGTGGACTCTGCGATGCAGCAGAATAACACCCTTAGGTATCATCTGGAGACACTCCAGAACAGTCACGCGCTATCGCGGGACTACCAAACCAAGTACCTAGCTCACAACCGGAGCTCAGGGAACGAGGGAATGCAGATGACAAGAGATTTCACCTCTCTTAGGGGTCCCTCAGTGTATTCCTCTTGGCCATTCGGCCCACAGTGACATGGTGCCTCCTCGTCAGCACAACCAAAGCTTGTCTTTTCCTCTTGGCCTTTCGGCCCACAAGTCCCCACAGGAGGGTGCAGAAGCTCCCAGCACACTTGGCGGGGAACGTCTTGAGAAAATCGTCAAAAGCTTCTGCATCTTTGACCCCATCCCAGGTAAGCCAAACGACACCGAGACATTCTTAGCAGACATTGAGGACGCCTTTAATGGCTACCCAAACGCTGCGAGTGCCTACAGGCTCTACCTGTTGAAGCGAACGTCCAACAGACACGTGACAAGGTTCATCCGTCTACAAGAGCAACACGTGCAAAACGACTACGCTAAACTTGCCACGGTTTTGAAAATAGAATTCAGTGGTTCTGCGACTCGCAAACACGACAGCTCGTTGGCCAACAATATCAAACAAGCTCGAAATGAACACCCATAGGCTTTGTTTAGCTTACTTTGGCATGCTCACTGAAACAGGAATAGAAGAGCTATTACCATTCAAACAACTGTTTCTGTCAAACATGTCTCCCAACTTCATTAACTACTTGGGCCCTACTGCCCATGTTGGTTTGACAATCTCAACACTCCGAGAGCTTGCGAGCACAGCTTTTGAAGCATCGAAAGCAAGGCGGGCTAAGAGCTCGGACAGCTCGGTTTCTGAGCTTAGGACGGAACAATCACTTAAATTGGAAGGTGCGGCATCAGGGACAGGTGCGGTAAAAGATGACTCACAAAGGGGGTGGCTACCAAGTAACCACCACACCGATAACCACCGCAGTAATGATGAACTTCCCCAATCTAACAGGTCCCGCAGAGATCAACCTGGTCTCACAAAGGGTCAGGACACGAGGGTAACAAGCGTAACAAGTGCAACAAAGTGTTCAACAATGATCTAAACGTTAACCAAAACAATATAGAAGCTCTGATAAGAGATGTACTGCAGCAGAAGAAATTTGAGAAAGAGGACAGGGAGAAGTCATCGTGACTAGGCGTGCAATTGCCGGAGACCGAGTCCACCGATATTCACACCATTCGCGATGACGTCAACATTCCCATTACCCCCGCCCTCACTCAAATCCCTGTCCAGGACCGCTCATTCTAGACACAAGCCCACAGGTTTTGTCTACAGACTTTGATACGGATGTGGAGAAGTGTGAGAATGTGCACAAGGTAAGCAGCATTGCAACAGATGAGTCCTCTCCCATTCTAATAGAAGACCCACTGGGTCACGAAGGTGGCCCACTGGGTCAATCTGTCTTGAAAATCGACACCGATAACAAACCGCTCCGTTCTTCCAACCCACTCCACTTTGTTGGGGATATGACAACAACAAAAAACAACTCGAACAGGCCATACCTTAACTTCCTGTGAATAGGGGGGCGCTGTTTTCACTTTGGAAAAAATCGTGCCCAAATTAAACGGCCTCGTACTCTGTTCTAGATCATACAATATGCATATTATTATTACTGTTGGATAGAAAACACTCTGAAGTTTCATATTGTATGATCTAGAACAGAGTACGAGGCCATTTCATTTGGGCACGATTTTTTCCAAAGTGAAAACAGCGCCCCCGTATTGACAAGAAGTGAAGCAAGCAAAGCAAACAATCCTGCTAAACACAAGTACTCAGACTACGAAAAAGCTCTGCTGTCGACAGTCTGTGCGGTCAAACACTTCACCAGTTATGTTGGCGGACAAAAGGTGATCATAGAAACATGTCACCAGCCTGTGACTTTTCTGAAAAGCCAACGAATCCGCGAGGGTGCTGTACACAACAGCAGAATAGCAGCTTGGCTTATGATGCTGCACAGCCATGATGTAGTAGTCAACTACGCAAAAGCGAGGGGCTTTGGCAGTGTCATTGCTGTGGTGACGATGAAACTGACTTCGCACCACCCCCGTATGACGTAGCTCCGCCAGTACCTTCAAACCATCACTACTTTGAAGAGAAAGTGTCTTGGCATGCCGATGCGTTTGTGGATGGCTGTTCTTACCATCATCTAGACCACTTGTAAGCTCGTGTGAGACTGGTATGACACAACAATATTTTGTGCAAATCGCTTCAATTTCAGCTAGGCAACAAGACCAGCCAGTTCGCAGAACGGCAGTGAAACACAAATTGTCAGAACTGCCGATCTGCACCGACTCAAACTACGCCAGACTCACCTTCTTATGCCACTTGCCGTTTTGGAAACGAAAGCACATGACTACTTCAAGTGACAAAGAAGTGAAAAACAAAGAGCTCATTCTAGCTTGCCATGACCTCATCACCAGACACGACATACAGGTGTATTGGAAGAAAGTCAAGTGACACTCCAAATCCCCTGGTAGTAACAAACTTGGCAACGACCATGCCGAAAGCATGGCGAAATCTGGTGCCATTCACGGCACCCCTTGGGTGTTTGATGGTCAAGACTCAATGATCACCGGGGCGGTCATGGTGTCTGGGTAACGCGTAGCCATGTAGCACCACGGGAAACGTCTTCACACGAACATAATGTGTTGCTAACTCATTAATTCCTGAATGGCTAACCTGGTAGCAATGCAACACCAAGATGTGTCCCTCGCCACTTTGATGACTTTCCTGTCTGATCCTGTCAATCACCCCGTGTCTGAACTGGTTATAGCAGGCTCACACAACGTAACGCTCACACAGTGTTCGGTATACGCAACTAAACAGCACCTGACATTTGTAGATGACCTAATGGTGTATGTTTCAGAAACCGATGCCACACGAAGGTGGATGTTTCCTAAAACACAGAGGGGGATAATGATAGTTCATGCCCACGACGAGCCATGTGGAGGCTATAGGGGGGGTCAAGGCTACATGTGAAACATTGCGACAGGTGGCCCACTGGCCTCACATGGAACGTGGCACAATAAGTGAGGGGGTGTCTAGTTTGCTGCTAGTTCCAACCCTCCAAGCCACTTCACAGAGCACCCCTGCACAAGGGTGTGTCTTACCCCTGGAGCTCGATCCTGATCGACTGGGTCGGCCCAGTTGCCAGGTCGGCCAGAGGCAACAAGTATCTCCTCACAGTGACTTGCGCATTCACAAAGTGGGTGGAGTGCCTGCCCGCGACCAATGACACAGCGGAAACCACGGTTGTTCTTTTGCTCAACCATGTTTTCAGTCGTTTCGTCCTGCAAGGAGAAACCGTGGACAGCATCAGAGGAACCCAGTTTTCGGGCAGCTGTAATGACCAAACTGTTTTACACATACATGTTCTTCAATCATTGCACCCACACTGCTCGCGTGCGCAAACGAGCGTCTGCATTGCCAGGTGCTAAAATATAAGTTGCTTCTGTTTGTGATGCTGAACGCGATGCAAGTCCTGCCTCTCTCATCTCCTCATTGGCTCTTAGAAGCATATAGCCATGTGGGTGATTGAAAGATGAACTGAGGTCGGTCGTGGTAATAAACGTTATTATGAAAGTTAGATGCCAATCGCCATATAAAGTCCAAAGAAGAAAAAGCCTGGAAGGAGGAGAGATGACTAGAAATGAATCGGTTGACCGTTTTATGTGTGGATTAATTGTCGGAGTAGAGGACCTTCCGCATTTCAGGTAAAACTCAATGTTTATATCCCAGGACAAATTAGCTAGCAACAGAAAGCTAGCTAGCTAAATAGGACAAATTAGCTAGCAACTGCATGCTAGCTAGCTAAATTGCCATACATGTTTAATGAATGCTTTTTGACCTGTCCCCAAATTATTATAATTGGTTCAGAGTTTGTTGTGATATTTCAACCTGCGTGTAGGTGATCGCGTTTGGCGTCAACTTGTGCACGATGGCGCACGCCATGGTGTTAGACAGCGTGGGTAGGCCACTGGCATGTCTTTTTCTAAAACTACTGTGAGTTCCGGTAATTTAGTGCTAGCAAATAAGAATGCCGAAAAGGTTTGAATGATAAACGATTACTAGTAAAACCGTTCCCTTGTTTAAGGGGATCCTGTGTTATGCTGAACGTGTACAAAGTAGGATTAGCTTGCACAAGATGCTACAGCTAACAAAGGAAGAGCAGACATTTTGTTTTTCCTGTGTCACGTTGAAATTCCTCCATCTTGGGCGATGGAAGTCCCGCCCTTTATACTTCCATTTAATTTCAGCTGTCTGCGATCAGTAACCCCTGGTGGTAAAGAATCGGCAGTAATAAAACATTATTTATTTATTCATGTTACACTGAACGTGTATCATGTTTAACTTCTCTCAGCTACGGATCCCGGTAGCGGGTTTAAATTCGACAACATACGGTGATCGCCACATAAATAGTCATATTAAACATTCCTGAAAATACAAGTGTCTCACGTGGTTCAAAAGCCTAGAATCTTGCTAATCCAACTGCGTTGTCAGATTTAAAAAAGGATTTACTGTGAAAGAATACGATGCGATTATCTGAGCACAGATCCCCATACCAAAATACTATTTCAACCATCACAGGCGTAACAAAATCACAGATTGCAATGAAATAAATTGTTTACCTTTGAAGATCTTGCTCTGTTTGCAATCCCAAGGCTCATTGTTACACAATGAATGGTCTTTTGCTCGGTTAAATCCATTTTTATAGCCTAACACGAAACATTTTGTGAACGCTTATCTCGTTGAATTCCGTGTCATTTAATTTTTTACGAAACATTCGCCGTAAATACACACACTAAACGTGACTTTATCCAGTCATGTTCGGTTTCATTGCAATCAACTCTTTGTTTGTAACACAACCAAACTTGATGGGTCATTTCGCGGGACGTATTGACCCAAAGAAACCGATTGGAAGACAACAAGTAATGACCTCATTGTGCACCAATTATATGACCGTTGTTTCGTTGATTGACTGTATTTTAACCCAATGACCACTGATCGTCTTGAAATCTAGCTGGGTAGATAGCCAATGAGCAGAGGTAAACGGCAATATGTAATGTTTCTGTGTTGGAAGACCAACCCATGTAGTAAACTCCGGCGTAAAGACGGTCTATCGCCATTGAAGATTCATACTGGAAGGAGCCAAGCTTGTTACGCACAGCACTATTTCGGTAACGAGCATCTTCAGCTGTTTATATATCGAACATCATGGCGAATAAGTCAGGGAAAGCTAAATCTAAGACTAGATGTACGAATGTAGACAAAATTATAGAGGAAATTGATCGTGAAAGTGAAACATGCTTTTGGAAGACGACTCAGTTAGCGACCATGACTCAAATGGAAGCATATTTTTGAACGGAGAGGACATTGTTTTGGACTGGTAAGTTCTTCTCATGCTAATGCCGTTGTTTGAAATTAATAATATAAAATATTATTTGTGATTGTTTTTACATTTTATTTGCAATATATAAAAATGTAATGAAATGTGTAAAGTACACATTGGCTATACTTCCTCCAGCGGCATGCTTCCTCCACTCAGTCTACATATTATGGATTAGAGGGAGCATGGTCGAGATGCGTGTGTCTGCCGCTCCACCCCCACATGAAATAGCCTATTTGAGGCAGGCCCACAACAATGGCCAAAGTAAAATGGAACAGCACTTTATGTTCCCTGTACTCTATATATCTGTTTATTATACCTGTTGATACAGGGCTCATATGTGAAACTATTCTAACTGAACATTTTCTTTCACAGTGACACTGACCCCGAATGGGAGCCCCCAGTGCCAACGTGTCCATCCCCCTCTGAAGCTGGTTCATCCAGCTGGACCCCTGCTGTCTCTGGCTCCACACCTCCCGGGCCATCTAGAGGTAAACTGTTCATATTTACTCTTGAGGTGCTGTCCTGTTGCACCCTCCACAACCACTGTGATTATTAGTGTCTGACCCTGCTGGTCATCTATGAACGTTTGAAAATCTGTTCTGTTATAATCTCCACCCGGCACAGCCAGAAGAGGACTGGCCAGAGACAGCAGGGGTCCAGAGCCTGGTTCCTCTCTAGGTTTCTTCCTAGGTTTTGGCCTTTCTAGGGAGTTTTTCCTAGCCACCGTGCTTCTACACCTGCATTGCTTGCTGTTTGGGGTTTTAGGCTGGGTTTCTGTACAGCACTTTGAGATATTAGCTGATGTACGAAGGGCTATATAAATTGATTTGATTTGATAGAGGACTGAGAGTCTTCCAAATATTGAAAGTGTGTAAATAGTTACCCATGTTATTTTGTAAATGTATATTATTTTTTTTCTATTTTTTTTTTCAAATTTTTTTTTATTCTATTTTTCCAATATTTTTTGGGGGGGTGTGTTAGAATACCATTTTGGTATTTTGTATATAGTTATTTGTTTCAAAATGTATACCTTCACCAATTTGGCCACTTGGGTACATTTGGACTACTTGTAGCACACTCATTTTGGAAGTTATCATTCTGAAACTTTGCACAAGTACTGTTGCCCTCTTATGTTTTTCACTGAAATTGTCCCCATATTCATATCTGAATGTTTGTTTTATCTTGTTCATTTTAAAGATGATGATACAACAATGAAAAAGAAAAAACGTATGGTTTTTTCATTGTATTATCTAAACCAGATCTATTGTGTTATATTCTCCTACATTCAATTCACATTTACACAAACTTCAGAGTGTTTTCTTTCAAATGGTACCAAGAATATGCATATCCTTGCTTCTGGGCCTGAGCTAGAGGCAGTTAGATTTGGGTATGTCTTGTTAGAGGAATTTCATAATTCCTTTATGTACTCATTAACAAGCCCAGGTAAACATATGTGCTTATAGAAAGTCTACACACCTTGGATTTCTTCACATTTTATTGTGTTACAAAGTGGAATTAAAATGTATTTAAATGTATTTTTTTGTCAATGATCTACACAAAATGCTTTGTCGAAGTGAAAGGAAAATTCAAACATTTTTTAAAGATGAATGAAAAATAGAATAGTAATATACCTTCATTAGATAAGTATTCTCCCCACTGAGTCTACATGTTAGAAACACCTTTGGCAGCCATTACAGCTGTGACTCTTCTTGGGTAAGTATCATAAGAGCAGATTAAGTCAAAACTGTAACTTGGCCACTCAGGACCATTCACTGTCTTCTTGGTAAGCAACTTCAGTATATATTTGGCTTCATATTGTAGGTTATTGTCCTGCTGAAAGGTGAATTCCTCTCCCAGTGTCTGGTGTAAAGCGGACTGAAGCAGGTTTTCCTCTAGGATTTTTGCCTGTGCTTAGCTCCATCCCGTTTCTTTGCATCCTGAAAAACTCCCCAGTATTTCCTGATGTCAAGCATTCTCATACCCTGATGCAGCCACCACCATGCTTGAAAATAAGGAAGCCGTTAAACAGTGATGTTTTATATTTGCCCCAAACATTGAGGCCAAAAAGTGTATTCCATTGTTGTGATTTGCTGCAGTATTACTTTAGTGTCTTGTTGCACACATATGGATGTTCTGGAATACTTGTATTCTGTATATATTTTTTTCTTCACTAACATCCCTAAGCAGTTTCCTTCCTGTCCTGCAGATCAGTTCAGAAGTACGACTGTATCTTTGATGTGTCTGGGTGGTTTAATACATCATCTACAGCATAATTATTAACTTAACCATGCTTAAAGATATATTTATTCTCTTATGTGTTATTGTTAACCGTCTACTAATCACTCCCCTTCTTTAGGAGGCTTTTGAAAAGCTCCCTGGTCTTTGTAGTTTAATCTGTGTTTGAAATTCAATACTTGACAGAGGTACCTTACATGCTGACCAGACCGTGCCTGCGTGCGCATGTTGATTTTGTCCCCCCCACACCAGACGCGATCAGGACACGCAGGTTGAAATAACAAAACAAACTCTGAACCAATTGTATTAATTTGGGGACAGGTCGATGAGCAAACATTTATGGAAATTTAGCTAGCTAGCTTGCTGTTGCTAGCTAAATTGCAACAATTTAATGATGTATTATTAATTATTACCAATACCACTCTCTCTTCCACATCATCCTTCTCTCTTTCCACCTATTCCATATATAAGTGATATCATCGGTGCTAACTACAACCAGTCTACAACCCAGAGAAGTGACAGCTCCGGGCGCTGACATCACCCTTAGCTACTCTTTCCCTTCATCTAAAAACCTGAATCTCAACCACCTGGTCGTCAACTGGCCGAGTGGAGAATCAGAGGTGGTCCACAGATATTACCATGGGAGAGATCAGCTAGAAAGACAGAGTGTTGTTTACAAGGGACTGATCTGTTTGAAGACCAGCTCGCTGTGGGAAATGCCTCACTTAGACTGAGTGGTGTGCAGCCGAGTGACCAAGGCCCATACACCTGTGATGTGACAGGTGAACAGGCTAGCACCCAGGAAAAGCTACTAGTTTTAGTTGCAGGTAAGTTCCATTGTTGCTGCGTGTTTCTTTTGGTGAACAATTTTATTTATTTATTTTTATATATTTTTTATTTCATCCACTTTTTCTCCCCAATTTCGATCTTGTCTCATTGCTGCAACTCCCTAACGGGCTTGGGAGGCAAAGGTTGAGTCATGCGTCCCCCGAAACATGACCCACAACACCCGCCCTGACTGGTGTTCACCTGATGACCGAGGTCAGCCTGCAGGCTCCCGGTCCGCCACAAGGACTTGCTAGAGCATAAGAGCCAAGTAATGTCCCCTCAGCCAAACGCATCCTAACCCGGATGACTCCTGGGACAAATATGTGGCGCCCTATGGGACTCCCGATCACGGCCGGTTGTGATACAGCCCGGGATCAAACCCGGGTCTGTAGTGACGCCTCTAGCACTGCGATGCAGTGCCTTAGACCGCTGCACCACTCGGGAGGCCCTGAACAATGGTTTTTATTGGGTCACAAGATCAATACAATCATTAAGAATATTACACCTTCCCCCCTTTTTAAATTTTTTATTTTATAAAAAAAAAAAAATTATGACCACCTTTTCTCCCCAATTTTGATGTATCCAATTGTTAGTAATTACTATCTTGTCTCATCGCTACAATTCCCGTACGGGCTCGGGAGAGACGAAGGTCGAAAGCCATGCTTCCTCCGAAACACAACCCAACCAAGGAGGGTGTGTTTGTTCAAAAAAGGGGGGAAGGGCTTCTTAACATAGCACGCCTCCAACCCGGAAGCCAGCCGCACCAATGTGTCGGAGGAAACATCGTGCACCCGGCCACCTTGGTTAGCGCGCACTGCGCCCGGCCCACCACAGGAGATGCTGGTGCGCGATGAGACAAGGATATCCCTACCGGCCAAACCCTCCCTAACCCGGACGACGCTAGGCCAATTGTGCGTTGCCCCACGGACCTCCCGGTCACGACAGAGCCTGGGCGCCAACCCAGAGTCTCTGGTGGCGCAGCTAGCGCTGCGATGCGATGCAGTGCCCTAGACCACTGCGCCACCCGGGAGGCCCCTCTTCCCCCCTTTTTTGAACAAACACACCCTCCCATCCCATCCATCCCAACCATACCCCTGGCAGCCCCAGCCTATCCCCAACTTTTGACAACCCATTATATTAAACTAAAATACACAAAAAATGGAAGTTATAATAAAATATAAATAAACAACACACACTACACAAGAGTACAAATTATAAACAGAAAAGTTCTTTGCCAATATAACACATTTTACACCACACACCTACATCATCTACTGAAACTCAGAGATTTCTGAGGCAGCAACTTTCCACGTTTACAAAGTCTGGCTTTATTCACACGGCAGTGGATAACTCCACATAACTACATCTTGAAAATATGCCAGCCATGTGGAGGCAACCAGCACTGAACAACAAGTTTTGGCAGCAGTCAACCCAGCCAGCCAAACCTTTCGCTGTTTCTCATTCAGCTGCATACCAGTATTATCGTTAAGCAACTGCGGAATTGCTTCAAGCGGTACAGTTTTATCAATCATGTCAGAGAGAATAGATGACACTTTCTTCCAAAACTCATAAACCTCAGGACAATCCCATACCATATGTTTGTATGTGCCAAGTGTATTGAGGTTACATAGGTCACAGTATGGACTTGGAGCCTGTTTTGCATCAAATCTTACAAGTGGTGTCCATTACGATCTATGACAAAGTTTAAAATGAATTAGCTGATGGTTTGGGTTCTTTGATGAATTAAATATTTTCTCCCAGACATTCGCTCAATCAATAGTCTCATTATTGACAGCGAATCCTATACCCGTGCTTTAACCATTTGAAAAATGTTTCTCCTTTTAGTAATTGAAGATGAGAGTAAATACACAACCTCTGGACAAGAATGTAAAAATCCACACTATCATCGGGTGCCTTCCCAAACTTGTACCCAATGGGACCCCATAGGCACAAAGCGCTGACCGCAGTCTAAGATATAGAAAGAATGACAACCCTGGCAAATAAAAACGTAAGGACACCCTCTGAGTTGAATATATCCCCTAGATTATTGACCCCTTTTGCTAAGACCAGGCTCAATTGGTTTATTACTGGAAGTAATAGCCTTGTTATGCCACAGAGGTGTTTGGAGATGCCATGTCCAGTTAACACTTAGAACCCTTCTCAACCATCCTAAAATTCTCAATTGAATTAGAAATAATAGGACCAAAATACATTATTCTTATTAGATATACCAGAAAATAACGCATCCTGCAGTCTAATAGGTGAAACAATTTCTTCCTCAATAGTTCTCCAGGAGACTGATGCAGACTGATCAAACCATGATCTAAGTGGGCGTAACTGGTGGTCAATACTCAAATTTGGTAATGCAAGTCCACCATTACACTTCTTTCATTGTAACACCTCAAACCTGATCTTTGGATGCTTGCCATTCCAAAGGTATTCACGTATAAGTTTATCAATCATTCCCCAATAACCTAGTGATGAAGGGAGTGGGATCATCATGCTCAGGAAACTAATACGTGGCAGCACATTCATCTTTATGGAAGCAACCCTAGTTTATAAGGAAGCATGCGACTTCTCCCAAATGGTTAGATCTCGTTAAATTTGATCATAATTCCATTTCAGCAGACAGTGCAAAGATGTTTGTATACTATTCTTCAAATAAGTGAACTGAGTTTTCATAGGAATTGTTGAGGGAAGTGACCCTATCTTGGCCACTTCATTAAGCAACATTAATGCGGATTATGTCCAATGTATCTTATACCCGGACAGCAACTTGAGTTCTTCAAATGTAGATAATAAAGATGGGATTGAATTCTGAATATCTGTCATATATAGGAGGATATCATCCGCATATAGTGATATTATATGAGTAGATAATTTAATCAGTATAGGAGAAGAAATTACATTCTGCCTTAGATGTTTGGCTAAAGGCTCTAGTGACAGAATGAATAATGTTGGGGATAGGCCATCACATTGTCTACACCCCTGAAAAATAGGGAATGGACTTGAGTGTATGCCATTAGTAGACACCATAGCAACAGTGTTAGCATATAACACACGAACGTGTCGATACAATTTTTTCCCAAACCTAATTCTGTTGCTGCATCTTTATAATGAAACTGAAATGGTGACAACTGACCTTACAAAAGTATTTATAATATCTCAATCCAGTCCCTTATGATGAGCCCAGGATATCCGCCCAAGCAACCTGTGATGGCTTCATTGTCACCCTCCATGCCTCTCAGGGGTTTCCCCAGCCAGAGTTAGTGTGGAAAGGTGTGATGGACAGTAACACCACTATGGAATTGGACAGCAGGAGGCGCTATGGGCTGGAGAGTGAAGTGACCCTGAAGGCTGAACAGCACTCTGACTGTTACAGCCAAGCTGAGACTGAGGGTTCTGGACCAGAGTTTTACTAAGTCTCTCACACTCCACCCACCACCAGGTAAAATATCAGGGTTCCAAGGTTTGTTCCTTGACTCAGTGTTGTTTTCAGATAGTTAATTTACAGTTCTTTTTACAAATTGATATTTTTCATCATTCATTTGTTTTATTCTTCTGGTGCAGTATGTACCTAACACAGTCCATCGAGATGTGATACCATACTTGCACATAATGTTTATAGGGAGCTGCAGGTCTCAGAAGGTAATGTTATGTGCGAAGCTAAGCTGCCTGCAGGTGGCTCCACCACCACATCCACCCCGCTTTGGCCATGTCCTTCTCCAGGGCAAGATGTGATTGTGTTGTTCACAATACTATACTACAGTTCATGATCAAGTACTAGTCAGATATAGAGGGAAATGTTGTCTATTTCAGTTACTGAGGTTGAGTGCTCCTTTCTTCTCTCCTTCCTTCCACAGTGTGCTGTGTGATGCCTGCTGAGCAGAGGAGAAGATTGTTGATGTATCCACTGCTGCTAATGTTGCTGGGATTGGTGCTCCTGTTGTCCTGGAAGAGGTCTGAGCAGGAGACCAAAAAGGATAAGAAAACACAAGAATAGAATGACTTTCAGTCCATGGTCACTCAACAGGCTTTATGCCAGAGCAACTATCATTGCTTGTTTACAGAGAAAACCTAAAGGGAGGACAGCCTTTTACACTAAAGTCCATTTTCATGGACAATACATTATACACAAAGTTCAACACAATACAGTTGACTGATTCCTTACAGAACTCAGACTAACACAAAATCATACGAGGAATGGGAGCTGCACACCACACATAACCTTGTCTGGCCTAGCTGGATGGTCACCCACATAAATGTATATACTAATATTTTGTTTGCGTATACTCCGCCCATTTCCCTCCCCAATATTCCAATTTGTGCCACCCATGAGTGAGAAACCTACATGCCAAGTATAGACCACATATTGTTACATAACAGCCTTATTCTAAAATGGATTAAATTGTTTTCCCCCCTCATCAAACTACAAACAATACCCCATAATGACAAAGCAAAAACAGTGTTTTAGATATTTGTGCAAATGTAAAAAAATATGTAAACCGAAATATTACATTTGCATAAGTATTCAGACCCTTTACTCAGTACTTTGTTGAAGCACGTTTGACAGCGATTACAGCCTCGAGTCTTCTTGCGTATGACGCTACATGCTTCGCACACCTGTATTTGTTGAGTTTCTCCCATTCTTCACTGCAGATCCTCTCAAGCTCTGTCAGGTTGGATGGGGAGCGTCGCTGCACAGCTATTTTCAGGTCTCTCGTGAGATGTTCGATTGGGTTCAAGTCTGGGCTCTAGCTGGGCCACTCAAGGACATTCAGAGACTTGTCCCGAAGCCACTCTTGCGTTGTCTTGGCTGTGTGCTTAGGGTCATTGTCCTGTTGGAAGGTGAACCTTCGCCACAGTCTGAGGTCCTGAGCGCTCTGGAGCCGGTTTTCATCAAGGATCTCTCTATATTTTGCTTCGTTCATCTTTCCCTCGATCCTGACTAGTCTCCCAGTCCCTGCCTCCACCATGCTTCACCGTAGGGATGGTGCCAGGTTTCCTACAGACGTGACACTTGGCATTCAGGTCAAATAATTAAATCTTAGTTTCATCAGACCAGAGAATCTTGTTTCTCATGGTCTGAGAGTCCTTTAGGTACCTTTTGGCAAACTCCAAGTGGGCTGTCATGTGCTTTTTTACTGAAGACTGGCTTCTGTCTGGACACTACCATAAATGCCTGATTGATGGAGTGATGCAGAGATGGTTGTCCTTCTGGAAGGTTCTCCCATCTCCACAGAGGAACTCTGGAGCTCTGTCAGAGTGACCATTGGGTTCTTGGTCACCGCCCTGACCATGTCCATTCTCCCCCGATTTCTCAGTTTGGCCGGGTGGCCAGCTCTAGGAAGAGTCTTGGTGGTTCCAAACTTCTTCCATTTAAGAATGATGGAGGCCACTGTGTTCTTGGGGACATTCAATGCTGCAGGCATTTTTTGGCACCCTTTCCCAGATCTGTGCCTCGACAAAATCCTGTCTCAGAGCTCTACAGATATTTCCTTCGACCTCATGTCTTGGTTTTTGCTCTGACATGCACTGTCAACTGTGGGACCTTATATAGACAGGTGTGTGCCTTTCCAAATCATGTACATTCAGTTGAATTTACCAAAGGTGGTCTCCAATCAATTTTTAGAAACATCTCAAGGATGATAAATGGAAAAAGGATGCACCTGAGCTCAATTTTGAGTAAAAAAAAAAAAAAAAAAAGTATTTCAGTTCTTTTGTTATAAATTTGCTAAACTTTCTAAAAACCTGTTTTTGCTTTCTCATTATGGGGTATTGTGTGTAGATTGATGAGGATTTTTATTTACTTAATCCATTTTAGAATAAGACTGTAACATAACAAAATGTTTAAAAAAGTCTAGAGGTCTGAATACTTTCCGAATGCACTGTATTACAGAAATGTCCACAAAAACACTACAGTGATTACAATAGTATATAAATATAGTAATACCACAATATTTATACCATAGTATAGTACAGTATTTTTTCATGTGGGCATTTGCTTTTTACATCCACTGTTGTCCGAAGGGGCTTTTTTAATAAAATGTATTTATTGATCTATTGATTGGTTGGTTGAAATGATGGCAGCTATCGAGAATCTACTGAAAATTATTACATGTTTGTACCAATCAATGTAGAACACATTCCTGAATGTGTTATTTTGTTATAAAAGGAGATGAACTAGCAGTTGTGTTGTCTTTTCGCTTAATTTAAAAATGCTGATAGTAAAAAGTTAACAGAATTACAACACATTTGAACGTTTTTTAATTGAATAGAAAAATGGTGTGAAAAAAAAATGTAATTAACAGGCAATGTTTATTTTTTAAATGGGGCTATGGCAGTCAATTGCAAAACATTCTAACAGTATTTGTTATTGTATTCTCAACTCACCATAATATACTTTTAATGTGGGGTTATGACAGACATTTGCAAATTAGTCTGACATAATTTATCTTATCACCACCACTAATGAGATGGGTGTGCTTGATACATGTCAGGTCTGAGATTCTCAAAGTCAGGGGTGTGGTCGACAATGTGCACCTCATCTCTCCTGTCACATCCAACCTTGATCGCAGCTGAATCAACTTTAGGAGATCGTCCTGGCGCTTGCTGGACTTTCTTGTGCGCCCTGAAGCCTTCTTCACAACAATTGAACCGCTCTCCTCGAAGTTCTTGATGATCCGATAAATGATTGATTTAGGTGCAATCTTACTGGCAGCAATATCCTTGCCTGTGAAGCCATTTTTGTGCAAAGCAATGATGACGGCACGTGTTTCCTTGTAGGTAACCATGGTTGACAAAGGAAGAACAATGATTCCAAGCACCACCCTCCTTTTGAAGCTTCCAGTCTGTTATTCAAACTCAATCAGCATGACAGAGTGATCTCCAGCCTTGTCCCCGTCAACACTCACACCTGTGTTAACGAGAGAATCACTGACATGATGTCAGCTGGTCCTTTTGTGGCAGGGCTGAAATGCAGTGGAAATGTTTTTGGGGGATTCAGTTCACTTGCATGGCAAAGAGGGACTTTGCAATTCATTGCAATTCATCTGATCACTCTTCATAACATTCTGGAGTATTTGCAAATTGCCATCATACAAACTGATGCAGCAGACTTTGTGAAAATTAATATTTGTGTCATTCTCAAAACTTTTGGCCACGACTGTACTTCAGACACAAGCCGGAAACACACCAACACCAGATGATCCCATGTGACGATACAACAGGACAAGATGAGGCTCACGAAACAGACTTGAAAAAAAAAACTAGTTTGACAAGTCAAAGTGTAAGCTTTTACAGGACTGGGTTTCAATGTCACAAATGTGCATGTGTGTGTTGATGCCTTATATTTCCATTTCTTAGTTAAGTATTATAGAGTACTGCTACCAGTAGACTTTGCTACTCTCTCTGCAAGCCTATGTAATCCAGCCTGCTTTGTTTTTTACATAACTACTTGTTAGTCAAATATGGAAAACAGGGAAAAGATGAGTATTCACCCCCTTGGATTTCTTCTAATTGTATTGTGTTACAGAGTGGGATTAAAACTATCACTCTCACACATTTTAGATGGTAAGAGCTGCTCTAACTTCACCATGTGGCGAGATGTAGGGTTGCAACCCCATAACAACTACAGTATGCTAGCGAACAGTAAGCAGTCAGATCACATAATGTTTTTACATAGCTGAAATGTAGAGTATGTTTACTCTAATCAATATTTATGGACATACATTTTGTCCAATGTTATTGTCAAAGGTTTCCCAACAACTGTGGGAAAAGTACTATCCCCCTTACAGTTGGGCTGGTTGAAAAGTTGATGCTACACCACGAGGTGGATGTAACTGCAACGTTTGGGGCATATTACAGAAATATTTCAAATTTCATTACATGGCACTTGGAGTCACTCTGTGAGACTGTTCATTACATTAACGATTTACCGTTGCTGCAACACAGGCATTTTGAAAAGCAACTGTTCAACAAGCACATCAACAAATAGTTGTTGCAAGTTGTTGCAACAAGACATGCTCGACTAACCTTGAGCCACCCACAGAAGGTACATATACAAATACAACACACCTACTCCTCCATCCCCACCTTAAGTATAATAGTTTTGTAAATCCGTACGTTGACCCAACAGGAAAAGGTTACTAATAGGAACTTTTCATTTTATGGGAGGAATTTGCATTGTCACTTAGATAAAGAATGACATTCAAACCTAGTGATAGCAGTTAAAAAAGGTGCCCTCTGACACGTCACCCTCAGAGCTAGACTGTGAAACCATACATGCATATTAATAATTTGCCCTTTACTTATATTGTTGACAGGGATGAGGCCAGCCTGTGCCCATCATTTCAAAGTGTCAAAGAAACTAAGCAGGAGGAGTGTTTTGTTTGTGAGCTGCAGTGCCATGTATGTCTACTGTTGGTTGTAAGTATGTTGGCAGCTCTGTAATGCATTTCACATACTCACCTCCCCCTTAAACTATACAAACACGCCCATGACATGATGTGTATTTAAGACAAATAAATCCTCACCTCACTCCTCTCGTCACACCCCCAAAATCCTCATAAGGGTCCATAGTCAATTCTTGTTCAGACCTCTGTCACCCTATTCTTGATTGGGCTGAAAGTAAATAACGATTGTTTTCTTTGTGAACTGGGATGTGGCTCTCATATCCTGTTTCAAGATCAATGTTTCTGTAATGGTATCCATGGTTGGCTTTGTTTGTGTAAGTTCTCCTCGCTCGTCTCCTATTGACATACACTTAAACCATGTTCTGTTGACATACACTTAAAACATCCATGTGTAAATGATGAGCACTTCTTCTAATCCATGTTTAAATAATGCCATAAAACAATAAATTAAAAACGTATGATATTTTGAATAATTTGAAAGTACATTGTTATTTTATATGGTCCTAATTTGTATTTCATTTTTATTTTACCTTTATTTATCCGGCCAAGTCAATTAAGAACAAATGATTATTTACAACACTACACAGTGATGCTAAAAACTATATAATAATTACATGATAGTACTACGTAACAACTACCCACACTAGTTACATTATGCTGCTATATTACCATTATGTGATACTTAATATATAGTGGGACCTTGTTAAAAGTTTTATTCTATTGCAAATAAAAAAATAAAAAATCTGGTCAGTGGGCCATAGTAAATGAGTCTATGAAAAATGTTTGCCAATATTATTTACCAGGTCTCTCTTACAAAATCTAAGTGACAACCTGGTTAAATAAATCAATTAAAATGTTTTATTTTATATATGTTGGGGTAGATTGAGGTAAAATTGTATGAAACAGATGTTTGTTTCCAATTTTTTTTTAAAGTATTGCTTCTAAGGAAAAAGCCTGTAACTGAGATAATGTGAGTCGAGAAGCAGGTGCAGGTGAAACAATTAATAAAATAACAAACATGAAACGAGACAGCATAACAGTGGCGATAAGGCATGAACACAGGAACAATGCCAGGTAATGGAGTCCAGGTGAGTATCCTAATGATCTGCAAGTGCACATAATGATGGATGCCAGGTGTGCATAATGAAGGATCCCAGGACCAGTGGTTAGTATACTGGCGACTTCAAACGCCGGAGGGGAGGAGTGGGAGTAGACGTGACAAAGCCTATGTAAATGTTTTGGTTAGATTGAAACAAAAGACGCGAAGTTGTCAATATATGCATTAAAGTCATATATACGCTATGTTGACTTAATAAGTACGGTAATTAAATATTTTGGCAAGGATGTGTTTTTTTTTTTACCCATCCTCTTCACAATATAAGACACCCTCTCATCCCTCCCTGTCTGTTATATCCTTCATGGTCCCACCAACAGGTAAAGTATGGACATTAAGTCAGTATTTTTATTAGAAATATTGTGAATAGTATCAGTTGAAGACCAAATTATTACGAAGCTGAAAGTGAATTGAAATAAACTATTTCCTGTCTTTGTAGATGCATGTACAATGTATTAATGCATAGTAATCACATTATTTTTGTGTATGTAATTTATTGATGGATATTAATTAATGAAAGTAAATGCCTTCACTATTAATTCCACTTGTTTTCTCTCCTGTCAGTAGCTACTCTATAATCTAATCTAAACAAAACTGATTTAGTTTTTACATCTATTTTCCATTTTTTTCCATGTCATTTGTTGACTGTGCATTTTAGTTTCCAGCCATGGGGACAACTTTCCTGCTTTGTGTGGCTGTCACCCTATTCATAGGTAAGAATCACAGATTATCTTTCAATATTCCATGTCATGTAATCACTGCCAGCATTGAACAAGTTGATCATTTATTATTATCTAACATTATGAGTAAACAAATACTGTACCGTAGCTTGGCAAATTAAATATTTCTAGCCTCCTCTATTTAGATAGTACATTTATGTTGTTTGTTCTGCAGGGCACACTATATAGACATGTAATACTGGTTAGAAAGCTATGCA
The DNA here is from genome assembly GCF_045679555.1 of Salvelinus alpinus. Taxonomy (NCBI): domain Eukaryota; kingdom Metazoa; phylum Chordata; class Actinopteri; order Salmoniformes; family Salmonidae; genus Salvelinus; species Salvelinus alpinus. The sequence continues at coordinate 3,154,433 of NC_092120.1, read as the reverse complement.
GGGGGAAGCGACAGCATGTGTATTGTTATGAACACAAACATTTGTATAAGGTCATGTCATTCAAGCAAAAACAAATTATTTTGTGCCTTACTAAATTGACACTTGACAGTCAGTGAATTCAGCAAGAGCAGTCGGAGCAAGACAATTGTACTGCACTTAATTAAGCTATAGTATATGTTTCATTATTAAACTGATATTACATTCGTCAAATGGCTGTGAAAAGAATGCAGGTGCTCATCTGTAAAATTGTCTTTCTTCCTTTATGTTTTAGTGGTCAGCGGATCATGCCCAGTGGGGCGGGAGTTCATTACTGCCTTTATGCCTAACTATTTGCTGAGCTACCATGATGATCAGAGTCTTCAACTGGCCATAACCACACAGGATTATCCAGCCATTGTTCAAATTCAGGTCAATGCAATCGGCTTCTCGACCTCAGTGAAAATAGAGAAACAGAACACCAAATGGATCGCCATACCTGGTACCGCTGAAATTGGGGGTCCAGGAGCTTCCACTAAAACAGTGCAGGTCACCTCCAACTCTGACATCTCGGTGGTGGCCTTCAACTACAAGTTCTCGACCGGAGACAGCAGTGTGGTCTTCCCGACTGACCAGCTGGGTACTGACTATGTGGCCTTCACCCCTGTAGGGGGTCCAAGCAACATGCACAAGCTTATGTCCATTATCAACGGCAAAGAGCCCAACAAGATCACGATCATCCCTGTCTCCAACATGAATCTCAGTGGCGTGGATTCCTGGAAGCAAAGAAAGGCGATGATTGTTACCATGGAACCATACCAGGTCTACCTCTACCAAAGCTACACCACTTTCACTGGGACCAGGGTAAAAGCTAAGCACCCTGTGGCAGTCCTGGGGGGACACGAGTGCATTGCAGATGGAGGCCGCTGCAATCACGTCTACGAACAACTGCTACCGGTACAGAGCCTCTCCACCAATTACCTGGTTCCTTCCATGCACATGACCCAATCAACAGACTTTGTCAACATTGTGGCCTCAGAGGACAACACTCTAGTGAAGATCTTTGAGGGAAAGGTATCCACTGCTAAAGAGCTGAATGAGGGGCAGGTGTATGTGGTTTCTGTCCAACCCAAATATCCGCTGATCATCAAAAGTGATAAGAAGGTCATGGTGATGTACTTCAGCAACAACAAGCCCTACGATCCGTTCCTCACCAACATCCTCCCAACGTCTGATCTAGCCAACGAGTGGTCGGTGGACACGCAGAACAAATTCGAGAGCACATTGGTCATTGTCTCCGAGGGGGAAGGGATCAAAACCGTTAAAGTCTGTGAGAAAAATAATTGTGTGAAATCTCTCCAATGGACATCATTCAACTCAGACCCTAAGTACATGTGGGTCAATATTCCATTGGGAGAGCAGCAACAGCATTTCTCTATCAAAGGCGACTCCCTCATGGCTGTTTACGTTTATGGTGGCATGCCAAGAGACGGCTACGCTACAACAGGAGTATGTTCCAAAGGTACGCTGTTTAATTGACACATCCACTTAACTGGCCTATCAACTGCCCCTCCACACCTCCCCTGTTAAAGAGGTCAACTCTTCAACAACCCAATGCAACGCAACACATTGCAATTCTACGCAAAACAATAAAACAAAATGCAACACAACAAATGCACTGCATGAAAACTAGTGTTATTCTTGAATGTTGCATCTGTACTCCATCAGGCACTGCACCACCCACTCCACCACCAGACCCCTGTGAGAACGTCAAATGCAGAGAAAAGGAAGAATGTACAAAGGGGGTTTGTGTAGCCCAGTCCAAGGCCACCTGCAGGGCCGTGGGCGACCCCCACTACCTCACCTTTGATGGGGAGCGATTTGACTTCCAGGGCACCTGCTCTTATGTCATGGCCACGGTTGTTAAATCTGAACCTGGCCTCATCCCGTTCACTGTCCTGACCAAGAACAACCACAGAGGGAACAAGAGGGTGTCTTTCGTAAGGAAAGTCTCAGTCACGGTCTATGGGCTGACTGTTGTGATCAGCACGCATAAAGGGAAGGTTGAGGTAAGTAACAAGAGACCAGAGGGAAATGATCAGGATTGGGGTTGGTTCCATGGTAAATTTGGTCATTTCAGGAGGTGAACTGAGGGGTTTTTCCATATGCTTATTGATCTTTTCTTAGGTGAATGGTGAGAATGTCTACCTGCCTGTGACCCTAGCCAGGGGAAACCTAACGGTGGTGTATAGTGGCAGCTATGCTGTTCTAAAGACAAACTTTGGCCTGAAAGTTATGTACGACTGGAACATGAAGTTCTACATCACTGTCCCCAGCAGCTACTTCCGCACCCTGGGTGGGCTCTGTGGGAACTACAACGGGGATCGCAATGACGAGTTCACTAACCCCAAAGGTAACAAGGAACCCACAGTGGTGAAGTTTGCCCAGAGCTGGAGAACTGAAGATGGCGACTTGTTCTGTCATGATGACTGCCAAGGGGAATGTCCTAGCTGCACTCCGTCTCTCCAACAGAAATACAAGGGAGAGAAGTTATGTGGTCTATTGGCCAAAAAAGATGGCCCATTCGCCAGCTGCCACAAGGTCCTGGACCCAGGCATGTTCATGGACAACTGTGTCTATGACGTCTGCATCAATAAAGGCATCTATCAGTTCCTCTGTGAGAACATGAAAAGCTACAATGATGCCTGCTTGGCCGAGGGGGTCAAAATTAGCCCTGAGTGGAGGACAATCACTGGATGCTGTGAGTTTTCCTCTTTCCAGACATTTCATGCCGATTTTTAGATTGCACTTTTCACTATTATTTAAATCTATTTCTCATTTCACATTTGCAGCACTGGAATGTCCGTCAAACAGCTACTACGAGGCGTGTGGCACAGCTTGCCCTGCCTCTTGTTCAGATCTAGATGCCGAAGCAAAGTGCAAGGAACCCTGTGTGGAGACCTGTCAATGCAACAAGGGCTTTGTCCTCAGTGGAGACAAATGCGTCTCCAAGGAGAGCTGTGGCTGCTCTTATGAAGGACGATACTACCCGTCTGGAATGAAGTTCTGGGAAGATGACAAATGCACAAAGCAGTGTGAATGCAATCCAGGAACAGCCAAGGTTGAATGCAAAGCAACAGCATGCAAGAAGTCAGAGGTGTGTGGCCTGCAGAGTGGTAAGAGAGATTGCTACCCAATATCTTATGCCACTTGCCAAGGTTCAGGCGACCCCCACTACCGCACGTTTGATGGCAAGAGGTTCGACTTCCAGGGAACGTGTACTTACGTTCTCTCCAAATTGGTCAGCAAAGATGACAAGTCTCTGGTGCCCTTTGAGGTGCTTGTAAAGAATCAGAATAGGGGGAGGAACACGGCAGTGTCTTACACAAAGACAGTCACCGTCATTGTCTTCAAAAACATCATCATCATGAGTAGGGACAACCCTGGCAAAGTATTGGTAAGCTACCTTAAAATGTTATCCATTCCAAATGAATGACATAATTGCATTCCGGGTTTACTCGGTCAATGAGCTTTTATGATTATACTACTTAATGTAAGAGGAAATATCAGGATGGTATCGTCCTTCGTGTTTCATTAACGTTTCTTTCTCTCTTCCCAGGTCAACAACCAGTACGTGAACTTGCCATTTGATGTAGAAGATGGCCAACTGTCCATCTTCCGCAGTGGGTATTTCGGGGTGGTGAAGACCAAATTTGGCCTGACACTGAAGTTCAACTGGAACAGCCACGTCTCCCTAACCCTCCCCAGCTCCTACTCAGACCTCATCGGAGGGCTCTGCGGAAACTGGAACGGCCAACGGAACGACGACCTCCTCAAACCAGACAAGAGCCCTGCCAACACCCCAACAGTATTTGGGGACAGCTGGAAAGTGGGGAACGACCCGGGCTGCTCCAGCGACTGCGACGGCAAGAAGTGCCCCACCTGTGACCACAGCCTGATGCTTGATTACCAAACAGGGAAGTATTGCGGCAGGATCACAGACAAAAACGGTCCGTTCAAGCACTGCCACGCCAAGGTGGACCCCACAGAGTACTATGAGAACTGTGTGTTTGATATGTGTCTGTACCGTGGCCATGCCTCTGCCCTCTGTAACGCCCTCAGCACCTACACCACTGCCTGCCAGGATGCCCCTGCCAAGGTGGAACAGTGGAGGTCGGACAGCTTCTGTCGTAAGTAGTGCACAGACACACCTCATCAGATGTGTATTTCAAGACAACGACAGTAACAATTATGATCATTACAATAAGTCAGATGTGGTTTGTCTGGCTAAGAGCTTCTGGTTCCAACATTAAATTCTATCATGTTTGACCTAATGTGTTGTAGCATCTTCCTGCAAGGCCAACAGCCACTATGAGGTGTGTGCCTCAGGCTGCCCCCAGACCTGCAGCGGCCTCGATGAGCCTGAGAGCTGTGAGAACTCCCTGTGTACCGAGGGCTGTGTCTGTGACGACGGCTTCATACTGAGCGACAGTGAGTGTGTGATGCTGGCTGAATGTGGCTGCGTTCACCAAAGCCAGTACTACCAGATGGGCCAGGTGTTCTTCCCCAACGGCCAGTGCAAAGAGCGCTGTGTGTGTAAAAAGGATGGACACATGGAGTGTAATGTGAAGTTTGCCTGCGGTCCCAATGAGAAGTGCCAGGTCCAAGACGGGGTGCAGGCTTGTATACCCATGAGCACAGGCACCTGCCATGTGAGCGGGGCCAGGAGATTCCACTCGTTCGATGGCAGCTGCTTCAGCCTACATGGGGACTGTGTGTACAAAATGTCGGAGGTTGTGGAGAAAGACGGATCGATGGCTCCGTTTGTTGTGTCAGTGCAGCAGTTGACCAAGATGGATGATGCAATTGTCACCAGGAGGGTTGAAATACAGGCCTACAAATACAAGATATCTATGTCTCCCAGAGTTATATGGGAAATAACGGTAGTTTTCTGTCTTGATCTACTCATTTCAGTATTAAAAAGCAATACTTGATTAGAAAAACTGATGTTTTCAATCTTTCCTCCTTCCCCAGGTGGATGACGTTGCAACAAATCTCCCACTCTCACTCGGAGATGGAAAGGTCAGGGCCTACCAGAACGGCATTAACATCGTCGTGGTAACAGACTTTGGCTTGATGGTGACCTACGACACCGTTGCTGGCGCCATCATACAGCTTCCATCCACTTACAAAGGTGTTACCGGTGGTCTCTGTGGTAACTATAATGACAAGAAGGAGGATGACTTCCTGCTGCCCAGTGGGCTGCAGGAGCCGTCTGTGGAGAAGTTTGCAGCGGGGTGGTTAGTGGTTCAGGAAGGGGTCAAATGTCAGACAGGATGTGACGGTGGCTTGAAGTGTCCTCCCACCAGTGGACCCCCGCCGGCTTGTAGCATCATAAAGTCAACCAAGGGTCCATTTGCCCAATGCCATGCTGTTGTGCCACCACAAGAGCACTTTGAGGAGTGCATGAAGGAGGGAGAGGGTGGGGATGCCCTGTGCCGCCACTTACAGACGTATGTGACTTTCTGTCAGGCATCTGGTGGCCTTGTCAGCAGCTGGAGATCTGACCAGTTTTGTCGTGAGTAAATGTTGATATTGAAAGTTGATTTACCTTATCCTGGTTTATCTTAGTGTGCAATATTTCTCTGACCTAATGCTCTGCTGAAAAACAATTGAAGCTGAAGCTGATTTCATTTTTTTGATAACATGTGTTTCCTCCCATTTCCATCTGTCCTCTAGCTCTGACGTGTCCAGCTAACAGTCACTATGAGTTGTGTGCCGACACCTGTTCTTCCACCTGTGGCTCTCTGAGTGAGTCTCCCAAATGCCCACTATGCCAGGAGGGCTGCCAGTGTGACGATGGATTTGTGTTTGATGGTGGCAAGTGTGTCTTACTGGAGAACTGTGGCTGTGTGGTTGATGGACACTATTACAAGGTGATTGCTGATTTATTGTGTATTGACAAGTACATTTTTATTTCATATCTAAAAACTCAATGGTATCCTAAAGGGATTATTACAATTAAAGGCCTGTATCTGTTCTACGCTAACTGCAAATATAAAGTGCAAATAATATAATCAATCACTACATTTATTGTTTACAGTCGTCCTATGGTTACCACAATAGTGGAAACACTCAATGATATCACTGACATGTTTTGCTGGTTTTCAGTCTGGCCAGTCTGTGATGCTTGGCAACTGTTCTGAGACCTGCAGCTGTGCAGCAGGAGTATTCACCTGCAAGAACTCACAGTGCAAAGAGGGTCAGCAATGTGGGTTGAAGAATGTAGTCATGGACTGCTACAGCACAGGTAAAAAACATTAATAATAATGCAACCAAACAGATATGGCTTTGTGTTAGTACATTTGGATGTGGAATGTTGGACATTGTTGATGTTTCTATTTTGATATTGCAATGAGCAAGATATGTTAACATCTCTAATACCCATTTTGTCAGACCCCTGTGAGGACACTGAGTGCCGTGAGAAAGAAAACTGTGTGGTGATGAACAATAAGGCGGTATGTGTGGCCCAGTCCAAGGCCACCTGCTGGTTGTTCGGTGACCCTCACTACAGCACGTTCGACGGCCAGCCCTTCTCCTTCATGGGTACCTGCTCCTACATTCTGGTGAATACTACGGGCAAAGATCCCTCCCTGCCTCAGTTCAGCATCCAGACCAAGAACGAGCTGCGCGTCAACTCCAAAGGCTCCTTCCTCAAATCAGCCAACATAGACCTGAGTGGTCACAGGATCACCATTCTCAGTGGCCAAAGAGGGACAGTGGAGGTGGGTGGCTTCAAGTTATACTTGATACAGATTTTCCATGTTGAAGTTGAATGTAAGAATCCTCTATGCTCTCCATCCGCTTTAAGTCCTCTTTAAATCCTCATCTCTCTCTCGTCTCAGATTGATGGCATTAGGTCTGACCTCCCTGTGAGTTTGGAGTCTGGCAGCATCAGAATCACAGAGTCTGGTATCCAAGGGACCATCCATACAGATGTCGGCCTGAAGATCACTTTTGACTGGACCGCCTTCTTCATGGTGACCATCAGCAGCAGTTACTACGACAACCTCGGTGGCATCTGTGGCAACTACAATGGTAACAAAGCAGATGACTTCACCACTCCCACAGGTGTGCTTTCAGCAAATACCACGGCGTGGGTGGCATCCTGGAGTGTTGCCGACGGTGACCCATTCTGCTGGCACGTCTGTAACAGCAACTGCCCCACGTGCTCAGATGCAGACCGGGCACTTTACACTGGACCACAGTACTGTGGTTTGATGACAGACGGAGGGGGTCCATTTGAACAGTGTCATAAGAAAGTGCCGGTGAAGGAGTTTGCCTCAAACTGCCTCTATGATGTGTGTCTGAATGAGGGTCGACAGGAGGTGTTGTGTGAGGCCTTGGCTAACTACGTGGCCGAATGTCAGCAGGCTGGGGCTGTAGTCTCACCGCTGTGGCGAAAGGCCTCCAACTGCCGTTAGTACTCAGCTTTAACAAAACATCACATTTAGGAACTCAAACATTCTTAAATGTGTATAATGACATGATAGAACCATGTGTGCATTTGCAAAATGTATTAGGACTACATTTGTGATGTTTGTTTTTTCTCAACTCGAACAGCCCTGGCTTGCCCATACCACAGCCACTATGAGCTATGTGGCACTGCCTGCCCTGCTACCTGTGCCGAACCCAATGTCCCAGAGATCTGTTTCAAAGTCTGTGTGGAGGGCTGCCTGTGCGACAAGGGTTACGTGCTTAGTGGTGAACACTGTGTCGTCAAGGAGTCAGGGTGTGGCTGAATAAAAAACTCCTGAACAAATATGTAAAACCTGTACATATCAAGTTTGGAGGCTTAATTTTCAAATAAACTCTCATGGCTCCAAAATATCCTTTAAAAATAAAAAATGTCCTTTCATGTCCTGGTTGTAGGCTAGAGCATTTCGACATAAAATCGTAAAAGTACCTTAAAATGACCTTCTGTATGTGATAACATATTCCAATCTATATAATATTGTGAGGGATTATTAGTATTCATGCATGGAATTGTTATTGAACTCTATATTCATTACAATTCAAATATAATCCCAGAGTTGTGTATTACTAAAACTCAGATCATCTCTGTATGTGTGTATCTCTGTCTATCCTTTACAACTTTCAAAAGCCTAATAATAAACATATTGCAGCAAAATGAGTCTGTGTCATCTGTTTATCCAGCATTTAGTTGGAAATACAACAGTTTTGATTTAATCAGATAACTCAAAACCTCTCAAGTAATTAATTCAAACAAAACTGTTGAGTATATTAATCTTGTATATGCCATGCCATATTATATACTGCCTCTGCCCACTGGGCACAGATGTCAGTTCAACATCTAGTTTTGAATTATTACTTGCGAGGTATTGAGTTGTCAACTAATGTGAATTCAACGTGAAATCAACAACACATGTCACCATGTCATTGGATTTAGGTTAAAAGTTTGGTGAAAAAAAGACAATGCCCTGACATTGATTACTTTTTTGCAAATCCAATCTGTTTTTCACATTGATTCAATGTCATAGCATTGATTTTTGGGGGTTGAAATGACATGGAAACAACGTTGATTCAACCAGTTTTTGCCAGTGGGTGTTATTGCAAAATAACACAAATCAGTTTGGTTGGTTGGCTGTGGAATTGTTGTGGCTGTCGGAATTTTTGTCTCTCCAAAAAGCAGAAGTTTGACAGTAATTTCAGTGAAATCAATGTTTTATGTAGACATCAGTACTTCTCCACAACCACCCAGTCTTCAATAAGAAGAATTCGCCCAGCCACTGCTGGTCAGATAACACACAGCAGAGATGTTGGTACTATGTTCTTGGATCAAAGATTGTATTAATTATATATTTCTGGAATACAACTCTCTTCCTACAGGGCTAAAGCCGCTATGCACTGTCAATACATTCTACAGTTATCTATGTTAACTCTACTCTCCCTGATAGGTACGTTTTATCTTGTTTCAGTTCATTATATCCATCAGTGGAAAATGAATAAATCAGCTTTGTGGAGTCTGCCACTAGCACAGTCAGTGTAGTCAGCTCAGCTATCCCCATTGAGACTGTGTCTGTGCCTCCATCTAGGTTGGGCAAAATTAAACATTGCAGTGTTCGCCTTAGCAATCTAACTGGAATAAAGACCTCCTCCATTCCTGCCATTATTGAAGGAAATTGTGATACCTCACATCTCAAAATAGGGCTACTTAATGTTAAATCCCTCACTTCCAAGGCAGTTAAATTCAATGAACTATAATCTTGAGGTGATTGGCCTGACTGAAACATGTCTTGGGCCTGATGAATTTACTGTGTCAAACGAGGCTTCTCCTCCTGGTTACACTAGTGACCATATCCCTCACGCATCGGCGGAGGAGTTGCTAACATTTACGATACCAAAATTAAATTTACAAAAAAAGAAATGACTGCGTTTTCTTCTTTTGAGCTTCTAGTCATGAAATCTATGCAGCCTACTCAATCACTTTTTATAGCTCCTGGGCCGTAAACAGCGTTCCTCACTGAGTTCCCTGAACTCCTATCAGACCTTGTAGTCAAGGCAGATAATATTCAAATTTTTGGTGACTTTAATATTCACATGGAAAAGTCCACAGACCCACTCCAAAAGGCTTTCGGAGCCATCATCGACTCAGTGGGTTATGTCCAACATGTCCTTGGACCTACTCACTGCCACAGTCATACTCTGGACCTAGTTTTGTCCCGTGGAATAAATATTGTGGATCTTAATGTTTTTCCTCATAATCCTGGACTATCGGACCACCATTTTATTACGTTTGCAATCGCAACAAATAATATGCTCAGACCCCAACCAAGGATCATCAAAAGCCATGCTATAAATTCTCAGACAAACCAAAGATTCCTAGATGCCCTTCCAGACTCCCTCCACCTACCCAAGGACGTCAGAGTACAACAATCGGTTAACCACCTAACTGAGGAACTTAATTTAACCTTGCGTAATACACTAGATGCAGTCGCACCCCTAAAACCAAAAAATATTTTTCAAAAGAAACTAGCTCCCTGGTATACAGAAAATACTCGAACCCTGAAGCAAGCTTCCAGAAAATTGGAACGGAAATGGCGCTACACAAAACTGGAAGTCTTCCGATGAACTTGGAAAGACAGTACCGTGCAGTATTGAAGAGCCCTCACTGCTGCTCGATCATCCTATTTTCCAACTTAATTGAAGAGAATAAGAACAATCCTACATTTATTTTTTATACTGTCGCAAAACTATCTAAAAAGCAACATTGCCAAAGAGAGGATGGCTTTCACTTCAGCAGTGATAAATTCATGAACTTCTTTGATGAAAAGATCATGATCATTAGAAAGCAAATTACGAACTCCTCTTTAAATATGCGTATTTCTCCAAAGCTCAGTTTGTCCTGAATCTGCACAACACTGCCAGGACCTAGGATCAAGGGAGACACTCGTGTTTTTTAATACTACATTTCTTGACACATTGATGAAAATAGTCATGGCCTCTAAACCTTCAAGCTGCATTCTGGACCCTATTCCAACTAAACTATTGAAAGAGCTGCTTCCTGTGCTTGGCCCTCCTATGTTGAACAAAATAAATGGCTCCCTATTCACCGGATGTGTACCAAACTCACTAAAAGTGGCAGTAAAAAAGCCTTTCTTGAAAAAGCCAAACCTTGACCCAGAAAATATAAAAACCTATCAGCCTACATCAAATCTTCCATTCCTCTCAAAAAAAATGAAAAAGCTGTTGCGCAGCAACTCACTGCCTTCCTGAAGACTAACAACGTACACAAAATGCTTCAGTCTGGTTTTAGACCCCATCATAGCACTGAGACTGCACTCGTGAAGGTGGTAAATTACCTTTTAATGGCGTCAGACCAAGGCTCTGCATCTGTCCTCGTGCTCCTAGACATTAGTGCTGCTTTTGATACCATCGATCACCACATTCTTTTAGAGAGATTGGAAACCCAAATTGGTCTACACGGACAAGTTCTGGCCTGGTTTAGATCTTATCTGTCGGAAAGATATCAGTTTGTCTCTGTGGATGGTTTGTTCTCTAACAAATCAACTGTACATTTCTGTGTTCCTCAAGGTTCCATTTTAGAACCTCAATTGTTTTCACTATATATTTTACCTCTTGGTGATGTCATTCGGAAACATAATGTTAACTTTCACTGCTATGCAGACGATACACAGCTGTACATTTTGATGAAACATGGTGAAGCCCCAAAATTGCCCTTCCTGGAAGCCTGTGTTTTAGACATAAGGAAGTGGATGGTGGCAAATGTTTTACTTTTAAACTTGGACAAAACAGAAATGCTAGTTTTAGGTCCCAAGAAACAAAGAGATCTTCTGTTGGATCTGACAATTAATCTTGATGGTTGTACAGTTGTCTCAAATAAAACTGTGAGGGACCTCAGTGTTACTCTGGACCCTGATCTCTCTTTTGACGAACATATCAAGACTGTTTCAAGGACAGCTTTTTTCCATCTACGTAACATTGCAAAAATCTGAAACGTTCTGTCCAAAAATGATGCAGAAAAATGTATCCATGCTTTTATCACTTCTATATTAGAACACTGCAATGCTCTACTTTCCAGCTACCTGGATAAAGCACTAAATAAACGTCAGTTAGTGCTAAACACGGCTGCTAGAAACTTGACTAGAACCAAAAGATTTGATCATATTACTCCAGTGCTAGCCTCTCTACACTGGCTTCTTGTTAAGGCTAGGGCTGATATCAAGGTTCTACTGCTAACCTATAAAGCATTACATGGGCTTGCTCCTATCTATCTTTCCGATTTGGTCCTGCCGTACATACCTACATGTACGCTACGGTCACAAGACGCAGGCCTCCTTATTGTCCCTAGAATTTCTAAGTAAAAAACAGCTGTAGGCAGGGCTTTCTCCTATAGAGCTCCATTTTTATGGAATGGTCTGCCTACCCATGTGAAAGACGCAGACTCTGCCTTAACCTTTAAGTCTTTATTGAAGACTCATCTCTTCAGTAGGTCTATTGATTGAGTGTAGTCTGGCTCAGGGGTGTGAAGGTGAACGGAAAGGCACTGGAACGACGAACCGCCCTTGCTGTCTCTGCCTGCCCGGTTCCCCTCCCTCCAATGGGATTCTCTGCCTCTAACCCTATTACAGAAGTTGAGTCACTGGCTTACTGGTGCTCTTCCATGCCGTCCCTAGGAGGGGTGCACCACTTGAGTGGGTTGAGCCTCTGACGTGATGTTCCTGTCCGGGTTTGCGCCCCCCTCGGCTTCGTGCCGTGGGGGAGATCTTCGTGGGCTGCACTCTGCCTTGTCTCAGGGTAGTAAGTTGGTGGTTGAAGTTATCCCTCTAGTGGTGTGAGGCCTGTGCTTTGGCAAAGTGGGTGGGGTTATATCCCGCCTGGTTGGCCCTTTCTGTGGGGTACAGTCGGACGGGGCCACAGTGTCTCCTGACCCATCCTGTCTCAGCCTCCAGTAATTATGCTGCAATAGTTTATGTGTCGGGGGCTAGGGTCAGTCTGTTATATCTGGAGTATTTCTCCTGTCTTATCCGGTGTCCTGTGTGAATTTAAGTATATTCCCTCTAATTCTCTCTCTTTCTCTTTCTCTTTCTCTTTCTCTTTCTCTTTCTCTTCTCTTGGAGGACCTGAGCACCAGGACCATGCCTCAGGACTACCTGGTCTGATGACTCCTTGCTGTCCCCAGTCTACCTGGTCGTGCTGCTGCTCCAGTTTCAACTGTTTTGCCTGCGGCTATGGAACTCTGACCTGTTCATCGGACGTTCTACCTTGTCCCGGACCTGCTGTTTTCGACTCTCTCTCTCTACCGCACCTGCTGTCTCTAACTCTGAATGATCGGCTATGAAAAGCCAACTGACATTTACTCCTGAGGTGCTGACCGGTTGCACCCTCTACAACCACTGTGATTATCATTATTTGACCCTGCTGGTCATCTGTGAACGTTTGAACATCTTTGCAATGTACTGTTATAATTTCCACCCGGCACAGCCAGAAGAGGACTGGCCACCCCTCAGAGCCTGGTTCCGCTCTAGGTTTCTTCCTAGGTTCCTGCCTTTCTAGGGAGTTTTTCCTAGCCACCGCGCTTCTACATCTACATTCCTGGCTGTTTGGTGTTTTAGGCTGGGTTTCTGTATAGCACTTTGTGACATCGGCTGATGTAAAAAGGGCTTTATAAATACATTTGATTGATTGATTGAATGTATTTATGTTTTAAATCGCGGTTTTCAGGCACACTGGCCCAGAACTGGTCTGTTTGGTACCATGACAGGGACAGGACTACCTGTGCATCAAAAGGCTCATCAGTGGTATTTGACTGTACATAGAGCTACCCAGCTACCCAGATAGTTAGAAGAAGGATATGGTTCACTCCGAGAGGCAATACAAAACTAGACAGCTCACAGCAAGGAGATGGAGTGTATAACACATCTGGACTGATTAAAACAAGATACAGTAGAAGAACAGAGTTTTATGACCAAGACAATAACTGCACACTGAAACTCAACAATGTGATTGAAGATGACAGTGGCAGATTCTTCTTCCGAATTGATGCAAATTAACGTAATCAGGCCCCTCAGGGATATACAGGACCATGGGGTGTGGACCTGACAATATCAGGAACATCTAGATTTATGTACATGTCATCACACTAAACAATGAAGGTATTACCTAACCTAGGATGGTCAGATATTAACCCTCAACATGTCCTATATTTGGTTATACATATTTCTTCTTCATGTCAGTCTTATCCCTAAAGTTAAATGAAAATGTCCCTGTTAAAGAGAGACCACGTCACCCTGGCCTGCACCTCCACCTGCAACCCTCCTCAAATGGAGTTCCTCTGGTTTAAAGATGGCCTCCCACTCCCTGGTTTCTCTGGTGTCCATGGTGGACAGTGTCCTCTAGGTCCACTTTCCCCTAATGACACTTGGTGCTACTCCTGTGGTCTGGGGCAAGGCACATCTACACCAATACTGCTGGATGTGAGATGTAAGTCAGCAATAAATGTTGGTTTGATGTGATTTATGATGTAGTCAGCCATCTTCAAGTTGTTGTTTTCTCTTTGCAGTGGCCAATGTACATCTGAGATGGCTTGGTTGATTCATTGTCTGTATTAATGTATAAATGCAGTACTACTAACATACAATCAAATGAATACACACAGAACAATGTTGTTTTCTGTACGTCTGCTTCCAGATGCTCCAAGGGACGTTTCTGTTAAGGTCAGCCCGAGCCCTGATGTAGTGAAAGGCAGTCGTCTGACTCTGACCTGCAGCAATAATGCCAACACTGCAGCAGAGACCTACACCTGGTTTCAGAGGTTAGGACCGCTAACTTCACTAAGATTAGGGATGGGGAAAGAACACACCTTCAAAGAAATAGATTCTGATGACAGTGGACTGTACTTCTGAATGGCCCAGAAAGCCCTTGGATCACTGAACTCTACAGACCTGGAGGTGAAAGTTAAAGTTACTGCAACACTTCTGCACTTTTTGTATGTCACGCTGTTGTTATGTCTGCCCTGTGTATCTCAACAAAACAATGGCATGCAGACAGGGATATGAAGTTACAGTATATGATGTTGCATGTAATCTGTGGAATATCTTGGAGTGAATATTTGATATACAAAACCATAGTCTGATCAATTCTAATAGTGTATTTTCTCTTGTGTTCCAGAATCAGCCCATTTAATGGTGGTCCTGGCAACATTGGGGGCTCTTTTCCTTGTCACAGCAGTGATTGTGGTGCTCAACATTTAGATTAAAAGGTGAGTGGTTTGAAAATGTGTAATAAAGAACTAAACATATATTATAGTGCACTGAAGGGCCCCCTCTCATCTTCTTTAGAAATGTACATAATTCCATTCCCCTCCCTCTTTAGCTGTGTATACAAATGAAAATACACTGTCTACAGGCTTGATGTCGTAATCATGTCACAACTGAGACTTACACAACTTCTTTCTTTCCAAATTCTTTCAAAAGAGATACCATACTGGCATAGACAACCACCAACTGCTGATTTGGTTGTCCCACAGTGGAAAGTTACTAAAAAGCACAACAGGCTATTTAGTTGGCCTTTATGGCTGAATTCTATCTTTGTTTTATCATCCACAGACAGAAGTGGAACACGGCCGAGAAGAAGCTTCCGACCAAACCAGTCCCCCAGGTCGGTGATCAGAGGAAAGTAAAGTACGAACAGTGGCCTTACTGTGGTTGTCATCGCAAATGTGGTTGTCATTGCCAATGGGCTATGTTGTCATTTCGAAACAAACCTTACACATGTAATTTATTGTTCTGTTTTTCTTAGATAATAAAAACCAGCTCGTATGAAAGTGAATGGTAAATGTGTAAATCAATCCCTGTCACGTTCCTGACCTTATTTCCTTTGTTTAGTCTTTGTTTAGTTGGTCAGGACGTGAGCTGGGTGGGCATTCTATGTTTTGTGTTTCTATGTTGGGTTTGTTGTTTGGCCTAATATGGTTCTCAATCAGAGGTAGGTGTTTGTCATTGTCTCTGATTGGGAACCATATTAAGGTTGCTTGTTTTCACTGTTTGTTTGTGGGTGATTGTTTCCTGTCTTTGTGTTCTGCACCAGATAGGACTGTTTTCGGGTTTTCCCATTTATTGTTTTGTAGCTTGTAGTGTTCACGTTATTATTCTTTATTAAACATGTTGAACACTAGCCGCGCTGCGTTTTGGTCCTCTCCTTCATCCCAGGAAGAAAACCGTGACAATCCCATTGAACTTTGAGTTAGTTAAAGTATGCCAAAGCGTAGAGAGAGTCATTCTATGCCTGGGGCCAGTGCTCAGTATTTTGACTGTATTCTGACTGTTATATACAGAAAGCAACATTGTCTACACCAGAGGACATCTATGAAAACATGAGACGGTCAGCCAAGCCAATCACTGATCCTAATGACATGAACTACGCAGAGCTCAATATCAGGCCTGCTCCTTCACACAGGTAAATAACCACAGAGTGAGTGAGGCGCTCAAAGTAAATTCCACAAGTAAAATAATGTGTATCAAAACAATTGCATAATAACTTGCAAAAATGTGTACGCAACAATTCAACAACAGGCTTACATCACGTAGTATCTGTAAAATAGTAATAACTACTAGGTAAATACAAATATAGATCTGCATTAAAACCTGTTCCCCTTAAAAGGAGGCAGCGGAATAACAAGGCAGAGGATGACGATGCAGTTAACTACAGCCAACTACAAACACACTGAGGTGGTCAGAGAACTTTGATATCTAGACCACAAGGCCTACAGTATGGTAAACTCAAGAAAAGTGAATGAAAAACAGCATGTTTTTAAGTCACATTTTTTAAATAGCAAAATGCATAGCTGTTATACTGTATGTGTATGTACAAACAATGTACAGTGTACAATGTACAAATAAACAGTAAAAATGTTGATAATTAAACAAATACAAACATAAAATGATTATATGAGCAATTTGCAATTTAACAACAGATTATTTAAAAAATAAGCACATCATATAGTTCTGTAATATATGAGCTCTGTATATTCCTCATGATTACAACACTTGAAGAGATGTAATTTTGACACGTTGTTATTTGTTAATGTGATTATGCTGTATACTGTATATCAGGGCTGTCCACCCTCTTCCTGGAGATCTACCGTCCTGTGGGTTTTCAGTCCAACGCTAATTTAACACACCTGATTCTACTAATTAGCTGCTCAACAAGACCTTAACTAGCTGAATAAGATATCCTAAATTAGGGTTGGACTGAAAACCTACAGGACAGTAGATGTCCAGTAAGAGGGTTGGGCAGCTCTGCTGTATATTGTTAATATGTTAGGATAAAATGTCCTTATTAAGTAATGATATGTCACTTACAGATTGTTTTGCAGATTAAAGTGAATATAGACTTTAATAAATAATGAGTTATGATTCAATTAATGAACTACAAAGGTCTCCCTGACAATTTACAGCAGCCTTAATGTACTGAAATATAACATGAATGTACTGAAATATAACATGAATGTACTGAAATATAACATGAATGTACTGAAATATAACATGAATGTACTGAAACATAACATGAATGTACTGAAACATAACATGAATGTACTGAAACATAAAAGCAAGGAAATGTAACACTTAACATGAGATTACACAGGGCTGGATGAAATTACAACAATCTGTTAATGTTAGACATTACAGTTCACAGATAACTTTCCTAATCCTTATCCTTTCTCAACATGGACTGTCCTGGGAACTCTCCAAAAACATTTAACTAAGACCCCTCAACTCACAATACTTCCTCCTTTCTACTGACATTTACAGGTTCCATTCTTCAGATACTAGGATGTCACTTCCTGTTCAGTAACTCAGGCCTCTGTGGCAGGATCTCCATTGGGGGACGTCTTCCTGATAGGAAATGATAGGTTAGAAATAAAATACAACTCAATACAACTAGCCATGCAAATATTTAATGAGTCATTAGCTCAGTAACTAAATATGCACATGCAAATACAGGAAAATAAGACTGTGTGCCTACTAATTCTGAGAGGGCATTCCCGTGTTCGTCAGCTCAAGTCATCAAAGACTCTAGCAGTAGCAAGTGGGTGGTGGCTACCTAACAATTAAAATGGGTATAAAAAAATGGCTAAGGGTGTCACTTTGCACATGGGTATATTAGTTATCATTTAATTAGTCAGTGATCAAACACACTTGCTGACTTATAAGTGCGGAGGTGCCTCTTTTTGCCATTTTTTATGGATCACAGCCCGTTTAGGGCGAGGGTGGGCTGTGTCCACCCCTCTGACGTCATCATGGGCCACCTACTCGAATTTGGTGAGGGGTGCTTTGTCGCACGTGACCTCCGCCTGCAACCCATTCTTTTCCCCATTTTGTGTCTGCAGCTTTGGGATGGTATCCCTCGGTATTCCTAGCCCATTCAACTTCAAGTCTCTGCATTGAAGGACACATAAACTGAGGCTCAGGAGGGTTCATATAGAGAAACACACATAACCACACTACAACCCTCTGAATATGTTACATTGAGGAACAGGCAGACAGTAGGCTAGAGAACAGTATTACCCATTAGAGGTGCCGTCACCCTCCTCCACAGTCTTCATCCCAGGGACCTTCTGCCCAAACAGCTTGACAGCCAGGAACATCAGCATGCCGCAGCGGTTGGTGTAGCAACAGGTGGCGTCCACAGCGATCAGTAGCGCCAAGAAGATGGCTATGACAATGCCTGCCACAGCCCCTTTCCCCATCCCACCCTTATTCATCTTGGCTACTGAAAGGGAAGAAGGGAGGGAAGGAGTGAGGGAGGGGATGAAAGGGACGGAGAGAAGGAGAAAGACACAGAGAGGGAGAGATAATCATATTTAAACTCAGTAAAACATTTTATCCTGACCTGGCATTCTGTTCTGTAACTGTTTTTATTTCAGAGATATTTTCCTCTCTATTGGGCAATAGTCTGTTTTCCAGAATGTGACTGTTGTAAAGCTGTGAAACAGCTCGTAAGGAATGACATCACCAAATAATGAACTAATTGCTGGCACCTGTGCCTGTTCGCCAGCTCTGCCCGGGACTCTGGAAAAACTATTAGAAGGTGAGAGCGCAGAAAGGTGGTTGCGGAGGAGCCGGTCCTTCGGTGAACGTGAGGCTCCGTAGCCCTTGCAATTATATTGCACTCACCCTATAATGGTGGGAGGGTGTTATTCGCTGCTGTGTAGGGCTGCCGACGACAACCAGATAAGAAAGCTTTTTTGGGGGGTTGTTGCTTAAGGCTAAGGCTACTCAGTGCACCTTAGATATGTACCTACCGTCGGCCTGGAACTTGCCATGCCTGCCGGCTCAGCAAGGGTGCACACGCTCAGACCCCACGGGAGCATCTCGTCAGCTAGACAAGCTAAATGTTTTTAAATGCCACATTTAAATGTTTTTAGTGTCATGTCTCTGTCCTATTCTGTTGGCTGAGTCCTGTTAAATGTGTTTAGTTTTTAGGGATGGGTCCTATATGTGCCTTCATCACTATCATGTGGGTCTTTTGACTGTTTGTATTGGTCCAAGCACCTGTCTGCAGATGCGAAGTAAATACAATATAGCAAGTAAAACACTGGCATGGTAGAGTTGCAGTGGAATGTGCAAAGTAGAAGTAGAATTAGAAATAATGGGGTGCAAAGGAGCAAAATAAATAAATAACTACAGTAGGGGAAGAGGTAGTTGTTTGGTCTAAATTATAGATGGGCTACGTACAGGTTCAGTAATCTGTGAGCTGCTCTGACAGCTGGTGCTTAAAGCTAGTGAGGGAGATAAGTGTTTCCAGTTTCAGAGATGTTTGTAGTTCGTTCCAGTCATTGGCAGCAGAGAACTGGAAGGAGAGGCGGCCAAAGGAGGAATTGGCTTTGGGGGTGACCAGAGAGATATACCTGCTGGAGCGCGTGCTATGGGTGGGTGCTGCTATGGTGACCAGCGAGCTGAGATAAGGGGGGACTTTACCTAGCAGGGTCTTGTAGATGACCTGGAGCCAGTGGGTTTGGTGACGAGTATGAAGCGAGGGCCAGCCAACGAGAGCGTACAGGTCGCAGTGGTGGGTAGTATATGGGGCTTTGGTGACAAAACGGATGGCACTGTGATAGACTGCATCCAATTTATTGAGTAGGGTATTGGAGGATATTTTGTAAATGACATTGCCGAAGTCGAGGATTGGTAGGATGATCAGTTTTACGAGGGTATGTTTGGCAGCATGAGTGAAGGATGCTTTGTTGCGAAATAGGAAGCCAATTCTAGATTTAACTTTGGATTGGAGATGTTTGATGTGAATCTGAAAGCAGAGTTTACAGTCTAACCAGACACCTAGGTATTTGTAGTTGTCCACATATTCTAAGTCAGAACCGTCCGGAGTAGTGATACTGGACGGGCGGGCAGGTGCAGGCAGCGATCGGTTGAAGAGCATACATTTAGTTCTACTTGTATTTAAGAGCAGTTGGAGGCCACGGAAGGAGAGTTGTATAGCATTGAAGCTCGTCTGGAGGGTTGTTAACACAGTGTCCAAAGAAGGGCCAGAAGTATACAGAATGGTGTCGTCTGCGTAGAGGTGGATCAGAGACTCACCAGCAGCAAGAGCGACATCATTGATGTATACAGAGTAGAGAGTCGGTCCAAGAATTGAACCCTGTGGCACCCCCATAGAGACTGCCAGAGGCCCGGACAACAGGCCCTCCGATTTGAAACACTGAACTCTATCAGAGAAGTAGTTGGTGAACCAGGCGAGGCAATCATTTGAGAAACCAAGGCTATCGAGTCTGCCGATGAGGATGTGGCGATTGACAGAGTCGAAAGCCTTGGCCAGGTCAATGAATACGGCTGCACAGTATTGTTTCTTATCGATGGCGGTTAAGATATCATTTAGGACCTTGAGCGTGGCTGAGGTGCACCCATGACCAGCTCTGAAATCAGATTGAATAGCGGAGAAGGTGCGGTGGGATTCGAAATGGTCGGTAATCTGTTTGTTGACTTGGCTTTCGAAGACCTTAGAACAGCACTGCTGTTTGGGAATTTCAGACGACACGAAAGAGAGGTTGAACAGGCTAGTAATAGGGGTTGCAACAATTTCGGCAGATAATTTTAGAAAGAAAGGGTCCAGATTGTCTAGCCCGGCTGATTTGTAGGGTCCAGATTTTGCAGCTCTTTCAGAACATCAGCTGACTGGATTTGGGAGAAGGAGAAATGGGGAAGGCTTGGGCGAGTTGCTGTGGGGGGTGCAGTGCTGTTGACCGGGGTAGGGGTAGCCAGGTGGAAAGCATGGCCAGCCGTAGAAAAATGCTTATTGAAATTCTCAATTATAGTGGATTTATCTGTGGTGACAGAGTTTCCTATCCTCAGTGCAGTGGGCAGCTGGGAGGAGGTGTTCTTATTCTCCATGGACTTTACAGTGTCCCAGAACTTTTTTGAGTTTGTGTTGCAGGAAGCAAATTTCTGCTTGAAAAAGCTAGCCTTGGCTTTTCTAACTGCCTGTGTATATAGGTTTCTAACTTCCCTGAAAAGTTGCATATCACGGGGGCTGTTCGATGCTGATGCAGAACGCCATAGTTTTGTGTGTGCCTTACACCACAGTTTTGTGTGTGCCTTACACCACAGTTTTCTTCTTCCTACTCAGGCTCAGTTGCATAGACAGCAGAAATATAGTAGGATGCCTGTCTGAGATACTCCACGCTGTCTCATGAAATGAATGTCCCGCCCTGACCTTAGTTATCTATGTTTTCTTTATTATTTTGGTTAGGTCAGGGTGTGACGAGGGTGGGTATGCTTGTTTTGTATTGTCTAGGTTTTTTTGTATGTCATGGGGTGTTGGTAAGTCTAGGCAAATGTATGTCTATGGTGGCCTGAATTGGTTCCCAATCAGAGGCAGCTGTTTATCGTTGTCTCTGATAGGGGATCATATTTAGGTTGCCATTTTCCCTTTTGGTTTTGTGGGTTCTTATTCTATGTTTAGTTGCCTGTCTGCACTAGCCATATTAGCTTCACAGTTCGTTTTGTTATTTTGTTCGTTTTGTTCAGTGTTCATTCTTTAAATAAAGAAGAATGTACATTTATCACGCTGCGCCTTGGTCTCCTCCCTACGACGGCCGTGACAATTAAATGTTTAATAAAGTATGTAATTGTTTGTTATATTGTTGTTGAGTTCTGGTGTATCCTTCACTCTGACATACCGGTTAATCGAAAGGTGGTGGTAGCACTACGTTACTCTGCTCAATCCAGTATTTGTCCCACCTCTCGGAAGGTCTCAAGCTTTATTTCACTACTACAGTATGCCATAGCAGCTTACCAGGCTGTGGGACATTGAAGTTCAGCTTGGCTGGGCTGGAGTAGCCGTAGGGGTTGACGGCTCGCACCTCCATGTGGTAGTCTGATTTATACTGCAGGTCATGGAGGTTGATCACTGTCGAGTTGGACGGCAGGTCCTTCTCCCTCCAGTCCTCGTCCACCTTATTCTAAGATAGAGAGAGGAGGAGGAGGGGTGGTGTAAGGTCTTGCACACTCTGTAATGTCTTGATCTTTTGTCTTCCCTGAAAAACAGAAACGCATTCATACTCACCACTCTGTAGCGGACAGTGTAGTGGATAATGGGGGCACCTCCGTTGTCCAACTGTGTTAAAGGGATTGAGAACATATTGCCCTCAACCTTCCCCACGCTGGCCACCAGGACTGGGCTGTCTGGTTCCCCTGGGGAGGGAGGGGGGTAGAGGCAGTGTGTTGGTACAATAGGTACAGAGGTCAGGGGTGTGTGAAACTGTTGTAGTAAAATCTACTGTCATGTTAGGGAGGTTGGTTATCCGTGAATTTTTCGACACGTCACGTCAGTACTTTACCTCCTGCGGGGCCGAATGCCGATGGAATGGGATGATGTCATCAGGAGCGGGGCAATAATGGAGCATGAATAGCCGTCAGCGAGCAGGTGATGATGTCATGTGGATGATCATGTGACAGTGGAATGAGTGAATTATGACAGATTAACATTTCTTCCAGCCAATATACAGCTGAAGTCGTAAGTTTACATACACCTTAGGCAAATACATTAAATCTCAGTTTTTCACAATTCCTGACATTTATTCCTAGTAAAAATTCAGTTCAGTTAGGATCACCACTTTCTTTTAAGAATGTGAAATGTCAGAATAATAGTAGAGAGAATGTTTCATTTCAGCTTATCTTTCTGTCATCACACTCCCAGTGGGTCAGAAGTTTACATACACTCAATTAGTATTTGGTAGCATTGTCATTAAATTGTTAAACTTGGGTCAAACGTTTCGGGTAGCCTTCCACAAGCTTCCCACAATAAGTTGGGTGAATTTTGGCCCATTCCTCCTGACAGAGCTGTTGTAACTGAGTCAGGTTTGTAGCCCTCCTTGCTCGCACACACTTTTTCAGTTCTGCCCACAAGTTTTCTATAGGATTGAGGTCAGGGCTTTTTGATGGCCACTCTTTGACGTTGTTGTCCTTAAGCCATTTTGCCACAACTTTGGAAGTATGCTTGGGGTCATTGTCCATTTGGAAGACCCATTTGCGACCAAGCTTTAACTTCCTAACCGATGTCTTGAGATGTTGCTTCAATATATCCACTGAATTTTCCCTCCTTATGATGCCATCTATATTGTGAAGTGCACCAGTCCCTCCTGCAGCAAAGCACCCCCACAACATGATGCTGCCACCCCCGTGCTTCACGGTTGGGATGGTGTTCTTCGGCTTGCAAGCATACCCCTTTTTCCTACAAACATAACGATGGTCATTATCACCAAACAGTTCTATTTTTGTTTCATCAGACCAGAGGACATTTCTCCGAAAAGTACGATCTTTGTCCCCATGTGCAGTTACAAACCGTAGTCTGGCTTTTTTATGACGGTTTTGGAGCAGTGGCTTCTTCCTTGCTGAGCGGCCTTTCAGGTTATGTCGATATAGGACTCGTTTGTCTGTGGATATAGATACTTTTGTGATACAGTGAAATAATCTGTCTGTAAACAATTGTTGGAAAAATTACTTGTGTCATGCACAAAGTATATGTCCTAACCGACTTGCCAAAATCTAGTTTGTTAACAAGAAATTTGTGGAGTGGTTGAAAAATTTGTTTTAATGACTCCAACCTAAGTGTATGTAAACTTCCGACTCCAACTATAGATAGACACTCAAAACAGTAGGCAATATGGATATACTGTAGCTTGTTGACACAAGTAATGCAGTTTGAACAATGATAGTTGGTGACAATTAGAAATAATTATACTGCATTTGCCTAGATATGATGCGATTGGGAGTGAGGAGAGAGAGAGGAGGAAGAGGAGGGTGACACTCACGTATGCCCTGTGTGCGGACGGTGAGCTCTTCGGAGAAGCCTCCCTGACCCAGGTGGTTCTGTGGGGCAAACCGGACAGAGTAGGTGGTGTAGGGATTCAGATCTGTGATAACCAGGGGGTCTGCACACAAACAACAGGGTGCATGAACACACACATTACTTTTATATACAGTGGGGAGAACAAGTATTTGAGACACTGCCGATTTTGCAGGTTTTCCTACTTACAAAGCATGTAGAGGTCTGTAATTTTTTTATCATAGGTACACTTCAACTGTGAGAGACGGAATCTAAAACAAAAATCCAGAAAATCACATTGTATGATTTTTAAGTAATTAATTTGCATTTTATTGCATGACATAAGTATTTGATCACCTACCAACCAGTAAGAATTCCAGCTCTCACAGACCTGTTCGTTTTTTTTTAAGAAGCCCTCCTATTCTCCACTCATTACCTGTATTAACTGCACCTGTTTGAACTCGTTACCTGTATAAAAGACACCTGTCCACACACTCAATCAAACAGACTCCAACCTCTCCACAATGGCCAAGACCAGAGAGCTGTGTAAGGACATCAGGGATAAAATTGTAGACCTGCACAAGGCTGGGATGGGCTACAGGACAATAGGCAAGCAGCTTGGTGAGAAGGCAACAACTGTTGGCTCAATTATTAGAAAATGGAAGAAGTTCAAGATGACGGTCAATCACCCTCGGTCTGGGGCTCCATGCATGATCTCACCTCGTGGGGCATCAATGATCATGAGGAAGGTGAGGGATCAGCCCAGAACTACACGGCAGGACCTGGTCAATGACCTGAAGAGAGCTGGGACCACAGTCTCAAAGAAAACCATTAGTAACACACCACGCCATCATGGATTAAAATCCTGCATCGCACGCAAGGTCCCCCTGTTCAAGCCAGCGCATGTCCAGGCCCGTCTGAAGTTTGCCAATGACCATCTGGATGATCCAGAGGAGGAATGGGAGAAGGTCATGTGGTCTGATGAGACAAAAATAGAGCCTTTTGGTCTAAACTCCACTCGCCGTGTTTGGAGGAAGAAGAAGGATGAGTACAACCCCAAGAACACCATCCCAACCATGAAGCATGGAGGTAGAAACATCATTCTTTGGGGATGCTTTTCTGCAAGGGGACAGGACGACTGCACCGTATTGAGGGGAGGATGGATGGGGCCATGTATCGCGAGATCTTGGCCAACAACCTCCTTCCCTCAGTAAGAGCATTGAAGATGGGTCGTGGCTGGGTCTTCCAGCATGACAACGACCCAAAACACACAGCCAGGGCAACTAAGGAGTGGCTCCGTAAGAAGCTTCTCAAGGTCCTGGAGTGGCCTAGCCAGTCTCCAGACCTGAACCCAATAGAAAATCTTTGGAGGGAGCTGAAATTCCGTATTGCCCAGCGACAGCCCCGAAACCTGAAGGATCTGGAGAAGGTCTGTATGGAGGAGTGTGCCAAAATCCCTGCTGCAGTGTGTGCAAACCTGGTCAAGAACTGGAAACGTATGATCTCTGTAATTGCAAACAAAGGTTTCTGTACCTTTCTGCTTTTCTGATGTATCAAATACTTATGTCATGCAATAAAATGCAAATTAATTACTTAAAAATCATACAATGTGATTTTCTGGATTTTTGTTTTAGATTCCGTCTCTGACAGTTTTAGATTCCGTCTCTGACAGTTGTACCTATGATAAAAATTACAGACCTCTACATGCTTTGTAAGTAGGAAAACCTGCAAAATCGGCAGTGTATCAAATACTTGTTCTCCCCACTGTATGTATTCACTCAAACTAATCAAACTACTCATAACTAGTCATATCACTAAAATGGTCATCAGAGGCCTCCCCTGGTTTATGGAAATCCGTGTTCAGTTACGACTTCTAAGCCTCAGCGTATTCATTGGCTTCATCTGTCTCAAACATCATCTACAGTATTTCATTAAATAGTTTGGGCACTGAGAGTCAGGTTTTTACCTGTGGACTGGATGACTCTCTCCTGCCAATTGTTCTCACGTCCTGTCTTCCACTGGAGGGTGAAGTGGGTGATGGGAGAGCCCCCGTCCACCAGGGAAGCACCCAGGGTGAAGTGGACCGATGTGGGCCCTGGGGTGCCACTTACCTGGGATGCTTTACCTGGCCAGGCTGGGGGAGGAGAGATGAGAGAAACATGGAGAGCGAGAGGATTGAAGGAGGGGGAAATAGGGAGAAAGGAGGGAGGTGCAGAGCAGTTCAAAGACAGAGAGGTGAAGAGGGAATGAGCATGTCAGAGATGAAAGAATAAGAACATTGTCATTATGTCACGTTCTGACCATAGTTCTTGTGTGTTTTGCTTGTTTTAGTGTTGGTCAGGACGTGAGCTGGGTGGGCATTCTATGTTGTGTGTCTAGTTTGTCTGTTTCTGTGTTTGGCCTAATATGGTTCTCAATCAGAGGCAGGTGTTTTGTGTTGTCTCTGATTGGGAATCATATATAGGTGGCTTGTTTTGTGTTGGGGTTGGTGGGTGGTTGTTTCCTGTCTCTGTGTTTTCTCTGCACCAGCTAGGACTGTATCGGTTTGCCACATTTTGTTATTTTTGTAATTGTTAAGTGTTCACTGTTTATCATTATTAAATATGTTGAGCACCAACTACGCTGCGTCTTGGTCCGATCCCTGCTACACCTCCTCTTCTCTTGAAGAGAAGGAAGGCTGCCGTTACACATTAGAAATAAAAAACGGTGAATACTTCAAATATAAATAAACTCACCAAAAAAAGATATGTCCTCTCACTGTCAACTGCGTTTATTTTCAGCAAACTTAACATGTGTAAATATTTTTATGAACATAGCAAGATTCAACAACTGAGACATGAACTGAACAAGTTCCACAGACATGTGACTAACAGAAATTGAATAATGTGTCCCTGAACAAAGAGGGGGTCAAAAGTAACAGTCAGTATCTGGTGTGGCCCCCAGCTGCATTAAGTACTGCAGTGCATCTCCTCCTCATGGACAGCACCAGATTTGCCAGTTCTTGCTGTGAGATGTTACCCCACTCTTCCACCAAGGCATCTGCAAGTTCCCGGACATTTCTGTGGGGAATGGCCCTAGCCCTCACCCTCCGATCCAACAGGTCCCAGACGTGCTCAATGGGTTTGAGATCCAGGCTCTTCGCTGCCCATGGCAGAACACTGACATTCCTGTCTTGCAGGAAATCACACACAGAACGAGCAGTATGGCTGGTACCATTGTCATGCTGTAGGGTCATGTTAGGATGAGCCTGCAGGAAGGGTACCACATGAGGGAGGGGGATGTCTTCCCTGTAACGCGACTGCAATGACAACAAGCTCAGTCCGATGATGCTGTGACACACCGCCCCAGACCATGACGGACCCTCCACCTCCAAATCCATCCCGCTCCAGAGTACAGGCCTCGGTGTAACACTCGCTCCTTCGACGATAAACACGAATCCGACCATCACCCCTGGTGAGACAAAACCGCGCCTCTTCAGTGAAGACCACTTTTTGCCTGTCCTGTCTGGTCCAGCGACGGTGGGTTTGTGCCCATAGGCGACGTTGTTGCCGGTGATGTCTGGTGAGGACCTGCCTTACAACAGGCCTACAATCCCTCAGTCCAGCCTCTCTCAGTCTATTGCGGACAGTCTGAGCAGTGATGGAGGGATTGTGCGTTCCTGGCGTAACTTGGGCAGTTGTTGTTGCCATTCTGTACCTGTCCCGCAGGTGTGATGTTCGGATGTACCGATCCTGTGCAGGTGTTGTTACACGTGGTCTCCCACTGTGAGGATGATCAGCTATCCTGTCTCCCTGTAGTGCTGTCTTAGGCGTCTCACAGTACGGACATTGCAATTTATTGCCCTGGCTACATCTGCAGTCCTCATGCCTCCTTGCAGCATGCCTAAGGCATGTTCACGCAGATGAGCAGGGACCCTGGGCAGCTTTCTTTTGGTGTTTTTCAGAGTCAGTAGAAAGGCCTCTTTAGTGTCCTAAGTTTTCATAACTGTGACCTTAATTGCCTACCGTCTGTAAGCTGTTAGTGTCTTAACGACCATTCCACAGGTGCATGTTTATTAATTGTTCATTGAACAACATGGGAAATAGTGTCAAAACCCTTTACAATGAAGATCTGTGAAGTTATTTGGATTTTTATGAATTACCTTTGAAAGACAGGGTCCTGAAAAAGGGACGTTTCTTTTTTTGCTGAGTTTAGAGTACCTACACTTTAGCTAAAATCTCCCACTGTTTTCAGTTATTTTAGAATTTTATAGTGGTTTGTGGCTGCTTGTCCCTTTATAGAAAGGTAAAAACTGATTGAATCAATGTTGTTTCCATGTCATTAAAACCAAAAAATGGAATGCAATGACGTTGAATCAACGTGGAAAACTGATTGGATTTGAAAAAAGTAATCAACTTAATTAAACATATTTTTTTCACCTAAATCCAAAGACTTGGTGACATTTTCTGTTGATTTCACGTTGAATTCACATTGAACTGACGTCTCTGTCCAGTGGAATGTTGTGTTAGCGCTAAGTATTATCATAACAGAGTAGGAAGGTCAAGAGTGGCCTTACTCTGCAGGCTGAAGTCTGTGGAGGCGTTGCCAGCAGGACTGATAGCCATGCAGCTGTACAGCCCTCCATCTGAGGGCGTCACATTGTCAACTACCAGGACATAGCCATCCTCCATTCTCACTCGACCTCCACCAGTGTCCTGTATCCACACAAACACAACCAGACAGGAACTCAGAGGAGAGAAATATAACAAAAAATGTATTCTCTGCCTGATTCTCCCCCAATAGTTGTTGTAATTAATGCCACTGTGTGAACGTATCATCTGTCTTACCACTGTTAGCAGGTGGTCATTGTTGGTCTTCCTGACCCACTGCAGCGCGGGCATAGGGTGTCCTGAGACGTTACAGGACACTGAGAGAGTCTGGCCTGGCTCCAGCTCCATCTTCTTCTGGCTCAGCACTGCTACAGGATGCTCTGTAAACACGTACAGAACAAGAGACAGGACAAACTGAGTGCTTTGTGTGACAATAACAAACAAATTACAATAGATAAGAATATGTGTAAATTATTAACAATATATGAGCATCTTCTGTTAAATAGGAACAATTATTTTGTTGTGTGTTCAGATGGCTTCGAAGACCAGAAAGATATTGATAGTGTGTATGGTTAAGCCAGCAAGATATTGGCATTGTATCTGGTTAGGGAGTGAAAGTTATTTATAATAAGGGTTACATGGAGAAAAACGGACCTCTCTGAAATGAAAATGGATGGGCCTCCCTTCAGCAAAATATATTTTACCTAAACCCTCCCTGAATGCTTGGGGGAAAAAACAAGTGACCCTCCCCTATACCCAATAATAATAATAATAATTAAAACATAAAGTGGATAACAGAGAACATGTCTACCATTTACCCTCACTTCTTGGACAGACCAGAGCCTTAGATATGAAGTTTTAGAAACTGTTCTATGTCTTGTAAGCATTACATGACAGCACAGGAATTTTTATTGCGCACAGGGCTGCAGCCCGGGGGCAGAAGGTTGTGAGTTCGCAGACCACCGTGGACAAGAGTATGGGTGGAAAGATTTACTTTATAGTAAAAGCATTGCATAAATCTATAATCGTATTTGCAGGTCCGAGAAAAAATTGCCTTTTATAAACCTTTCATGCAATTCTACGTCATTTTACATATTAGCAGAATATTTTTTAATAACACACAAACTACCGAAATTACAGGCTAAGAATGGACAAAGAGTTGTCCCTATGTGTTCATCTTATCATATTTCTTTAATGCCAAATGTCTTGTTTTAAATGAAACTGTCCTTGTTTGCAAATAATTAAATCTGAGACATTATGAGGAATCTTGAAGTTAGGCCTACCTTTCCACCCCAGACAGAGTAGGACTACCGACGCAGAAAAAATGTAAGTTTTAACTAGTGGCTACTCTTCTTCAATGGCTTAACCCAACGAGAGAAGGTCACAAGTGTTTCCCTAAAAGCTGTCTGGGTTTAAACATCTTCTGTTGCACAGAACGTGAATAGATTAATCAATCGATAGTGATAGAATTATACGAACAAAAATATAAACACAACATGCAACAATTTCAAAGATTTTAGTAAGTTCATAGAAGGAAATCAGTTAATTGAAATAAATTAATTAGGCCCGAATCTATGGATTTCACATGACTGGGCAGGGGAGCAGCCATGGGTGGGCCTGGGAGGGCATAGGTCCACCCACTTGGGAGCCAGGTCCACCCACTGGGGAGCTAGACCTAGCAAATCAGAATTCGTTTTTCCCCACAAAATGGCTTTATTAAAGACAGAAATACTCCTCAGCACCAACCCTTCCCCTCCTCAGACTATCTCGCAGGTGAAGAATCCGAATGTGGAGGTCCTGGGCTAGCGTGGTTACACATGGTGTGCGGTTGTGAGGCCGGTTGGATGTACTGCCAGATTCTCTAAAACGACGGCTTATGGTAGAGAAATTAACATTCAATTCTCCAGCAAAAGCTCTCTTGGACATTCCTGCAGTCAGCATGCCAATTGTACACTCCCTTTAAACTTGAGACATCTGTGGCATTGTGTTGTGTGACAAAACTGCACATTTTAGAGTGGTCTTTTATGGTCCCAGCACAAGGTGCACCTGTTTAATGATCATGCTGTTTAATCAGCTTCTATCGTAGAAATATAACTTTTCTCTGTGCTTCTGCAAGCATGCATTTCATAGCCTATAGCCTATAAGCTATGGATCATTTGATTGAGACCACACTAAATAGCCTATAGGCACACCTGATATTGTGTGACCAGTGGAGAATCAGAGATGAGGGACGGCATCGGGCACACATCGATATATAGCCTTATAATCAACTCATTTTAAAACACTAAGAAATATTGGAATTTCATCAATTACAAATTACATGACCCTCCCCAGAACTAGATTTGGGAAAAAAATACTAAACCTAGAACTTGACTGAAATTGAAAAAGCATGAACCTTCCCCATTTTCCTCAAAGGTGCCCATTCTTTCCATCAATCTTTCTGAAAACACCTGAAGATTTAAAAAAAAAATTATCTGATGAGAGACACACAATGCTGCTTTTCCCTGGTTGAAAATGTTACACGGGTAATGGGTTTGAATGGGATCAAATGGTTTGTTTTCTGAAACTCAGGCTCACTAGACTGTCTGACAGAAAATGGTTGCTTACACAGAATCAAATTCTCCATGATATCTCTGTATATCAGGAACGTAAACATCTGGAAGGAAGTATTCAAATAACAAGCCATTTTTTATCTGTTATTTTGGAGAAAGCTTGGTCTTGTGAAGCTAAAGCTGTTTGTTTCCAGGAGGAGTGTGTTTCCTGATGTTCTCTAACAAACCACACCTGAGACATCCAGCATGATCATGGCACTGCTCTCTGAGATTTTATTCTTGGCCGTGCAGATGTACTCTCCGTAGTCGCTCCTGACAACGGACGAGATAATCAGCTCGCTCTTGTCTGAGTTGTACTTGTAGCGGGACTCATCTGAAGAATCTGGGCTGAGGAGGGAAGCGCCAACAGACAGACAGGCAGAAGTGAGGCCTGGTGCTACAGAACATTAGCATGCTGCTGATAAGGAAGTTGACAGGAAGTGAGACACACAGTCAACCACACAGACAGGATGGCACGCCACATTAGTGGTGTACTGAGACATAAATGACCACATAAATATAGACACACTGGAGGCCTTCACCCAAACATACACTTTCCAATACACACTAGTTTTTCTCTCGCTCTCTCTCTGTGTTATTGCAAACTGATACTCTGGCTTTACACACATGCACATCAGTGTGAAGAAACACACACACACTCACACTGTCCAGATGATGTTCGGTTGGGGGACTCCCTCGACCAGACAGCTGAGGGAGACATTGGTCTCTGGTCCAGCCGTGACTTTCTTCACCTCCTCATGGATTTTCGCTGTGGGGGGAACTACAGCAGGAGGGTCAGAGGAGACATGATTTATTATAGTCAACAACAACACACCTAATCCTCTGGTCTATACAGAGTTTGTACGAAATAAAGATCCTAAAATATCCCTTATTCCCTACTGCACTTTGAGTAACCCCACCGTTGACGGAGATGGAGATGTCGAGCTTTTCAAAAATGGGCCGGTCCTTGATTTTAGCCTCACAGGTATATGTTCCGTGATCCTTCCTGTTGATGTTGTTGATCTGTAGAGAGTTGTCTTTTAGTCTTGTGATCCGACCTGCTGGGAGCAAAAGACGGCAACAGGGAAAAGAAAGATCAGCCCCATCTCAGCGTCAGGAACACGTTCTCTCTGCTTAATCATCAATATAACCAAGCTTCAAAAAGCAATCACGCTCTCTCTTTAAGGTTGTCAATGGTGGCGTTCACATGAAACAGGGTCAGGGCTTGTCTGACTGTTATTTTCAGTGTGTTTTGTCCCTCTGGAAAAAGATGACAGATTGAATCAGATGTTTCCCGGGGAAGTCCGGAAAACATCCCTCGATTTGACGGCAAATCAGATTAGCCTATGAGCTACGTGACCCCTTCTGCCGCTCAACAGCCTGTCCACCATCGCCACCTCTCCATCGGTCACCGGCAGGCAGGCAGCAGCTAGTGTGAGGAGCTAGGAAGCAAAGAGACCCCCATACCACATGAACAATCAGAACCGAGGGTACCCCTCCTACCTTCAGATTGCAGTTTCTCATGGTCCCTCTCCCAGTTGACTTCCACCTCCGGCTTGCCAGTGACCATGCAGGTGATGACCACATCTTGACCCTCCAGGAACTCATGGTAGGACAGTGTTTCCCCAAAGGATGGCCGCTCTGGGTGAGTTGAGAGAGGGATGGAGAGAGCGAAAGGGTCATTGTGTGTGTGTGTTTTTGGTTTTTGGTTTTACTATCCTCAAGGAAAATTTCACCGGTCCCAACAAGGAAAAAGGATATTTCAGGCTTAGGGTTTAGGGTTAGAATTAGGGTTAGGGGTTACGGTTAGGAGTTGGGTTGGGTTGGGGGTTTGAGGTTTGGGGCTAAGGTTAGGATTAAGGAAAATTTCACTCTCCCCCACAAGGAAAAAGGCTATTTTAGGCTTAGGGGTTAGGTTTAGGGTTAGAATTAGGGTTAGGGTTTAGGGTTAGGAATTGAGTTGGGGGTTTGGAGTTAAGGTTAGGGTTAGGGGTGAGGGAAAATAGGATTTTGAATGGGAATGACTGTTTTGGTCCCCACAAGGATACTAAAACAAACGTGTGTGTGTTACAGAGATATGACCTATCTGTCTTTGATCTTGCAAGACAACACTAATTAGCTCAATACTCAAACAATACGAGAAAAACCCTTCAACACTGACTCTTGGTCATATTAGCCAGGTGAAAACTTTTACCTTAAACATCTTACCGTAGACAAAGATGGTCTGAATTGTATGATCTACGTGACCGGTGTCAAATTCACATAAGCATGTGTACAGTCCTGCATCCTCCAACTTGGCATCCCTGATGAACAGTTTTGACGATGTCTCATCTACTTTCTCAACCTGGTCACCTTCAGCATCCTCTCCATCTTTCTGCCAGGTGATGTCTCCTTCCCCACCAGCTAAGAGGGGTTATGTGTGATTATATGTATCATATATAAAAAAAATTGTTAAGGATATATATATACACA
This sequence comes from Salvelinus alpinus, assembly GCF_045679555.1. Classification (NCBI taxonomy): domain Eukaryota; kingdom Metazoa; phylum Chordata; class Actinopteri; order Salmoniformes; family Salmonidae; genus Salvelinus; species Salvelinus alpinus. The sequence continues at coordinate 3,120,922 of NC_092120.1, read as the reverse complement.
GTTGAAGTCGGACGTTTACATACACCTTAGCCAAATACATTTAAACTCAGTATTTCACAATTCCTGACATTTATTCCTAGTAAGAATTGCCTGTCTTAGGTCAGTTAGGATCACCACTTTATTTTAAGAATGTGAAATGTCAGAATAATAGTAGAGAGAATGATTTATTTCAGCTTTTATTTCTTTCATCACATTCCCAGTGGGTCAGAAGTTTACATACACTCAATCCTAAGAGTTCAGGGCAGAAGAAAGCAGTCCCATGCTGGACGGAGGAGTGTGGAGCATTGGTGAGGAGTAGGAAGGAAGCAGTAGAGGTACCAATCCGGAAGCCAGGGAAGGTCCCAATGAGGCCAACAAGCTATCGGCCAGTAGCTTTAACATATGTACAGTTGAAGTCGGAAGTTGACATACAGTTTAGCAAAGTAGATTTAAACTCAGTTTTCACAATTCCTGACATTTAATCCTAGTCAAATTCCCTGCCTTAGGTCAGTTAGGATCACCACTTTATTTTAAGAACGTTAAATGTCAGAATAATACTAGAGAGAATGATTTATTTCAGCTTTTATTTCTTTCATCACATTCCCAGTGGGTCAGAAGTTTACATACACTCAATTAGTATTTGGTAGCAATGTCTTTAAATTGTGTAACTTGGGTCAAACGTTTCGGGTAACCTTCCACAAGCTTCCCACAATAAGTTGGGTGAATTTTGGCCCATTCCTCCTGACAAAGCTGGTGTAACTGAGTCAGGTATGTAGGCCTCCTTGCTCGCACACGCTTTTTCAGTTCTGCCCCCAAATTTTCTATGGGATTGAGGTCAGGGCTTTGTGATGGCCACTCCAATACCTTGACTTTGTTGTCCTTAAGCCATTTTGCCACAACTTTGGAAGTATGCTTGGGGTCATTGTCCATTTGGAAGACCCATTTGCAACCAAGCTTTAACTTCCTGACTGATGTCTTGAGATGTTGCTTCAATATATCCACATAATTTTCCACCCTCATGATGCCATCTATTTTGTGTAGTGCACCAGTCCCTCCTGCAGCAAAGCACACCCACAACATGATGCTGCCAACCCCCGTGCTTCAAGGTTGGGATGGTGTTCTTCGGCTTGCAAGCCTCCCCCTTTTTCCTCCAAACATAATGATGGTCATTATGGCCAAACAGTTCTATTTTTGTTTCATCAAACCAGAGGACATTTCTCCAAAAGTACAATCGTTGTCCCCATGTGCAGTTGCAAACCGTGGTCTGGCTTTTTTTATGGCGGTTTTGGAGCAGTGGCTTCTTCCTTGCTGAGCGGCCTTTCAGGTTATGTCGATATAGGACTCGTTTTACTTGTTTCCTCCAGCATCTTCACAAGGTCCTTTGCTATTGTTCTGGGATTGATTTGCAATTTTCACACCAAAGTACGTTCATTTTTAGGAAACAGAACGCGTCTCCTTCCTGAGCGGTATGACGGCTGTGTGGTCCCATGGTGGTTATGCTTGCGTACTATTGTTTGTACAGATGAACGTGGTACCTTCAGGCATTTGGAAATTGCTCCCAAGGATGAATCAGACTTGTGGAGGTCTACAATTTTTTGTGAGGTCTTGGCTAATTTCTTTTGATTTTCTCATGATGTCAAGCAAAGAGGCACTGAGTTTGAAGGTAGGCCTTGAAATACATCCACAGGTACACCTCCAATTGACTCAAATGATGTCAATTAGCCTATCAGAAGCTTCTAAAGCCATGACATCATTTTCTGGAATTTTCCAAGCTGTTTAAAGGCACACTCAACTTAGTGTATGTAAACTTCTGACCCACTGGAATTGTGATACAGTGAATTATAAGTGAAATAATCTGTCTGTAAACAATTGTTGAAAAATGACTTGTGTCATGCACAAAGTAGATGTCCTAACCGACTTGACAAAACTATAGTTTGTTAACAAGACATTTGTGGAGTGGTTGAAAAACGAGTTTTAATGACTCCAACCTAAGAATATGTGAACTTCCGACTTCAACTGTACATATATATGTGTATATATATATGTATATATATATATATATATATATATATATATATATATATATATATATATATATTCATACAACTGCATATGCCAGTGTACTAGAATATGCAGAAGACACTCTACCCTTGGTAAGATGTTAACCATGGTAAGATGTTGCTCTTATGGAAATGCCAGAACATTGTACCAACCTTTGCAGAGGAGCATGGCATTCTCACCCAGCAACACATCTTGTTTGGGGGTGATGATTTCCATTTTGGCCTCTGACACAGTGAAGAAGAAGAGCAATATTATAACAACCTTTTGGACACCTAACAGTAACACCACTTGAAACTTCTATATTCTGGAATAACTATTGAAATGGAGAACCTAGAGCCAAACATTTGGGCATGCCTATCGACTTGACTAAGAATACATTAGTGTGATTAATCAAATACCACCAAACCACAACTGTCATGTATTTTCTACACTGTATCTCTACAACAGACTGTAACGATGCACTCATCAACACTATACATTTATAAGAGAGATCAGTTGATTGATTTGACCTGGGACACCTGCAGAAGGAGTGAGGTCTCTATTGCTCATGTCAACGCTGAAGCCCTGCAGATTGCCATCCATCTGGAGATAGTAAGTTAGGCCTACAAATAGGCTCCTAGGGACTAATTGCAGCATGCTGACAGGCGGCCAGGAAAAAACAAGCAGGGACCTTGGCAGTGGTGGACTTCCTGAGCAGCACACTATTCCTTCCTGTACTAAGGCTGAGACAGGCTGCATGGCTGTGGCTGAGAATGGCTGTATGGCTGCGTCCCAATTCTCTTATATGGCCACATCTCCTTCGCCTCATAACTTCCTTTATTTCTGTCCTTTGTCTTTGTTGGCCACTGAAAGGTGAAATGGTTGGATAGATTTCCAACCTTTTGCTTTCCTTTCCCCTATAATCAATTTGGTTGTAAAACAAGGTCAGGGGGCTCTTTGAGCCAAAACCAAATTACAGCAGAGGGATGATATAGCCTTAACAATCACGGCTGGGTTAATTAGAGTTTAGATGTGGTGGAATTAGAATAAGAGTAGTTAGTTGGCATCTCTTTTTTGGCATTTTAAAGATTACTGCCACATTATGGGCTGGGGTGGATTCAGAAAGCATCTCCTATTACAATTCAGCCTCCGGAACAGATGAGCTTGGACATTGCTCTGGGTACACCTCACACTGATGAAACTCAGTAGAGATAGAATAAAGAAAATCTATTTTTTAACATATGAGATGACCAAACTCAGTATTCTCTCCTATGTCCTAGCATTCGGGATGCTGTATAGCTGTAGCACCACATTCATGTACTTGAGGAATGTATTGAAAGTGCTATATATTGTACATGTAGGGAACATTGGCAAGGAAAATGTTCACTTTAGTTAGCTCTGTAAAGTTGGATTGAATCCCTTAGGTAAGATTAAAAAACATGTCAATGAAAAGTAAGACAAACAAGTCCAGTGCATCGCATAACAGAACACAAACTGTGAACCATGTTCCCTGTGAGGAGAACCATACAGATGTAGGATATTAATTTGAGCCAGTTTGCTACAGCAGGAAAATAATACTGCAGCAACAGGAAATGTGCATTATTATGTGGATTATAAAGAATTTACATTTTTGTACGGGTTGATAAATGTATTTTAAGGGAAAATCAAGTCTGAAATGTCAAAGTGGAAATTACAAACTCCAGAAGGCTTTTTAAACACTCACCAAGTTTTAAATGTCCTACATTTACATTTAAGTCATTTAGCAGACGCTCTTATCCAGAGCGACTTACAAATTGGAAAGTTCATACATATTCATCCTGGTCCCCCCGTGGGGAATGAACCCACAACCCTGGCGTTGTAAGCGCCATGCTCTACCAACTGAGCCACACGGGACCTACAGCACAGGAAAGTTTTCCTGCAACAGGTTGATCAAATTAAGATCCTACATCTGTAGCAGTGATATGATCATCCGATATAGGTTATACCAGCTCTGATATACTGATTTCAAGGGTTTTAATGAAGATAGTCATTACACGGAAGCATAAATATCACATATTCAAAGAAATGAACGCCAACAGTGACATTTATTGTCTATATATGTCTATATTATTTAAACTATAGGCAAATGCATATTGACAAATAATGAACAAATAAACCAATAAATAATCAAATAAAATTAAAAACAAAAAATAGTCCCACTCCCAACAAATATAAAAGTAGGTCTAATTAATATGATTATTTACAGAAATATTCAAACCTTGAAGTGTTTAGGATTTTGTATTCTCACCTGAAAAACCAAGGACCAGCATTATGGAACACATTCTCAAGATGAGCATCGATTCAGCCATTTCTATCTCAACGTTGCCACTATCCTCAATGAATGGATCGATGTAGTCCTTGACACCTGCTGCATGCAATTGCGTGTGAAATACAACAGTGGTGGAAACATATATTTCATGCTTTTATAGGCAAGAGGTTAGAACCAGGGAGACAGACAGGGACCCCACAATCTCTAACATCTCTGCACGCCGCCCTCCCCTGCTCAAATCCACACCCCTTGACATTTTCGGTTCAGATCATGCACCGGGGGGAAATAATGCTGGAAAGCAGCCTTCCCTACCCTATCAGGCGCCACCGCAGGCCCCTGCCTCCG